>NC_140593.1:1224742186-1225342186 GCF_964204655.1 Triturus cristatus
TAAGCCGCAGGCTCCACTCCTGGTGGTACCCTTCCGTCAATTCCTTCACCATACTCCCCCCGTAACCCAAAGACTTTAGTTTCCCGGAAGCTGCTCGGCGGGTCATGAGAATAACGCCGCCAGATCGCTAGTCGGCATTGTTTATGGTCGGAACTACGACGGTATCTGATACTCTTCGAACCTCCGACTTTCGTTCTTGATTAATGAAAACATTCTTGGCAAATGCTTTTGCTTTGGTTCGTCTTGTGCCGGTCGAAGAATTTCACCTCTATCAGCACAATACGAATGCCCCCGGCCGTCCCTCTTAATCATGGCCCCAGTTCCGAAAACCAACAAAATAGAACCAGAGTCCTATTCCATTATTCCTAGCTGAAGTATTCATGCGACCGGCCTGCTTTGAACACTCACATTTTTTCAAAGTAAACACTTCTGAACCCCAGGACACTCAGTCAAGAGCATCAAGGGGGCGCCGAGAGGCAGGGGCTGGGACAGGCGGTAGCTCGCCTTACGGCGGACCGCCAGCTCGATCCTACTACGAGCTTTTAAACTGCAGCAACTTTAATATATGCTATTGGAGCTGGAATTACCGCGGCTGCTGGCACCTGACTTGCCCTCCAATGGATCCTCATTAAAGGATTTAAAGTGTACTCATTCCAAATACAGGGCCTCGAAAGAGTCCTGTATTGTTATTTATCGTCATTACATCCCCAAGTCGGGAGTGGGTAATTTGCGCGCCTGCTGCCTTCCTTGGATGTGGTAGCCGTTTCTCAGGCTCCCTCTCCGGAATCGATCCCCGATTCCCAGTTACCCGTGGTCACCATGGTAGGCACAGAAAGTACCATCAAAAGTTGATAGAGCACACATCCGAATGTATCCTCGCTGTCACAGGGACGTGCGATTGGCCCGAGGTTATCTAGAGTCACCAAAGCGGCTATGCGAGCCAGGATTGGTCTTGGTCTTGGTCTGATAAATGCACGCATCCCGGGAGGTCAGCACTCGTCGGCATGTATTCGCTTTAGAATTACCACAGTTATCCAAGTAACAGATGGAGCGATCAAAGGAACCAGAACCGATTTAATGAGCCATTCACAGTATCACTGTACCGGCCGTGTGTACTTACACGTGCATGGCTTTATCTTTGAGACAAGCATATCCTTTTGGCAGGATCAACCAGGTAGCCGCACCTGACGGGGTGGGTTCGGGGGGGCTGCATGCCAATCTCTTCGACCGGACAACCTTCGTGCACCCCTCCCTCTCGGGAGCCTGCTGGGGGAAGGAGCCCACCCACCTGGTCCGGAGGGCTCGCTGGAGGGGTGGAGAGGTGCGGTCGCATGGGCACCAGCAGGCCCAGCCGTCTTTCCCGGAAGGGAGAGGCGGGCCGAGGCGCAGCCGGAGCGAGACGCAGGGATGCCGGAGCCTGGCGGCGGCGAAACCCCTCGGAACAATCGTTCCGAGCTGCTGTGGAGATGTGCTAGGCGGAGAGGGGTGACGGCGTGGTGCACGGGACCTACGGACCTGCTTGGCAGCAGCATCCGAGGGCCTGGCGCCACCTGACCCCTTCCGCTCGGGTCAGACCACTGGGTGACACAAGCTGCCGGGGCCGCTTGGCCTTCGCTCTGCTGGGTAGGGTGAAGGGCCACCCACCAGGCCCTCGAGTCAGACAGTCCATGCGGGGAGGAAGCTCCTTGCTTGAAACAACAGCCGAGGCTGGCCAACCAGTCCATCACTAAATCGACAGAGAGTGCCCAATCGATCAGAGTATGGCCAAGGCATCCCCTGAAAGGCCGCCCTGCGCGGGGGGGGGGGGGGGGGGGGGGGGGAATGCCAGCGTCACATCCTTGCCTGCTCCCCGGGCAAGCAGGCTCAAAGGAAAGACCCATCGGGAAGGAGCCAAGAGGCAGGAGCAGACCCGGGCCCCTGGGGTCTCCGGTGGCCGGGCCCAGGTGCTGCCTTCCCAGTCTCAGAATCGCCGGACCTCACGGAGGTCTGACTGAGCAAACTCGAAGAAAAAGAACCATCGGGAAGGGGCAGAGAGGCAGGTGTGTAACCGGGCCTCTGGGGGCCCCAGCAGGCAGGCCTGGGTGCTACCTTCCCCTGTCTCAGGATCGCTGGACCTCACGGAGGTCTGACTGATCCTCTCCCTAGTAATCCGGAGGAAAATTACCCCTCTTTCTTGGAATCCGTGCACACAAGGTGACAGAGGGGACTCAAGGCGCAAATGTACCTGACCTCCTGGAGCCCTCGCTGGGATCAGGGAGGCAAATGAGCCCTCATGGGGACATCCAGGCAAGCCCGGCCATCTGGGTCGCCCCATTTGAAAGCATTGCGCGCGACCAGAGGGCCGAGGGGATAGGCGCGACCAGATGGCCGAAGGGATAGGCGCGACCAGATGGCCGTGGGGAAAGGTGCGACCAGATGGTCGGGCTCAAAAGGGAAGCCATCTGGTCACTCTGTGCCCCAACGAAAGAGTGAGCGGGCGCCAGGGTATGGGGGACCGGAGGCCCAAAGCCCCAGCTGGGTCCCAGACATGGAGGCTGCGAGGGGGACCCGACGGGCCCTCCGACCCGGGGCCCACGGACACCTTGACAAGCAGGGGAGGCCTGCACGGGACCGACAGAACCCTGTCCTGGGTCCTTGGCGGTGCGGTAGGCCGGGGGGACGGAGCCCCCCACCCAGGGCCCGGCGGGGCCCCTGGACCCAGCCGGTGCTCCAAGGACCGGAAGCGCAGGGGAAGCCTCCCCGGGCCCGCCGGACCCTGTCCCGGGCACCCTGCCACGCGGCAGGACCGAGGACAGAGCCCAGGGTGGGGAGGCCGCCCTCCCCGGGGCCCTTGGGAGCCGCAGAACCCAGTTGAGCAGGGGAGGCTCCCCGTGCACGACAGAACCCTGTCCCAGGCCTTTCGTGGGCCGGTGGGCCGGGGCCGAAGCACCCGACCCGGGGCCCAGTGGGGCCCGCCGGACACCATCTCAGGCATCCTGTTACGCATGCCATGCATCCTGGACGGAGCCCGGGGTGGGGAGGCCACCCTCCCCGGGCACGATGGAACCCCGTCCCGGGCCTTTGGCGGGGCAGGCCGGGCGTTTGGGCCCAAGGCTGGAGCACACGAGCCGGGCACACCGGGGCCCCTGGACCCAGCTGGGGCTCCCAAAGGGGAAGCCTCCATGGGCCCGCAGGACCGAGGACGTAGCCTGGGGTGGGGAGGCCACCCTCCCCGGGGCCCCTGAACCCAGCCCAGCAGGGGGAGGCCTGCCGGACCCCATCCGGGGCAGCCTGCAACGCGGCATGCCCAGGGACGGACCCAGGGCTGGGGCGGCATCCTGGCCCGTCCAGCTGCCGGCTAAGGACTGCTAGGCCGAGAGGGATCGCAGAGTACCCTGTCCCTAGTTATCCGGAGGAAGGCTACCCCCCTGTCTGGTAACCTGTGCGCACCGCAAGACGGAGTGGACCCTAGGCCTGGCCCTCTGGTCGCCCTTATTGGAAAGCATTGCATGCGACCAGATGGCCGAGGGGAAAGGTGCGACCAGATGGCCGGAACCGAAAGGACTCCCGTCTGCCCGCCCCGAGCCTTCGCAGTAGGGCTTCCGTCTGCGGACGCAGGGCTCAGGTGGGCTCCACCTACCGGGGGGCTCGGGGACCACGGCTGGGCCTCCGGCACGGGGAGGCCGCCAGGCACTCTCAGGGTCCGAAAGTCCGGTGGGGAGGACTGCCCGGGGACCAATGGAGCCCGTCCCAGGCACTTTGCCAAGCCGCAGGCCGGAGGAGGGAGCCCCGGACGCCTGGGAGGTGTTGTCCGGGCGGAGCCCATCTGGTCCCAGGAAGATAACTGCCAGCCCAGGAGGGGTGTTCCCGGCATACCCTGCCCCTACTAATCCGAAGGAAGGCTACCCCCTTTTCTGGTAACCCGCGCGCTTCGAGAGACGAGGGTACCCTAGGCGCGAACGCGCCCGACCTGCTGGAGCCCTGGCTGGGATCCGGGAGGCAAATGAGCCCTCATCGGGACTTCCAGGCCGGCTCAGCCATCTGGTCGCCCTATTGGAAAGCATTGCACGTGACCAGATGGCCGGGACCTGAAAGGACTCCCGTCTGCCCGCCCGAGCCTTCGCGGTAGGGCTCCCGCCTGCCCACGCAGGGCTCGGAGGGGCTCCGCTTCCCGGGGGGCCCGGGGACCCCGGCTGGGCTTCTCAGGCACGGGGAGGACAACCGGAGCTCTCGGGCCTGGATGCCCGGTGGCGGACTGCCCGGGACCCGTGGAGCCCGTCCCGGGCATTTTGCCACGCCGTAGGTCAGAGGAGGGAGCCCCGGACACCTAGGGAGGTGTTGCCCGGGCATAGCTCATCAGGTCCCCGGCAGAGAACCGCCAGCCCGGGTGGGGTGTCCTGGCATACCCTGCCCCTAGTAATCCGGAGGAAGGCTACCCCTCTTTCTGGGAACCTGTGGCAACCGCGAGTCTCAGGGGACCCAAGGCGCAAACGTGCCGACCTCCTGGAGCCCTGGCTGGGATCCGGGAGGTAAATGAGCCCTCAGCGGGACTTCCAGGCCGGCCCGGCCATCTTGGTCGCCCCATTGGAAAGCATTGCGCGCGACCAGATGGCCGAGGGGAGAGGTGCGACCAGATGGCCGGGACTGAAAGGACTTCCATCTGCCCACCCCGAGCCTTCGCGGTAGGGTTCCTGCCTGCCCACGCAGGGCTCGGGGGTTCTGCTTCCTGGGGGCTCGGGGACCCGGGCTGGGACTCAAGCCCGGGGAAGGACCACCGGAGCACTCTGGCCCGGACGATGACTGCCCAGGAACCATGGGGGCCGTCCCGGGCACTGTGCCATGCTGCGGGCCGGAGGAGGGAGCCCCGGATGCCTAGGGAGGTGTTGCCCGGGTATAGCCCATCTGGTCCCCGGCAGAGAACCGCCAGCCCGGGAGGGGTGTCCCAGCATACCCTGCCCCTAGTAATCCGGAGGAAGGCTACCCCTCTATCTGGGAACCCGTGCGCACCGCGAGGCTCAGGGGACCTTAGGCACGAACGTGCCAGACCTCCTGGAGCCCTGGCTGGGATCCGGAAGGCAAATGAGCCCTCATCGGGACTTACAGGCCGGCCCGGCCATATGATCGCCCCATTGGAAAGCATTGCGCGCGACCGGATGGCTGGGACCAAAATAACGCCAATCTGCCTGCCCCGAGCCTTCGCGGGAGGGCTCCCACCTGCCCTTGCAGGGCTCGGGGGCTACAGGGCTCGGGGGCAGCAGGGCTCCGGGGACTGCAGGGCTCCGGGGACTGCAGGGCTCCGGGGGCTCGGAGACCCCACGCTGGGCCTCAGGCATGGTGAGGCCCGCAGGCGCTCCTGGGGGAGGACTGCCCGGGACCCATGGAGCCTTGCAGGTCTCCGGGGCTTTGCAACAGGGACCCTTGTCCCGGACAGATAGACACTTGGCAGGCCACAGGCTCCCAAACCCCAGGCCCTGACCGAAACCCAGGCCATGGGGCTGGTCCCTGCCTCTCAACCCAGCCAGGCCGGGGAGATCGGGGAGCCTGCCCAGGCACGAGGGACCCCTGTCCCGGGCACACGGACCCTCAGGACGTGCGCTCTTTTTCCACACATTCTTTCCAAAATTCTGCGTAGTGGCGCTACGCCAACTACGCCAAGCCCTAGTCCTGACAGCATTTAAAGACATGCAATTAGACAACACCTTACCAAAGGCTAGCAAAGGTCCAACATGTGACGTACCCAGCTACAGCCATTCTTACATATACAACCTCATTGAATAAATAGGGACAATGGAAGATGGCAGAAGGAATAAGCACCAACCAGGAAGGGAAGCTCAGTAGTAAGAAAAAAGATAAACAAAAATACAGAGCCGGAATCAGGCCGTACTTACTGGATATCCCAACACAGCCACACAGTGGAGAAGTGGCCCCACCCAAGTTTCCGCACCACATGGTATCTTCCATTGAAGAGGTCACCAATCTTCACAGGGTAGTACCCACCTGGATGAGAAAAGAACGTGCAATATGTACAAAGGCAAAAGCACTTACAGGACACAACTAATTCAACATAGAAACCTGGGTGATGCAGCACAATCGCCTTACAAGTCTACTGTCAGACAAAACCCCTCAACAAACATCCCTTCTAGCAACTCCATGAACTTGCACAGGAAAGTCCTTCTATGATCCCCCATTGTAGTGTAGTTCCAATAGTAACCTTCATGCAGGACCTACGCATTTGCGGATAACATAAACTGGGCGTATGGTGGCAGACTGACTCCGTACACCCCCGCCGCATATTTTAGCCTATGTTTTGCATTAGCTAGCTCGCAGTGCCACTAGAATCTCCTGTTATCAGAGAGATTAATTTTTGGCAACCTCAGAACACAATAACCTCAGACTTGTGGAAACAATACACTACTTTTCACCCAGTCACTCGTGCTTGCTTGTTTTGCTCTCAGAGAGATACAGAGAAGAAACAGTTGAGCGAGTTTACAATAAGAATTTATTGTACAGTTGTTCTTCTCATGTAAAATAAGTGCGCTGCTACAACTGTGACACAGTAGCAGAGATATAGAACCAGCAGTACAGTGAATAAAAAGGAATATTATTGTTCTACCATTTTGCAATAGTCACGAACATATACATGAATATGAAATGCATTTATAAAATAAAGTGCGCACTCCTAAGATGCCTGACTAGATGTACCCAAGTGTACTTAGCATGTGAGTAAGTGCTACAGAGCCTAAGAGCCAAGAATCCCGCTAGGATTTAGTTGAACCTCCATACCTGAATAGTGAGAGTGTGGGACTTCATCCTGGACTTGAGTTGGACAGCCCGCGAGGGATCGTCAGACCACTGTCAGCTGGAGCGATGGCATGCTGGAGCTGCAGCGTCTCTGGTCAGTCTGTCGGCCTTGAAGTCTCGGTTCCCTCCTGCTCTCTGGTAGCAACAGGTGCTGTATTTATACAGTCTATGTACGTGTGTTACCCATTGTTCAGTATGAGGATGACGTTGGAGATTAAACCTTGTGCGTCGATGGGAGAGGTGAAGTAGACCTCCTGGAGAGTGTACTCATCAATTGTTCATTTGTGCTAAGGATGACGTCTTAGCAATATTGATTGGGAAAACCCCACCCTCGGCACGGAACTAGGTGAAAGGTTTAGTCCATAAAAGGCTACAGTCCTTATAAGGCGTGATGTCCCTATAAGGCATTCTGTCCTTATTTGGAGTTATGTCCTTATAAGGCTTGTTCATATGAAATAACGGTGAGATGATATACGGAAAGTGTACGATGTACCCTGGACCTATATTAGGGTACCGATATGAAATATAACACAATTCTACAGTATTTGGAAGGAAGCATTTCTCACTTACCATTACAATGTTTTACCAGAAAGAGCATCTTCTACATACACATATGCCTTAGAATAATCAGTACGTTCATAGTGAGGACTTCGAGACGCTCTTAACTCTTGACATTGCGGACAAAAATGGTACATAAAAGGACGTTTCTGGAACTACTGGAGGTATTTTTGTAAAATAAGATTGCTGCTTTGAAATTCTGAAAGCAGGCCTTCACTATAAGCGGATACATCCTGAGGATGGTACTTTCCAGATAGGTGCACTGAGAGGCCACTTTTCTACAAAGATAGTCATAAGAAGAAACAGTGATAGTGAGGCTCTGTTATGTTAGTTATGTTGCAAAAGTGTGGGCTCCCTCTTCCAGGTTCCCCAGCGCATCAGGAGACTCCCAACGGACCCCTAAGGGCACTATAGGAGAGCGACAGTCGAGTCTCCACGGAGGTTGTGGTGCAGTCCACACACAACGCAAAATTTCAGGCCATGTCTCTATGAAGGTGCCACCCATTCCACTGAAGCAAGGCTGGCACAAGACCTAGTGGTCCAGATATGGTATCATAGACAGGCCGCTTCTCTTCTTTCAGTACGAATCCGAACAAAAAGTAGGGTGGAAAAATAAAAGACAACCTTACTGCTAACTAGAGAAGGTACAGAAATCACTCGCACCCATCATGCACCACACATACTGACTATATGAGGACTGATGACTTTGCTCATGTCAGTTCTCTAAGTATCCAAGTCTGTGTGAATAGATGGTGCTCTTTCTGTCAATCCTCCAACATTCATTCCATCTACATGGCGCCATCCTTAGTTTCAGGATCAACAGAATGCAGGAAGGCAAGATCCCAAGTGGGATTTGTAACTATTTACTGTGCAAAAGCATCTTTTTCCGAATTCTGCGGCCATTACCATGAGGTCTGCACTCTTTGATCTCTCTTGCTGAATTACGCTGCTAGAAACGTCGCTGTACAGTTAGCACTTAAGAGGATTAATTTTCTTTTATGGCATAACCCAGTGATGTTATTACCATGGTTTGCAACCAATAGTTTGCCCTTGGTGCTCTTACAAGCCAGATGTGCATGTCTGAATACACTGTTGCTCCAGATAAGCCACCAAACGGGCCATGCCCTTTAGTATTCTGCAAGCCGGTTTCAAATCAAAAGGAAGAACACAGAATTTTGAACACTGCTGGTTCATCAAGGTTCAAGGAATTATATTTTTGTGGCTCGATCATCCCAAGTAGAAATAAACCAGATCAATTACTGTCGGAAAGTCTGTTCTTTGAAAAGGCGCAATTATGTTTTGGTTTGTCACCTTATGGAATGTTTTTCTTAAGAATGTGTTGTGGTAACAGACTAACAAGTTACTTACCTTCGGTAACTCCTTATCTGGTAGAGGCTCTTTCTAGCCGCAGAATCCTTACTGTAGAAAATTCTCAAGGCGCCAGACTGGATACGGAATTTTTTTGGGAGCAGTACCCCTGCGCGCTGGTAGGTGGCATTGTTCATCTCTGCATGGCGTCGTCAGCATCGCCCATGCCAGAAGAGACGTGCGAGTTGTCTATATTGGAGCCACTCCAGAGTGCTGACGTCAGTGGATTTTCACGACTTTCCACGCCAGGAGCTCGGAGCCACGAAGCTAACGGACCACTGGTATGGAAAGCTAGGGCCTTGAAAAGGAAACAGCCTTGACCCAAGAAATCTGTTTGCAGAGTGGGGAGGATGGGTGGGTCGGTAAGGAATCTGCGGCTAGATGGAGTCTCTGCCAGATAAGGGGTTACTGAAGATATGCAACTTGTTCATCTGATAGGGACCTCTAGATGCAGATTCCTTACCTTAGAATAGAAACCCAAGCAATACCTTCCCGGAGGTGGGTTGTGAACAGGATTTAAACTACAAAGTCCAGCAGGACTGAACAGGCAAAGTGCCCACCCTAGTGGACCGGACTATCTAGGCAGTAGTGTTTGGTGAACATGTGCAGCGTGGCCCACGCTGCAGCCTAGCAGATGTCCAGGGCGCGAACTCCGAGTGCTAATGCAGTAGTCTCAGCCTTTGCTCTGGTGAAATAGGAACGCAAACCCCATGGGGGTTGCTACTTGGCCAATGCGTAGCAGATCATGATGCAGAGCATGATCCATCTGGAGATGATAGGTAATGCACCAGGAAGTGGAGGGTTAGACCACCAGGCTCTCTCCGGGATAGTATGAGGAAAGGGGAGTCTTCTGGGGTAGGGCAATGGCGGCTGGCAATTGTCATGTCAAAAAGGGCCCTTGTGCTGGGCTTGGACCAGGCCCCAAGCAGGATGTTCGCTTCATTAAATAGGAGAAGCAGTTCTGAAGGGGTGACTCCCGGTTGAAGCACCTCGGTCAAGACGTTAGTCTTGACAGCCACAGAGGGCAACTGAAGGTCGAGGACCTCAGCTGTCCTCCTCACCATCATAAAATATGTGGCACCTTCCTCAATAGCCACAGTAGGAGAGGAGACCAAGCCAGTATCTTGAGAGGTGTCCAGTCCACTTACTTACGCCAATTCCTCACACTATTCAATGTTTGGAGTCTAGGGGCTGGTATTCTTCAGAGTCAGTGGCACCTCCCAAACTTCCCCAAGTCCTAGCCCATAAGAATAGGGCTCAGGCTCCAGCCTGGAGGAAATTGCTCTAGTTGGGCAGCGGAGGATGATGCCCCTCTAGCTCGATGTTGGCAATAAGAATGGGACTGCCACTGGGAGTGTTGACAAGAGGATCGGCGACGGGGAAGGTCAAGGTGGTACGACTGGTGCCAGCTCGGATACATCTGAGGATCCAAGGTGCCAGACTGGTGCAGAGAGCGGGCCCGCTGGTGGTGAACCAGTAGGGGCCCTTCCCGAACCCGTGGGGCTTGAAGGCATACCAGCAGGAACAGGCCACCTAAATATAAGGTGGATGGCCTCATAGAACTCTCGTAGTTGGGCGGGGTCGCTCAAGTAAACCGGGGAGGCGCAGAGAAGGCGCAGGTTCAACTTGGAACCCAGACCTAAAGTGACAACGCCTCCTCATCTCGTCGAATGACTTTGATGGACCGGGTAAAGTCGAAGACCTCTTCGGCTTTTACTCTTTTCCTTTTTGTGGGACTGACCCAAACAACTTTGACTGCGACGAAGATCTATGTCTCCACAACTGATCCTGGGACCTTCATCTCGACAGGGATCAAGACTGTTGCAGTGTTGAACGTGCTTGAGGGATCGTTCCCTTAAGGTTTCGGGGTGCATGGTGCAGCAATCAACACAGGTCTTGGGGTCGTGGTCGCGCTCAGAGCACCAGAAACAGACATGGTGCGGGTCCATCACCAACATCTGCTTGTGACAGACGCCACAGGGCTTGCATCTAGCCTTTCTCGTGGACATCCCTGCCAATACCTGGATATAAATCCCACAAAACTTCAATAAAAAGACAGTCAAAAAATGACTGAGGGTAGCTCTCTCTGGATATGTGCTGACTGGCACAGAAATAAAAAAAAATGACATCAGGACGCTGGGTGGCACCTATCTAGGCACCGCGTATGTCACTTCTGGAACAGATGACGTCACGCGGGGCCAAACGAAGCCACCTACTTGCACGCAGGGGCACTGCTCACGGAAAATTTCTAGATCCAGTGTGTCAGCTGGGGAAGATTCTACGGTAAGGAATCTGCAGGCAAAGGTCTCTATCAGATGTCCAGGTTTGGTTGACAGCCTCAATTTCTTTCACCAATACCTTTACTAGGCACCCTAGATACTTTCTCTTCTCAGAATGTTTTTATATTATACCTTCCAACAGCATCACAAGGTCTGAGAGGTTTCTTCTCTGTATGCTTTTACATTTTTCAGTGGAAATATCTATCCATGGTTGCTGGAAAATCCACGATTTCCACTGTTGTGCCAAAGGGTGGGGGAGATTTTGTAAGTAGGAATGTTTAATTCCTGGAACTATTTCCAATTTGCCACTCAGCGTCTTGGTCCTTTTCAGGCAGGCCTTTAATCTTTAAGTGTATGTGGGGTAGGAGGCAGAAGTTTGGTTTCTGTACAAAAGTAAGGTGAAAAAATCTGCCTGGCCTGTAAAATGTGCTTTCCTGACACAAAAAAATCTTTGTTTTTGTAGCACTATAGCAAACATGCGATGTTCAATTGGACGCTTTAATAGATTCCAACAGGTTATAGTTATTGCAAATAGCTATTTACCCTCATAAGGCACACCCTAAATCTTCTTGGATAGCTAGAACAACATTGGTGCAATATAAGAACCATTGACTAAGAAGCAAGCTGCCTGGATGCAGTTTCCTTTCTGTCCCATGATGTGGGTACAATAACGTATCGCGCTAGACCACCTTCTCCAAAGACTACTCTAGCCTCTTCCATTTTCTGTTGACAGAACTCTAGAAAGAATGTGGCTAAGTCGTCCCGCATTTGACTATCTCTCCTTGCTGCTTTAGCAAAGGCTTTAAATCCGTTCACTGTGGCAGCCACGCGGTCTTGAAGTATTTTCCAAAAGTGTTAGCTTCTGTGACTGGCAGAATTATAGACGGTATTATATTATTCTTGTAATACCTTGTTCTACTTGATGGTGGGGAAGAGAATCAAGCTGCCATGAAGAACAAACGGACTTTTTTAGAGGTCTTCAACAACAGCGACTGCAGCTACTATTCTTTAGCGCTGCTCCGTTGACTCGTGTAAAAACAATTTTCCTCGGCAACACCAGCTCAAACCATGCTGAAGCTCATTTGAAGGAGCTGTGAGGAGGTCCTATATGGTTTATGGGCCTCCACATCCTCTTTAAAGATGAGAAAACTGTAGGTGGGATAATGTGAACAGGCTTGTGCTCTACGGATGTGGAGGCTACTGTCTGCACGAGTTCTCTAGGTACAACCTATTTGTCTCTCTCATTATTGCATTCCACCTGTTCTACATCGTTGACTTCTTTGCCCTCTTCTGAAATACGTTGCGGAAAATTGCCGTTTTGCTTCTCTCTCACCCTGTACACAACCAGTGGTGAAATTCTCTTGCTCTGAGAGGACATTTAGTAGGTCTGTGTAGGTGAAAAGGTGTTTATCAACTGCAAGGAGCTTGTTGCATTGTTTCCACGATAGGTGCTATTTTTGGTCTTTAGACTGATGGTCGAGAAGATATTCAGCCGTATTCTCAGAAACGGCCTTGTATTCATCAACAATGTAGCCTGCACAACAGCTCTCACTGATGTTACTGTAAATGCTGTGTTAAGAGATGGGGCATTGCCTGGCGAGTGCTTCAAGGATGGGGGCTTGTGGGACAAAGGAGCTAAGGAGTCATTAACTTGAAGATAAGGGTAAACCAGAAACACCTCAACGGAATGAATGAGCTGAAGTTGACAATTTCCCCTTCTCAAGATGAGTTTTTTTAAGATGGTTTGTAAGCCGAGCTAAGGTCATTATATCTCCTAGTTTAATTCCCAGTGCTTCTTCTTTGTACAAGTCGTGAGTCGTTTCTCAGTGTTTCTCTGCCCATAGAGCGAAGGGCAGAACCCTCTGCGGACTCATCTCCAAATACGTGTGACACTGTCATTCAGAAGGCAGATCTGTGATCATTGCCTAGCCTAAATGGACATGGAAGGTAAGATTCAGCAAAGTTTACCTTCTTGAGACTGTGTTTAGGGTGTAAGCAGTAGGTGCATTCAGGAGTAAGATTATGACAATATATTTTCTCCTGGCTACACAGTTTACAGTTTCGAAAGCGTTAAAAGGTGAATGGACATTATGCAAAAGCATGTTTTGCCCTGGAGGTCCTCAAACTTTCAAACGCCTTACTTAAAAAGGGGTGGGGGGGGGCGCAAAGTTTTGATATAAATTGAAAGTTATAACTGGAAACTATAAGTGACCATGTACAACAAAATTGGAACATGTATGTTGAATCTTCATAAAATAAAAACCCAAAGAGAAAGGGATTTAAAGTAAAAAGACATTGCAGATTTTCGACTGTACTACAAAATAGGACTGACACGCTCTTTGTAAAATATGTATAGCAATGGAAGTCTGCATACTTCAGTACTAGAAGATATGTGATGTCTTTATAGATGATGAAAAGGTATGGACGGGAGGAGGATATGAATAGCAAATGATTCTGAGGAATGATTTGTGTTCGGAATATTAGATGGAAATTCCTAATGTAAACAAGGAGGAAAATATAATTAATGCCGGCCCAACTGAATACTTGGAAGGGGCTCACTGAGAAGAGTTGGATGGGACATTTTTAAATCTATTTGAGGAATATTTGAAACAGGAAAGATCCACCTCAGTCTTGGGACTGAAGAAGCTTTCGCTGGCTGTGGCTGTGGCTGTACTGATTACAGTGGATTTTTAACAGTTGGAAAACTCAGGGGAAATATATCCCTTGTTAGATCGGACGCTACAAAACCCAGTCATAAGTAGCATGGATTCAATGTACAATATGGAAATCACACGATTTAGATGGTATCATAATTCACTGTACAATAGGATAATTCACTAAATTAAATCATTTTTTGTGATGTAATGAAGTTATATTACACATACTTTTTCAATCTTTTAATAAAAACATTAAAAAATATATGTTGAACATTTGGAAATAATTGAATACTTTGCTCTTCATCAAAGTATAGATTTAAACTGAAAATATATTAGTCAGAAGAGTTACTGACTAAGTTGGTTCAAGCAAGTGCAGTTGACATTAATTAACAAAAATTAATAACTTTATTACCTAAAGATATGTGGGCTTCCTATGAAGTCTTCTTCAACATGCTCTGAAGAAAATGTTCATGTTAAAACATGGACTGGGGCAGAGCAGTGTTTGAGAATATCTACTTATGTAATGTGCAAGAACTGAAAATGGTCTATAAATGACAAACTGAAGACCTAATCATATCGTTACTAGAGTCAGAAATGTCTGAATAGTGCTGCTGAAATGTAGGGTAACTGTCTTTATAGCAAACATGGTCTTCTTATTCTTGGCTCTACTACCTTAACAACTGTGTGGACATGAGTTGCACTGGCCAGAGAAAGTTTATACAAAAAAGCGCAGCTTCCTTATAAGAATTTGAAGCTTCTATGCGCAAGTGTGCCTCAGTGCCTCAGATCAATCCCTCACCACTTTCATCACACGGTCTACATATTTTAAAAGGCATGCAATTTTGCAGCACAGAATATAATAGAAGGAATTCAGGGGTGTGGAATTTCCTTAGCCCGACACACAGGACATACTGTTTGGGGACAAGAACAACAAGTTTTCATGTTTATTTTGTCCTTGGGACAAGAAGGCCCAACTCCCTGAAGCACGAACCATTTGGCTGCCAGTTTACAGTACCACACTATGGATCATGGAAGGGCATTGTTTGCAGTTAAGATAATATTTGTGTCCATATGTTAAAGCTGTTCGTACTTGTATTTATGGTTAATTAATACAAAGCCTTCATTATTAGGTTGAGCGCTCTAAGGAAATGTCCTAAGTTCAGACTATGCTACTGACAGTGGATCCAGTATAAAAACGTGTACACACATTGGCAACATTTAACAATATGAGGCTATGTATAATGCTTCCAGGATGCTATATGATTAGATGCAAATATATGCAATAGCTTAAAAGCAAAATTGATTATTTTTTGCTTTCAAAATAAAATGTTTTTTTTTTAAAAATGCAACAAAAAAAAACGTTTTGCTAAACTACAGTGACATTTTTGGTACCATTTCTTTGAACCATCATTTAGTAAAATGTGTAGATGCATTCCATTATTTCCCAAACATATTCATAATAGAAAATCAGTCTAAACAGTGTCAACAAAATTATAGGAAACATGAAAATAAACAAGCATTGGCAAAGCCAAAAGGTATGACCTTGTTGATCAGCCTTTTGGTTTTGTCAAGGTGTGCGCTGTTTTGACATGGTTTTTGTAAAACTGTATTGTTGTGGAAGCTGCCAGGCCCTCATCATTATAGCAAACATTAGCAAAAGCAAAACATATTTTTGGTCTCAAAAACCACACATTGCCACAGTAGGTCCTGGCACTCAACAAAACGATTTTGCATGCCAATATGCTCCTTGTGAAAGAGTCGAATGCTCTCACTCACAGTGAAGCCGCCTGATACATACAAAGAGAGAGAGATTTTAATAAAAATAAAAGGTCTTGGTTAACACCAGACCCAAACAGAGACCCAATTGTTATAGAAAGTCACAAAAGTGCACCCATGGAATTGGTCATTGCATTAGAGCAGATTTACGGCCTTCATGAATTCACAAGTATTTACAGAAGTAGGTCAGGAAATCGTACTCCTACAAAATATTTCCGAACTGCATTTTAGCACGAGCAAATATGCATGTCTAGATATGCTCATGAGAAAATCTGTTGAGCAGCGACAAGTTCACTTTTCCACCAACCAATTTTTTCTCCAACCCTGGATGAAGTTTACTTCTGCCAGGAGTTAAGTTCAAACATTTCTCGGGATGGGAAAATATTAAGAGACGAGCGGATGAAAGCCCATAAAACAGCAAGTTAGCAGGTTTGCACAGACTCAAAAGGGCATTCTAACCATGGGGAACTATTGCTTACCACTACATCCAGCCCTAGAATTGTAAATCTGTGGAAAGGTGGCAAAATAAGGGAATTGCTAGTATTCAAACCCTACTGTAGTATGATCTCTTGCACAATCAGAGAGGCTATTATCAGAAGTCTTATATAATGAGATTGCTGCCATAATTTGTCGATTCACTACATAGCACCAAAGGGACAAGTGGATTTTGTTACAGGAGAAGTAGATTTATGAAGCAACCTGTCCCACGGACAAGTAGATATTTTAATGAATTCCACACCCCTAAGGAATGGCTGGCTGGCTGGTTGCTGTGAAGAAAAGTGAGTAAAGATTAGAATTAGTGGAATCACGATGAAGGCTATTTTTCCTTAATCTATCGGCTCTGCTCTCTCTCTTTCCCAACTCGTAGGAAATCTGATTTCACAACTTCAAATGTTATGCAACAAATATGGGACCCCCTTGAAATTTTGTTTAAGGTCAGGGAGAAGGGGAAAGCAAAACAATCATAACAAAAAAGCTCCCTCACGACCTCTATTATTGAAAAACAGTTCAATTGTGAAAGGGAAACAGAAGGGCCTGCACAATAGTCATACCAGTCACAAAGAAATATTTTTCTAATTTATTTTTTTATTTTTTATCATTTATCATTTTATGTTTTTCTTATCCAAAACAACCAATATACTTCTTTTACTTTCCACGAAAATCAATTTCACAATCTTAAATTTCACTGATTCAATGCATTACAGTGAATGTACATTAAATTAATTAATAATTGACAGTAATCCCTGGAACAGCCTAATATAGATCACACACGATCTATCTCATCCCACAGTCACACCTACAAACATTCCACATCATTCCACACTCAAACATATAGATCTCATAAAAAATATCAAAAAAGGCATAGGTTTAACTTGTTATTATCGTTAATTGAACTCTGGAGGTACTAGATACACCAAGCCTCCTGTGACTAACAAGTCAACTGCAAACGCAGAGTAGTGGTATCAGCTCAATGGTCGACGCGTTTCGATGGCATAGGTGCCATCTTCATCAGGACCACAGTTGTATTCACAAACGATAATGCCCAGGGAATACCTGCAATAATACATACATAGAAAGGGTTTTATGGTTGCCCAAAATTCCCTATACATTAAAATAATCCATACACGTTAGGTGATCACTTCGTGAGAAATAACAAGGAAAGGTTTTACAGACAACATAAAAAGTAAAAAAAAAAAAAAAAAAAAAAAAAAGAAAATGAGTCTACAGAAAAAGTCTTTGTAACAGTAAATTAATTGTCATTGTACAATGAACATGACGACCCCATATGTTTGCACTACGATGAAGATGCGATTTTATCTAAAAGGGATACGTCTTTACCTCAAAAGAAAGGGAGAATACAATACCACCACCGACAAGAGTTCAAAACACCACGTGCGCCATTCACATTGCAGTCCTCTGTAATATATATCACCCACTATCACTAAAATTAGGGTTATGTAGTTGGAATGCTTACTTGTTTAAAAGAGATTCTGTTCAGAGCGTCTAGTCGTTTAATAAAGTAATCGAATTTCAAGAACCTGTCAACATGGTAAAGAACCCATTAATAGTCTTTTTGGTAGCGTCATAATCTGTACAATTAAGGATCTATGCCAATACAAATCTAAAAAACCTTTCTGAAAGACCAGATGGACAAAGGTATGCTGGTTTATTTCCAGTTAGCACCTATAGCCCGGTAAACCACTATAATGTTTAGTCAAAAATATACTCACATAAATGTGAGGCTGGCCTGGTAACGAATTTTTCATATATAAATAGTGGGGATACAGTTGACCTATTACAGATAACGTTCTTATAGTCCCATTCATATAAATCGAACGGCTTATTCGTCATTTATATCCATACACAGGTCTAACGTGCATTTTAAGCATAAGGTGCTTAATAGGGACAAATCGGGACAGGTGACTCAAATTCCTAACGGTACTTAATTCAGGCTGCTAGATAATGTGAAGTGGTTCTTTTGTTACTGAAATGCTAACCTTTAATTCGATCCCGAAGTTTTGTTCATTTTCAGTTATTCATTAAGAAATATGTAGCCGTCGTCCTGTTATATTCATCGACGCCCCAGTACTAGACAGAACAGAGACTAAAGTCATCTCTAATTTATATAAGGAGTTTTTCATAGTATTGCTAATTAGTCATAAACGAGTTCAGCGCCAAGGAATTTTACCTTTTGTATTAAGGAGTTCTTTTCTTGTAATACAAAAACAACGGCCCGCACAATACCAGTTCTAATCCTTATGATTCGTCTTTAAATCGGGGACGCGTGATATCTGTAAAGAATCAAGACAGGATAGCATAAACTCGTGATCTAATAACCACGAGTATTTGGTTACCTAATTTAAAACGAGGATGTGGCAGTCCTAACATTACTCTATCTACACGTATGTCTATCTAATGATTTACCTTCTTTTCCAAAGTCCCTCTTCGTCGATAGTTTTCGGCTTCACGATCGTCCGGGTCGACCAGCGCTCGCGATACGGCGGTACGCAATGACGTTGAAATTTGCCGTCTGATATATACATAACTGGCCAATCACAACGGCTCGGCCGATAAGTAGGTGGAGTATATGTCTAATGCGAAAAAAGAAAAACGGACTTTCTTGCGCCGTTTTGAAGCACCATTTTATAATGGGTATAGTGTGGTTAATCAAGGTCATTTTCGCGATATGTGGACATACATTAATGACTACGTTAACCGAGCAATCTGTAAATTGCTGGCCAATTGCAACCGCACTGCTAATGAATAGACGAAGTGTATGAAAAGTTAAAAGAGAAAAAGGACTAGCTTGTACCGTGTGAAGGCACCATCTTGTAATGGGTTTGTGTGTTGCAAATCTGAGGTACTTTTTTAGTTTATTTAGATTAGAGCCAACTTTATTTTGCTATACATGTTGACAGTAGCTATATTGCTACTTCTGAACCCAGTGAAGGTCACATATTATAAAAATGGGATAATATCCAGCAGGATATTATCCCATTTTTCTCTTTTAACTTTTCATACACTTCGTCTATTCATTAGCAGTGCGGTTGCAATTGGCCAGCAATTTACAGATTGCTCGGTTAACGTAGTCATTAATGTATGTCCACATATCGCGAAAATGACCTTGATTAACCACACTATACCCATTATAAAATGGTGCTTCAAAACGGCGCAAGAAAGTCCGTTTTTCTTTTTTCGCATTAGACATATACTCCACCTACTTATCGGCCGAGCCGTTGTGATTGGCCAGTTATGTATATATCAGACGGCAAATTTCAACGTCATTGCGTACCGCCGTATCGCGAGCGCTGGTCGACCCGGACGATCGTGAAGCCGAAAACTATCGACGAAGAGGGACTTTGGAAAAGAAGGTAAATCATTAGATAGACATACGTGTAGATAGAGTAATGTTAGGACTGCCACATCCTCGTTTTAAATTAGGTAACCAAATACTCGTGGTTATTAGATCACGAGTTTATGCTATCCTGTCTTGATTCTTTACAGATATCACGCGTCCCCGATTTAAAGACGAATCATAAGGATTAGAACTGGTATTGTGCGGGCCGTTGTTTTTGTATTACAAGAAAAGAACTCCTTAATACAAAAGGTAAAATTCCTTGGCGCTGAACTCGTTTATGACTAATTAGCAATACTATGAAAAACTCCTTATATAAATTAGAGATGACTTTAGTCTCTGTTCTGTCTAGTACTGGGGCGTCGATGAATATAACAGGACGACGGCTACATATTTCTTAATGAATAACTGAAAATGAACAAAACTTCGGGATCGAATTAAAGGTTAGCATTTCAGTAACAAAAGAACCACTTCACATTATCTAGCAGCCTGAATTAAGTACCGTTAGGAATTTGAGTCACCTGTCCCGATTTGTCCCTATTAAGCACCTTATGCTTAAAATGCACGTTAGACCTGTGTATGGATATAAATGACGAATAAGCCGTTCGATTTATATGAATGGGACTATAAGAACGTTATCTGTAATAGGTCAACTGTATCCCCACTATTTATATATGAAAAATTCGTTACCAGGCCAGCCTCACATTTATGTGAGTATATTTTTGACTAAACATTATAGTGGTTTACCGGGCTATAGGTGCTAACTGGAAATAAACCAGCATACCTTTGTCCATCTGGTCTTTCAGAAAGGTTTTTTAGATTTGTATTGGCATAGATCCTTAATTGTACAGATTATGACGCTACCAAAAAGACTATTAATGGGTTCTTTACCATGTTGACAGGTTCTTGAAATTCGATTACTTTATTAAACGACTAGACGCTCTGAACAGAATCTCTTTTAAACAAGTAAGCATTCCAACTACATAACCCTAATTTTAGTGATAGTGGGTGATATATATTACAGAGGACTGCAATGTGAATGGCGCACGTGGTGTTTTGAACTCTTGTCGGTGGTGGTATTGTATTCTCCCTTTCTTTTGAGGTAAAGACGTATCCCTTTTAGATAAAATCGCATCTTCATCGTAGTGCAAACATATGGGGTCGTCATGTTCATTGTACAATGACAATTAATTTACTGTTACAAAGACTTTTTCTGTAGACTCATTTTCTTTTTTTTTTTTTTTACTTTTTATGTTGTCTGTAAAACCTTTCCTTGTTATTTCTCACGAAGTGATCACCTAACGTGTATGGATTATTTTAATGTATAGGGAATTTTGGGCAACCATAAAACCCTTTCTATGTATGTATTATTGCAGGTATTCCCTGGGCATTATCGTTTGTGAATACAACTGTGGTCCTGATGAAGATGGCACCTATGCCATCGAAACGCGTCGACCATTGAGCTGATACCACTACTCTGCGTTTGCAGTTGACTTGTTAGTCACAGGAGGCTTGGTGTATCTAGTACCTCCAGAGTTCAATTAACGATAATAACAAGTTAAACCTATGCCTTTTTTGATATTTTTTATGAGATCTATATGTTTGAGTGTGGAATGATGTGGAATGTTTGTAGGTGTGACTGTGGGATGAGATAGATCGTGTGTGATCTATATTAGGCTGTTCCAGGGATTACTGTCAATTATTAATTAATTTAATGTACATTCACTGTAATGCATTGAATCAGTGAAATTTAAGATTGTGAAATTGATTTTCGTGGAAAGTAAAAGAAGTATATTGGTTGTTTTGGATAAGAAAAACATAAAATGATAAATGATAAAAAATAAAAAATAAATTAGAAAAATATTTCTTTGTGACTGGTATGACTATTGTGCAGGCCCTTCTGTTTCCCTTTCACAATTGAACTGTTTTTCAATAATAGAGGTCGTGAGGGAGCTTTTTTGTTACAACTTCAAATGTTCCAATGGGGACAGAAAGTATATGACCAACGTGCTTCAAGCGAGCTGCATCTTTCTTTTGAAAACCATCCGGAGAAACACTTGCAAAAAAGCATGCAGCACTGCTGATATTTCTGCTCCATAGATCTGTAACACGGAATATGTTCGGAAGGCCACATGTGCTGCCTTTGCTATTGTGGAAGGAGCATGATGCTTCTTACAAGCCTCAACTCCAATGGCATTGTGATTTGGAAATGCAAGAGACGATCCCCAATGCCATATTAATTTTAGGGGCTCAAGTAGCCTTCGAAGATTTAGTGCAAATTCTTCTTCCGTGGAGCTGAGCGCATCTAGGAAGTGAAGAAGTAGAATTTAGGTTATGTTGAAAGATATTAAACATCACAAGTCTGGGATCCTGAATTTTTTCACTAAGAACACCAGGTGGAAGTCCAGAATTCAGTGAAGGAGACTGATAATGCTATCTAGAAGAGGAACTGTGTCCCCAGTGAGGAGAACCGCGATGTTGATTCCTCTGTGCTTAACAACAGGGCCATGTCAAAGTTTTAAAAAACTGCACATCGCCTCTGTGACTGGATGCAGATTTTTGTGCAACGTCTCCAACACACTACAGAATGTTATGCACCAGTTTCAGTTTATTTTTTTTAAACTGTACATGCCCAGAAAGGAACACACTCCTTTTTTGTTTTCAAGCCTTTGTGTCATTCTTATTTGTTTTGTGTTTTTGTAAGTGGAGAAAGCAGAGCTTATAAGAAACTGGATTATTAGTTGAGGGGCGAGTACCCACCTCAAGAAATAAATACAGCCCATGTCAGGGTGACCCACTAAAGTTACTAAATAAACCTGAGCTTCACTCTCTGGTATCCTGGCAAAGACCAGATAGGCTAAACCTAAATGCAATGTAAAGTATTTATGCAGTACTAAAAACAGTAGTAACATCAAAACAAAAAAAACAACCAAAATCCCCAAACAAACTAGAAAAACGGTGTAAAATGTAATAAACAAAATAACAAAAATCCAATAAAAGGAACTGGTGATATTAATTTTCAAAGTTTTAAGTACAAATAGTGGCAAGAGCACAATGATAGTCAAATTTTTTTGTTTTATATAGCACAAACCCGACATGAAGGTATCGGAGCACTTTATATGAGCACCAAATGCGTTACAGACAGACACATTCATTTTTTTTTGTTAGGCACAGGGAGATTAAGTGATTTGCCCAGAATCGCAGGATGTTGAGCGCCCCGGCCGAGACTCAAACCCAGTTCCTAAGCTTTGAGGTTGACCACCCTAGCAGTTAGGCCACATCCTCTCAATGGTTGTGGTAACACAGAACTTGTGTTCAATGTCAAATTGTGCCTGATAGACTGTGGGTCGAATACACTAACCAGTCCTGTCCGGGCCAAAGGTTTTAGTGCTTGAAGATCTAATCCACCTCAGGAGTGCACCGCTAAAGCTCCTCAAGGATCAGCACAGGGGAGGCATTTAGAGACTCACAGGGTGGCAGGCAAGACAAACAGGAGGGTCCAGTCCAGGTCCAGTTGCCACTGGTTAGCTGGCCAGTTGCAGGAAAAAGCCTCTTGTAGATTGGGCATTTAGAGACTCACAGGGTGGCAGGCAAGGCAAACAGGAGGGTTCAGTCCAGGTCCAGTTGCCACTGGTTAGCTGGCCAGTTGCAGGAAAAGCCACTTGTAGATTGTTGTAGATTTAACAGGAGGTTCGTCCTATAACCCTTGGAGTCCACTTCTTTGTCCTGGGTACAAGAAGGAAAGCAGGTCCAGTCTTCTAGGCTCTTCTCTGGTTTCAGACAGCAGGTTCAGTTCTCTACTGATCTTCCCCATGTCCAGGAGTTTTGAAGAGGGGACCTGGAGATGCCACATTTATGTCTGCCACGAGCCAGTGGGCGGGAATGACCCCTGAGGATGTCCTAACCAATGGGGTAAAGGTTACAGGGGTAATCCTACCCCCTTAAGGCCTTTTCAAGATGGCCGACGTCTTCTGCAGCACTAAACTTGGTTTCTGAGGGTGTGTGTGTGTGTGTGGTGTGTGGTGTGTTCTATGGTAATCCTAGTGTCCTCCCACATCTAACACTAGAATCAGGTTTAGGCAGTCCCTGTACCCCCAAAAACTAAGAGACAGAAGTCTGGTAGGACAAAGCTGAGCTTTTAGCAACTGGACAGTGGATACACAAATTGTTTAGCCATTCTGTTACTCTCCTTTGAAGTGCGTCCCAAATGTCATTGGAAAATCCTCTGCAGATCTGTCAAGCAGGTCTTGTTACTTCGACAGGATCTGACACTGATGTCAACAATAGGCCCCCTGTGATGGAGCCCGGTCTGACTGGGGTGACAATAGAAGGGTGCAGGCCTGTGTGTTAGCAACTTCTGCTTGTGACAGGGTATGCCTCTTCGGAGCTACTGAATGCCATCCTTTCAAGGGGACAACACCACCTTCCCACACACAGGACCTTTCGTCCCTGTCCGGGAAGCAAGATCCCATCTTATTCACACCCAATGAAATGCTAATTATTGGCTGGCAGAAGAGAGAGAGCAAAATGCTAATTTTACTTCTTAGGACTTCTGCCAGACAAAGGCGACTTTTTAAAAGTCATCTTTCCAAAATATGTATTACAAATCAGACTTCACCTGTGAATTGGACTTCTAGTAAATATTTCAAAAAGTCAAAAAATGAGCTGTGTAGCTGTGCACTGGGTGGAGATAACATTTATTAAACTTAATGATATATCCCAATATTTCCTATAGAACAGCCAACCCTGCTACAGCGAAAACAGCTTTAAAGTGCTAGTCACTGTAAGACCATGTTTAACATAAGCCTTTCAATGTTCTACTTTTAAATACCATGCACACTGCCTTAATGCAAATTTAGGCTTACTTAGGGGAGACTTAAAAATACTTAAAAGGAAGGTTTTAGGTCTGTGTTAGAGCTGTCAGCCCTTTGGGTGGTCCCTCCTCATCATTATTTATTTTGTCCCACTTCTGCCTCAAACCCTATTATAATTTTTCCTTTTTGGGAACCACCAGACTTTTTAGTGTTGATGCAGGGTCAGGGAGCCATTTTCCCTACCCCTGGAACTTCTGTCTGAGCCACAAAATGGTGGCCACCCATTGTCACCTGTGACATCACCAGAACTCACTGGAGGTTTCTAGAACCTTCTGTAACATTCTAGAACCCTGTGACAGTGGGAGGCAGTTTAGAATGTTGGGAGGCCATCTCAGAGTGGCAGTTGGCATCTGACTGGAGAAGAGAGAGGACAGAGATAGAAGGAGGTCGGAGTAAGGCAGCAGAGGTGGAAACCAGTGCTTGGAGTGGGGTCCAGAAACCCACCCTTGATGCTAGTCTCTACTGACCAAGCCCAACCTAAAGCCCTGTGTGGGATCAAGAACAGAAGAACCATCTTAAAGGACTGAATATTTGGAACAGGCCTTAAAGAAGAAGAACAGCAAGTTCCTGACCTGTTTAGCAGTGTCCTCCTGAAGTCCTGACGTCGAGAAGCCTGGAGACCTGGGGCCTGAGGTCGAGAAGCGGCGCTGACAGAAAGCAGACGTCGTACCCGGAGCCGCCAAAGGTCGAGTGAGGGCGCCGACGGAGGTCGTGGAGAGTCACCGGAGGTCGAGTAAGGAGTAACCCGAGGTCGAGTGAGGGCGCCGACGGAGGTCGTGGAGAGGCGCCGGAGGTCGAGTCGGGAGTCACCTGAGGTCGAGGTGAGGCGTCGACGGGGGAGTGAAGTCCGCCCACCGGAGTCGCCGGAAACTGAGGTGAAGCGCGCCGGAGGTCGGGAGTGGAGATCGCACTCCGGAGACACCAGGAAGTGGGGAGTCCGAGTCCCTGCGACGCCGGAAGGTGACATCGAGACGAGGCCGTCCAGCGACATCGAGTCGAGACCGTCCAGCGACATCGAGCCGAGGCCGCCCAGCGACATCCAGCCGAGGCCGCCCAGCGACATCCAGCCGAGGCCGCCCAGCGACATCGAGTCGAGACCGCCCAGCGACATCGAGTCGAGACCGCCCAGCGACATCGAGTCGAGACCGCCCAGCGACATCGAGTCGAGACTGCCCAGCGACATCGAGTCGAGACCGCCCAGCGACATCGATCCGGAGCCGCCTCACTGCGTCGACACGGTGCCGAGCGGAGCCGATCATCGTGAAAAGGGCAGTAAGTGGTAGAGGGGGTGTTTAAGGCCCCGTGGAGCCCTAAAAGACCATTCTAGGGGCTAGAGGGGTGTTAGAACCAGCCTGGGAGTGCCAGGGGTGAACTAGGACTGGTGCAGTGACATCTGTGAGGGGCTGTGTAGTTTGGAGGGCCAGATCTTTAGGTTACCCTTGTTCTGACTCAGCTTAGGCCCCAGCCTTGACCAATCTAGGTGGGACACCCCCATGCCATCCAAGTGTCCTTAAGTTGTGTATGGGCAAAGTAAGACCAAGTGACCTCATGAAAATGTTTTGAACTGTAACTGTCATTGATTGTTTTACTTTATTTATTGGAAGTGCTTTATATATTGTCATCCACTAATTTATTCCTGCACTATATTTATTGTCTGACTGTATTTATTTGCCATCTGTAATTATTGCACATCTATTTATTCCTTGCTTATTTATGACCTGAACCTATTTATTGAAATTCCAATGTAGTATTATTTATTTGACCTGCACTTTCAAGGAGAATCTTAATGTCTTGTATTTATGTAATGAAACCTGCAACTAAGAGAAAATAAGATAAAGACATATATATTTTCAATTTGACTGGCATTATTTTTACGGTGTAGTGTCGTTTTTAGAACGGATGAACGCATGGTTATTGTGAGGGTGTGACGTACGCTTAACACGGTGCCTGACCCCAACCGCTCGAGCCAGGCTACCATTGTGCTGGGAACCTGGTGACTGCTAACCCGGTTTCCAACATAAAATTGGTGGCAGCGGTGGGATAGAGCTGTGCTTGCGTCTACTCGACAATAACTGTGGGTAGTCCATAGGCCTACACCGGGAGTTTTCTCCAAGCGGACTTCCTAATTTTGAGTTTTGTTTTTTTCCAAATTTACTTCTGGTGGTGGGAGGAGGTATTACAAAAGGTACCCCCCTGCATAGCTTCTGTAAGCAACTGTCTTCTATCCTGAGTGGGCAAAATGGAGTTTGTATTGGAGGATGTGGAAACTTACACTGTGGCCCAACTCAGAGAGTTTTGTGAGCGAGAGGGGGTGTTTTGTCCCCAAGGTGCAAAGAAGGGTGAGCTTTAGACCAGCTTAAGGGCTTGGGGGGAGGCACGACGAGAAAGTAAGGTTGAGAAGGAGGACAGGGATGGAGAGCCTGACAGCGAGGAGGCTGGTTTGTACCAACCTGAGGTGGGGAACCTAGTGGCAGGGCCCAGAACACTTTCAAGGAAGGGCAGCAGTGTCTCGAGCAATGGCTTATTAGAAGCAGAATTCACTGACCGGAGGGAGAAAAGACAGCTCACATGGGATTTGGCGAAGCTGGAGAAAGAAAAGGAGGAACGGAGGATGGCTCACGAGTTGAGGCTCAGGGAGATAGATCTCCAGATCCTACGGGTCGGGGCACACCCTGTTCCTAGTGTTGGCAGCGAAGAAAGAGAAATCACCAGGGAATCCAAACCCTATTTGCCAAAAGACATAGTAGCTAGCTATAGTGTGGGTGATGATATCGCCAGGTGGCTAGCAGCCTATGAGGTCTCCTTAAGAGTCCATGGGGTTCCAGAGAAATATTGGGGAGGGGGATTGTATAGATACATGCCTCCAGCTGGTAGGGATACATTATTGGCCCTGGAGCAGGATGAGCAGACCCACTACCCCACCATGAAAGTGGCGCTCGTGAGGAAGTTTGGATTAACACCCGAGAAGTACAGACAGAAGTTCCGGGGTAGCCACAAACTGGGCACACAGAATTGGGTGGATTTCCTGGACTATGCAAAAAAGGCATTGGAGGGTTGGATACAGGGCAGCGAGGTGAGGGACTACGAGGGGTTGTTTGATTTGATGTTGAAGGAACACCTGCTCGAAAAATGTTTCCCTGAACTGCGTCAACACCTGGTGGATGGCAAGCTGACCAATCCCCGGAAGCTTGCTGAGGAGGCGGACATTTGGGCTAGTACCCGGGTGTCCACAAGGGGGACTGGAGGGGACTCTCAAAGGACCGGACAGGGCGCCCCCCAGAAGAAAGAGGGAGGGGAAAAGAAAACGGAGTTCTCTAAAGGCCCCCAAAATAGTTTCCAAGGGAAGGGAACAAGATTCACCCCTAGGGCTAACCCACCCAGAAACCCTAATCCTGGCCAGAGTCAGCAGCCAAGGGTTGTCCATTGCTTCGAGTGCGGTGGTGTCGGACACTATAAGGGAGATGTGAAGTGCCCGAAAAGACCACCCCCTCCCATCAGAGGAAAGGCCCCCGGAGTAGCTAGTGTAGTGCTCGGGGAGGAGATGCCCATAGGTAAGGGAAGGGAGTGGGCGGGTGTCACTTTAGTGTCCCTGGGAGAACGGGAGATGGTTCCTAAGATCCAGGTGCCCGCAAATACCACAAAGTATGGGCAGTGGGTCACCATCAACGGCCAAAGAGGGGAGGCTCTGAGAGACACAGGAGCCAGTATGACTATGGTACGTAGCCAACTGGTGTCTCCAGAGCAGGTGATTCCCCATGTACTCCACCCTGCCGCGATGGCTGACGGCAGAATGGGCCACTATCCGGTGGCCGAGGTTCCATTTGAATGGGAAGGGGTTGCAGGTTTGCTTCGAGTTGCCGTAAGCCCTGCCGTGCCAGTCGATTGTCTGCTGGGGAATGACATGGAGCATAATGCTTGGAAAGAGGTGGAATACCGGACTCATGCTGAGATGCTGGGTACACCTGACTGGGCCTGTGTCAGCACAGGGTCTGCGACTACCCGGAGAGGGAGTTTGTTTAGGCTGGAGCCTGGAACAAAGGCACAGCCGGCTGCCGACCAAGGGAAGAACCGAGGGTAGGAGGAGCCTGCCTCGGCATCCGCGCCCCGTGTGACGGATAGGCCACCGGAGGTGGTGGACCAGGAGTCCGCGGAGGGGGATGTTACCGAACTGGAGGACCTACCCATCCCGGCCGAGTGGCACGTGGAGGGAGGGCCGACCAGGGAGGAATTCTGCAAGGGCCAGAAGGAGTGTCCTACCCTTGAGGGACTGAGGCGACAGGCCGAAGCCCAGGCAGCAGGGAACGTTGAGGGGAACTACCACATTTACTGGGAGGATGGCCTCCTCTACAGTGAACCCAAGGCACCCATGCACGGATCGTCACGGGCCTTGGTTGTCCCTCAACGTTACCGAGCCTTTCTCCTGGAATTGGCTCATGAAATCCCCTTGGCAGGACACCTGGGGCAAGACAAAACCTTTGCCCGGCTTGTCCCACACTTTTATTGGCCTCAAATGAAAATGTCGTCCGACACCTACTGCCGGACGTGTGTGTCTTGTCAAGCCAGTGGGAAAACAGGGGTGAAGCTGAAAGCTCCCCTGGAACCACTTCCTGTCGTTAGCACCCCCTTTGAAAGGGTGGGCATCGACATTGTGGGTCCGTTAGATCCGCCTACTACAGCTGGTCACAGGTTTATCCTGGTTTTGGTGGATCATGCCACACGGTACCCAGAGGCTATACCTCTGAGGACCATTACGGCACCTGTTGTGGCTAGGGCCCTGATGGGAATCTTTACCCGAGTGGGTTTTCCCAAGGAAGTTGTGTCCGACAGGGGGACCAACTTCATGTCAGCATATATGCGGGCGATGTGGAAGGAGTGTGGAGTGACCTACCGGTTCACCACTCCTTACCACCCCCAGACCAATGGTCTGGTGGAGAGGTTCAATAAAACCTTGAAAGGCATGATCAGAAGTCTGTCTGAAAGCCTGCGGAGGAAATGGGACGTCCTCCTACCCTGTCTATTGTTTTCTTACAGGGAAGTGCCACAGAAGGGAGTGGGCTTCAGCCCCTTCGAGCTTTTGTATGGGCACCCTGTGCGTGGACCTCTCAGCCTGGTGAGAGACGGATGGGAAAGAACTCCCAGAAAGCTTCCCCAGGACGTGGTGAGCTACATGCTGGCCTTCCGGAGCCAAATGGCTAAGTTGTGGAAGCAAGCTTCTGACAACTTGGAAGCCAGCAAAGCAGTGATGAAGGCGTGGTATGACCACAATGCTCACCCGGTGGAGTTGGAGCCTGGCCAGAAGGTGTGGGTGATCGAACCAGGAGAGCTTAGCGCCCTCCAGGATCGCTGGTCAGGACCCTTTGAGGTGTTGGAGAAGAAGGGTAAGGCTACCTACTTGGTGGATCTGAAGACCCCTCGCCAGCCCCTACGGGTGCTGCATGCCAACCGCCTCAAACCCCACCATGAGAGGCCCGAAGTCATATTGTTAATGGTGACTGACGGAGCAGAGGACGTGGAAAGCGAGCCTCTCCCCGACTTATTTGCGTCTCAAGAGAAGGATGGGTTGGTGGAGGGAGTGATTCTCTCCCCGTCCCTAACTCCTGAACAGCAGGAGGACTGCCGCCAGGTCCTGGGGCAGTACTCTTCGCTGTTCTCCCTTGTTCCGGGTAGGACTCACCTGTGTGTCCATGACGTGGACACAGGAGACAGCCCACCTGTGAAGTCAAAGATCTACCGGATGACAGACAAGGTGAAGGCCAGCATTCACAGTGAAGTCACTAAGATGCTGGAGCTAGGAGTGATTGAACCTTCCAGCAGCCCCTGGTCCAGTCCGGTGGTACTAGTGCCAAAAGCTGCACCACCGGGTGCCCAACCGGAACCGAGGTTCTGTGTGGACTACCGGGGACTGAACTCAGTGACCAAGACTGATGCTCATCCGATCCCGAGGGCGGATGAACTGATTGACCGGCTGGGAGCTGCCCAATATTTGAGTACCTTTGACCTTACATCCGGGTACTGGCAGATCTCTCTGACTGATGGAGCTAAGGAAAGGTCAGCCTTCTCCACGCCCAAGGGCCACTACCAGTTCTGCGTGATGCCCTTTGGGCTCAAGAACGCCCCTGCCACGTTTCAGCGTCTGGTGAACCAGATCCTAACCGGAATGGAGAGTTTCTCTGCTGCTTATCTGGATGACATTGCCGTCTTCAGTAACAGCTGGGAGGATCACTTGCGTCACCTGCAAACTGTTCTCCAGGCCCTGAAACACGCTGGTTTAACGATCAAGGCCAGTAAATGCCAGATCGGGCAGGGGTCGGTAGTGTACCTTGGACACTTGGTGGGTAGGGGAGCGGTGCAACCCCTCCAGGCGAAAATCGAGGCTATTATGGCCTGGGAACCCCCCAAGACTCAGACGGAGGTCCGAGCTTTTCTGGGCCTCACAGGATATTACCGCCGCTTCGTGAAGGGGTACGGGACCATTGTGGCCCCCCTCACGGAGCTTACGTCCAAGAAGCAACCTCGACGGGTAGTCTGGACGGAGGCTTGTCAGCAGGCCTTTGTGAAACTGAAGCAAGCCATGTGCGAGGCCCCGGTCTTAAGGGCCCCAGACTTTTCCAAGGAGTTCATTGTCCAGACGGATGCATCGAAACGTGGCATTGGGGCAGTGTTATCGCAACTCAATGAAGAGGGTCTGGATCAACCCGTAGTCTTCCTATCCCGGAGACTACTTCCCAGGGAACAGAAGTGGAGTGCAATAGAGCGTGAAGCCTTTGCCGTGGTATGGGCTCTGAAGAAGTTGCGGCCATACCTGTTTGGCTCGCACTTCCTAGTTCAGACCGACCACAGACCCCTTCGGTGGCTGATGCAGATGAAGGGGGAGAATCCCAAGTTGCTAAGGTGGTCTATCTCCCTACAGGGAATGGACTTTCAGGTGGAACATCGGCCTGGAGTGGACCACGCCAATGCAGACGGTCTCTCAAGGTATTTCCGCCTTAGTGATGAGAACTCCCAAGGGGTTGGGTAGCTCTCCCCACTTTCAGCTGGGGGGGGGGGGGACGCATGTTAGACCTGTCAGCCCTTTGGGTGGTCCCTCCTCATCATTATTTATTTTGTCCCACTTCTGCCTCAAACCCTATTATAATTTTTCCTTTTTGGGAACCACCAGACTTTTTAGTGTTGATGCAGGGTCAGGGAGCCATTTTCCCTACCCCTGGAACTCCTGTCTGAGGGCCTGAGCCACAAAATGGTGGCCACCCATTGTCACCTGTGACATCACCAGAACCCACTGGAGGTTTCTAGAACCTTCTGTAACATTCTAGAACCCTGTGACAGTGGGAGGCAGTTTAGAATGTTGGGAGGCCATCTCAGAGTGGCAGTTGGCATCTGACTGGAGAAGAGAGAGGACAGAGATAGAAGGAGGTCGGAGTAAGGCAGCAGAGGTGGAAACCAGTGCTTGGAGTGGGGTCCAGAAACCCACCCTTGATGCTAGTCTCTACTGACCAAGCCCAACCTAAAGCCCTGTGTGGGATCAAGAACAGAAGAACCATCTTAAAGGACTGAATATTTGGAACAGGCCTTAAAGAAGAAGAACAGCAAGTTCCTGACCTGTTTAGCAGTGTCCCCCTGAAGTCCTGACGTCGAGAAGCCTGGAGACCTGGGGCCTGAGGTCGAGAAGCGGCGCTGACAGAAAGCAGACGTCGTACCCGGAGCCGCCAGAGGTCGAGTGAGGGCGCCGACGGAGGTCGTGGAGAGTCACCGGAGGTCGAGTAAGGAGTAACCCGAGGTCGAGTGAGGGCGCCGACGGAGGTCGTGGAGAGGCGCCGGAGGTCGAGTCGGAAGTCACCTGAGGTCGAGGTGAGGCGTCGACGGGGGAGTGAAGTCCGCCCACCGGAGTCGCCGGAAACTGAGGTGAAGCGCGCCGGAGGTCGGGAGTGGAGATCGCACTCCGGAGACACCAGGAAGTGGGGAGTCCGAGTCCCTGCGACGCCGGAAGGCGACATCGAGACGAGGCCGTCCAGCGACATCGAGTCGAGACCGTCCAGCGACATCGAGTCGAGGCCGCCCAGCGTCATCGAGCCGAGGCCGCCCAGCGTCATCGAGCCGAGGCCGCCCAGCGACATCGAGCCGAGGCCGCCCAGCGACATCGAGCCGAGGCCGCCCAGCGACATCGAGCCGAGGCCGCCCAGCGACATCGAGCCGAGACCGCCCAGCGACATCGAGTCGAGACCGCCCAGCGACATCGAGTTGAGACCGCCCAGCGACATCGATCCTGAGCCGCCTCACGGCGTCGACACGGTGCCGAGCGGAGCCGATCATCGTGAAAAGGGCAGTAAGTGGTAGAGCGGGTGTTTAAGGCCCCGTGGAGCCCTAAAAGACCATTCTAGGGGCTAGAGGGGTGTTAGAACCAGCCTGGGAGTGCCAGGGGTGAACTAAGACTGGTGCAGTGACATCTGTGAGGGGCTGTGTAGTTTGGAGGGCCAGATCTTTAGGTTACCCTTGTTCTGCCTCAGCTTAGGCCCCAGCCTTGACCAATCTAGGTGGGACACCCCCATGCCATCCAAGTGTCCTTAAGTTGTGTATGGGCAAAGTAAGACCAAGTGACCTCATGAAAATGTTTTGAACTGTAACTGTCATTGATTGTTTTACTTTATTTATTGGAAGTGCTTTATTTATTGGCATCCACTAATTTATTCCTGCACTATATTTATTGTCTGACTGTATTTATTTGCCATCTGTAATTATTGCACATCTATTTATTCCTTGCTTATTTATGACCTGAACCTATTTATTGAAATTCCAATGTAGTATTATTTATTTGACCTGCACTTTCAAGGAGAATCTTATTGTCTTGTATTTATGTAATGAAACCTGCAACTAAGAGAAAATAAGATAAAGACATATATATTTTCAATTTGACTGGCATTATTTTTACGGTGTAGTGTCGTTTTTGGAACGGATGAACGCATGGTTATTGTGAGGGTGTGACGTACGCTTAACACAGTGCCTGACCCCAACCACTCGAGCCAGGCTACCATTGTGCTGGGAACCTGGTGACTGCTAACCCGGTTGCCCGGTTTCCAACAGTCTGTCAAAAAGGGTCATTTTGACAGATTTAATTTACAGTTAAATCCTGCACAGCCAGGCTACTGGTAACAGTCCGTTTACATTGTCACTGAGTTGGATGGCACAATAGATGCTGCAGTCCCATAGTGACATTCAACTTAAAGGCCCTGGGTACCCCTTTTGGACCATATACTAGCGATGTATAGGTAAGTTAAATATGCCAATCAGGAGTTTACCAATTTTACAAGGAGGAGCAGAAGCACAGGCTGGTGGTTACCATTGGTTAGCAGGGGTAAAAGACACAGAGTCCTAGTGCAAGCAAAAAGGCAAACAAATTCAGGGGTCATGTTGCATAAAGTTAAAAATTTCCAACAGTGATATTGAACCAGCATCTGGTACCAATGGAGATGCCGGTTATGATATTAAAGACTTACTTGATAATCTTTCAAGATGCACTTGAATCGAGGGTAGAAATGGGTGTTTAATTTCAGCCGAGTAGGAAAGCACCAGCCTAATGTCACTGGTATACAGATACTGACGCCATGACACTAGAGGAAGGCCAAGTCAACCTCCAAATCAAAAGATTTATGCAAAAAGCCTATCACTTCTTTGAAAGATGTGGGTACCAATGCCAAACCAACTTCATCGTCATCTAAGCCTGTTCTGGGAATACCGAGACAGTATTATACCCCTTCCAGCACGGTTTGAACTAGGACAGGCCCACACATGGCGAGGTCTTCTCTCTGACTCTCCCTTGGCAGTCACCTTGAAGATCATCTCTGCAAGCCGCTCTCCTGGATCATACTTTTGCAAGCCTTCAATCCAGTATTGACCTTTCCTAAATCGTTTCTGAGCCTGTCCCTTATGATGATGCTGCAAGGTCTTTCTTGTTCTTGATCTTTTCTGGAAATGTATCTTTGGTATCGACTTCTCCTTTGCTGGAGTGGTGTGAGACTAAGGGCCAGATTAGGATGTTGGCGGATGGATACTTGGCGAATGGGATGATACTCCATCACAAACGTGATGGATATCCCATCCGCTGTATTACAAGTTCCATTACATCCTAATCAGGTCCTAGGACTGGAGATGAGCTAACTCTGCAAAAGGAGCCAAGAGCACCAGAAGTTAGATGTACCGTAGTGCAGGCTCGATGTTGAGACAAGAAGAGACACCTTGATTAATCGAGAAGTTGTCAATGTCAAGAGACTGCAAAATCGAAGAATACTTCAGCATCGAGCCAGAGTAACATCAACATTGGATACCTATAAGAGAGCAGAGATGACACCAAGGAACAAAAGATCAGCCCCCAGATGTGCGAGATCTTGTTTTCTTTGGAGCAGGGGAGAGAACAGGCCTTGTCGCTTACATTCCATGAAATTCGAAAGAGGGAAAGAGTGCAATTACAATACACTTGAGCATTGCTTTATTCAAGGAGACAAAAATGCCCATTTAGACATGTGTTCCCCTCCACACAATGTTGCATGGAAATATAGACCCAATCATTGTCAATTACCGAAACATCTTTGCTACCTTCAACACAGTGTCCTTGAGGGGAAAAAGAGCACATACGTCATGCCTCCCCTTATCCACAAACAGCATTCCACAAAGGCTAATTAAGGAAGAAAAAGAAGCTCGTACTTTAAAGGTTTTTTTTATTGCAATGGGCCGGCTTGTTGCCTTTAGAATATCTCCTTTACGGATTTCCCATTACCAAAGACTTGTGCGTCACCTACTGGACCACTCTGCTCATTTTGCTCACAACTCTGAGCTGTATTCCACCCTAAGTCACACAGTGAGAACAAAAGCTCCCACACTTAGTGCCCACGCACTTGTTATCTGCCTTCTGCACAATCTTCTCTGAGCACAGAGGGAAACAACCCGCACTGATGAGCTCATGTGTATTCATTGGTTGCTTTCTAGATGTGGGAGAAAAGAAACTGGAATTTATTTATTGAGTTTTATATAGCGCTGGCTAGACCCGGAGGTATCAGAGCGCTTTACATGAGGAAGAAACATTGTTTCAGAACATGGTTACAAAGTTACATCAGTTACTGGGGCTTAGTTACAGGAATTACATGAGTACAAAAGCATAGCATAAACATGAGGTAAAAAATAGGCAAGGGGAGAGAAGATTAGGGGGGAGAGGGAAGGAATAGGGGAGGTAGATAGAGAAACATGGAGGGAAGAGGAGGGGGAGGATGTAGAAGGCACAACAGGGAGGCGAGGAAAAACAGTGTCCGAAGACCGGCTGGGTAGGTGACGGCCAAGGGGTGAACCAGAGCCAAACTCCTCTATAGCTGCGTGGGACAGCTCCACCAGTCATCGGCCAAAGGTTGCTCGGGCACCGCAGTACATACAGAAAGGTCATAGTTTCCGTCTAGGGGGGCATAGTCCAAACGTTCCATCGAGCGTGCTGGTCACGGTGTACGGTGCTGTGCTCTCTGCGGTAATGGGATAAAAACCCAGGCCTCCGCTGTGTGAGACTCCCTTGTCGCTGTGGACTCTCTCAGAGGGGTCTCTGTGACTCCAAGGTATAAAAGCTGGATCCCTCCCCAACAAGGGGAGAAGGAGTGCTTTAGAAAGGGGCCCACTCATGGTGGAAATTATTAGAAAATTGGTGTGTCAGAGGTCCCGAGTGGTGGTCATCTTAGAGTCAGGCATTGGGTACAGCTCAGTACACTCCTCGCGTCTGGTCTTCACACTGTTCCTCTGCGGTCCCAGAGGCCTCCCGCTTGTGACTTCCCTCTTATCTGGAGCATCCTGGGCCTCTGCTACTGAGGTTTGCCCGCTTGGGTTCTACGGCTGCCATTTTAGGATCAGGCGCGCCTCAGGATTCCAAATCCGCTTCCTGCCTGATGCTGCTTCCTTGCCTACGCCTCACTGGCCTTGGGGAGCCCACGTAGGTGCAATCCAGCTGAAGAATGAAATGAAAGAGCAGTAACTAAAATAACATGGCAGACCAGGGCATCTCCACTCAAGGTCACAATAGCGTTGCTGTTGCAGCGGCAGGAAGAGAAGTACGAACAGGACGAAAAGTACGCTCACCCCAGGGAAGAGCTGCCCCTGATACAGCTCCCGTCCGTCTGGAGGTGGCGGGAAGCAGCTCGCTTGTCTCGGCGTGTGTGATCCTGGCAGCGTAGCAATCTGCACAAGATGGTGGACCAGGGCACCATAGAATGTTTGCTGCTTTCTACACACTGACTCCAGGGAGCAGTGCAAAGTGCCAGGTCATAAGTAAGAACGCAAAGTCTGAGCTCTGGGCAAAATGCAAACGGAAGAGGGATCTCAAGACTCGTTCATCACAGGTCCCTCCTGCTCTCACTGTGTGAGGAGGACTAGGACTGGACCACCAGCTCAGACTTGGTGAGATTTGTTTTGCGTGTGGAGGAGCTCTGCTGGGGAAGAGATGTTCAGAGTCTCTTTCACAGCCTATCCGGGATTGTCCGACCGCGCTGTCCTGTAGACCCCCACGGAACGCATCTCCTTCATTGTAACGAGATACCGCATCACCGTGTTGACTTGATTGTACCTCCATTGCCCAAGGTTCACTTCTTGGACTCCCTAAATTCGCTCAGGTCATCGAACCAAGACGAATTTCCATTTTGCCTCGTAAACTCGGAAACTCGAGGCCGTTCCTTCGGAACCTTGACTCGTTCTTGTCATTGGACCCAGACGAATCAATACACTTTTGTACTCGTCTCCACCCGAGGCATTTCGTAAATTGGCAATTCATACTAATTAGTCCTGATGATGATCCTAAAATCCCCCCGTTAAGGATCGAAACGTCGTCGACTATGTGGCTCACCTTACACCAAAACAATCTATGTGTATAAAATGTGGTGAAGGTGACAAACTGTATACTAAGATGTTTCACTATCGAGTATTCTCTGACATAGAAACATCACTGCAATTGCCTGTATGTTTGTCCAAAATACTATGTTCTCCTGATATGTAAGCCACAGGATACAGGCTTGTGTCCCACCAACATTTTGCTTACATCCCTTTGATCACCGCTAAACTATTGTTTCTTATTATAGTCGCCTTGTCCGGCTGGACATAGGCTATAATATAGCACCAATTTTGGCTATATTCATTGTTTTTTGCGAATATTTCTCGTTTTCAGGGACCATTGTCTCTTATAATATGGGAAGCCTTCCAGCAGCACCTCTGGACGAGGGGAGTAACCATTCTTCCCACACAGCACATTACTGCTTCACAACTTGTCAACAAATAATATATTTTGCAGATTCATAAAATATATTCAAATTATTTTACAATTTTCCGACACGTTTTAAAATATTTTTATACTTTACTAATGTCAAAGCTTGTGCAACATCATCTGCCATGATTTCATTAACTATGCAAATGTTTACTCCTCCACTAAACCGCTCGAAAACTTCAGAGCTCAGTGTAGTGTTTTTGGAAGTGGGAGATTCAGAATGTACACACGACTACCATAGAAATGACACCAAAGCATGAGGTCATTCTCCTCTTGAAGGATAGTAAGACACCACATCAACTTCTAAAAAGAGAAGTCCACCTACATCTCATTCCTAATTCTTGGACAAATAAATGTCTGATCTCAGAGCGGAGGTGACGGTTAGCAGGTCTCAGGAGAGCGAGGTCCCAATGTTTCTAGCAGAGGGCTCTGAGATCAGAGCTTATAATTACTTATTGGGAAAGGGAGACAGCAGAGTCATCAGCGTGGCGGCCTTCCACAGCTGTTGTTGAGCATGAAGTAAATCTGTCAAGTTTGCAATCATATCCTCGTCATGCCCCCCAGAGGATTCCTCCTTAGTTCATTACCTACGCAGTAGTCACTTGGGTCTTCCTGCTCCTCATCGTCAGAACCCAACAGTCCCGTTTCAGGCACCACAGGAGTGGGGGGCGTAGAGGGGGGACCCGGAATATAAGGCACTTCCTGGAGGAGGGGTTGTGCATCTTCGATTCGAGAGAGTTGAGGCCTGCAGGTAGAGAACAGAAGCATTGTTACTGACAAGTTTAAAAGCACAGGGAGCTTGAGCTGCGCACGTGTACCATTGTAATTCCAGCTTACCCGTGGGTACCCACAACAGCCAATGAACTCCCCACCCATCACCAAGCTGATGCCAATAATGACCCTGCAATGTGAGCTGGCTGGTCCTACAGCAGAAGGACCACATCAGATTTGCATACGGTTGGCCACTTTCCAGCTGGACCCCAAGACTCTTCAAGGCTTTATTGTCATTGGTGTCATCTCCTTGGCACAGGTTTCTTTATAATGACACTTTCCTCTGCGCCACCTGGCCATGAAATACCCAGTTAGCACTGTGTGAGGCACAATGGCCCAGGTAAGCTTGGAGGAGTCCCAGGCCTCGCTCAAGGCCCACCACAAGTGCCAGTTTTCATTCAGGCTCTAAAAGGTGCATCACTTATTGGGCTCAAGCCTTGGCCCAGTGCTCTACACATACGCAGGTTTAGAAAGGAGATCTCAGAATTTTCAATCAAAGAACGGTTACATGATTATTCTCCCATTTTAATTTGCTGCCCACTTTAATACACCCTCATGGCGAAAATTAGACACCAGATTATCGTTTCTAAATCTCCCTCTTGGTTCTTTGTGGTTGTTAGTGTGCCTGACGGGGAAGCACACAAAGAGATGCAGTGTTAGTGGGTTATCTGTCTCGGTTATCCATTCCTCCTCCTGTGTGGTGTCACCGGACTCAGCCACACGTGTTGCAGTGCTCATGCACCGCAGTAGGGTATAGGTGAGTTCTCCAGGGCCATCCCACTAAGAACTGCCTGCATTAGTTACTGTCTGTGGGGGCAACTACATACATATAACCTTCAGCTCAAGCTCTGAGAGCATATTTTCTAGAACGTAACAAAGGCTTCAGTTAAAGATTGAACCCCCAAAGATAGGCCCACAAGCTCCTCAAAGATGCATGATTGGGGCATGATAAGCCCTTCAAAGCTGCAGCTCGGAGCACATGGAGTGAAAGCAGAGAGACGGGTAGGTGTGCATGAAAAGAACAGACTGATTTTGCATGTGGTCCCGCCTACCTGCACTGCTCCTCTCCTTTGCTTGGCTTGGTGAAATCAACTGGACTTGAGAGACACAGTGTGCCGCCCTCTCACAGAGACCCACTCCAGGTTCGAACTATAGTCCTGGGGTCAAAGTGACACACATCGGATCTCATGCAACGGAGATCCAGATAAATCCCTCAATATCTAGTTTAGTAATATTGTACGCACTGCACACACCCTGACAGCCAAGAGGAGGGGTAGTCAAAGCGGGTGTACAGAGACCCGCAGACACCCGTCAAGATGGGCGGTCGAGGTGGGTGCACAGAAACCCTCAAGCACCCGAAAGGATGGGCAGTCAAGGCAGGAGGTACAGAGACCATCAGACACCCAATAGGATGGGCGGGTGTACAGAGACCCGCAGACACCAGACAGGATGGGAGGCAGGGTGTACAGAGTCCCGCAAACACCCGACACAATGGGATGTCAAGGCGGGTGTACATAGACCTGCTGACACACCACAGGATGGGCTGTTGAGATAGGTGTACAGAGTCCTGCAGACACCAGACAGGATGGGCGGCCGAGGCAGGGTGTACAGAGACCCGCAGACACCAGACAGGATGGGCAGTTGAAGCAGGCATACAGAGACCCACAGACACCCGACAGGATGGGCGGTCAAGGCAGGTGTACATAGACCTGCTGACACACGACAGGCCGAGGCAGGGTGTAGAGACCCGCAGACATCTTACAGGTTGGGCGGATGTACAGAGACCCACAGACACCCAACAGGATGTGCTGTCAAAACAGGGTGTACAGAGTCCTGCAGACACCCGACAGGATGGCTGGGTGTACAGAGACCCGCCACTAGGGCCGGACTGGGAACGCAACCAGCCCTGCCAATTATGTTGGACCGGTCCCAGGGTGCGAGGGCGGGGAGAGAGGAGAAGGGGCTGCTGGCATGAAACACTGCTGCTGCGCTTTTGTTACAGGGGGACGATATTGCAGCACTGCTGCAAAACCGCCCCACAAAAAAAATCCGCCGGTCCAAAACTACCCCCCCTTCTGGCCCATCAGGAAAACGTCCAGTGCCCACTATGACAAGTCCAGGCCTGCCTGTGACACCCGACAGCATGGGCGGTCGAGGCGGACGCAGTACAGGGACCCACAGACCCTCGACAGGATGGGAGGTGGGTGTGCAGAGACCCACAGACACAAGACATGATGGGCCGGTGAGGCAGGTGTACAGAGACCCGCAGACACCCGACAGGATGATCGAGGCGGGTGTACAGAGACCCGACAGAGACCCACAGACACCCAACAGGATGGGTGGTCAAGACGGGTGTACAGAGACCCCACAGACACCCAACAGGATGGGCAGTCGAGGCGAGTGTATAGAAACGTGTAGGACACCCAACAGGATGAGCGGTCGAGGAGGGTGTACAGAGACCCACAGACACCGGACAAGATGGTTGGTCGAGGCGGGTGTAGAGAGACCAGACAGAGACTCACAGACACCCGACAGGATGGGTGGTCGAGGAGAGTGCATGAAGACCCACAGACACCCAACAGGATGGGTGGTCGAGGCGAGTGTATAGAGACCCACAGACACCCAACAGGATGGGTAGTCGAGGCAATACCCTGCGCTTTAAAATTTAAAAAAAAAAAAAAAAATACAAATAAAAAAAGGATGTGGTCCGTCGGCTACGCTGCCGACTTTGGTGCTGGAAACCCGAGTTCGAGCCTCGAGGTCGCGTCCACATCCTGTGATTCTGAGCAAATCACAATCTCCCCGTGCCTGAATCTGTAATGTAAATATGGTGCTCATCTAAAGCGCTCCAATACCTTCGGGTCGAGTTCGCGCTATATAAATATGCAAAAAAAAAAAAAGTGTATAGAGACCTGCAGGACACCAGACAGGATGGGCAGTCAAGACGGGAGTACAAAGACCGATAGACACCCGACAGGATGGGCGGTCAAGACGGGTGTACAGAGACCCACAGACACCCGACAGGATGGGTGGTCGAGGCGAGTGTATAGAGGCCCACAGACACCCAACAGAATGGGCAGTCGAGGCGAGTTTATAGAAACGTGCAGGACACGCAACAGGATGGGCGGTCGAGGTGGGTGTACAGAGATCCACAGACACCCAACAGGACGGGCCGTTGAGGCAGGTGTACAGAGACCCGCAGAAACCTGACAGGATGATCGGTCGAGGCGGGTGTATAGATGTCCTAGCTCTGGGACGCTCCCGCGCCGCACGGCCACCAGCTGCTGCGTGTGCCTCCACCTTCCTCTGTGCCTCGCTGCCCGACTGCCGCCTCGTGACCACGCCCCCTCCTTCGAGCGGCGTGGTCCGTGATCGGCGCTCCTCTCCCTGTGCCCCTGGTCTTTTTTGCTGTGCGTATTTGTTTATTGGCTCTCTCTGTGTTTATTTGTAAAATTGTACTGGTATTGTTTTGATTGCTGTTTCCCCCGCTGTATTGCCTGTCTCTCCCTGCCTGTCACCGCCCTCCGTCTTCCCTCCCCGCCACCACCGCCGACCCCGCCCCTTTTTTCCTTCTGTTCCCTCCCCGCTCCCGCCTCCCAGCTGCTCCGCCCACCCGCGCACTTGGCCATATATGGCGACCGTGCGACGCAGGTGAGTGTGTCCTAGCTCTGGGACACTCCCGCGCCGCTCGGCCACCAGCTGCTGCGTGTGCCTCCACCTTCCTCTGTGCCTCGCTGCCCGACTGCCACCTCGTGACCACGCCCCCTCCTTCGAGCGGCGTGGTCCGTGATCGGCGCTCCTCTCCCTGTGCCCCTGGTCTTTTTTGCTGTGCGTATTTTTTTATTGGCTCTCTCTGTGTTTATTTGTAAAATTGTACTGGTATTGTTTTGATTGCTGTTTCCCCCGCTGTATTGCCTGTCTCTCCCTGCCTGTCACCGCCCTCCGTCTTCCCTCCCCGCTCCCCGCTTCCCGCCACCACCGCCGACCCCGCCCCTTTTTTCCTTCTGTTCCCTCCCCGCTCCCGCCTCCCAGCTGCTCCGCCCACCCGCGCACTTGGCTATATATGGCGACCGTGCGACGCAGGTGAGTGTGTCCTAGCTCTGGGACACTCCCGCGCCGCACGGCCACCAGCTGCTGCGTGTGCCTCCACCTTCCTCTGTGCCTCGCTGCCCGACTGCCGCCTCGTGACCACGCCCCCTCCTTCGAGCGGCGTGGTCCGTGATCGGCGCTCCTCTCCCTGTGCCCCTGGTCTTTTTTGCTGTGCGTATTTGTTTATTGGCTCTCTCTCTGTTTATTTGTAAAATTGTACTGGTATTGTTTTGATTGCTGTTTCCCCCGCTGTATTGCCTGTCTCTCCCTGCCTGTCACCGCCCTCCGTCTTCCCTCCCCGCTCCCCGCCACCACCGCCGACCCCGCCCCTTTTTTCCTTCTGTTCCCTCCCCGCTCCCGCCTCCCAGCTGCTCCGCCCACCCGCGCACTTGGCCATATATGGCGACCGTGCGAACGCGCAGCGGTCACGCGCAGCGGTCACGCGCAGCGGGCGCGCCGATTGTGCGCCGAAGGCGCGCCAAAGGCAAGCCCGTCTACGCCCGTCCGCGCCTGGACCGCGCCCAGTGCCAGGACCCCTGGCCCTCGAGAACCCCGATCGACCCGCCTGACGTACACCGCCGCCACCCTCATCGCACTCAACACCGGCAGGACCCAGGGATGCTACCGAGCTACTCCGAAGCACACCCACGGACCCTTCAGCTGCCTCGCCTGCAAGTTCACCTGCATCCGGACCTGCCCGGCACCAGCACCTGCCAAGCCGAACACCAGCAGCAACCACCTCAAGTGTATCCTGCTCAACACCCGCTCCGTCCACAGACACGCCATCGAACTCTGGAACCTCCTAGACGCCACAGCCCCTGACGTTGCCTTCATCACGGAGACCTGGATGAACGCCTCCTCAGCGCCCGACATCGCCATCGCCATCCCAGAAGGCTACAAGATCACCCGGAGGGACCGCAACGCCAACCAGGTGGGAGGAGGCATCGCCATCATCCACAAGAACACCATCCGCATCACGACCAGCACTGACAACACCCCACCCTCCGCCGAACACCTGCATTTCCAGATTCACACCGACCCGAAGACCACCCTCAGAGGCACCTTGATCTACCGACCTCCGGGACCACGCACTCAATTCAGCGAGGACATCGCCGACTTCGTCGACCCGCACGCCCTCCCCTCCGCTGACTACATCCTCCTGGGGGACTTCAACTTCCACCTGGAGAACAACAACGACTGCAATACCAGCACCCTGCTCGCCAACCTCGCCAACCTTGGACTCAAGCAGCTGGTATCCACACCCACCCACCTCGCCGGACACACACTCGACGCCATCTTCTCATCCAGCAAAGACATCGCCTTCAGCCACGCCACAGAACTCCACTGGACGGACCACAGATGCATCCACTTCACCTTCAGTAGAACGACGATCCACCACCACCAGCAACAGGTTGCCCGAAGAAGCTGGAACAAGATCACAGCCGACCAGCTCGCCGCTTCCCTGAGCCAGCACCCTCCGGCCAGCTCAGCGAACCCCAGCCAGGCCGCCGACAACCTCTCGAAGTGGATCAGCAAATGCGCAGACGAACTCGCCCCTCTGAGGATCCCGCCCAGCACACCCGGCAATAAGAGAGCCCCATGGTTCACCGACGAACTCAAGAGCTCCAAGAAGAACTGCCGAGCCCTCGAGAAAGCCTGGAGAAAGGAACCCACGCCGGACAACAGGACCACCCTCAAGCTCGCCACCCGGAAACGCCACCAATTGATCCGCACCGCCAAGAAAACTGCATTCAAGGACCGGCTGGACAACAACGCACACAACTGCAAGGAACTCTTCAACATCGTGAAAGAGCTCTCCAACCCCAACGCCGGAAACAACGACATCACCCCATCGCAAGACCTCTGCAACTCCCTCGCCTCCTACTTCCACAACAAGATCACGGACATACACAACAGCTTCAGCACTCAACCGACGCACGCCACGACCGCAGCAACGCCACCCACCACCACCCTCCGCGCCTGGACCCCGGTCAACACCGAAGACACCGTCCACATGATGAACTCCGTCCACTCCGGATCTCCGACCGACCCCTGCCCTCACCACGTCTTCAACAAAGCCGACGCTGTCATCGCACCCCACCTGCGGGACATCATCAACACCTCATTCGACACCGCCACCTTCCCCGAGAGCTGGAAGCACGCCGAACTCAGCGCTCTACTCAAGAAACCTACAGCAGACCCCACCGAACTCAAGAATTACCGCCCCATCTCTCTACTCCCGTTTCCAGCCAAAGTCATCGAAAAGACCGTCAACAAACAGCTGGCCGCCTTCCTCGAGACGAACGGATCCCTCGAGCCATCGCAGTCCGGATTCCGTGCCAACCACAGCACCGAGACCGCCCTCATCGCCGCCACTGACAACATCCGAGCCCTGATGGACAACGGAGAAACAGCGGCCCTCATCCTCCTAGACCTCTCCGCGGCCTTCGACACGGTCTGCCACCGCACCCTAGTGCAGCGCCTCAGCAACGTCGGAATCCAGGAGAAGGCACTGGAATGGATCGTCTCCTTCCTCGACGGAAGAACACAAAGAGTCCGCCTACCACCGTACAAGTCAGAGGCCACCGAAGTCATCTGCGGCGTCCCTCAAGGATCCTCGCTGAGCCCTACTCTCTTCAACGTCTACATGAGCCCCCTCGCGGCCATCGCACGCCAACACAACCTCAACATAATCTCCTACGCCGACGACACCCAGCTGATCCTCTCCCTGACTAACGACCCCGCCGCCGCCAGAGCCAACCTGCACGAAGGGATGAGAGAGGTAGCCGAGTGGATGACGACAAGCCGCCTGAAACTGAACTCAGATAAGACGGAGGTCCTCATCCTGGGCTCCTCGCCCTCCGCCTGGGACGACTCCTGGTGGCCCCCCGCCCTGGGCACCGCACCCAAACCGACGGACCACGCACGCAACCTGGGTTTCATCCTGGACTCCTCCCTCTCCATGACCAGGCAAGTCAACGCCGTCTCCTCGTCGTGCTTCAACATCCTGCGCATGCTTCGGAAGATCTTCTGGTGGATCCCCACAGAGACCAGGAAGACCGTCACCCAGGCCCTCGTCACCAGCCGACTGGACTACGGCAGCGCACTCTACGCCGGAACCACCGCCAAGATCCAGAAGAGACTCCAGTGCATCCAGAACGCCTCAGCCAGACTCATCCTCGACATCCCACGACACAGCCACATCTCCGGACACCTAAGAGACCTGCACTGGCTCCCGGTCAACAAGAGAATCACCTTCCGCCTCCTTACCCACGCACACAAAGCTCTCCATGATCAAGGCCCGAGCTACCTCAACAACTGCATCAACTTCTACGCTCCCAAACGCCACCTCCGATCTGCCAGCCACGCCCTCGCCGCCGTCCCACGCATCCGCAGAGCCACTACAGGAGGAAGGTCCTTCTCCTACCTGGCCGCCAAGACCTGGAACTCCCTCCCGGCCGACCTGCGCCTGACCCAAGACCGCCCCTCCTTCAGGAAGAAGCTCAAGACCTGGCTGTTCGAGCAGTAGCGGCACCCCCCCCCCCCCCCCCCCCCCCCAGCGCCTTGAGACCCTACGGGTAGGTAGTGCGCTCTATAAATGTCTTGATTGATTGATTGATTGACAGAGACCCAAAGACACCGGACAGGATGGGTAGTCGAGGCAGGAGTACAGAGACCCTGAGACACCCAACAGGATGGGTGGTCGAGGCGAGTGTATAAAGACACACAGACACCCAACAGGATGGGTAGTCGAGGCGACTGTATAGAGACCTGCAGGACACCCAACAGGATGGGCGGTCAAGATGGGTGTACAGAGAGAGACCCAAAGACACCAGACAGGATGGGCAGTCGAGATGGGAGTACAGACACCTGACAGGATGGCTGGTCGAGGCGAGTGTATAGAGACCCACAGACACCCAACAGGATGGGTAGTAGAGGCGAGTGTATAGAGACCCACAGACACCCAACAGGATGGGCAGTCGAGGCTAGTGTATAGAAACGTGCAGGACACCAGACAGGCTGGGCGGCCGAGGCAGGGTGTTCAGAGACCCACAGACACAAGACAGGATGGGCCGTTGAGGCAGGTGTACAGAATCCTGCAGACACCCAACAGGATGGATGGTCGAGGCAGGAGTACAGAGACCTAGACACCCGACAGGATGGGTGGTCGAGGAGAGTGTATACAGACCCACAGACAACCAATAGGATAGGTAGTCGAGGCGAGTGTATAGAAACGTGCAGGACACCCGACAGGATGGGTGGTCGAGGCGGGTGAACAGAGACCCGCAGACACCCGACAGGATGGTCGGTCGAGGCGTGTTTAGAGAGACCCGACAGAGACCTACAGACACCAAACAGGATGGGTGGTCGAGGCGAGTGTATAGAGACCCACAGACACCCAACAGGATGTGCTGTCAAAACAGGGTGGATAGAGTCCTGCAGACACCCAACAGGATGGCTGGGTGTACAGAGACCCGGCACTAGGGCCGGACTGGGAACGCAACTAGCCCTGCCAATTATGTTGGACCGGTCCCAGGGGGAGAGGGAAGGGAGGAGAGGGGGCTGCTGGCAAGAAACACTGCTGCTGCGCTTTTGTTACAGGGGGCCGATATCGCAGCACTGCTGCAAAACCGCCCCACAAAACAAATACGCCGGTCCAAAACCACCACCTCTTCTGACCCATCAGGAAAACGTCCAGTGCCCACTACGACCAGTCCAGGCCTGCCTGTGACACCAGACAGGATGGGCGGTCGAGGCGGATGCAGTACAGGGACCCGCAGACCCTCGACAGGATGGGAGGTGGGTGTGCAGAGACCCACAGACACAAGACAGGATGGGCCTGTGAGGCTGGTGTACAGAGACCCGCAGACACCCAAAAGGATGGATGGTCGAGACAGGAGTACAGAGACCCACAGACACCCAACTGGATGGATGGTCGAAGCTAGTGTACAAAGACTCGACTGAGACCCACAGACACCCGACAGGATGGGTGGTCGAGGAGAGTGTATAAAGACCCACTGTGAGAAAGTGCCATCTTTCTTGCATGGTATGCCCCCACTTTTTGCTGAACTGCTGATGTAGTTTGACGGAGTGTGCCCTGGGCTCCTGCCAATCAGGTGCCCAGGGCCTGTGTTCCTTCCCTAAAACTGTATTGAAGCCTAAACCCAATTGGCATCTCTGGCCACATGTCGCCCCTGGTAAATAGTACCATAGGTACCCAGGGCACTGTGACCAGAGAAGGCCCCTAAGGGCTGCAGCACTTATTGTGCCACCCTTAGGTACCCTGTACCCTGACACACACACACACTGCCTTTGCAGGCTGTGTCTTGGCACAGGACAAAACAAAGAGTCGACATCGCACACATCCCTGCCCTGGTATACCTCAGTCACCCCTCTAGCTGAGTGCCCTAAGCCAGTGGTGTGGGTACAGGTGCATGAGCCCTGTACCCCTACAGTACCCAGGTCCATCCCTGGGCACTGTAAGTGCAGTGCTGCCATTAAGAGTATATGGTGCTGGGAGGTCGTCATCACAAACTCGACAGCACCATGATGGCTACACTGAAGACTGGAAAGTTTGGTATCAAACTTTTCAGCACTTTAAACCCACACTGATGCCAGTGTGGATTTAATGTAAAATGCACGACAGAGGGCATCTTAGAGATGCCCCCTGAAACTAACCAACAATCAGCGTCCTGACTGAGAGGCTGCCTAGGCTGCCACCCAGCAGACATGTTGCTGGACCCCTGGGTTGCTGGACCCCTGGGTAGAGAGCCATCCGCTCGCGTGGGCCTGCAACAATGCACATCCTGGACAAGGTGCTAGGCCTCCTTCCCCAGGATGGGCAGGGGAAGCTTCAAAGGCATGCCGCCTTGGTGACCTTCTCCAGGCCACTTGCTGTACTCAGCAACTGGCCCCCACCGGTTCTTACCCCCACTCTGGCGGAAAGATCGGCGGGAAAACCCAAGTGAGGAAAGGGGGTGTGCCAGCCTCTGCCAACCCCACCTCTCAGGTTGGGGAGGCGAGGTGAAGCACAACTCCGGGCTCTCGCCATCTTGAGGATGGGGAGCCCTACCCAATCAGGACTAGGCTCCTGCCCCCCTCCCACTGGAGAGTGGCTAGGGGGTGTACCCACCCCAGGGAAGGGACCCATTGGTCCCTGACCTTTACCCACCTGTAACGCCCCTAAATGTAGTATTTAGGGGCACCCTGAACCTTCCTTCCTCAGATCCCGATTCTGAAACAGTAAGAACAAGAAGAAAGAAGACCTGCCGTGCAGCTGCTAACAAGAGGACGACACCAACTGACTTGGCCCCATCCCTACAGGCCTGTCGACCCTCAAACCTGCTCCTGCTAAATCCCGGCGTCTCCTGTGGTCAGCAACCTCGAAAACCCCGGAGGACCTGACTTCCTTGCTCATCCAAAGACTGGGACTCCCACGAGCAGTGGTTCTGCTCAAACAGCAACAACCCCTGGTGCCAGCCAGGAACCGTGAATTCAGCACACTCTGCACCCGCCGAGCCCGGCCTGTGCCTGAGTGACCAAAGACCACAAGGACGTCCCCCGGCGACTGTGACCAAGAATCCAGCACCCCTCGACCCTCCTGACAACACCTGCAGCCGCAACTCCAGGGACCCCCCCCCCCCCAAACCGCGACCAGCAGAGGGTAAGATTTCCCGACCCCAAAAGACACCCCTGCACCCGGCGCCCTGCGGCCCCCTGTGCCCAACTCCTGGGTGCCTACCTAACCTACAGCTTCCCAATTTACCTCTCGAAGTGGTGGTCGCACCTGAAGAATCTCTGTCCCCGACCTCCAGCCTTTGTTCATCTTGCAGCTTCTCCATTGAAATACATTGAGCGCCCGACGGCTCAAAAGCACCCTGCACCCAGCCGCCAGAGTGCCCCTGGAAGTGCAGCATCTGTCCTATTCTACTTCCCCACTTGCCCTGTGTAAGTGACGCTCAGCTCCCACAGCCGCGTGGCCTGCCTGCTAGCCGCCACTAACCAAAGGCCCCCTGCCTGCCACAGGCTAACATTGGGCCTACTCTCTCTGCACCCGGCTGCCCCTGTGCTGCTGAGGGTGTAACAACTGTACCTACCTGACCCTGGGAGACCCCTGAGTCTATGCCCAGAACCTTAACTCTGCCAGTCGAGTACTTACCTGAAAGCCGATAACCTACATTTTCTCCATAGGGTAACATTGACTGGTTTCACTTGGAAATTCTTCTAAGTGTTGAGTTTTGAAACTTTAAAATATTCACTAAAAATCACCCGATCAACGAAAACTAAATTACTCACCTGTTATCAGGAGATATCCCAGTGCTGGATCTACGTGCCCAGCACTGACCCTGTAAAGTAATTACAACTGTGATTTTCCGATAACCAAACTTTCCTCCATAGGATAACATTGCCTGGTTTTTGCCAGAAATTCTTCTGTCGATTTTTGAAACATACAAATATTCCATAAAAATCGCTTGTGTAACAAAAACGATTTCTTTCAACTGTTTACAGGAGATGCACCAGGGCTGAATGCAGGATCCAACCCTGAGTAAAAAAAAAAACCTATGCAAAGTAATTGATATTGCATTTACTTAAAAATTCCCATTGAGCTCAATGTTATAATTGTATTTAACTTGTGTTGCCTATTGCAAAAACTGTTACTATTGCATTTAAAAATCTATTGCTTATTGAAAGTATTCAACTAGAGCATTTCATTCTGAGAAACTTTTTTGATACCTCCTTGTAGTTCTGGGGACTGTTGGACTCTGTACACACTATACCTTACCATGGTGCAGTATATACAGAGCCACTTTCTAACACCCACAGACACCCAACAGGATGGGCGGTCGAGGCGAGTGTACAGAAACGTGCAGGACACCTGACAGGATGGGCAGTCGAGGCGAGTGTACAGAAACGTGCAGGACACCTGACAGGATGGGCAGTCGAGGCGAGTGTACAGAAACGTGCAGGGCACCTGACAGGATGGGCGGTCGAGGTGGGTGTATAGTGACCCACAGACACCCATCAGGATGGGCGGTCGAGGAGAGTGTAAAGAGACCCACAGACACCCATCAGGATGGGCGGTCGAGGTGGGTGTATAGTGACCCACAGACACCCATCAGGATGGGCAGTCGAGGAGAGTGTACAGAAACGTGCAGGACACCTGACAGGATGGGCGGTCGAGGTGGGTGTATAGTGACCCACAGACACCCATCAGGATGGGCAGTCGAGGAGAGTGTACAGAAACGTGCAGGACACCTGACAGGATGGGCGGTCGAGGTGGGTGTATAGTGACCCGCAGACACCCATCAGGATGGGCCGTCGAGGAGAGTGTAAAGAGACCCACAGACCTGATGAAATCCCACAGACAAGACCAGACTACTGATGGCATGAAACAGGTCAACGAGGAAGACAAAAAGGGTTTGCAAGGTGACAAGATTAAAGCGTGGTGGTAAATGCCAGGGGTGGGTAGGCAGGGGACAGGCACGTCCAGCACCAGGTATGTTTTGCTGTACACAAAGATGAGTCGACCGCTGGGATGCTGGGAGGTTGAAACATGATGCTGTTGAACTAAAAGCTCTACACACGGAGGGCCACTTTCCATGTATCGCGACAGCTGCAGGGCGAGGAGCAGGCCCCACGATGAAGCATTCACTCCACGTGGAGTGAGTGCGCGTCTAGAGAGAGGGGCCTCAGTGGAAGACTGAAACAGCTGGAAGATGCCTTCTCTGGGCCACTGTAGTCTGACACCCCTTGTCAGGCTGGTTTTAGGTATGGAGTAGGAGGGTGACAACAGACCACATCATTAGGCTTCACTCCTTTGTTTATAACACCTTCTCTAAGGCTTGAACACCCAAAGACCCAGGCAGAAGCCCTCATATTCAGCCATATTACTCCCATCGGGACACAACAATACGAGTGCACAGGCCAGAGTAATCCGTAATCACAGCACGTTCTGCTGCAGCTCACACGTGTGGTCAGTTTCCAGCCATGCGCCGTGATTGTCGAATAGGCCCACACTGTCAGAGATGGGGATGGCTTCTCGGAGCAGGGAGGTGACTCACAGACCGGATGTACTCACATCGGGCGCTGCAGCCAAGGCCACCCCCCCCCTGCACTGGTGCCAGCCCCTGCCCCCATGACTCCCCGGACCGAGCCCTCGGGAGGACGGGGTAAATGTGGGGGGTGACCTCACCGGCTGTGACAGGCACGAGATCAGAGGCAGGGACAGTAGTGATTACAGGGGGGAAGTAAACAGAGATAACGAGAGAGACAGCAAAACAGAGAGAAGGCAAGAGGGGTACTGTAAGGAAGAAGCAGAAGAGAGGAGCTCAGTGGACAACAAGAGCACGAGAAAAGAGAACGGGGGGGGCGGGGGGGGGGGGGGGCTGAGGAAAAGAACTGACCCGGAGTGTACGGAGAGAGGCCACGAGAGGCAGGTGGGGCAGGAACTGGAGGGAGGCCGAAGCAAGAGACTGCAGGAGAAACACTGACAGGAGAGCAGAGACTGGAAGAGAGACCCCCACCCAAGGAGGCTGTAAAACGGCCCAGACGAGCAGCTCGAGGCGGCGGCGGCACCGACACGGATATAAAGGAGGCCTGCAGCTGCCAGGTGATGGCAGAGAGGCGGGCAGGTATGTGCCAGATCATCTCGGCACGCCGGGGCATGCCCATGGCCACAGTGGCATGGGCCGCCAGCATTGGGGCAAGCAGGAACTCCTGGAGCCGGCACTAGCTGTGTGGTGACAGACATAGCGCCAACTGGTCTCCCGATGGCATCCAAGCACTTAACTACTAGTGCCGCTATACCGGTACGATGCCGCCCACATGTGACTCCGTGTCGCCCATTCGTCCAAGTTTCTGATCTGTGCTGACAGTCATTAAGCACTTAAAGAACAGAGGACACACCACGTTTACCATCTCTGGAATGATGAAAGCCTGAGTCGGTCCTGGTAGATGAAAATCTGTGACCTGCGGCGGTGCCATGAGTCTGTCTGTCTCTCTTTTTCTCTCTCATGCTCTATTCCTCCCTTCTGTCCTCTCACATACATGAACACACATTTCTCTACCACAAGCACTGAACCCACCAAGTTAGCTCTTTCAACAGTCACTGCCAGCTTTGCCAGCCTCTCGGCACTCTTCCTGGCTCAGGGAGGCTGCGCGTCTGTCATCACCACAGCGGAGCCTCACAGCTGTTGGGGCACCAGTGTACACTTACAAATGACCAGAGGTGACCACAGGCTGACACCTAGGCATACATTCAGGGAGGGTGCAAGACCCCTCCCGTTCCCGGACACGAGGCCTGTCCTTTGAAGCGGACGCAGCCGGCCAGAGGGCTAACCTCGGCGAGGCCAGGCTGCTCCACTCTGGCCGTCTCTGGTCCTCTCCAGGACGCCGGGAAGATGCGAAGCTACAGGGGCAGTGTGTACAAGCGCCTCGAGGCAGCTTCGAGTCGTCCCTCTGGGACTTGGGCATCTACTCATTCATTAGCCAAACAGAGCAGTTGGAATTCAGGAGGGTGGCGAGGAGCCGATGGGAAGGGCGAGCTTCAGCTCTGAAGATGAAGGCGAGGACCCGCTGGTGGGAAGAGGAGGGGCCGGCTCGGAGGTGCCGCCATGAGGGAGTCCAGCAAAAGACACACAATTGATGGACGGAATGCAGGACAAATCAAAACATTCACCCCCAGTCGAGAGATCTGGGTTAAATCCATCATTCTTTTGCTCACCGTGCCACCCCAGTTTAGACCTGGCTATATGCAAATCAGTCTTGACCCTGTGCCTCGGCCATATGCAAATCAGTCTTGACCCTGTGCCTCGGCCATATGCAAATCAGTCTTGACCCTGTGCCTCTGTGGGAGTCCAGCAGGGACACGTGCCATGATCATAGCCCCAGAGGACAGCCAGCAGAGATGCGAGGGGTGCCCCCCCCAACCCCACCCCAGTGTTCCCTCAGTCAGAAGAGGGCCGCGACGTTTCATGAATTCACGTGTCAATATCACGATATGTTAGACCAGCGGCACCCAAGGTGCAGCCAGTGTTAGAAGTGGGGGGGAACGGAAGGGCACGGCGTGCCCCTACTTTTAAAAATTATGCTAGTCCGTTCCCCTACTTCTTGATTTAAAAAAAGCGTCCCGGGACTGCCCTAATTCAGGCCCGGTTCTAGTAAGGGCTTGAAGGCAGGCGCGAAACGCCATGGGGCTCAAAGTGCTTCAAAGAAGCCCCCACCTCCCCCGTCGTGTGTGTGCACCCGGGCGCGCACACACAGACAGTTTTTGAGATTATCGCGGCCTTACCTGAGTACTTCACAGGTCTTTAAAAGACCAGTTACATGTTAACGAGGCTTTGTCTATTTTTTCACCCCTTCATCTCCAACAGGGGCATGGCGAAAGGCGACAAATCCTTTCTTTGGCTGCAGTAACCTTTGCCTACTGTCCTGCTGCGTGGATTTTCTTTTTCTATGCAGGGCAGGAGAAAATAAGTTTGTTTATTTTGATTCACCTTTCCCAACCCCTGCAGCTGCTTATCACTTCAGGCTGCGACACTAAGATTGACTAATGGAGTAGGTAGGAGAATGTGTCACTATTTGTTTTTCTATTTAAAATCTGCACAGGCCCAGCAGGACATATACTTCGTGTGTGCTTCATTTAATCCGTTTTTATCATTATCATGGCTGATGCAGGACAACAATAGGACAGTAAAAAAATGCCCAGATAACGCTGGGGATTAATGATCCTGCTGGAGAGCAATCATTTCTCTGTTAGTAGTTAAGTGCAGACGAACTGTATTTTATGTGGAAGCTCAGTGGGTTACTGTCATTGTGACAGAGATCCTTGTGTTACTTGCAGTTCAGAAGTTACAATCCTAACATAGGACAGTGACCAATGAACTGTCATCCAAGAGCTATATGCAAACCTGAATGATATAGTTAGAACTTCGCGTTTTTTGTTTTGTGATATAGTTAGAACTTCCCCAGTCTTTCATTATTCTAATGTTGCTAAAATGAGTATCTTTGGGCAGATATACATTTTTATCAGTAAAGCCAACCCCTAACCATTGGAGTACTCTTTAAATCCCGAGTTTGTGCTTCTCCAGACCAAACCCTCTTAAAATAACTGCCCACCAGTATGGATGACATGTGATTCATAAACCTTGTAATCCTCATTGGCTTATGTGACATTCCCTGTAGGCTGATTTACATACTTGTATGATTCGTTGTCTCTGTATAATGTGTGCGTGGTGTAAAGTACTGACACACACTACACTGATATGAGTAGCGCTACACAACAAATAAAATGCATATGAGAGAGGGGCTACATAAAGATGAGGGGCACTGTTGGAGGGTGGCAGTGAGGGAATCCGAGGAGGAGGTAGTGGGAGTGGCTATGGAGCGATGAGGGGCACTGTTGGAGGGTGGCAGTGAGGGAATCCGAGGAAGAGGTCATGGGGGGGAGGGGGGAGCTAGGGAGAGATGAGGGGCACTGCTGGAGGATGGTAGTGAGGGATTCTGAGGAGAAGGTCATGAGGGTGAGGGGCTACAGCGAAATGAGGGGCACTGGTGGAGGGTGGCAGTGAGGGAATCCGAGGAGGAGGTCATGAGGGGGATGGGCTATGGGGAGATGAGGAGCACTTGTGGCGTATGGCAGTGATTATTGGTGTGGCGCCAAAAAAGACTTTCGCATCAGCGCTAAAGCAGGCCTTGTCATGGCCTTTCTGTTTTTGCTTATTTAATTAGCAGTCGGGTCATAAGGGCTACCGTGGAACATACTTTAAAGTGTGTGCTAATTATATTTACTGCTATATTCAATGTTTTAAGTTTGAAGGTGATTTTACTAATGTTTTTACCTGGGAAAAATGAAAGTGGAGCCCGATGGTGCCTGATATGGGGCTGGGGCCCAAGGTCAGCTGTGAGATAAGGTGCACTGGAGAGGAGTAGTGGATAATCAAGCCTGTAAAGGAGTGCGTTGCGGAGTCTGGGGTCAGGTGGAGGTAGCAATGAAGAGGGATCCTCCATGAAGGCTCGAACAGAGGGAGCCCAAGTAGTGTCACTTGCCTGATACTACCTCCTCAGAAACCTCCTCTTCCCATCAAAGGAAAATTACATAGAAAATACAGTTTTTGAGAGTGATAATATTTAGAAAGAGATTTGGAAAAGAGTGCGATTTACTGGGCCTTGTAAGACTAAGAAGAGATAAAGGAGGGCCCGGAGGATTTGCAGTTTGGGTGTTGCTACTCCCAAGATAATTTTGAAAAAAAAACTATAGGGTCAAATACTGCATTTTATTTTCAACACCCCATTTTTACACAAATTCTCTCAAAAGCCATTACTGTGCCAAGACAACATCCCCAGGAGTTGACCACATTTTTTTTCAAGATGCACACATAGAAAGATGAAAAAGCCTCTCAAGATTGTTTTTGTACAGGAAGGTGCCCCTTCCTGCACAAAAACAATCCTGCATGCAAAGGAGGCACCCTTGCACCATGGGGCAAGTGTGCCTGCGTTGAAGCTAGGCTGTCGAAATGGCGCCAGTGTATGGGGAAAAGACCGGAATGCACCATATTGGATAAATACGGCACATTCCCGCCCTTTCCCTGTGACGCAGGGCAGCGCAGCAAAGTAACTTGCTGTGCTGCCCTGCGCCACCATTCCCATAAATATGTCCCTAAGCTCACAAATAGTACATTGACCACACTAATTATCTGTGTAAGAGCATGTATTGATAAACACAATGAGCCACTGACCTTTTTCTTGGACCTTGTTGAGTTGCCAAGCACAGCAGCAGATCTAATCTTAGATACCTTACTTGCATGCTTAGAGAGACACAGTTTTACTGATGAGTATTTAAAAAGTCATTTGGTTCAGCTTGTAACAGATGGTGCTTCCAATATGATAGGTAGGAAATCCGGTGTGGCAACTCTTCTGAAACTGAAATATCCACAGTTGAGTGTATGGCACTGTGCTAACCACAAGCTGGAGCTTGCTGTGGGTGATGTTTGTAAAGAAGTCGCAGGCATTAATCAGCTCAAATTTTTTTTTGATAAACTATATACCACCTACCATGCCGCTCCGAAAAATCAGAGAGAGCTTGGGGAATGTGCTCTGGAGGTAGAAGTAAGACTTCTGGCAATTGGAAAGGTGCTAGATGCACGTTGGGTGTCCTCAAGTGAAAGATCTGTGAGAGCTGTTTGGAATAACTACAAAGGACTTATTAAACATTTCATGGAATCTTCCGAAGACTCAACGAGGAGTGAAATTGAGCAGAGGAAATATGCTGGTTTAAACCGTTTATTAACCTCCCTGGTGTTTGTTGAAAATATGGGCATTTTATATGATGCTCTCACAGAATTGGGTGACCTATCCAGAAGGCTGCAGCGGCGTGATATGACCATATATGAGGCCGATCGTTCAATACAGATGCAGATTTTAGTGTTTGAATCAATGGCTGATGCACCTGGGCCCTTTGTTTGCTACAACTGCATTAGATGCTGCTGAACGGATGCAGTTTGCTGGTGTATGACTGCAACAGAACAAAGGCTGTGTTAGCATCAATAGGGCACAGTTCTTTAGGAGCTTAGCAAATAACCTGCGAAAAAGGATGACAAAGTCTAATGCATCAAATGTTTCTAGATGCACAACCACAAACAATGATGAAATAGAATACAAAGAGTTAGTACATAGAATGAAACTCCTACAACCAGTTTATTGGCCAGATCCAGAAGACATCTTATACGGTGAGGGAGAATTACAAAACCTTTGTAGCAGGTTGCATGTATTTGATACCAGGCAGTACCCCCTTGGTTTCAGAGAGTACAAACAAAATAAAAATTGCATCTCTGAAAGCCTGAAACCATTAATGCACATTATAAACACCTTTTGTACCTCAACTGCTGAATGTGAACGGGGCTTTAGTGTAATGAATGATGTGCTCACACCACTGCGGAACAGAATATCAATCAATCGTCTGTCTTCTACAATGTTCATAAATATCGTGGGGCCACCTGTCATAGAATTTAAACCTGAATTTTATGTTCAGAAATGGTTAGAAAAAGGGAGGAGAAGTGCAGATGAAAGAAACTGCATGGCTCGGAGACAAATGGCTTATGATTCCACTTATAAGCGTATTTGGAATATTCTGTGATTGGAAACATGTCCCACATTGTAAATGAATTAAATATAAACAACTTATATATTAAACCTCAAATAAACATGTTTATTGATTCTTTGAATTAAATAACGCTATAAGCTGTAACTGGTCAGTGAAATGCCAAACGTTCAAAAATTGGTATATTTTGCTATTTCTAGCCACACCTCCGACTCCGCCCACTAATCCAATCCTTGGGTTATTCCCGCCCCCCTGAGTCTCCGCCCACAGTTCCCCTACTTTTTTCCCCCCACTTCGACCACTGGGTGCAGCCCGCCTGGTCTCTCAGAGTTACCCCTGGCTGCCGGTCACTGGGCTGACCGTCGACGGTCGGAAGGAGGTAAACAAGATGGGAGGCGTTTTTCCCTGGTGACTGTAAGCTGAAGCACTCTTGTGCTTAGAGCCATTAAAAGGGGGAATGTGACCGCCCTAAGGGGAGTGACCCTGAACCCGCAGGGGGCTGCAGATAGACCTTTCTTACTGATGCATATTTTAGTGACCCGACTAGGAGACCAGGTGCCGCCTGTGTTGAGTTCCAGTTCAATGCCCTCGTCACACACGCACCACCAGACTTTGGTTCGATTCTCCCATCTTTGCAAACAAACGGGAGCGGAGAACTGTGTTCAACCAGTAATTGCACAAGAGCACACAATTTGGTCACACACGGGGAGGACGGGATTAAACATTCCACTTTTCATCTTGTCCATTTAACGACAACAGGGATGAACCATCTTCCACTGGGGAGGCCTAGGAAGCTGTCTCATCACACACATGCCACTGTGTTGTGAACTCTGCCCACATGCTTAGGTCTCGGCTGACAGCACACCTGTCCACAAGACCTAATCTTGTTAGATGTTTAAAATGAAATGTTATCACATCAACGCCCGATCTAGTGTCTTTGCTAATGCTTGTTAGTACAGTGTTTTCTATGACACATTTTCGCAGAGCAGTAGTCAGGATTGTGTCTCATTGCCGAGTGCTCTGCCCAAACCTTCTCAGTGGCCCACCTCTAGCGGAGGAGCGGCTCTTGTGTGGCCCACCTCACCGAATCTGTCACCTTGGGCTCCCGATGAAGTCTTTTCATAGCCCCCACCACCATACCTGAGCCCGATTGTAAGGCCTGCCAATGTCCGCATAGAAGGATGAAAACACAGAACGCGAGGCTATCGAATTCAATCAGCAGATGACTTCCGGTGCACCCTTCACAGTCCGAAGGAAGCTATAGCGAGTACACTCCTTGATTGGTCAGAGCTACACGTCTTACACCGACCAGGGGCTCACTCTAGAGGGGGCAGGATGCAAAGAACCCCCCAGCATAACTCTGTCACTCACAGTCCATCCCATGTACCCCACCCTCACAGTGTCAATGGGGCTCAATGAAAACTAGACTTTTTGGCCCACATGAAAAGGTCTGTTGGTACCCATTCATTAGACAATATCTATTAAGTTTATATCACCTGCCAATAAAAGCTTTTTTAGTTTTTGTTCTTAATTTTCTGTGGTAGAACAATGCGACCAGTTATGCCTTTTACACACGTCATTGTGATCTGCAATTAAGATACATCTTTACACGATCAGGTCTGTTCTGATGGCACATCTGCCTGCAAGTCGTATGTTATATAAATGGTATTTCTATAGCGCGAGCCGAGCAAAAAGGTAGCAGAGTTCTATACGGGATCACATATCAGCATAATAAGGAAGCTGGGCACATCACAGTATTGAAATATTGTGGTCTTTAAAGAAGTGAGTCTTCAACACTTTCCTAAATTGGATAAATGAGCGGGAGCTCCCGATGGATCCAGGGATACTGTTCCAGATCCAGGGTGCAAACATGAAGGCCTCTTACTTTGTTTTTCCTTTTTTTACACTTCTTAGGCAGGGCTTGCAAAATCATAAAAATGTTACTAGACCGGCAGGTCTAGTAACTTGAAAAATCTACTCAACCTAACTGCAATGTACTTAACCTGTGAACTGGTCTCAAATTGTGTGATCATAGGCAAATATTTTGCCTTATGGCGCGGTCTTTTTCTTCATTAACATAGAAGAGAGCACCTTAAAATATGCAAGTTCACTATTTCTGCTCTACAAAAAACTCTTTATTTACTAAACATTTGCTCCATTAAAAATAATAATCGAGTCCACATATAGGGTGCACATGATCCCTGGCTTGCCTCTCAGTTCACTAATAGCATTGTCACCTGGGCATGAGCAGGATTTTTTCCCAGATCATGTTTAAAAACTCACTTTTCATACATATATTACTAAAGCATGATGTGGTAGTGCACCGACATTTACAGATAGCACATTTCCATTGAAATGGCCACAAAACATTCTCACTAACATAGTTTTACTGAATAAACTATACAGGGCATGACAAATGTTTGGAAATTGGGTTTAAGCAAAAATATTTAAAATTTGCACATTGCCATGTGAAGTGTTCTGAATTGTTTTGATCCTATAACAACAATTACTACAGAATTATAAAAAAAGTGTTTTCATAACTAGTGAAATATATTTGAAATGTTTGAATAGTTCACTTATTAACTATTTCAGGGTAGTGTTAGAAAAAAAGCCTGAAATCTTACAGCCTTTCATTTCACATGCTTTGCACAGTGCAATTGTCACACAGTCCACTTTACAAAATCCTCTAACTTCTGTCACAGAAAGAAAAGTAAATGTAGGAAGACAAACAGACTTTTCACCTCTGCCTCTGAAAGCCAAGCAAATGTGACAAGCTAATAAGATTTAAAGGCATCTTTATTGCTCATTCACTTTGTGAGCAAGAGGAACACCAGTTGTCAGCTAGGCAGAAAAGGCTAATAGGCCCTAAAAATAGATCAGCCTGCTTACATCTGGCTTGCGAGAGGGTGAGAAGATTTTTCGAGCTCTGTTAGTCTGCAGTCTGATGGTGTCCTGGCTGCGGATGAGTGAAGAACCATCAGAGATGGTGAGCTTGCCTGCAAGGTAAGCGGGCGTGCTGGCTTTGTAAAAGAGCGGTACAAAAGGGGGTGGTGATGGACGGAGCATCAGAACCAATCAAACACTCACACCCAGTCAACAGATCTGGGTTTGATCCATCACCGTTCTTTAGCCCACTCTGCCACCCCAGTTCAGACATGGCCATATGCAAATCAGTCTGCCCTGTGCCTCATGGGAACAGTCCAGCCCGAACTGCCAAGCCATGCCTTCCCTGTACCGGAAACAAGCTTCCTAGGACCAGTTTCTGGCATTTCAGCCGTCTTCAGCCAGGCTTGCTTGAATCCAGTGGCAAAGTGAGCAAGAGACTCGCGTCTGAGCATACCCTGCCAACTTATGGCGAACAAAGCGGTACAAAAGGGGGTGGTGATGGACGGAGCATCAGAACCAATCAAACACTCACAGCCAGTCAACAGATCTGGGTTTGATCCATCACCGTTCTTTAGCCCACTGTGCCACCCCAGTTCAGACATGGCCATATGCAAATCAGTCTGACCCTGTGCCTCATGGGAACAGTCCAGCCCGAACTGCCAAGCCATGCCTTCCCTGGACCGGAAACAAGCATCCTGGGACCGGTTTCTGGCATTTCAGCCGTCTTCAGCCAGGCTTGCTTGAATCCAGTGGCAAAGTGAGCAAGGGACTCACGTCTGAGCATACCCTGCCAACTTATGGCGAACAAAGCGGTACAAAATGGGGTGGTGATGGACGGAGCATCAGAACCAATCAAACACTCACACCCAGTCAACAGATCTGGGTTTGATCCATTACCGTTCTTTAGCCCACTCTGCCACCCCAGTTCAGACATGGCCATATGCAAATCAGTCTGACCCTGTGCCTCATGGGAACAGTCCAGCCCGTTGCCTGGCAAGGGGAGCCAATGGAGTCCCTTCAGGATAGTAATGATGTGAACATATTTTTTCAGGCCCTGGATGAGACATGCTGCGGCATGCAAGATGCCGCTATAGGGTGCCAGTGTGGAGTCTGGGAGGTCATGGAGTAGGGCATTACTACCATCCAGATGCAAGAGTACATGGGCCTGAACAGCAGTTCCGAAGTCACTGTGTTTTTTTGGCAGTGTGTTCCTTGAAGGTGAGTTTGGTGTCCAGGGTGAATTTAACTGACTTCACCTTCGGTGAGAGTTGGGGTTTGAAGCAGTCACAGTTCACATCATGAGCCAGGTTTGTACTGCATCTTGTTTGTTATTCGTAACAAATAACAGGAATTCTGCCGTGGTTGGATTGAGCTTCAGAGAGGCGCTGGACATCCAGGACTGGATGATGTGCAAGCAGTGCTCAATGCATTGGATGGCTGAAGCAGAGGAGACTTTCAAATAAAGTGTATCATCAGCATATTGGCAAATCTTGATGTGGTTATCTGAGAGTACAGCACCAAGCGTCTACATGCAAAAGTTGAAGATGACCGGAATCAATATGAAACCTCATGGGACTCCACCGGTGACAGGGATCTTTTGAGACCTGGAGGTGTCCATTTGAACAAACCGGTGTTAGTTGGAAAGGTAGAAGAACAAGAGACGGACATTGCTGGTGAACCCTAGTCACAATTCAATGGTGCATATGAGGGTGGGACAGTGTTGGAGGCAGCTGAGGTCCAACAATATCAGGAGGCAGGGGTCCATCTTCATTTGCAATCAAGAGGGCATTGTCTACAATGCTTACAGTGGAGGTCTCCATGTGTAGCGTGAGCGGAGGCCAGGCTAGTAGTCATGTAGACAATGGTTAGCACTAGGAGTTAAACAGACTTCTTTATTTTAATGATCTTGATAAGGAATGGTTGGTGAGTGAGGGGCCGGTGGTGGGAGAGGCCCTCAGGGTCTAACACAGGTTTCTTGAGAAGCAGGATAGGGCCACTCTTGAGAGCTTGTGGGAAGATGCCTTGGGAGAGGGAAGCATTGACAGCAGAACACTCTTACCCCTACTTTAACGACTTTTGCCCCATATATCCCCCACAAGCCTACTCCCACCACGTTCTCCAAATCCTATGTTGCCTCTACCTCCCGCAACAACTTTCTCTTCCTCCCACCACTATCCCAAATGGCCATCATGTCACCTAGTCATGGTGTAAACCTCCCCCGTAAATCTAATAATCTAATGTTTGTTCACCCCATCACATCACAAAACACTCACTACCAACCTCAGAAACCATCCCTCTGCCAGATGTAAGAGGATCAGTCACTCCCCACCCACCACTCAACTCCGCACTTGCTCAACCTTTTCGATCCAGGATACAATCCCTTTCCACATCCAGGCTACCATCAATATCAAACTTGATTCACTACTCACAGTCGTCAACTCTATGGCTGCAGACATGTTAACCTCCAAAGCCACCTCCACCTCAACAGAACAGATCCTCTTGCCGCTCCCCCCCTAAACCCACATGATATCTCCCCTTGTTGGCCATCTGTACCTAACCACAAGAAATCATCCACCCAAAGAAAGTTTTAAACGACTCCTCTAACATCTATATTGACATTTTACTCGATTCCTATAAACTTGAAAGCTCCTCTTTCCCCAATTCAAACTCATCCAGATTATTGAAAGCAATGGGAATTTAATCTTTTCCCAGACATTGTCCAGACTCAACCCCAGCAAACGAATTCAAGGTCATAGCCTCTACTACTTCCACTCACATTCCTGAAGTGCATTCTTCACAACTGCTGTTCTACAGCCAAACGCTGTACTGAGATTGCAAAATCTATCCTTAGCTACGACTGAGACATATTTTTTTTTCACAGAAACATTGCCCACTGAACACTCATCCCCTGCAGGGACTGACTGGTTCCCCCGGACTGCGACACCGTACGCCAGGACCGTAATGGCCAGTAGAGTGCCGGGGTCACTGCCATCTACAGGAAAAGTAACCAACTCCGAAGTCTTAACTAGGAACTAATTCTCATCCGATTGCCTGGGTATTGAGCTCCAGGGCAGAGATTCTAACCCCCACAGGCACTTTATCACCTACCACCCTCGAAGTGACAACCACATTTTCATTGAAGAGTTAATGGAATGCATCTCAAGCCAAAGTCTTGTTTCACAGACCATCCTCTTTGTAGGTGACTTCAGCTTATACTGGAACAATGAAACTGATTCTCAGGTAACTCCTCTGATAACTGCAAAGAAGCAACACATAACGAGGGAGCCACACTCAACCTTTATAATTGCTAAGAGGGAGAACTTCTCTATCAACTCCCCGTGAGGGGAACGGCTTACCTTTTGCATCGTTCCTGCTCCTGTGAATGCCGGGAGGGAAACGGCCAGCACTTCATCGCCCTCGATCTTACTAAAAGCCGTGAGGGAAACGGCCAGCATTCTTTCCTGGACTACTAGTCCCAGCAGCCCTCCAGCGGTGACGCGGCGATGCACCACTTAAGCCGTGCACGCCTCCCGCAGCGCGGGCGTTCTCGGGCGAAGCCCGGGGCAAGGGCGGGCCAATCCGTGCCCGTCAGAGGCCGGAGTAGGCTGGGCTGGGCAATTCCTCTAAGTAGTGAGGTGAGTGTACAAGTTATTCATGGGAAAATGTACTGTGATTCCATCTGCCCAGGGTTCTAGAAGTTCCTCCATCATTTCGTCTTCCTTTGAAAGCATGCTCGAAAATGCTTTCATGTTGGTTACATCTGAAATTGAAAGTACTGAACGGAGATTGTCCCTGGGCCAAACAGTATCGTCCCTACATATGCCTGGTGGCCTCGAGAACGATGACCTTATAGTCTCTGTGCCGTTATCGCCAAGTATAACAATTGTTAATCCCACCTTTCATGATAATCCATCTGTGGCCTTGGTGATCGATAAGAACCTCATTGATACTGTCGATACTGCAGACTCCCAGCAGGTTACTGAAGCTAACCCTAGCACCACTAATTCGGCCCAAAACGTAAAGATCGCGGGGGATGGGGGGAAAGGAAGAAAGGTAACACCCAGACGCCTATTAGTAAGAGAAAACAACCCCCTCGCATTAATAAAACCCAACCAACCCCTCAGAGCATGTGGTTACGAGGAAAAACCACAGCAAGCGGGATATCAGCTAGTATGAGCACACAAACAGACGACTTACCGAATAGCATTGTTGATCTGACTATAACTACAGCAGAACTTAATTCTATGTGCACACAAACTGAGCCAATATTTGTAAATGGCACACAAGGAAGGACAAATTAGAATCTAATTGACACTATAGTGGATTCCACTTTTAAGCATTTGAAAAGTCTAATGGATAAACAGTTTAATTACATTTTTAAACGTTTGGATAGACTGGAAAGCCTGGTGAAGAAAGAAGATACTAAAAGAAAAGGGACCATCATTATTGATCAAAGTAGGGGTGAACGACTATTGAAAGATATGGAGACAATTAACAAAGGCATTGCAGGGGGAAGCAGTAATTGTACTACACCTGGCGTAGACAACATATGTGAAAAGTGTAATGGTAACAAGAAGAGTTTGCCCCGTAACCCCATGCTTAGCACTTCGGTTAGTACATTGCCAAACGCACCTCTGGCAATTAAACCCTCTTGTCACACTTCATCACCAATAGCAGTTCTTCCTACCCCGCCTGTGGCAGCACCCATAAAATTAATGTCATACCCAAATAATGAGCCTATTCTTGCTACTCGGGCAAAAAAACATGCTGATACTGTACTTAATTTGCCGCCAGAAGCATGTCCTTATGTTCTAGTTTTAGCTGGAGTACCTCCCCTGCATGATGACCAAAGTGAGTCTTGGGATCAACTCAAGAATAAGTGTACTGATTGGCGATTCAAGTTTAAGGGGATGGGTATGGAGACTGTTAACGAAATCCTGATGGTGCGACGAGTGGGATGGGTAGGACCTTCAACGAAAAATATTATGGGTGATTGTATAGTTGTAAATTTTAGACATCCTTCTTTGGTGAAGCGTATATTAAAATGTAACACTAACTACTTTAGTACCCCAACGGCCATAACTTCATTACCACTCAGCTTTTTTTATAGACCACCTCAAAGAACCCACTACTCAAACACTTCAATATATCCTGTACATAACCGGTTCGCCGCCCTGTCTGATTTAGAGGGATAGATAGGACTGACTACCGAGCGAACCCTCGAACACTGTAGCACAATCTCGGGATATACAAATGGGCAATCCGGTCATGATCAGACCCAGCTCTATCGGGAACTTTCAAACGGTCTGCCCGGTAGAACTGTTGCCTTTCTGCCCTGTTACTAGTGAACCCATGTCTACCGATCAACACCTAAAAATATTGAGTTGGAATATTGCTGGCCTAAAATCCCAAATGAACATAGTAGAGTGGACCAACATGGTTAGCAGTTTTGATGTTTCAGGAGACCTGGAGTACTAGTAGTTCGTTTCTTGAGGGTTTTGTTTGTTATAATAGTACTGTTCTTAGCCCTGAAGCTGGTCGACCTAGTGGGGGGTTATCCACATGGATAAAGATCACTGCAGGAAGTTATACTAAACCCTTGGAAACAAATGATAGTCACTTTCAGGCCACACTCTATTCGAATGGGATTACGTTATGTTTCATAAATCTTTATAACAATGATTTTAGATCACTGCCCAATAGGAATTTTATTATCTTATTTGATTTTATTGATAATATGTTAGAAGAAAAAAGGTTTGGTAAATTGGACAGAATTTGTTTGGGAGGTGATTTTAATGCGCATTTGCACAAAAGAATGGACAATACCTTAGTTATACCTGTCCCGTTAATTCCGTGTAAAAGAGGGGAAGAATTGTATGATTATCTATCGACCAGGGATCTAACTAATGTCATGGAGAAAGTTGGTCGTATGTCTGATAAAGTTCCTTTGCCCACCTTTAGAGGTCGTGGCTGTTCATCGACCATTGATTAGGTCTTTATATCCTCATCCCTTGAGAATTGTCTAGTTAAGGCTGAAGTTTTATGCACTAGCTATAGTGACCACAACCCAATTCTGACAACTATTAGTTTTGTCAATAAATTTATTAAACGAAAAGAAATAGGGGCAAAGAATCTGGTGGCATCCACTGACAAACTTAAAGTAATCTGGAAGGGCATAGATAATAAGGCCCTACTTGCACAAATTATAAAATCCTATCCCTTACTTGTGGAGACATGTTTGTCTAGTGGATGCCCTGATACAGAGATCATTCAGGCCTTTACTGGGTTATGTGATTGCATTAAACAGGAAATCTCTAAACCTGTCAGGAAACAAAGCAAGAACCCCAGATGGTTTAATGGCATCTGTTCACGAGCAAACCGTGATCTTCGTGAGGCATTAGCCGAAAAACCCAGGGATATGACCCTGGTTAAAACCCTGAGAGGACGATATAAAAAAGCAACTAAATTACGTACTGAGGAGATATTGAAGGAGAGGTGGGACTCCCTTGCATGTACTGCTGCAATTAAAGATGTAACTGGGTTTTGGGGTGAGGTGAAAGCTATGAGATCCATGGGATCTAATATAACCCCCATAAGTTGTAACATACCTAGTAAGTCTTGTGAGGAGCATTTTGCAAGAATATATACAGCTCCAGCAATAACTATTGACTCTCACTATCCAGCTAATAAGGTTGTTATATCTATAACTGAAGTTGAAGATGCCATAAATCAAAGCACAGGGAATAAAGCCCCAGGCCCTGATGGGTTATCAATCGACCTTATTAAATCCAAACCCGATTTCTGGTCCCCTTTACTTTGTAATGTTTTTAATAATCTGTCCAACACCACAATTCCGAAAACCTGGTCAACAAGTATCATCGTGCCCATCTTCAAGAAGGACGATAGATCCAATTCTAGTTGCTACCGTCCTATATCTTTAATAGATAACACACTGAAGATTTTGGGCAGAGTGATTTTTAATAAAATTAGGAGTTGGGCAGAGGATAATCAAATTTTAAACTCTTGTCAGTTGGGATTCAGAAGTAATGTGGGAACTGTAGAACAGTGTCTGAATTTAAATCTTATATTAGGCAAATACACTATCGCCAAAAAAGTCCCTTTGTATCTGGGTTTTATGGACATCTCTTCAGCCTTTGATTTTGTTAACCGATCACGATTATGGGAGATTTTATTAAATTACGGGTTGGATAAGCCACTTGTTCACTTTTTGGCACATTTGCACAGAGACCTCAAAGCTCGGGTAAGGATAAATAATGAAGGAGAGGTCTCCGGGGATATTTCAATTGGTAGGGGGGTCAGACAAGGTTGTGTCTTGGCCCCCCTACTTTTCATCCTTCATATAAATGAATTAAATAAATCCCTGTCTAAATCAACATGCGATGTACCGAAAATTAATGGTAAATTACTCCCCGTACTCTTATATGCGGATGATGCGGTCGTGATGGGCCGCACACCCAAAGCACTCCGCGTTTTAATCATGGGTTTTGTTTCTTTTATGGCAGATTTGGACTTGTGTACTAATTTAAAAAAATCATACATCATGTCTTGTGGGCCTAAAAAACACCGTATTAATCACATAGTGTCAGGAGATAATGTTCTAAAAAGCACTGGCACTTTTCCGTACCTGGATTTAGTTTTTTCAGACTCTGGATCACGGTCAGCACACGTGGCTCATGGTAGAAACAAACTCGGGAAGGCAGTTAATTCAATTATTAGTTTACGACAGCCAAAGCGGGCCGAGGTAGTGATACCTTTATTACAGATCTATAAATCACAATGTCGACCAACGGCAACTTATGGTGCCGAGGTGTGGGGGTACACAAACTGCAGTGGTATCCAAACTGAAGAAAATAGATTCTGTAGAAAGGTGCTAGGGGCCCAAATTTCTTCACCCACTTACACATGCTACAAAGAATTAAATTTGTATTATGTCGAGGATTTTATCAAATCTCGGCCAGCATTGTTTTGGATAAAGATTTGGCGAAACCCGGCAGCAACTTTAACTCAGGAAATAATTAACGACTGCCTTAAATGTGATAGGGGCAGTTTTATACCTTGGCTTAGTGCTGTTAAGAAAAGTTTAGCTAGTGTGAGATTGGAACATATTTTCTCCCATCCTTTAAACATAGACGGCAAGAATATAAAAATCGTGAGGGAGGCATTGTATGATTCATTCCGAAGGGAAAGAGGATACACGGAGCTCTATAAACCATCAATAATTAGATATATTTCCATTTTGACACTCCCAGGCAATAAAAATGACACGCCACAGGACTATCTTAAGAAAAACATTGGAAAATGGAATAGGAGCTTGCTCTTTCGCCTCAGGGATGGGAGTATAAAATATTCGCTTTGCTTCCCACTTGGTTTTAATAAAGATTTAGAGAACCTGCTCTGCCCATGTGGAACTGATCATAAACAAACAACTTTACACTTCCTGTTCTTCTGCAACTTTTATATCAGATACACTAAACAGTATTTGATTTCCTATTTTAAGTCACATGCTATTATTGATTATAAATCGGCATTTGATGAAACATTGCGGCTAGGAAGTGATGATATGTATGATTTTCAGAGTAAGCTCATTTTTGCAATCTGCGGTACGATCGCGAAACACAATGAACATTTTATAGATCGCATTTTGTTTGAGTCCCTTTTCATTCAGTTTAACATTTATGCACGGTTCATTTGTACATTGACACAGCTAGGTTTGTTGTTTATACAGTGTATATTTCGAACCTGCTAGCACTTTATTGCTATTTTTGCACAATTGTTTTGTGATATTTAACGATGTTGATTTTTATTAATCCTACTAGCTCTCTAATTTGCCGGTGACGATTTCCATTTATCGACATCTTAAATCTAATGTTTTTGGACTGCTAATCTGCACAAATGTATAGCTGGTCTGATGTTTACATGCTGCACTCATTACATTTATTTGCACTTTACTGCCATCTTTGCACATATGCCCATGCTATTAGATATTGTTGACTTGATACCTAACTTATTTTAATATGTGTTTTAGGTTATTGTATATTTGTATCCTATTGGTGGTGATGATTTGTACTTTTATGGATATTTTACATCCGAATAAAGACCATTGACTGACTGATTGACTAACTCCCTACAACTGTTGGCCAGTCTGACAATCACTTCACCCACCTCTACCTGTTGTTAACATTACCACAATCAAAAGGTTAATTGGTTATACCTAAACAACAGTTCAGAGACACAAGGCAAATAAACCCACCGGACCTTGCAGCGAAAATTGATGCTCATCTACAGATTCCAATCCTAGGTGATCCAGCAACACTATTGACCAATCACTACACCACGATTATGGCGAACCTAATGGAAGATCTTGGCCCCAAAGCTTAAAATGCTCAAAGGATGTATTAAAAAAAAGTCTGTTTTGACATGGTTAACGTTGTGACCAAGGTGCGAGTCAGCACCGAAATGCGTTGGCATTAGCGCTTCTGCCAAAAAGGAAATAAATATCTAACTACTGCACCGGAGTGCTGAGGGTTTCTTTTCCACAGAGTTGAGGACTATTTGTTTGCATTTTAACAACGCATGGTGAAGCGCTGTAACCTCAGCACCACCGGCGATTTGACAGCCGGGAGGAAACTCACCGAAACCAGTAGGATATGGATATATATATGTATTCACTGAAAAAACCATAGGTTTTACAGACGTTATAGTTAGAAATTAGCATTTAAAAAACCTTTGCAATCCACTGAAAAAACCCATAGGTTTCCGGGGCGTTATCGTTAGCTGGACATTTCACACGTACAAAACCATAGAAATTCCACCGTTATAGTTAGTTCAGCTAACTATAACTCTCGCCCCCACAATGCACTGGTCATGACGTCACATATTACATCATTCATGGCATTTTATGTCTTCTATTTAGAATTACGGCAATTAATAGATGTATTTAGTCATGAGAATGGAAATGACACGGTTCGCCGGGTATCAGTTTTTAAGTTCTTCAACGTATGTACACAATAAGGACCTCATACGTGTTAGGATCGAAATCGAAACCTTTACCGCTTCACATTTTGTAACTTTTCCCAACACGTGCACAAGTTAAACAGTTAAAACGTGAGCACGTGTCAACTGTAAAACGTGGCATCTAAATGGGCGGAGCCGCATCTTCCTTCCATAGACTACTGAATAACCAAAAAGTAAACCACACCCGTTGATTGATTAGTTTCGCTTTTACGAGTTATTTACGCGTGTCCATTCAGTGATGCAGGTGCCCTTTTCTAGAGTCGGATTCTTCTTTTGCAGCCACAAAACATAATCCAGAGTTGTAAGTTGTTTGATTATGGCATAGTAGATATTTATAATACGCAGCTATTTGTCAATATTTAAACACTTGTATTTAGAAAATAGTGTTATTGATTGTTTTTGCCATTTATATGCAACGTCAGCAGCTTGTTTTCAGAAACAGACAGAATACAGCAAACATTATTCCTTTTCTAGCTCCTTTGAGCTCATATAGTGTGACTTTCTATATTATAATATTGACACTGAACTTGACGTCAGAGGTGTTGGTGACCCGTCGGCGAGAAGACTAAAGATTTATATGTAACATTTGCAGCCTCTTGGTCTTAGTCTGTTTCCCCCTTGGGATCATATAGTGCGAGTATGTATATTATAATAACCACACATTATGATCTCAGAGGAATTTATGACCCGTCGGCACGAAGACTAAAGATTTATATGTAACGTCAGCACCTTCTGGTTCGAACTCAGTTTCCCGCTTGGGATCATATACTGTGAATATGTATATTAGAATATGAACAGTCATTGTGATCTCAGAGGAGTTTATGACCCGGCGGCGCGAAGATGAAAGATTTCGAAGTCCCGGAGAAAAGAAGCTCTGAACATATTCATCACTGAAAAGTATTTAGTTATTGATCTTGTTTTGTATTCATGAGTTTATGCTCCTTTTCCTGTGACATCAGTGACACTCTGTATATTGTAATAGAGTGCCATACTTCCACACAACAAGAAGCGGAGATTTGTCGCCGCCAGGAGTAACCCATCTGAAATACAGCTTACTAACCTTTATAACTTACTTGATCAGATATTCTCAGTGAGATTTTTTTTCTCAAAAATACAGTTAAAAAAAAAAGTTAGTTTGCATACTTTCTTAGTGAATATCTTTGATAAACCCTACATTTGTTTTTTTGGTATTTCTATTTTTCTCTGTTGCGGTTCCTATTCACCCTCTCCCTATAGAATATATAAGACCAGAACTGTATATTATTATACTATTATCCTATATGTTCTGAAAGGAGTACATGATTTGTTAGCGGAGCAGTGAGCGTCCTCTAAGCACAACAAAACTTTCCAGAATTCTACAGAATAGATTTTTTTTTAAATGATAAAGCGTACATTTGTATGTAATATAAAGTCATTTGTGTTTAACTGTTTTTACTTTTTATTGTTTTTCTGACCTGAGATGATGTAATGCGGGAGTGTTTCTTGTAGCACTTATTTTCTACTTTATCTAAAAGTAACTCATGCACTCTTATATTACCAAGAATATGGGGCAACACTTTTACAAACTATAGCAGAATAAAAAGGGAGGGTGTGGCCACGGTTAAGGGATATTTTATGAATTGCGTTTTTATTTGTCACCCCTTTGATATATACAGCTTCAGTTTCCGAAGAAATTATATTTGTAATTGCTTAATAAAAACTGTTTCAAACCTAGACTGAAATTTTTGCTGCGCAACCACAGCTCCATGTCAGAAAAGTAAACACCACATTATAAGTAAATAGTGCTCCTGGGAAGTATCCCACCTGCAAACTCAATAAATAGAAGACCGCAACACACACTGTTTTTTTCCCGCCGTGATTTGTACACCCCACGCCAATTATATAAATGGCCCTTAAAATATATTGAGTTAATAGTGTTCCTACCCTCCCCGCTACTACTTTGTTTTCCTGTACTCCATTGAAGTGCGTCACAAAATGGTTCACAACAGTGAACCGTTCCCAGCCAATAATGAGCAAACTTGTACTCATAACACTGTAGCCAATAAAATGTCCATGGTGTTCCGAAGAGGGGGAGGGAATTGCTGCCAACACTTCTACTTTCAATGCTTTACAGCCAATAAACATTAAGTTTGGGAAGGTCCTGCTTGGAACACGTCAGCCAATCACATGTCCTTGATACTCCGCGGAAGGGGAGGAAATGGCTGGCAACACTTCTACTTTCAATGGTTCGCAGCCAATGAACATTGAGCTAGTTGTTGGAACACCTCAGCCAATTAAACGGTAATTTTGTTCCAGGCACAGGAACAGAACACGCCCTCCCACATAATATTAAACTGTCCGTGATAAAAGTGAACACCGCAATATAAGTAAACATTACTGCGCAATATATAAAAGGAAAGCTGCAATACGGCACATTGTTATTTTCCCAATATGATTTACACAGCCTACTGAACATTGCCGCAAAACCGCACATTCACACTACCTGTGTGTGCACCGTTACACAGCCTACTGAACATTGCCGCAATACCGCACATTCACACTACCTGTGTGTGCACCCTACACACTGCTTGCCACAATACAGCACATTGTTTTCCCCGACGGGATTGCCAGGGCATACACAATCTGGCCGCAATACTGCGCACCGTTGTTCTGCGGACGTAATTTCCACAGCCTACACAACATTCAAACTCCCTGCCTCTGCACTGTACAGACTGCTTAAACTAAGACCACAGTGTTCCTACTATACCCTCTTATACAATTATTCTTTTTTTTTCCCGCCCTACGCCTTTCAACTCAGTCACAAAATGGCTGCCAACAATTCCTAGTTTCAACAGTTCGCAGCCAATGAGCCGCACGCTCGAGCTCGTAACGCCTCAGCCAATCAGATGTCAGAATTCTCAAATATCGATATCTGTAAACATTCGATATTTCTCTAAAACTACTGAACGGACTTACCCCATTTAAACAAAAGCTTGCTTTCTGGACCAAGACCTTTCTCCCTGCCAAATTTGGCGTAATTCCGTTCAGCAGTTTGACCTGTAGCCTAGTCTAAAGTTTCCTATGGCAATTGCATGGAGAAAACACGTTTTGGGACCACCCTTTTTTCTCTCCCCCCCCCCCCCCTTCATGAATCACCCCCAAACTTTCAGGATAGGAGCTGACCTAAAAAGAGGAACTTTTTGGAACATTTCGTAATGATTCGTCAAACAACGCCAAAGTTATAAGCAAATCAAAAAATGCATTTCCTATGGAAACATGGTTCTAACTATAACTATCTACTGGCGACCGCCAGTAGAATATATATATATATCCAAAAACAAAGTTTGCCAATTCGGGAGAGCCACATACAGGTAGGTTCAAATTGCGTTTATTGCAAAGTCTGCAGCTTGTTGAAGGGCAATCTTCACAAAGAAATGAACAGCCTGACGTGTTTCATGCTCTGCGAGCATTTCTTCAGAGACATTCCATTAGCACTCGCAGCGTAAGAGGCAGTACTTATTTCCCTGATCACCTTCCACAGTGGGCGTCGGCTCGCGCTGAGCCCGATGGTCCGTGTAGTGCCTTTAATTAAACTTCAGTGAGCCGCTTTGCGTTGTGCCAAAAAATAAAACAAACTTAAAACCACAGTGGGTATTTGTAAAGTGTCCTTTCAATACAGGTTGCACCTTATGACCTTCGAACAACGACCTCCTGTCCAACAACTGGTTGCAAAGTATCTCCAGCCTGGTTCATCACAACGTGGCAGGGCTCCTCCCACAACCGGGCCGGCCGTTATACATCCAAGGCTGTTCATTTCTTTGTGAAGATTGCCCTTCAACAAGCTGCAGCCTTTGTAATAAACGCAATTTGAACCAACCTGTATGTGGCTCTCCCGAATTGGCAAACTCTCTTTTTGGATGTATAACAGCCGGCCCGGTCGTGGGAGGAGCCCTGACACGTTGTGATGGACCAGGCTGGAGCTACTTTGCAACCAGTTGTTGGACAGGAGGTCGTTGTTCAAAGGTCATAAGATGCAACCTGTATTGAAAGGACACTTTACAAATACCCACTGTGGTTTTAAGTTTGTTTTATTTTTTGGCACAACGCAAAGCGGCTCACTGAAGTTTAATTAAAGGCACTACACAAACCATCAGGCTAAGCGCAAGCCGGCGCCCACTGTGGCAGGTGATCAGGGAAATAAGTACTGCCTCTTACGCTGCGAGTGCTAATGGAATGTCTCTGAAGAAATGCTCGCAGAGCATGAAACACGTCAGGCTGTTAATTTCTTTGTGAAGATTGCCCTTCAACAAGCTGCAGCCTTTGTAATAAACGCAATTTGAACCTACCTGTATGTGGCTCTCCCGAATTGTCAAACTTTGTTTTTGGATATAGATATAGATATATATATATATATATATATATATATTATATATATTTTATTTTTTTCACTTAAAGGTTAAAATTACATTATATTTAGGTGTTAAAAAAATAATAATACCAAAACTAATGTTCAAAAACCCCCAAAACGCTAAAATTCACCAGTTATGGTTTATTGAGCTAAGCAGCCATGCACTCACTGCTTATGACCTTGCATAGATCATTCATGAAATGTTAAATAATATCATTGATGACATCATCCAACTTACTGCTCCTCAAATTGCACAATAAACGGTAGATAATTGTAGGTAGTATAGGGCCAACAGTCATAAAGAGTGTAAATTGACTGTATGTACATATATGTGTGTTCAAAATAGAAATACTGTAGTCCTAGAAACAACTGTGATTCAGTATGTTAAAAATATATGGTGCACTCTTTAGCTATCAAAGTTTTAACTGTAAGCAGTACTTCATTTAAACAAGGTAACAGATGAGCGCAACTTGTGTAAGTTGCTGACATACACTTCAAATAAGTCGTGGGTTATTTTAAAGGCCTGTTGCTAAAACATATGAAAAGCTAAGGCTTCTCCTTACAATACATTACTCACCTATGGATTGATGAGCACAGACTAACATTAAACAGATCTCATGTAGTGCTTTCAACAATTTCTATATTAAATGGAGATTTAACAAGCATTGACAAAGCCAATAAGTCTAGTCAATGCCCGAGCTGTTGGCGTTGTCAATGTGAATGTCATTTAGGTGTATATGGTCCCCTAACTGATGTTACTGTGACAGTGTTAGTTTGTTAATGTGACAGCGACGAGAAAAAAAACATGAGTGCAAAGTGAGAAAAAAAATAGAACGTGGCAAAATACAAGAAAGGTAACTATAGAAAATAAATCTTTGCAATTTTGTTTGCCCTATTGGGCACATTTTTGCCATTCACACGCCTTCTGTTTGCATGGCACTAAAAGTTGAAAAGAACATAATAGTACCTCAATCAAGTAGGGAGCAGCGGAAGGGCACGGATTAAGCTGAATCAACCAGTGCTGGGTCCCTGCTCCACAGAGAGTAATGGAAATGATGCTAGGCCTGCAGTGACGAATTATGAGGCTGTAAAGAAGAATGCCAGGCAAGCCAACAAGTAGTAAACAACAGGCGGGCTCCACTTATGGCTCAATGAGGTATAATAGGTAACTAGACATGGTGTGCACGGCTAAAATAAACAAATGCAGAATTTAAAGATATGGAAATACAAAATATGAGCCTCAACCTCGGAATGGAGTTCATGATACATTATGCATTGAGAGGTCTATACGGAGAACCACCGGACCATAAAGAGTGCAGAGGCCTCCTCTACGACACTTTTCCTATCCATGCTTCATCTCGCCGCTTATGTTCCTGCTCACGCTGCAATCACTGGCAGCTGCCAGGAGACAAGTAGAACCCATCAAAGGGATAGACATGGTGGCGGTAACATCAACAAGCATTGGCATAGCCAATAGGTCTCGCCTTTGGGACCTTATAAGTGTTTAGCCATGCAACAGTTGCATAACTAAATACTTATAAGGTCCCAAAAGCGAGACCTATTGGCTTTGCCAAGCGGCCATGAAAGTGATCGCGTTTGCAATCACGATCAAACATCAAAACGGCCGTGCGGCAGCGAAAGTGAAAGTGATCACGGTAAAGCGCTGCGCGCGCGCCCGCGCACATGCACTGTGGCTCTAGGCTGGCCTGGTAGCACTTTTTGGAGCCCTCTCAATAAGTCTCGCCAGACCAGCGCATGCGCTGGGTCAGGCGAGACCTAAAAATCATGGTGAACATAGACAAAGTCCTCCTCACCGTTAGAAAACCTGAAATTGCAATACTATATGCAATTTCTATAAACTTCCTCCTGTTTTTCTGGAGACAAGATCAATTTGAGCAAAAGCGTTATCCTCCCAGTAACAAAGTGTACAGCCAGGGCGGTTCACTATGGCATCAAATTGATACAACCTAGCTAGGGTTACTAATCCACAGAGGAGTGGAAAGCGTGGTTACAGATAAATATAAACCATTACGGGAAAAACTGACAAGTTCTTGCCAGATGATCATTATTGCACTTGTCAATGTGTGAAAAAAAATAGTTGTCATGCCACAACACACTAGAATATTACCTCTTCCAATTCCTAAAACCACACTGTACATGATGAATAAACTTATAAAGACTGTCTGGGCGGGTAGGACACCTGGCTTAAACTAGCTAAATTACTTGCTGCTACAGCTTCTAAGGGCCTTCGAATCTCTCAACATGAGTGTAAGGCACCTCGCACATCAACTCTCTCCACTCGTCTGTCTGACCCGTGACTAAAAACCCACTAATGTGGGTAGCATGGAATACGCCGACCTAGGAAAGTCACCTGGATTCAACGTCTTATACCATAAGAGGTAGAAGCCTACCCCTCAACACCCTTTCATGGCTGTAACCATGCTTGACTTCTGATCTTCTACATTCAGAAGTCTCAATATCAAGTCACATTAAAGCAGAGCACCCACTTGACACTTTGTCGGCTTGGTGGCAAGGTATATAAATGGCATACATATAGGCCAACTATCACTACATGTGGGAGATTAGGCAGGAAAATGCCCGAGTACACCCTCCCAAGCTCATCATCAGGGGTACTGGAATTATGCGGTATGGGAGGGCTAAAATATGCACCAGGATAGAGTCAATTATTCGCCAAGCATAGGCAAATTATGATGTGTAATGCAGAAAATGTTTTGATAGCGTCACATCATTATTTTGTCATTTTTACACTTGTTAACTCTGTCTGGGCATTGGTTACACCTCATTAGTACCTGTTTAACCCGTCCGACGTCACAGTGGGCGTGTACGGAGGACGGCCGGGGGCCAGCCGAACTCCACCCACTCATTAATTCGCCCGCACCGCAGCAGAATTTGCGCCGCGGTCAACGGGTTAATGCCCAATTATAGCAATAAGCAATCGAAAGGTAAACAGTGAAGCTTTGCAAAGGGCCTTCCACTGTACAGCAACACGTGACACTGTATTTTTTTTAAACTCTTGAACCGTTGACAATCTTAGATCAAAGTAATGACACCTAGGCAGTATTCCAGTCTAAGTTAAGCCTATAGTGGGTTACTGTGTTCAGGGACACCCGAGGGTGCATCTCACAGCTTTTTTGATCCGGCAGCTGTTTGTCCCGAGATGAGTCATGGGGGCGGGGGGCATTGATGAGTTATCTGCGACCTCCAGGCCTGGGACATGTAATGTGCCACAATCTGCTGAGTTCAAGGGACAAGCGATTTCGGACTGAAGAGTGCGCAGCCAATCAAGGAACGGACCCATGTAGAAAGTTGGTTTTGACAAAAAGGGACACCCTGAATCCAAGCCCCCTACTACCTTAAGATCTTTTTATTTAGGGCGAAAGCCCTCACCTACCCAAAGGGTGGCATGCTTCATCACAGGGCTCCTCCTCACATTGCATGTGCTGGATGCCAATGAGAGCTTCAACTCAGGTCATCGGGCAGGGATGTGGAATTCCTATAGCCCAACACCCAGGAAATATTGTTTGGGGTCAAGGGCAACAAGTTTTCATGTGTATTGTGTCCTTGGGACAAGTAAGCCCAACCCCCTGCAGCACAAACCATTTGGCCGCCAGTTTGCAGTACCAGATTATGGTTCAGGGATTGGCACTGTTTTCAGTTAAGGTAATATTTTTCTCCATATGTTAATGCTGTTCAAACTTGTATTTATGGTTCATTAATTGAAAGACTTTATTATTAGGGTGAGCGCTCTAAGTTAATGTAAGCTCATACTGCACTACTGACAGTGGTTCCAGTATAAAAATGTGTAACACGTTTTCAAAGTTGAGCAATATGAGGCTATGTATAATGCTCCCAGAATGTGCTCTGATTTGATGCAAATATTTGCAGAAGCTCAAAAGCAAGATTGACGATTCTTTGCTTCCAAAATAAAATGTTGATGAAAAAATGAAAGCAGAAAAAAAAAAAACATTTTGCTAAACTATGGTAACATTTCAGGTACCATTTCTTTGCAGCAATATCATTTAGTAACGTGATGAAGCATGCTAGTATTTCCCAACAATATTCATAATGGAAAATGAGTGTAACCAGTTTCAATAAGATTATGGGAAACAAAAATAAACAAACATTGGCAAAGCCAGAAGGCCTGAAATTGGTGATCAGCATTTTCGTTTTGTGAATGTATGACTTGTTTGGGCATGGTTTTTGTGAAACCTTATTTGAATGGGAGCTGCCGGTCCCTTACCATTATAACATACATTGGCAAAAGCAAAAATTGTTTTTGGCATCAAAAAGCACACACTGCCCCAGTAGTTACTGGGGGGGGGGGTGGAAAAGAGAGAGAGAAAGAGAGAGAAAGAGAGAGAGAGAGAGAGAGAGAGAGAGAGAGAGAGAATTTTAATAAACAAGATGGGTGTTGGCCCAGATACACTATCATCTTCCCTACTGAGCAACCTCTGCAAATCAGTGATACCTATCACATCACAGAACACGGCACCCCCACCTACACTCCATTTCTACTCCCTACAGAAGTACTATGACACCACCAGTAACTTCCCCACTATTTCCCTCTATATTTTCTCCCCATGGCTCACCCACCCCCAACTCCACCTCCCCTTCAGGAGCATATAGGGTCTGATTGCTTTTGTGTCATCACATAGTGATGGACAATTACTACAACTAGTAAACCTTGATTTTATATGGCTGAATGAAGAGTGAAATGCTATGTAATCATTATTAGCAAAGACTTTCAACTACTGCTTGGATTATGCATTCTTACACTTTGCATATTACAAAATACAATTAGGAAATGTTTCAAAAACACAATGATGGCAGCTGTGCAGCTTAGCCAACCACTGTTGTCTGTGCTGATGGAGACCATGAGACTAGCCAGCCTTGTGACTGAAGACTGACTCTTATGCAGAAAATCAGTACCAAACACTCACAGGCCGCCTACTATAAAACTAGGTTGGTTCAAGACTCGCTAATACATAACTTTAATGATATTTGCAATTAGATGTATATAAGATATTTACAAATAAAAACAAAATACTCCACTCGTCCGTGTCTAAGGAAAGCTCTAGGTGTGCAAATTCAATTAGGCATGCTGCATGCACTGAAAAGGTCTGGAAATCTCTTCTGGCCTTAAGATGCTACAGTGAGAGCTGCCAAAGAGACTGAAGACAGCGCACAAGGTGCGACAAGGCCCGTTTGAGTCATTTTTGCAATGACACTTTGAAGAAGAAGAATGCTGAGGAAAAAAAGCACGAAATCTGACAGCAGGTTGTATTGCATCAGCCAGCCTTCTTCATCCATTGGTCTGTTATCGTGTAATTCACATTTTATCTCCTGCCTACCACAGCACACAGCATGGGGCAATGGTTAGCCCACTTCGGCCACGGACTAACTTCACTGTGAGTGACGGCATTCTGCCCTTTCACAAAGAGCCCATCCTCACCCATAGCACTGGTCTTCAAACCCAGGGTCTACTATGGCAGAGTAAGCGTTTTAAAACCAAAATACACATTTTTCCATAAGCCAATGTTTTTTTCTTTGTTGGCTTGATGAGGGGATGGCAGCTTACCTAACAAAGGTTTACAAAAACTATGCCAAAACAAAAACAAGTATTGACAAAGCCAAATGACTGATAGACAATGTCAGTCCTACTGCCTTTGCCACTGCAATTGAACGTTTGGTTAATGCTATTTGAAACAATTCGGACTTAACTAGAATTAAACAGGCAAAACAAGAGCACTGGGTGGTCCGATAGGCAAACAAATTCTTATTTTACTTCAAACATCAATACATGTTTTCTACCCTTGATGGCAAACCTTGGCCTTTTTTTCCAAAGGTCTAATAGGGTTTATGCATTAGATTTCTTACAACCCAGCACGACACCAAAGGTTTTAGGTTCGCCCGCACAAAAACTGAAAAGGAAGAACTCGTCTCAAATAATGAAATGTAATAAAGCATATGGGACTTACAGTCATACTGGGAATCAACAGAGCAAAATGTTTGTTGAAGAAATGGAGAAGCATCAGCTTAGGAGACATGTGTAACCATTTATCATTACTTATGTAAGTGCATGCTATGCATTCACCTCAAATGCAGAAAAAAAAATAAGAATTGTGAGACTCCTAGTGCCAACAATAGCTGTGAAGCTACAAGTCCCAGCATTATAGCTGCTATTGGCATAACAAACATGACTTGATGGTGGACAACCTTTTAACATGACCAGTTGACGTGTTAATTAGTCACTATGGTTAGTGCTCCTAACCTTATACCTACAGGCCCGCTGCCCCTCTATGGCCAACTGATATGGCTAAGTAGTCAATGAGCAGAGTCTCAAGAAAACAATGTACTTTTATTAAACTACATCAAGTTCTCCCGTAATGGGCCATGAAGCTCAAGCTCTGCGTGAGCAGCTGTCTCCTCAATGAAACAGTACAAGATCTTGCAACTCGAGGAACCAAGAAGCTTCACCCATGGATGGAGAATTCTGCCCCTTAAGAAACAAGTTATTCCAAGCCACATGCAACAGACTGAGGCAAAATCAATGTGTAAAAATGAATGGAGATGCTGTTAGGCATATACTATAAATAGCATGTGTGACAACAACTCTACACTGCTAAGAAGTTTAGAGAAAAATAATAGGGCACATTTCATTTGCAATGAAGCACAGCAGGGCAGGCCTTGGGTGAGATGAGCCCAGGCGGCAATATTCAGAGGGGCGCAGCAGGGAGCTGTCTGACTTAATGTGATGCAAACAGCAGCGCGTCCATCCCACTTGGTCTCAATTTGGTCTGTTAAAGACAGTGTAATCCGCTCTAAATGTTCCTCAGCGTGCCTGTTAGCACCCCATCCATCCTCTACTCTCCTCCCATCTCCTTCACACCTCCGGCCGGCACACCGCAACACAACCCCACCCCCCACAACAAACACCAATTTTCTTTCTGCCAAGGGTGGTGTCCCAGTCAATCGATTTAGGGCCAGTCCTGGAGCGCAAAAAGCTAAACCAACATTATTAGGGCTGGCTAGACAGCAGCGCTGGCAGCAGGAAATATTGATGTCTTTAAATGCAACTTCAGAACTCTGGTTCCTCCTACCTTTATCAGGTTTTTGGCATATTTAAGTAGACTGGGATAACAACACATAGCATCAGTCCTAGGGAATGATAGCAGCCTGGCCCCCCACAGTGATACTAAGGACCCCCACTCTACCCAGAGCCCCTGGGGGGCCTGGTCCCCTGTCTTCACACCCCAGGGTTGAGCTGGCACCGGTAAGAGAGATCTGCCCCTCCTTCACACCTGCTCCACGTGCTTGCCGCTCACGCCTCCTGCGCATGCGCCCGCCCACGACTACCTGTCCTCGCGCCGGTGCGTGCTGCAGCGCCTGTGGCCAGCCTCGCGCCGGTCACGTGACTCACCCGGGCTCGTGCTGCGGGTGGCCGTTGCTGGGGGCAGTGACGTCGCCTCCCCCCTTGGCACGCTCGCGGCGGTGCTTCTTCTTGCTCTTTTTGCCTTGACCGGCGCTGGTCCCGGTGCCTGCGGGAGAGAAGAATAGAAGGTGGCTAACCGGCATCGGAGCACCACCCGCAGCGGCCCTCCCGTCAATAACCCGCGGTCCGTTAGTTCCTTGGTCTCAACCCCTCACCTTTCTTGGTGCTCATGCCTGCCCGGAGCCTGCCCAGAATAGCACTGCACGCATGCGCAGCCCCATAGCAGCTGCCTGGACGTCACGAGGCTGCTCCTCGTTGCCACCCCGATAGCCGCTGCAGGGCTGACGCCATCTTGGTGAAGGAACGCAACCTCCATGTTGGTTAAGGTACGCGACGGCCATCTTGTTTTGGGGAGGAATGGTAGTCAGGGAAGGTGGCGGCCCTTTTGGAACGGGCTGTGCGAGAGGGCCAGTGCGCTAAAATAATTTTATTGAGTTCACACCCACGTGACGGACATGTAATTAAAACGGCGTGAAACGAGAATTACTTTGAAGCTCCTCTTGGGCTAGTGGTTTTATGTGGCAAAGGACAACGTAATTGCATACATTGCTGTGAACAAAGATTACACAACTTTCCTATCCGGAATAAATATTTTCCTCAAATTAGAGTTACTGTTTAGTCATGTCACTCTGCTGTCAAATATAATTAACCATTTTCAATGCAATACATCTCGCATTTGCGATTGTTTAAGCTATTGACATTGTAAATGACAATGCCTTTTCATAGCTGCCAAGGTTTCAGATTGCTATGTGTGACATTTTCATAATTTCTGAGGAGTGACATTTCAACGACTATGAGTGACACTCTCTCGCGAGCAAAAATTAGATTTTTCACAGCCTGCTGGGCAGAATATGTGGATTTTATTAAAGACACGGAGGCTAACGTTGTGCAAATCTCCTTTATTGCCACAGCTCAGCAGAAACAATTGAAGAATACAGAACTTCAATGAACATTCCAATATGCTATAAAGTCCCCCCCACAAACAGCCATCTTTCTTCTTTGTTAAACTGCGAACAATATAATTCAACGAGTAGAGATAAAACTCCAATTGAAGACCATTTTCCAACTCGTGGTCCGGAGCGAAAAGGATTCTTATTAAGAAAGAAAAAAGAATAGATTCCCGTAGTATCTCTAATAACATCATAAACATCAGGGTGGGTTACATTAAAAAAGTGGAGGGATAATATTAGCCGCCTATTTGAGATACCGGCATTTGTAAGAGACAGAGCACGCACGCTGGCTACTTAAATGCACGGCTCCTTGGTGTGAGGTGCCTTGCAGGAGTCACAATCAATTAATCCACGCATCACTGAGTCTGACCAGGCAGCCTCTGTCCACGTGGGACCGACTAAGAAGGCTGAGAGGCACCAGCGCAGATCTCAGCTGCTGCCTTTTAAACCAATATTTAACTAACATTTCCGCAGCATCAGCTGAGGAGAGCACAGCTGAGAGTTACAGAATCAGGCTGACTGTAAAAGGAAGCATTCCCAACAATACAATCAGAATTCACACACACCTGCTAGTGCGGCCGTGACGAGTCCTGCAGCACGCACCAGAGGCAGTCAGATCCTATTTTAATGATTACCTGATCCTGCCTCTGTGCGACCCTTTTCAACGTCCAGTGAACTCCGGTGCCCATGATCGACGAGGCACCAATATGATTATTGCAGCGACGCGTGGGGGGCTGCGGCAAACTAAAGCAACATAACTGCCGCTTTCCCTGCTGCACAGTCAGAGAGAGTAATGGATACACTGTTAGTTGCATTCACGTGACCTCACCACATCACGTGAATGCCGTGCTGGCCGACCCGCAGCAGCTGGGCTTATAATGAATGCTCATTGCTGCCGCCAGCGCAACAATGAGCCACTAGGTTGGCGCGACACTCCTGACCTGCCATTCAAGAATTGCACACTTGAGATAAATCATACACTCTGCCAGAGCAGCACTGGTCCCCCAACTGTGTTGCTTGCTCATCAGGAGTCACCATTGTTTGGTCAGGACCGCGATTTCGGTCGCGCTGGTCTCTTCCTCTGCACGGATAGTGGTGTCAAGGAGACGCTACAAATGCGTGACCTTGCATTTTAATGCGGTGATGCGGACCACCGCACAAAAATGCACTAGTATCACGCCTGATGTGTGATACTTGGAGGTCTGCCTTTTATTTATGTGTTTTTAAAAGCAACACATATATAAAAGGCATCATTATTTTTAATGCCAATTGCTCAAACTCTCGCAAATGCGAGACCACTTTAATGGTGGCCCGCCCCTTTCTTTAGACGCTGCTTGCATTATTCAGCTTACAGTGAGCAGCGTCTAAAGAAAGGGGCGCGGCCAACATTAAAGTTAAAGCCCATATGGAGCTCTTTCATCCAAAGTGAAAAAAAATATAATTAATTTAGAAAGGTTCTGTAGCGCGGCCACTAAAGTGAAAGCAGCACACGCTGTTAATTGAATAGGTACATGCAGTAGCTAATGGGAAAGCGCCCCGAACTGTAAAATAAATAATTAAATAAGTGCGGCCATTAAACTGAAAGCGGACCACGCTGTAAATTAATTAAGCGCGGCGGCTATAGTTAAATCGGACCGCGCAGTAATTTAAATAAATAAATTACTAAAATTGTGTGGCGTGCTGCGATGCCGTGGGTGGAATACAGGAAGATCATTGAAGAAAATAGTGCTCACCGACTTATAAAGCAGACCGTGTAACGACACAAGTAAAAAGTCTAGTCGTTATAGAAGGTTACAAATGCTACCAAGGTGGGACTATTAAGCCTATTTACAAATGAAAAGCAATGATTTCGCAAGGACAGTAACAGGAACCAATTGAAAAGATGGGCAGAGCTTCTATTCTTAACCTCAAGACAGCATGCCTTGCAGAGCAACCCATGCACTGCCCAGGCTCGACCTAACAAAGACAGTAAAGACGTATAGAGGTTGATCCTTGTCCTGGAAACTAAGCAGAGTTTCTTCAGTCGTAAACCTTAAATTATTAGGTCGAGCATTCAAGACCTCTTGTATATACTTTAGGATATTATCTACTGGCGGTCGCCAGTAGATAGTTATAGTTAAGACCGAGTTTCCATAGGAAATCTGAAAATTCTATTTTGAATAACTTTGGCGCCGGTTGACGAATCCTCGCGAAATTTTCAAAACTAATGGGGCGCTCTGTTCAGCTCCTACCCTGAAAGTCTCAGGGTGAGTCGTCAAGCGGGGGCCGAGAAAAAAGGGGGGTCCCAAAACGCGTTTTCCCCATGCATTTTTCCATAGGACCTTTAGTCGAAGGTACAGCCCGAACGGCTGAACAGAATTACTTGAAATTTGGCAGAGAGGTAGTCCTCAGGTCAGGGAAGTGCCTTTCGCAGGTCTAGTGTCAATCTGTTCAGTAGTTCCTGAGAAAATAGCATTTAAAAACATATACATATCTATAAGTGCGCACCGTGCGAGCACCCTAACGTGCGCGAGCGTAATTCTGATTGGTGGTTACATGTTAGTCAACGTTCGAATCGGTCAAAATCAGGTAGTGTCGGCCGCCATTTTGTTTGTTTTCAGTGCGAGAGTGAAAAAGGAGGGTGGCGAACGTGAAAAGGGGGCAGGGTAGAGAGTTCCTAACCCCCTAGCCTTTGTCAGGGGGTCCCTGAAGGACCCCGAAGGCAGAAAATTATTATTATTATTTTTTAAATCGCGGGGGTGCGCGCACCGTGCGTGCATGGTGAAAACCCCCCCCCCCAAAAAAAAATTTTAATACGTAGTTTATTGTAAAATAAATATATATAAAAAATAATAATACATAAATAAATTAGCATTTAAAAAACCGTACAAATTCACTGAAAAAAACATTGGTTTCACACACGTTATAGTTAGGAATTGGCATTTAAAAAACCTTGCAAATTCACTTAAAAAACCATAGGTTTCACACATGTTATAGTTAGGTGGATATTTCACTCGTAAAAAACCAATGAAATTCCCCCGTTATAGTTAGTTCAGATAACTCTAACTTGCGCGACCGCCACTCTATCACAAGGATGATGTCATCAGTGATGGCATGAGTGATGCCACTGACCATGTCATGAGTGATGTAATATGTGACGTCATGAGCAGTGGATTGTGGGCGCGTGAGTTATAGTTATCTGAACTAACTATAACGGGGGAATTTCATCGTTTTTTTACGAGTGAAATATCCACCTAACTATAACATGTGTGAAACCTATGGTTTTTTAAGTGAATTTGCAAGGTTTTTTAAATGCTAATTCCTAACTATAACGTGTGTGAAACCTATGGTTTTTTCAGTGAATACATATATGTGTATGCACTTTGTGGGCTCTGGAGATCAGCCCTATGACTTGTCTGCTTCCGCTTAGGGACTTTTTTTCTGTTCAACTGCCTCTATTTAACTGTCTTGATAGAAATGACCAGTAGAGGTCAATAAAATACCAGAATTGCTTTCTGCTTGTTCAACTCCCTCTATTTAAGTGTCTTGATAGAAAACGACCAGTAGAGATCAGTAAAATACTAGAATTGCTTTCTGCTGAGGGACTTTCTGTTTACATTTTTTCTGGCAACTGCCTCTATTTAACTTTCTTGATAGAAAACGACCAGCAGAGGTCAGTGAAATACCAGAATCTTTTTAACATTCTCCAGATTCCAGTCCATAGCAATTGTCTTCCATGAGCACCTGTAGACAATAATATTTTTTTCAAATCTTGTATTTTCAGTGCTATGACCACCAAAGGCCCTGATTGTATATTAAAAATAGAGCTTTGAACTATACCGTTTCCCACTAAAAGGCAATATTTCTCTCCATGTGTTCCCATACCTGGGGTGTCACGCAGTTTGGTGCTTACTTTTCCTCCATGTTAAAGAACAGTAGATGCTTCAGCACCCAGGTTAATGTGCCGCATAGCTAAATACATATAAAGTCCCAAAGACGAGACCAATTGCATTGCAAATGCTTGTTGAAATTGGTTCCGGAAGCTGTTTCTGAGCATTTAAAATAGATTCATGTAAAAATAACAATAATCAATACCTACCTTAAATTTCACACCGCATTGAAAGCTTGTCTCTTTCCATCTACATATTTGTGTGATACAATCCTCCAAAATATGGTTGGTATCCACATACATAACCACGTCTATTCTAGAACTTTTCTGCAACATCTCATATGTGTGTATGTATATATGAATACATGTAGTAAAGTGGACCAAAAGGGTTACTATTCCTGGTCGTGCCCATCCTACCTCAATGGGTTAGTTCGTATGAACCAGAACGAGAAACCCCTAACCCATTAATGTAGAAAGCTTTGATTGGGGAGAAAATGACAGAGCTGGTGACTAGATCTAGTGGTAATTCCTCTACCCCAATGGGTAACTATTCCAACAGCTCATGAGTGGTTTACTAATTTTGAAGGTTTTGTAGTGTAGCCTTTAGAGTTTTTTTTATTCCAAGTTGCTCTTGATTATCCAGAATGTAAAAGCACACAAAAGTGCAGCCAACACGTATTTCACCCCCTAGTGGTGCGAAGGCCTGGGGCTTTTTCATCACTGAACATAAGTGTATATACAAAACCAGGATTTAAAAGTAAATAAGTCTCCAGTTGTAGGAAAATGGCTCTGTATATACTGTTCCCAAATAGGTACAGTGTGTACAGAGTCCACAGTCGTCAGAGGCTAAAGTTAGATATAACCTTACTCTCTAAAGTGGTAGCTTGGTCGATCAGTAAGGCAGTATCAGAGGACAGTGTAAAGCATTTGTTGTACACACTCAGTCAGCAAATGGTCTCACACACTCAAGAATTGAACTCTAGGCCTATGGTTTATATAAAAAATAAATGTGTGTTTTATTTTAGAACCAACAATAGGTATTAAAATATACTTTCTCAGAATGAGATGCTTTAGTTAAATACTTTTGCAATACGATGTAGTTACTGTTGTGATTTTTAAGCAATATTTTAGTATTTTAAAAGTTGACACTTAGAAATTTTTTCTAATGAAATCACCAATGTTATCCTATGGAAGGAAATTTACTTAGCAGGTAAGTGGGGTTATTGTTACTTTTTCTAGCTCAGTGTTGGATCCTGAATCCAGCACTAGTGTACCACCTGTAAGCAGTTGAGAGAATGCGTTTAGGTTACACAGGCAATTTGTAACGAATATTTGTAAGTTTGCAAAATCGACACTTAGAAACTTTTTCAGCAAAAACCAGGCAATGTTATCCTATGAAAGGAAATCCAAATTGCAGGTAAAGTATGTTCTCGTTACATTTGTAATCCAGTGCTGGGCTCCTAAGCTCAGTACTGGGACATCTATCTAAAACAGGTAAGTAATTACGTTTTCACAGTTGGTACGATTTTTAAAGAATATTTGTAGTTTGCAAAAATCGACAGAAGAAATTTCACAGAAAAACAGTCAATGGTTTCCTATGGGAGAAAATTGAGTTAGCGCCGCGGTAAGTATGGTTGTAATTACTTTTTAGGATCAGTGCTGGGCACCAAGATCCAGCACTGGGATCTCTCCTAATAGCAGGTGAGTATTTTCGATTTCGTTCCTCGGTTGATTTTAGGTGAATATTTTAAAGTTTAGAAACTCCACACTCAAAAGAATTTCCAAGTGAAACCTGCCAATGTTACCCTATGGAAGAAAAGTGTTTATCGGCTTTTGGGTAAGTACTCGACTGGCAGAGCTAAGGTGCTGGGCATAGACTCAGGGGTCTCCCAGGGTCAGGTAAGTACAGTTGTTACACCCTCAGCGGCACAGGGGCAGCCGGGTGCAGAGTGAGGTAGGCCCAATGTTATCCTATGGAAGGCAGGGGGCCCGTGGTTGGTGGCTGCTGGCTAGCAGGCTACGTGGCTGTGGGAGCTGGGCTCCCTGTCACTTACTCAGGGCAAATAGGGAAGTAGGTTAGAGTAGAAGTTGCACTGCCAGGGCCAAAGGCTGCAAGCTCGGGGACGAAGATTGAGCTTTTGGTGCCGGGAAATCTTACCCTCTGTTGATCGCGGTTGGGGGGGGTCCCTGGTTCTGAGACTGTAGGCATCGTCAGGAGCGTCGAGGTGGGTCCTTGGTTGCCGGATTCGGGGTTACAGTCGCCAGGGGGACGTCCTCGTGGTCTTTGTCCACTCCAGCACAGGCCAGGCTTGGCGGGTGCAGAGTGTGCAGGGTTCGAGGTTCCTGGCTGATGCCAGGGGTCTGTTACTTGCTTTGAGCAGTGCCACTGCTCGTGGGAGTCCCAAATGCTCAGAGTCACAAGGTAGCCAGGTCCTCCGGGGTTTGTGAGGTTGCTGGCCACGGGAGATGCCGGGATTTAGCAGGAGAAGGTTCGAGGGTCGACAGGCCGGTAGGGCTGGGGCCAAAGCAGTTGGTGTCTTCCTCTTGTTAGTAGCTGCATGGCATGTCTTCTTTCTTCTTGATCTTCTTTGCTGTTTCGGAATCTGGATCTAAGGAAGGAAGATTCAGGGTGCCCCTAAATACTACATTTAGGGAAGTTATGGGTAGGTAAAGGGCAGGGACCACTGGGTCCCTGCCCTGGGGTGGGTATCTTCAAGATGGCGAGAGCCCGGAGATGTGCTTCACCTCGCCTCCCCCACCTGAGGGATGGGGTTGGCAGAGGCTGGCACACCTCCTGTCCTTCGTTGGGGTTTCCGGCCAGTCTTCCCACCAGAGTGGGGGTTTAGAACCGGTAGGGGCCAGTTGCTGAGTACAGCAAGTGGCCTGGAGAAGTTCACAACGGCGGCATGCCTTTGAAGCTTTCCCTGCCCATCCTGGTTGAGGAGACCTAGCACCTAGCCCAGGAAGTGTATTGTTGCAGGCCCAGGAGAGCGGATGGCTCTCTACCCAGGGGTCCAGCAGCATGTCTGCTGTGTGTCAGCCTAGGCAGCCTCCCAGACCAGACGTGGATTGTAGGTTAGGTTTCAAGGGGCATCTCTAAGATGCCCTCTGGGGTACTTGGTACATTAAATCCCACACTGGCATCAGTGCGGGTTTAATGTGCTGAGAAGTTTGATACTAAACTTCTCAGTCTTCAGTGGAGCCATCATGGTGCTGTGGAATTCGTGTTTGACGATCTCCAAGCACCATATACTCTTAAATGGCAGAACTGCACTTACAGTGCCCAGGAATGGACCTGGGTACTGTAGGGGCACAGGGCTCATGCTCCTGTACCCACAACACTGGCATAGGGCACCCAGCTAGAGGGGTGGCTGATGTATGCCAGGGCAGTGTATGTTGTAGGCATGGCACACAGGGATGTGTGCCATGTCGACTCTCTGTTTTGTCCTATACCCAGACACTCAGCCTGCAAGGGCAGTGTGTTTGTGTCAGGGTACAGGGCCTCTAAGGGTGGCACAATGAGTGCTGCAGCCCTTAGAGGCCTTCCCTGGTCACAAGGCCCTGGGTACCTAGTGTACCATTTACCAGGGGCTGACATGTGGCCAGGGTTTGCCAAGTTGGGTTTTAGGTTTCAGCACAGTTTTTAGGGAAGGAACATAGGCCCTGGGCACCTCATTGGCAGGAGCCCGGGGCACACTCAGTCAAAGTACATTCAGCAATTCAGCAAAAAGTAGGGGCATACCATGAGGGAAGATGGCACTTTCTTACACCAGTGCATAAGGTGAAGAACAAACGAGAACCTAATTATTGTTCAGCGGCCAGATGCCAGTGGCACCCCAATTGTATAGTTAGTGATACAGAAAGAAAACATGAGGCCACCGGATCAAATTATATGAAAATCCAAATGGGAGAGTCAGGAGTGGGTTGCAAGCAGGTTTGGTTATTACAGTTTTGTTTGGAGTGCATCACCACAACCATCAATACCATAGAGATCATAATAAATGGGAATTTGCCAGTCAAAGATATAGTTTGGCGTTGTTCGTAACAACAGTTTGTATGGGATGCGTTATCAAAAACATCTATAGCATAGACATCATCCAAAATTGGGGTGTGTTATAGGGCATTATCGAGACTGTAGTACCATATACAGAATCAGTCATTGTATGGAAGTAAATATAATAGTTGTTGGGCACAAACATTATTGAAAGTATTTAACAAATAATTGTGCAGGCATAATTGCTGCTCTTTCTCAGAAAGAATGTAAGATGCAATAAAAGTGAAATCACTTGTCCCAGAATTATCAATTATTCAAATGTATAGTCTCAGCTTAGAGCTATTTAGTCACATTTAAAAATGTCATAACTCGAGAACAAATAAGTATATATAATGCACAGTTTTCAATATAAGTCTTTCTGAGCACTTGTTGGTAATATATATTGTTCATCAATGTGAGCTGGAAACACGTTAGCAATAAAATGTCACTTCAGTGATATTCTCGGCTTATATACATGCAAAAATGTTTGTGCCCAACAACTATTGTATTTACTTCCATACAATGATTGATTATGTATATGGTACTACAGTTCTCATAATGGACCTTATGGGCCACTGTATAAAATGTGCCACAAAGAAAGGACTCACCTATCATGATCAAGACCCGGCAGTCGAAACACGTCCGTGTTTGTCAAAACGCGGATGTTTGGTCATTAAAAATTAGGAAATATGAAGCCTTCGGGAGTGCAGCCTGTTAATTTGAGAAAAAAAAAAATATAATATATATCAATCAACAAATGCTCTGTATGGCTAAACGCTGTTGCACTAGTCCAAATCGAAGGGGAAGTCTGCCAGTTGGAGTCAGCCAGCTCGGTTCCTTTTTATGCTCATCCTGTATTCCTTTGTGGACGCAGTCGCAAACTCAGATTAACTTGCTCCATGTAATTAGTGAATAAACAATAATTGATCTGCCATGACGTGTTTTGGCCTTGTTGTTTTTTTTTAATTTTTTTTTAAAAACCTTTGTGCATAGTAAAAGAACAAATACGGGCCTACAACCATCAGGCCGGCCACAATACGGTTGAGCACAGAGACAAACATTACATCCCCTGTGCATCAATGGTCAAGATTAGCAACGATTCAGGATTTATACACTGGAGGGATCCTTGACACCAGGGGAAGGAGAAGTGAAGGTTAATTTTAAGGTTTTCAAAATAATTTTATCAAGAAAAAAGTCAGTAGAGGATAGAACCAAGGAGATTCGAGTCCGCACGATGGCTTCACTACACGGGAGAGCAGCAGCATCATTAAAACAGCCATAGAAAATCTCATACAGTGAGGCGATGCAGTTAGATAACAGGATAATCACATGAGTAAATACGCACCCCTTCAAAGCCGCCCCCACTCAATCCACCCCACACCCGGACCCCGAATCGAAACAAGTATAGCGCAGAGACATGGAAGAAAGAGGCCCATAGAACTAAAAAGAAACAGTAAATTACCCCCCCACCCTACACCAATGCGGAGGCTACGGCCTGCCCCCCCCCCCCCAGCATAGTGCCTGTCGCCCAATGAACCCGAAATATAGACGAGAGAGAAAGTAGGAGTAAAGAAAATAAGAAAACAAAGAAGAAAGAAGGCGGGGAGGAGCCCACGTAACCTCGGAGCGCCCGAAACCACCGGCCAGCCACGCCTCCACACACTGAAACCCCACTACACCCAAAGGCGGTCGTGTGAAGATAACATATCACAACAATTAAATGAAGGCAGACAGATCGCGACGAGTGCGCACAACATATGCAAACAGTTCCAGTCCCAGTCCAGCCCGTCCGTGAAACCATGGTGATATAAATCAATCTAGCCCTGGCCCGATCGCGGGCTTAAGATTAGACCAGCCCCCTCATGAAGGCCCCGCATCCCGTGCAGACAAAGACAATATGGCCGCTTGGAAGAAGATGGAGAAGTAGAGTCACAAAATGGCCGCCGATCATCTATTGAGGTCCCCTTGCACACCATATAAAATCCAGACCTGGCCTGTAAAGTACAGGAGTTCCACATAAAAGAAGCCGTAGGCCACCGTGAACGGTTCCTCGAGGACGTCAGGTGTAGCTCAGCTGGATACTCTTGCGGACGCGGTGAGGCAGTGTACTGCTCGATTTTCCCGGCCTTCCGGTGTTGCAGAGCAATCCATATGACTTCAGTCTCTTTCCATCCGAGTCTAAGGACTGGAGTAGTGAGTAGGGCCTATCTATTAGACACTTGTGACACCATCCCGTGCTCCTACCCTTAGCTCAGGGCCTATATACATAGCCTAGGGAATAGATTCGTTAGCCTTGAGGATAATTTGCCCTATAGTGAGGTTGTTTCATGGAGCTGTGTTGAATTCAGGCCTGGTAGGCCTCAAACGGGAGAGACTCCATCTTTCTTTCTGCTCCGGCAGCCCGGGACCTTTCCAGAGGGAGGGGGATGTTTTAGTTATGAGGTGTTATTCGCTTGGAGAGAACCGGTTCAGGCCGGCCCTTATCGAAGGATTGTATTTTTCTTCATGCCGAAGACACTACATCAGGCCGGCCGGCTGGGAAAGTGTCCTTGGTACGGGGAGGTACAGGAATTTGGTGGGCGGCAGGTTTCGAGCTGGAAATTTCCATGAGGGAATGCACTTCTATATTAGTGAAAGTCTGAGTGAGATAAGAGCACTTGCTTCTAGACCATAGGCGGCATCTGGCCGTTAGCAGAAGAGCTATTACTTATTCCAGGGAAGACTGATGATGAACTTGAATCCAAAGAGGAGAGGGTAGCCGATAAGGACGAGGTTCCAGTGACTCGGAGAGGGAGAAGGGAGCAGACCCACAACTGCAGAGGGGTGACTTCCAGGCTAAGCCGAGGCATAGACGAGAAGGGAACCTAGATGACCATTGAGTACAGGCGACGTACCCTCAAGGTGAAGTCGATCCCTTTTTCTTTGAAGTGTATAACTTAATCTTTTACTTTCCTTGCAGGTTATATATGTATGATGTGTTCCGTAAATGTGCATGTGGCATTTAAATAAAGTATTTAGCTTATTGTACGTTAGCATGTGTTGTGTACTTTTGTATAGGAGGATAGCCTATTCTTTAGTCAGAGTTTCCTTAAAATGAACAGAGGTTAATCCTGGTCAGGTAAGTGGTAACTGGATGAGGGGGAAAACAAGCCCCTCGAACTAGAGAACAGGTTGTGCTCAACTAATAGTCTTTGTGTGATCTGATATATGGTAACCCCGATTCCCCTGTTGTGTACCGCAGTAACAATAGGATGAGCTCGTGCTAAGGCTGCCGGGTAGGTAGGAGATTCTGGGTCTGACTGAGGCCGCGAGATCGTGTGTGTCGCTGCCGAATGGGTAGGAGATTCTGGGTCTGACTGAGACCGCGAGACTTTGTGTGTCGCTGCCGAATGGGTAGGAGATTCTGGACCTGACTGAGGTCGCGAGATCGTGTGTGTCGCTGCCGAATGGGTAGGAGATTCTGGGTCTGACTGAGACCGCGAGACTTTGTGTGTCGCTGCCGAATGGGTAGGAGATTCTGGACCTGACTGAGGTCGCGAGATCGTGTGTGTGTGTCGCTGCCGAATGGGTAGGAGATTCTGGGTCTGACTGAGACCGCGAGACTTTGTGTGTCGCTGCCGAATGGGTAGGAGATTCTGGGTCTGACTGAGACCGCGAGACTTTGTGTGTCGCTGCCGAATGGGTAGGAGATTCTGGACCTGACTGAGGTCGCGAGATCGTGTGTGTGTGTCGCTGCCGAATGGGTAGGAGATTCTGGGTCTGACTGAGACCGCGAGACTTTGTGTGTCGCTGCCGAATGGGTAGGAGATTCTGGGTCTGCCTAAGGCCGCGAGACTGTGGTTGCTGAGATTGCGAGGCTGTGAGGTATATAATAGGAATTCCCTGTCCTTAGGTGGTACGTATATATGTGGTTATTTGGGTGTAAAAAGACCCTAGGGAGGGGGTAACGTTCTGTTTTGGGACAGAAGGGCTCTGTAGAGCGGGTTCCACCCGATCCGAAAACCCAAGCAGAACATTTGGCGTCACGAACTGTTTACGTAACCTGTGTGTGTTGTGGTTGTCTTGTGTTTGCTTTCGGCGTGTGCGTGATTTTCTTTTTTTGTACATTTGCGTTTATACTTTTTCTTTCTCTTTCTTTCTCTCTTCCTTTCTTTTCTCTGCGTTTCTTTTTCTTTCTTTTTCGCGATGTTTTCTAGGAAATCTAAATCTACTCTTAAATTGTCCGTTGATATTCCCGGATGGGATTCAACGCCTTATGGTGCCTTGGCCCGAGAGTGGGCTGACTCTACTGGTTTGAGTGAAAATTGGAACTCTTCTTTGGAGTCGGCGGAACCGGCAGACGTGATTACTTGTTTACAGACGGCACCTGTCTTGAAGGGTGAGGAAGTTCCCGCTTTGGGGCGCAGAGGTTGGGTTGTTCTATCTGCGTATCGGATTTTGCATGAGAGGTTGCTGAAATTGCAGATCTCTCTTAAGGATGCGGAATCGCACTTTGTTGAGGTTCAGAATTCCAATACTTTATTGCGCTGTCAAAACAAGTTGCTTTCCGACAAACTTGACACTTACCAAACGGTTGCTGAAAGGGCGGCTGTGCGGATTGCTCGTTACAAGTACAAGAACAGGCGTGGTCGAGTTTCGTCGCGTAAGGTGCGCCTGGCCGTGGCGAAGGCTGGACTGGATTGGAATCCTGATGAATGGGATGGTAATATCTGGGACTCGACTACGTCTTGTTCCTCGGGTGACGAAGGTGCTATGCATGAGTTTTCTCGTTCCCGTCATGGAAGTAAGTCTACTTCTCGCACCTCTGATGGTGCACCCCGTGATTGCGCTCGTTCTTCGGGCGGGATCGATACTTCTTACACTGATTGTCCCTCTACTAGTACTGCTCGGGCTCCTTGTGATGCTCGTCCCGTGGTTTCTGCGCATCCGGTTTTTCGTCGGAAGTTGCAGCAGTCTCCCAATGCTCCGCAGGGTGTTTCTTTGGACTGTTTGGAAGATTTTACCCAACAAGAAATTAGTGATATTTTGCAGCGCTTTCGGCAGCGGACTGGTGAGGCTTTGCTCACATGGATGGTGCGCCTTTATGAACTAGGCGCTGCTGGTATTATGTTGGACACTGGCGATTGTTTGAAGTTTTGTTCTTTGAGTTTGGATTCTACTGTACAAGATCATTTTCGTAACTATAATGGTGGTGGTCAGATTTCTTTGCTCCAATTGGCGACTGAGGGTTGTAATTTGAAGTATCCTACTGAATCTGACTGGCCTGTCAATGACAAGCCGTGGTATACCTTGCGTGATGCTGCGCAACGTCTTAAGGAGGAAGTGATGAAAACGGCTATTTTTCTGGGCACTGCTGACAGATTGCTTGATGGGATGTTGACTTCTTCTGTGCGGAATCGTATCATTCGCTCTTCTCCTGTTGCCTACAAGCAGGTCATGATGACTTTGTTGATTAACCAGACTGGTAATGTACTATCTACGGTGTTGGAGTCGGTACGCCAACTCGGTGAGTTGGGTGAGTGGTTTAAACCTGAACGTCAGTCCCGGCCTGACACCCGTACTCCTGGTGAATATAAATTTACTAGACGTGATATCTTTACTGGTCTTTTGGCTGACGGTGTGCGTCGGGAGGACATTGATGGTGAGACTACTGCTCGTTTGTGGGAGATGTTTCGCAAACGGGGCTTAGATCGGAAGGAGGGTGCCCGGCGTGTTCGAACGACTGAGTGTGATCGTGGTTGTTCTGATGGTAGCGGTGATGATGATCGCCGTGGGCGCTTTGATCGTCGTGATGATCGGCGTCCTGTACGTGATCTGTCCCCTCGTCGAGAGCGGGACAGGGAGAGAGAGGGGGAAAAGGAAAGGGGGAGAAATGATTATGCTTACAGCAGACGTAGAGATGATAGGGATCAATCCCCTGAATTGAGAAGGAGGGAGGATCGATACAGTTTGGCCGATCGAAACTCGCAGTGCAATGTAGAGGACAGGAATCCATTTCGTAATAGAGATGGATATGAACAGGAGGTACCGATACCTAAGAAACGTGAGAGTCTTTATCCTGATTTGTCCTGGTACACAGAATGCAGTAAGAATGACTAGGAAATAGGTCAAGCTCCGGTACACAGATGGGCTCACAGAGATAATAGACCCTATGTAGATATTGATATTTTTTGGAGACATCGTAATATCCAAAGGGCCCGAGCATTAGTTGATACAGGAGCGGAGGCCACTCTTATTCATGGAAAATCAAAGAAATTTACAGGGCAGCCTTTCACTATTACCGGATTAGGAGGAAAGGAAACCCCTGCAGTTCAAACTTTGCTTGAAATGAGAATAGGTAGAATCCCTAGAAAGGAATATTCTGTATTAGTGGTGCCACTTCTAGAATTCATAATTGGAATTGATATTTTGAAGGGAATGACATTGCATCTTGATGATGGGTGTTACCAATTTGGAACGACGCATTATATCTCGTCCAGACCTATACGGGTTGGTCGTTTAAGGATGCCCCCCATACAAGTTCCCCAGGCGACCAAAGTGGTTTGTCAGAAGCAGTATCGTATTCCGGGTGGTCATGAAGAGATTAGTACCACCATTCAGGAGTTGGTTGATGCAGGCGTTATAACTCCAGTTACTTCTGCTTGGAATAATCCTGTTTGGCCGGTGCGTAAAAGTGATAATTCTTGGCGCATGACTGTTGATTATCGAGAATTGAACAAACACACGCCCTCTTTGACTGCTGCAGTACCGGATGTTATCACCCTGATTGAAAGAATCCAAACACATCCAGGTACATGGTATGCGTCCATCGATATTGCTAATGCTTTCTTTTCTATTCCAATTGCCCCTGAGTGTCAGGAACAGTTCAGTTTTACGTGGAACGGGCGTCAGATGACGTTCAGAAGTCTTCCTCAGGGCTATGTGCATAGCCCTACGATCTGTCACCGGCTGGTGGCAGAACACTTGACTGGGGTACCAGTTCATCCCAAAATTCAGATATGTCATTATATTGATGATGTTTTGATCCAAGGCGAAACACAAGAGGATGTTCAGACACAATTAGATAGAGTCATTGAGTGTCTGCGTGGGAAAGGTTGGGAGATCAATCCGGACAAATTACAAGGTCCGTCCCAAGCTGTAAAATTTTTAGGTATTAATTGGCATGAGGGACACCGCGAGGTGATCCCTCAAGTTAAACAGAAGATTCTTGATTTTTCGGTTCCGAGGAATAGGAAGGAAGCCCAGAGCTTCATTGGTTTATTTGGTTTTTGGCGCCAGCATATTCCTCATTTGAGTCAAATATTGGCCCCGTTGTACCGTGTTACACGTAAAAAGAATGCATTTGAATGGGGTAAGCAACAACAAGATGCATTTAGTCTAGCGAAAGAGGCAATTCAACATGCTATGGATCTTTGGCCTGTACGTGATGGTGATGTGGATTTGAATGTGTCTGTGCAAGGTCCTTATGCAAACTGGAGTCTGTGGCAGAAACAAGGCAGGTGCAAAGTACCATTAGGGTTTTGGACCAAAAAGCTACCTGATGCTGGTGAGCGTTATACACCCTTTGAGAAACAGCTACTTGCTTGTTATTGGGCTTTGGTGGATACCGAGCAATTAACATTGGGACATGACATATTCTTGCGTCCTGAAATTCCTATTATGCAGTGGGTTTTGAGTTCACCAAAAACTCATCGAATTGGGCATGCTCAGGAGGCGAGTGTGATTAAATGGAAATGGTACATACAAGACAGGGCACGTGTGGGTCCGAAAGGAGTTGCGTCTTTACATGAGCAAGTGGCGCAAGCACCATCGACTGAGACTGAGAGTGAGTGTTCTGTACCTTTAAAACAGGAGTCTCCTGTCAAGTGGGGTAAACCTTTTGATGATTTGTCCGTCGAGGACAGGAACCATGTGTGGTTCACAGATGGGTCAGCAAAATTTATTGGAACTACACGGCACTGGAAGGCGGTGTCTTATAATCCGATCACACAGAAACTTTTGAGCACAACTGGTGAAGGGAAGAGTAGTCAGTTCGCAGAGCTCTATGCCGTTTATCAAGTTTTGAAACAGGAGTTACCTGGTGTATGCCATATTTTCACCGACTCCTGGTCCACTGCCAATGGACTGGCCGTTTGGTTACCGACCTGGCATTCCCATAATTGGAGGTTACACTCCAAAGAGTTATGGGGAAAAGAGTTATGGCAAGAGATTTGGGAAATGCTCCCACAGAGTACTGTTACCATCTTCCATGTGGATGCTCACACCCCCATAGATTCTCTTGACAAATTTTTTCATAACATTGCAGATGAGAAATCTAAAATTGCTGAGGCAGTGGTGGACAGACAAGATCCTGATATTGCGGGATTGGCGAAATGGGCACACCAGAAGGCAGGACACTTTGGAGAGAAGGCCACTAGCAGGTGGGCTGCTGATAGAGGAATTTATATTCCCCTGGACCTAATCATAAATGTTATTCTACATTGTCCCGTCTGTCAGCATATCAGACAGCGTAAAGTACCCCAAATTGTTAGAGGTCATTTACATCGCGGGAAATTGCCCGCTCAAATCTGGCAGATTGATTACATCGGACCCCTTCCCATGAGCAGAAATTGTCAATATGTTTGCACAATTGTCGATACATATAGTGGTTTGCTGGTAGCTTTTCCATGTAAGCAAGCCACCCAATTGAATACCATTAAAACATTAGAATTGATTATGATGTATTATGGTGTGCCATTCCAAATTCAATCTGATAATGCATCCCATTTTTGTGGAAGATTGGTACAGGAATTCTGTGTGGAAAACAATATTGAGTGGATCTTTCATATACCTTACTACCCGCAGGCCTCGGGCTTGGTGGAGAGATTGAATGGCCTGTTAAAGGATCAGCTACGTAAATTAACAGATGACAAGTATAAAAATTGGCGAGGCTTTTTACCCCAAGCACTATTAATCCTGAATAATCGTCCTTTTTTAAATGCTGAATCTCCACTTATGCGTTTGTTCCCCCCAAAGGTTGAGACTATGCCTAATGTAATTAATGAAACTGTGATGTATTGGGAAATTACTTCCGGAGCTCTGGCTCCATGCAGAGCGACCCCAGGGTCGGCAGGCTTAGATTTGCATGCTATGGATGACACCGTTCTGGAAAGCAAAAATCGGGTCATCATTGCTACCGGTGTTGGTATTCATATACCACCGGGGAATTTTGGATTGATCGCCCCTAGATCGGGGCTGGCTGTAAAAGGCATCCAGGTACTTGGAGGGGTAATTGACAGCGACTATCAGGGAGAGATTAAGGTACTTCTGCTAAATAGCAGTGAGAATGACTTGCTGATACACCGCACCGACCGAGTGGCTCAATTACTCATTATGCCTGTTTTCAGTGGTGAAATAATGAAAGGCACTGCCCCAACTTTGCTAACTGTACGAGGCCAGAAAGGCTTTGGCTCTACGGATAACCCTGGAGCCAAGATTTGGGTGCAATCGCCTAAGAATCCCCCTGAACAAGCAGAGGTTATTGCCACCGGTCAGGATAACACCATTTTGGTTATGAGGCCAGGGAAAGATAGCTGGGAAGCTGTCCCAGCTGATAAATGTTATTTACGAGAATGATTAATGCCTGTGTTTGGTTCTTTTTCAGATCATTCTTTGGATTGTTGCTGCAGGATGTGTCGGTACTGGACACCGTTCGGTCTACTTCGGAGAGAGAGAAGGGATCCCATTAACCCGGGATGAATTGGGAACCAGAGTGTTGCGTTCCTTCAATGCGTGGGACTCGTCATCGAACTTTTGGACACTGCTGGCGAAAAGAGTAACTGATGCCCCTCACTTCTGTTTGACACCGATGAGATCTGTGCACGATATCTTAGCGACGTGCCTAGTTGCTGTCCCCGCTTCGCTGGAGACGTTAATAAGCATCTTTAACGTTTCAAAGGCTCGTCCGAATATTATTCTGGGTGATTTTGCTACCCATGCATATTGTCCTTTATGTACTGAACTGCCGAATGAGCAACTTCCCATCCAATCCCAAATAACTACGTATAACATTACACAAGGTGATCTATGCTTTTTCCTCACATGTAATCCTAATGCAATTTCTGAATGTCTACGTCTCAAGTTAAGAGGCGCCACTGTTCTCACATCTCATGAACGAACTCTGTGTTTCCAGAGGACACCGACCACATGTGTTTCCGTCCAGAACAATATGACTTGCAATAGTTTGGTAGTTACTCCCAGTCACTATCGTGCAATATTGCTACCTGCCGGATGGCTTTTCTCATGTGGTAATACTTCCTGGCCCTATGTCCCTGCGAACATTTCCGGAGGCCCGTGTGCCATTACTAGACTCAGTTTACTTATGTTCTCATCACATCCAAATGCCAACTCTCGTGTGCTCCGAGATACAACTACGTTACAGGAGGATTGTGACTCATCTTTGCATTTATATTCCAAGTCTGAATACCTTAGTCTAGCTGTTTCAATTATTGGTGTCCCTGCTTTGGCGGTTTATAATGCTAAATCCATTGGGAAAATGGCTTGCTGGATGGTCAAATCTATTAATCATACTTCTACAGTCTTGTCTGACTTGCTATTAGACCCCCAGGGTGAACGTAGGGCCATTTTGCAAAATAGAGCAGCCATTGATTATCTTTTGCTTAAACATGGACATGGTTGTTCAGATTTCGAAGGTCTCTGCTGTTTTAACTTATCTGATCATACACAATCCATTCGTGCACACATAGATAAATTGCATGACCTAACTAATGAAGTTAGGAAACACATTGATCAGAGCTGGTTTGACTGGCTCTTTAACTGGTTGCCAGACATGAATATGCTACGCCACACGTTAGGTGGCATTTTGATTGCTCTTGTTGTTTTAATTTCTATCTGTTGTTTTATTCAATGTATCCCTTCACTGCTTCAATTCTGCACATCTGGTACTAGACATAGATCAGTTAGTTTTGTTTCATATTATTCTTCCACAGATGTTAGTTCCACTTAGTATATATATATAATAGACTGAAGTCAAGGGTGGAATGTACTGCTCGATTTTCCCGGCCTTCCGGTGTTGCAGAGCAATCCATATGACTTCAGTCTCTTTCCATCCGAGTCTAAGGACTGGAGTAGTGAGTAGGGCCTATCTATTAGACACTTGTGACACCATCCCGTGCTCCTACCCTTAGCTCAGGGCCTATATACATAGCCTAGGGAATAGATTCGTTAGCCTTGAGGATAATTTGCCCTATAGTGAGGTTGTTTCATGGAGCTGTGTTGAATTCAGGCCTGGTAGGCCTCAAACGGGAGAGACTCCATCTTTCTTTCTGCTCCGGCAGCCCGGGACCTTTCCAGAGGGAGGGGGATGTTTTAGTTATGAGGTGTTATTCGCTTGGAGAGAACCGGTTCAGGCCGGCCCTTATCGAAGGATTGTATTTTTCTTCATGCCGAAGACACTACATCAGGCCGGCCGGCTGGGAAAGTGTCCTTGGTACGGGGAGGTACAGGAATTTGGTGGGCGGCAGGTTTCGAGCTGGAAATTTCCATGAGGGAATGCACTTCTATATTAGTGAAAGTCTGAGTGAGATAAGAGCACTTGCTTCTAGACCATAGGCGGCATCTGGCCGTTAGCAGAAGAGCTATTACTTATTCCAGGGAAGACTGATGATGAACTTGAATCCAAAGAGGAGAGGGTAGCCGATAAGGACGAGGTTCCAGTGACTCGGAGAGGGAGAAGGGAGCAGACCCACAACTGCAGAGGGGTGACTTCCAGGCTAAGCCGAGGCATAGACGAGAAGGGAACCTAGATGACCATTGAGTACAGGCGACGTACCCTCAAGGTGAAGTCGATCCCTTTTTCTTTGAAGTGTATAACTTAATCTTTTACTTTCCTTGCAGGTTATATATGTATGATGTGTTCCGTAAATGTGCATGTGGCATTTAAATAAAGTATTTAGCTTATTGTACGTTAGCATGTGTTGTGTACTTTTGTATAGGAGGATAGCCTATTCTTTAGTCAGAGTTTCCTTAAAATGAACAGAGGTTAATCCTGGTCAGGTAAGTGGTAACTGGATGAGGGGGAAAACAAGCCCCTCGAACTAGAGAACAGGTTGTGCTCAACTAATAGTCTTTGTGTGATCTGATATATGGTAACCCCGATTCCCCTGTTGTGTACCGCAGTAACAATAGGATGAGCTCGTGCTAAGGCTGCCGGGTAGGTAGGAGATTCTGGGTCTGACTGAGGCCGCGAGATCGTGTGTGTCGCTGCCGAATGGGTAGGAGATTCTGGGTCTGACTGAGACCGCGAGACTTTGTGTGTCGCTGCCGAATGGGTAGGAGATTCTGGACCTGACTGAGGTCGCGAGATCGTGTGTGTCGCTGCCGAATGGGTAGGAGATTCTGGGTCTGACTGAGACCGCGAGACTTTGTGTGTCGCTGCCGAATGGGTAGGAGATTCTGGACCTGACTGAGGTCGCGAGATCGTGTATGTGTGTCGCTGCCGAATGGGTAGGAGATTCTGGGTCTGACTGAGACCGCGAGACTTTGTGTGTCGCTGCCGAATGGGTAGGAGATTCTGGGTCTGACTGAGACCGCGAGACTTTGTGTGTCGCTGCCGAATGGGTAGGAGATTCTGGACCTGACTGAGGTCGCGAGATCGTGTGTGTGTGTCGCTGCCGAATGGGTAGGAGATTCTGGGTCTGACTGAGACCGCGAGACTTTGTGTGTCGCTGCCGAATGGGTAGGAGATTCTGGGTCTGCCTAAGGCCGGGAGACTGTGGTTGCTGAGATTGCGAGGCTGTGAGGTATATAATAGGAATTCCCTGTCCTTAGGTGGTACGTATATATGTGGTTATTTGGGTGTAAAAAGACCCTAGGGAGGGGGTAACGTTCTGTTTTGGGACAGAAGGGCTCTGTAGAGCGGGTTCCACCCGATCCGAAAACCCAAGCAGAACAGGCAGGCAACAACAAAGCAGGCAGCAATGAACGGGGAAACAAAGTATCCGCCATTGAGCAGGAGAGCGATTGATCCTGGGTGCCGGGAAAGCCAGATGCAGACACCAGTGTAGCACAGTTATACACAGTCGTTGCGTCCCCGCAAGAGGACCAAAGCACTGGCAGACTCACGTCTTGTTGATCACAAACGGGGCGCTCACGACCCGCAGCAGACAGTATGGAGTCGAACCGCTCACTCAGCGTTTGCAAGCCAACACACAATTGCAGACGAAAGTCCCGCAGGGCAGCCAGAACGGAGCCGTATGTCAGCGGAAGCTGCGCCCCCACATCGGCAGCAATCCGGGACGGCACTGGGGAGCTGGAGTCTGGTAGAGGGAGGGCGAAGCGGGCAGCGGGCGAGACCGGAGCATCACCCCCCAGCAGCGAGCAGGCAATCAACGCCATGTTTTACCGCTGAACGGTACCGTGGCCAAGGGGGGTCGTGACAAGGAGGCAATTCCCCTCAGGTCTGCGCCGCAACAGGTGAAAGCCAACAGTCGCTTCCCCTCCCTCGGGCGCTCTTTGCAGCCGACTAGGCAATAGAAGAAGGGGGTCTGCAGCCTTCCACAGCGCGGTCCACAGAGCGGGGCAGGAGACCCGCCACACCGGGGCTTACCCTCTAGCTCCAGCCCGTCAGGTGCAGGGTGCAGGAGGTGTCCGGGCGTCTCTCCCCCGGCTCTTCTGGCGACAGTCCGTGGTGTGAGGCGGGATCGGGACCGCGGGGCTCAGATTTGCACCAGCGGGTCCGGTGACTGCGGAGCTTCCAGGGGGCCGGCCGAGGCCACAATAGAGCCGGGGTCCAGTGCGGAGAACAAAGGCACCAAGAACTCCGGCATCCGGGCGGGCGAAGACTCCGGGAAAGCGGCGGCGCGGTCAGCGCGTCGTCTCACACGTTGCACCTCGAAAATCGGCGAGGATAGGAATCAGGATGATAGTCCGAGGCCAAGGGCCGACGGAGCCGGGCGCTCAAGCGTCTGCTCCGGTCGCCATCTTGGCTCCTCCTTTGGCCTTGTTGTTATGTAAATGAGACATGCATAGTTTTTCTTCTGTTCATTTATTGGTATGAATTATGTATAACCAGTTGAGAATGTTTTGTTGTTCGGCACTGAGCAGAGTATTTCTTTTATCACTTTGACCTAATTTGTCACATGAGCACTTTAAATATGCCTGTAACTTGGTGCCTCGGTATGTGAACAAGGCCAAAACGCGTCATGGCGGATCAATTTTTGTTTATTCAATAATTACATTTAGCAAGTTCACTGGAGTCTGTGTTCACAAAGCGCACACACACAAACACACACCTACCTACCTACCTCTGAATTCAGTGCTTATGAAAACCAGTTATCTTGTTGATAGGTCCCTATCAATCTCGAAACTTTTACAGATCAACTCAGCCCTTTAATTAATCACACAAGTTGAAATATAAGTAACTCCAACAGAAAAAAAACAAAGTTGTATGTATTCTTCTTGATTGTTGAACATAACAGAAGACACCATGGTCCTTTGTTAATATTTGACAGTTCCTTTATTGATAATTCATTCATGGTAAACATTTTGTTCGATTAGTGCTTCTTCAGGGTACAACTGAACATATGCATAAAAAAAACATTACATATACCATGGCATAAATAACACCTTTCGTGAACACATTTTAAAACCAATACAAAATTACTGAAATGCAAAATTATTAGGAAGAGAATCTACCCAGGGAAAACAAATTACATTCATTTGACTAGATTGAACCATACATTCCTATTACATAATGCATTAACAATGTTCTGAATCTTAACAGACCATCTGTCAATATTTCAATCTTTTGAAAACTCTTTGGAAAGCCGACAAAGCATATCCTATTCATTACTTCATTATCTCTCTCTCTATGTATGTATATATATATATATATATATATATATTCCAAATCTGCATTGCTAAAAAATCCAACAGGAAAAAACAACGCTTCACGGCACCCAGTGCTTTTAAGGCAGAGTTTAATTAGGCCACACAAACTCTACGCGTTTCGGGAAACTCGGTCCCTTGATCACGAGTAAACGGACATAGTCAAAAATACCAATAAGTAACGATGCATCACGTGACATGGTTTGTGATTCAAAAACAGTGAAAACAGACTGCACCACGGAGTAACGGCATCACCATAGACTTATAGTTTGAATAACATTAATATTCCTCATTGCTAACACAAAAGTGCATAAATCAAGCAATTTTAAACGAGTGTATAGTGTGCAAAAAGTGACCCCATGAGATTTCATAATTCATTATGCCAATCCGATTTCTCAACTTAATTTTTTCTTATTGAATACGAACAAACTTTATCAGCAGTCCATTAAAACACAGTGGTTTTTTTTCACCTACAAGTGCTGAAAAGGTACAGTTCTGTTTAGTTAAATAACAAAGTCCCCTGTTATTCGACTAATTGTATCATGATTCACGACCCAGTTGGGTTTGTGAATAGTCAGAAAAACCGCCCAAGTGGGCATAAGAAAAACCAGATTAACATTGCTTCTTACGTTTAAACGGAGGCAAACGATAAGAAAAGAACAGGTGGGGTAGCCACATATTCCAAATCTGTAGCCCCAGTGGGCAGATTGTTACAGACTTCCAATTGGATAGATTGTAGAAAACTCTAAACTACAGTCTATTCTTCTCGTCACAAACGTGAATGTCAGAACTGCTCCTTTTCTTCTGGGGTTATTAGTGCACATCTCTCTGTTTCATGAATGGGTAACAATCTGTAAAGGATACACACAAGATAAAAACAGTGTCACGACTTCAGTTACAAATTATGGTTTAAGAAACATATAAAACAACACAACTTGGCATACCCAGTATTGTATCCGGAGGAAAAGAAGGGAAGAAGGGGGGGGAGGAGGGGGAGGGGAAAGGGTGAGGACAAAAGGGTAAGGGAGGGGGGGAAAAGCCAATAGGGAGGAACCCCGGCAGGGACGGTGGGAGGCTATTAGATTTCACACTTATTCATTTCATTAATTGTGGTTCTAACGGGTCTCTAACTACCTTGGTTCAGTTTTAGCCTAAATGGACTGCTATATATATTATCTACTGGCGGTCGCCAGTAGATAGTTATAGTTAGGACCACGTTTCCATAGGAAATCCGCAACATTCTATTTGGAATAAGTTTGGCGCCGGTCTACGAATCCTCGCGAAATTTTCAAAATAGGTGGGGCGCTATGCTCCGCTCCTACCCTGAAAGTCTCGGGGGGATTCCTCAAGCGGGGGCTGAGATAAAAGGGGGGTCCCAAAACGCGTTTTTCCCATGCATTTTTCCATAGGACCTTTAGACACAGCTACAGCCCGAACGGCTGAACAGAGTTCCTTGAAATTTGGCAGAGAGGTAGTCTACAGGTCAAGGAAGTGCCTTTTGTAGGTTTGGTGTAAATCTGTTCAGTAGAATCTGAGAAAATAGCCTTTAAATCAATATATATATATCTGTGACAGCTTACGGTGCGCTTACGGTGCGCTTACCGTACGCGTACGGTGACGTGCGCGAGCGCGATTCTGATTGGCCGTTAGATCTTAGTAAACATTCGAATCGGTCGAAACCAGGAAGCGGCGGCCGCCATTTTCTCTCTCGCACTCTGACAGGGGGTTGAAAATAAAAGCGCAAAAACATGTAAAGGGGCTGTTTAGACAGCTCTCAAGCACTTAGCCATGTGGTGGGAGTCCCCAACGACCCCCCAAATGAAAAAAGGCAATTTTAATTTTTTCGATAATTTCGCCGTTTACGCTTACCGTACGCGTACGGTAGAAAATAATAAAAAAAAAAATATCCACATTCTCCCCGCCCCGTGTGCAAATGGTGCCCGAAGGGCACCATTTCTGCATGGCTTATTACATATAAATGAAACATATATTTTACCTGTCATAACGATGCTCATCATATGTCCTCCATGTGCGCACGGTGCGCGAAGCGCATCGTGCGTTCATGGCCCATCTAGCGTAACGTGAGCACGCGGTGCGCGAAGCGCACCGCGTGCTCACTGTGTGCGCACGGTGCGCGAAGCGCACCGTGCGCGCACGGAACGAACTGCGTTAAGTGGGCGCGCACGCCACAAATGGCGTAAAGTAACTTAGCATTTAAAAAACCGTACAAATTCACTGAAAAAACCATAGGTTTCACACACGTTATAGTTAGGAATTAGCATTTAAAAAACCTTACAAATTCACTGAAAAAACCATAGGTTTCACACATGTTATAGTTAGCTGGACATTTTACTGATAAAAAACCAATGAAATTCCCCCGTTATAGTTACTGTAGGCAACTATAACTCACGCGACCGTAATCCTCTGCTGATGACATATGTGTCTTTATGAAAAAAAAATATTTGTAATATATGTATAGCTAAAATTTAATGGAAGAAGACATGGGCAAATAAGTGTCTAAATACAGTATTAGCATCAGCAGAGGATTGCGGTCGCGTGAGTTATAGTTGCCTACAGTAACTATAACGGGGGAATTTCATTGGTTTTTTATCAGTAAAATGTCCAGCTAACTATAACATGTGTGAAACCTATGGTTTTTTCAGTGAATATATATATATATATATATATATATATATATATTCACTTAAAAAACCATAGGTTTCACACATGTTATAGTTACCTGGACATTTCCCTCGTAAAAAACCAATGAAATTCCCCCGTTATGGTTAGTGCAGGCAACTATAACTCACGCGACCGCAATCCTCTGCTGATGACGTCAGATATTACATCACTGATTACATATGTGTCTTTCTGTAAAATAAATATTTGTAATATATATGTATAGCTAAAGATTAATGGAAGAAGACATGGGTAAATAGGTGTCTAAATACAGTGATGTAATATCTGACGTCATCAGCAGAGGATTGCGGTCGCGTGAGTTATAGTTGCCTGCACTAACTATAACGGGGGAATTTCATTGGTTTTTTACGAGGGAAATGTCCAGCTAACTATAACATGTGTGAAACCTATGGTTTTTTTAGTGAATTTGTACGGTTTTTTAAATGCTAAGTTATGTATTTATTAATATTTTTTTTTTCCAGGTTTTTCACCGTGCCCGCACCGTGCGCGCACGGTGCGCTTCGCGCTGTGGGCGCCGGGTCCGCTTCGCGCACCGAGCGCCCACGATGCGTTGTGCGTGCGTGACAAAGGCTAGGGGGTCAGGAACTGTCCACCCTGCCCCCTTTTCACGTTCTCCACCTTTGTTTTTCACTGCCTCAGACTGCGAGAGACAAAATGGCGGACGACACTTCCTGATTTCGACCGATTCGAATGTTTACTGACATCTAACAACCAATCAGAATTGCGCTCGCGCACGTCACCATGCGCGCACGGTGCGCGCATATAGATATATATGTACTTTTAACGGAAATTTTCTCAGGAACTACTGAACAGATTGACTCCAGATATTCAAAAGGCACATCCCTGACCTGAGGACTACCTCTCTGCCAAATTTCAAGTAATTATGTTCAGCCGATCGGGCTGTACCTTGGACTAAAGGTCCCAATGGAAAAATGCATGGGGAAAACGCGTTTTGGGACCCCCCCTTTTTTCTCGGCCCCGCTTGACTAATCACCCCGAGACTTTCAGGGTAGGAGCGGGGCGGAGCGCCCCACCTTTTTTAAAAAATTTGCGAGGATTCGTCAACCGGCGCCAAAGTTATTCAAAATAGAATTTTCAGATTTCCTATGGAAACACGGTCCTAACTATAACTATCTACTGGCGACCGCCAGTAGATAATATATATATATTGAAGCAGTTAACTATCAGTTGATCATTTGTTTCATCAGCCTAGAGACCTTATTTACAGATCTTTATAATAAACTAGTCAACCCAATCGCCAGTGGTGCATGTATTTATCTGTAAATAAGGTCTCTTGGTTGATAGAACAAATGATTAAAGGATATGCATTTGACTTCTTCAAATCAATATATATGTAATAAAGTAATTAATGTGATTTGTTTTGTTGGCTTTCCAAAGAGTTTTCAACAGATTGAAATATTGACAAAATGGTCCATTAAGTGCCTTGTTAATGTATTATATAATAGGAACGTGAGTTGTGGTAAGAACAGCAACCATCCAAGGAACACTTATGCAGATTAACTATCTTGAGTTATAGTGAGCATGAAAACACTGTTTGCAAAAATGAAACTCAGCACAACAGAGCAGATAGACCTGTTTTTACCAGAACTTTATTTGAACTGGATTATGCCCCGAGGAAGCCCGTGATTTGGCAAAACGTGTTGGCTACACTCTTATATACATTGAATAAGAATAAAAGAATATAATGGATAAAGAAAATTGCCTGACCATTATTGTGCATCTGATTGACTCTCTTATTAACCTTGTTTACTTATGTTGCCTCTCTAATGGTAAAAAAAAGTGCATATTAAATGCAAGGAGAGAAGGTACCATGTTAAATATTGATTATGATTGTATTTTGTGTTTAAGTGAATTACTGTAGTGGGTGAACATTTTCACTTCCAGCACGACCACCGCTATTTCTGCATGTTTCTTTGAGCTAGAGGTGTGATCTACTTGCTGTGTGACTCTCACATATGATATGAAAGCCTCCAGAAGCCAGGAGGAAATAATAATATCCCACTCTTCAAACCACCAGCAGGTCCTTGAAGATGCAGCGAGATCAACACAGTCACCAGCAAACTAGGGAACATGGATCCTGGACTCTGGGTGCCGCGGCCAGATGATCGGAACCAGCGACATACCACCAGATAGCGTTCCCAGGTCTGACTTCAATGTAACTTTGCTCCGTCCATTGTGGAGACAGCCTCCATGTCACAGGGTAAGGGTCCTCCAAAGAACTCTGGGTTCTCCCTTAGAAGCTATTCACTGTTTTTTGGCATGGGAAGGATGACTGGGTATAAACCACTGGCAGGAGCTGCAGCCATGGACTGCAGGGGTGCCCCGCCCCCACATCCAGACAGGACAGCCAAAACAGGGACATGATGCGCAGCCAGCTCAGTTCCAGTGGGGCAAGTTCATTGACCTCAAATGCTGCTGTGAGGAACTCTAGCAGTCATCCAGGACCCTTCGCTGCCTCCTCTGATAAGTGATGAACTCAGCATAGGACCCAAGAGAGGCGCAGAAACATGCCTAGCTCATGTTGCTGGGAGCAACATGTTTCCTTTTAGTTTTGTGTGGGAGTTGATCAAAGCCATGCAGCTTTTCATACACCTCTCTCAATACAATTTTAAATTCATGTGCCCATTCTCGTTTTTTTTCTCGAGTCTCCAATAACTAGTGTAGTAAACGCAGAGGCAGAATAGCTATGGCAAACAGAGTAAGGCAGCACACAGGCACAATACACCCTAGTTACAGTAATAGGATCAACACCGTCTAAAGGAATTAAGGCAGAGCTGTGTTCCAGATTACATGGTAGGACCTAAGATAGCAACCAGCAGCCACTGAGCGTTTGTCAGGGCCATTGTTCCCATTCTTTACTCACAAGAAGCCCAGTTTCAGAAGTAAGGCCTCCTTTATCATCAGAGTAATTCAGTGATTTGTTATTCAGTAAGGTACACATCTAAAGGTACACATTTAAATATATATAGCCCTAGTAAGGAACGAAGGGGAGGAGAGGACACCACAAATGCAACACTGCAATAAGAAATGCAAAGCTAGGCAAACGAGTCGGATATCGCAGAAGTTTGCAATGAGAAGTCAATTAACGACTCGTGCAAGTCTTTCTCCTATAATTTAGACACCTAACACTCACCAGGAATTGAGCCCTCTCTTATCTATCTAGGAGCAGGGCAAGCCAAGTTGAGTCAAGATTGAAATCACCTATCTACATGATATAAAGGGTTTGTAAACCACCTGACTAACAGAAGCTTATTGTTACCCAATTCAGTGGTACTCATTTTATCGACCTAAGAAGGATGAAAGGCTGGCTGGACCCACTGGGATTTGGACCTGTGACCATAAGGTAAAACACAGGTTTCTGCTGTGGATACAGTTGTCCACGGAGCCAATCAGTCTATGTGGGTGGATACAGAGACGATCAGGCCAATACCATTTCTCAGTAGTATCAGCCAATATAAAACTCACCAGCAGCGAGTACCGGACATCATTTAATTGGGGTTCTAATAAAAATGATCTACGACAGAGGTACAGCTGACGATGGAGACATGGCCATTCCAAGGTATAAGATGTCTGTCATCAGGAGGTTTAGATTGGCTTCAGTCATAGCATGTAGTTTCCTACTGACAAGGAACTCTTGGTGCTACCCTATTTCATCTTGCAGTTTTCTAAGCCTTCTCTGGTAGTTTACCCAATAAACTGAATACCCCTAAAATGACAAAAAGTTTCGCAAAGACGTTGAACAGCCAATCAGTAATCTAGGTCTGTAAGAGTAGGCAGAATGTCACCAGCATTTAGTTTTGCTTTAACAATGCCAGTCGCTCCGGACTCCCCTTGACGCGATCAAATAGGGTGATGGTTGCCGAGAGGGGCTCCAAGGCCAACAAGAACTGGAGAGGAGACAGAGGACAGCCTTGCTGTCTTCCTGAGGGTACCTTGAACTCCCTTGGCAAAGAACCCATTACGGTTGACTTGAGCCATTTTATTTTCGCTATAAGGTTTTGCCCTAATCTGCCCCTCTCCTGTGTACTGAAACAATACCTGCATTCAACACAGTCAGAGGCCTCCCCCAAATAGAGCAGAAGTGCAATAGTGTCCTCCGATGAACCTCTCACCTGCCAAACGAGGTGGGCCAGTGCTCGTAAATGTTTCCTGGAGGAGTGCCCTGGTGTGAATCTCACCTGCCAATCATGTACTCACTTTAGGATCACCGTGCGCTGTTATTATTTCCAATATTAATCAGTGTGCTGGCGCCAGTGCTTTAAATGGGCCCGTACTGTCTGGTACTGAGTACCAGCACTTTTTTATGTTTAAAGGAAGAGTACCGGCACTTAAGAGAAATGTAATACATTTAATTGGAGAGTACCTGCACTTCTCAGAAACAAGCAGGTACTCTGGTACAAAGTACCTGCACTTCTATGTTTCCATTTCAAGCACTAGCTCGGGCGATAACTAGCATAGCTCTGAAAGTCTTTCTTTGACTTTGGGATAGGAGATGCCAAGCTTTAACAGAGATAGGGCCCAGGGTAGTTGAGCAATCTGCTTCTTTGCAGGCTGTATATACAGTAGTGGTGCCAACAGTGGTTACCTGTGTGAAGAGGCCCACATACCTGTTCTGAATGAAGAAGCTCTGCTTGGGAACAGTAGGTCCTTTTAGCAACAGTCCTAGGGACTGTACATAAAGCAGTCACCCTGTGTTCTTGTTGGCAGGTGACCCGCACACCTTGCGCATATTAAGCCAACTGAGACTAGTCCCACAGGCAGAGCGGCTGTAGCAATTGGAAGGAGATGGAGTCTGCCACATAACCCTACGTAGTGGGGGGCTTCCAACTGTAAAGGGCCTTCATGAACACAAGATTGCACCACCTTGAAACTACCAAGACATTTGCAGACAGCACAGGGTTGTATGTCGGAACCATGCAGGCGTTACTCATACCTGCCTCAATAGCAAGGTCCGAACAACAAATGCGTCTTTACAATGAATTCCGTTACCACACAAGTCGTTACATTGACTTGCACTAGGGAGGACACTGGAGTTGGAACAGTATAATTTACTCTTCCAACTCCAGTCTGTGCAACAGTAAGGAAAGCATTGGACTTAAAGTCCATCCTCAATCCAACAACGCTTTCCTTAAGGCAAGCCACTGTAACGGCTTGTGTGGTAAAGGGATGCGTTGTAAAGGCGCATTTGTGGTTCGGACCACGCTGTTAAGGCACAGTGTGGTTCGAGCCACGGTATAGAGGCTGTTTCCCACAGTACCACATGCCCATTGTACCAGGTCCTGCAGGTGAGGGAGCGTTAGTTGCAGGAAGGCAAGGGTGCCAGTCCACACTTCCTAGCTAGAATTAAGAGGCACAAAGAACGCATCAACTGCACAGGATACTTCTTACTGGTGATACTTCTTACTGGTGCATGGTTCGCCCCATACCTACCATGCCACTTGGGAGGAGTCAAAGGGCAAGAACACTATATTAATTGGTGTCCGGTTAGTTTCAGTCTATCGTTTATCAGTGACTGATGGGGCATGAGCACAAGGGATGGGTGAGACCTAATCAGAAGGGGGCAGGGCACAAGTCCTAAACAAGCATTGCCATAGCCAATAGGTCTTGCCTTTGGGACCTTATAAGTATTTAGTTATACAGCACAATATCCTTACTGCAACAACATTAACTGTTGCATGGCTAAACACTTATAAGGTCCCAAAGACGAGACCTATTGGCTATGCCAATGCTTGTTGTATATGTGACAGAGGATGGACCCTCTCCAAGTGTCAGGGACTATCGCGATTTGAAACACATTTCTGAAAAGCGGGGTCAGCATCTTTGCCCAGTTATCAGGGGCACATTTAAACAAGGATGCTGGTAGACATATGGGCCCTTTCCTGGATACGGGCCTATAACTCAAAGGACTAGGTTATGGTGCTGACATACCAGGAACATAGGGGTGTTAAATGAGACCCCATGTTATAACATACAGGTCCCCATAGGCTAACTCTACACACTTACCCCTCTGCAGGTACCTAGGGAACTATATCATAGTAATATGTATTACCTTGTGATTCTGGGTTATATGCTGTCTAAGTGATGTATGTATGAAACATGTGTAAGTTACGAGCAATTGTTGATTAAGCTAAATGCTGTAATGTTGAAGATATCCCTATGTGTTGTAGCCTTTGTTTTTCTTTTGTTTATACGAAATGTAATGTTGACAAGAGGTAATGTTATGCCGAGGCAATCCTTGAATTGCATTATGTCTATGATATCTCAAAATGCCAATAAAGAGAAATAAAAAAATGTAAAACAAGGACGCTGGTAAGCCACTGGGATTGGGAGCCCCGTCCTTTCTCATGTGCGAATGATGCTTTCAGCCTTCCTGCAATTTGTATGTTTGGCTACTGAATTACGGGTCTCATGTGATTGTAAGGATAGATCATGCTCTGAGCTGTCTCTATTCCTAGGCTGGGTGGCTGGCTCCCCAGTAGGAACATCAGCGGAGGAGATTTGCTTAACAACCATGACCCCAGACTGACTGATGAATGACCGGGTGGCCAGGTATAACTCTGTTACGTGTCGGATCCAAGCAGCTTCTGGGATGCCATAGTTCCTTGATTCCTTGCAGCTTTTTAATTTGTTCACGTGCTCCCAGAAGCGCATATGGTCTGGGTCTTTCTGCAGCTGGTATATGGTTTTTCATTCCTGTTGGTTCTTGCCACCTTATGTTCCCAGACTGTTTCCTTAAGGGTTAATCTCTTACGTTTGACCTCCGCGACTACATTTAGTGGGTTTTTGTTTGTTGGTCCACAGAGCTCTGCAGAGGCCCTTGTTGCGACAATAATGGCTTTATAGTGTTGTGACTCTCCGTCCCCCACCGAGTTAATTTGCATTGGACTGGATTTCTTCTCCCTTCAAGAGAGTTCTCAGGCCTGGATTACCCACTAATAATCTGACAAAATTAAAATGTAACTTTTGAACAAAGAAAAGTGACTGAGAATATATATGCGAAGTACAGTTGGGGATATTAGACAAACATAAAAGAGTTGGAAGTGCTTCACTCCGCAGTAAATTGGGCCAAGGTTCATTTCGAACTCCCTAGGTGTGGCGGGAAGAGCACACCAATGAATGACAGGAAATGACACCGTCATCAGCAAGCAGAGGAAACTGCAGCATGTCACACTTCCTGCTCCATGTACCCAACTGAGAAACATTAAAGAATGTTCTAGATGAAAACTGGTGATGTAAGAAATTGAAAAAATATATAAAATGCAGAAAGTCCTAGATAGCAAGCTAGCGTGAACTCATGTTGTAACACATACTGTAACATCAGGTAGTATTGAGTTGTTGAGCCCTTGGTAACTTCCGTTAAGATTGTCTAGCCCGGCTTCCTACGTCATTGAAAATAGCCTGAGGTGTTGGTATCACTGAATGTGCAGTTTTATATCACGCAAACTTGTCTCGAGGCAATTAAAGTGCTTTACTTGAGAATCAGATTGCATTGCACAAGGTCAAAATGATTTCTTTTATAAACAAGAAGTTATTAAGTGATTTGCCAAGAATCACAGGATGCTGTGCTGGCGCCGGGACTCGAGCGTGTTCCCCCAGTTCGAACGTCAGCAGCTTTGGCCATTAATTCACGTGGATTCCCTCACCTTGTTAGTTGGTGGATACATTGTAAGCTCTCCATGACCAGTTCACATGCCCGCAGAAGCAGCGTCATCGCCCCTGCGTGACAGATTGTAGAGCTCCGAACACATCGCATGAGACACCACGCAACAGTTTGGGACAACTGTATGGAATAGATTGCATGGCAGATGGCTTACAAAGCTTGTGCCAGCTTGACAACCATCCGTATATCTGTGTGCACGACAAAGTCTCTAATGATATATGTAGCCCGGTGAGTAGCATGCTAATGATGTTACGTATCCACAAAGCTCTTTAGTGCCTCGCCATTAGTAACAAGCACGTGCGCCTCACGCTAAAAGTAAATAATAAACAAGCTGTGACACACGCTCTGTGGTGGGGGAGGGAGAGGGGCATTGAAGCGAGGCACACGCGCTTGGCCGAGCGAGAGGAAAGCCAGATGGCGCCTCTGCTCGTGCCTGTGCGTGTAACCACACACTGTATGCCACACAAAGCTGTGGTCGGACTTTTAAAACTCCACTCCTAAATGTCTCGCCAGAGCAGCGCATGCGCTGGCTCAGGCGAGACCTAAAAAAGAAGTGGGGGGACTAACCTAGTTAATCAGTATGCAGGTGACATCATGGCACGTGACATCACAGGAAGTGGCATCACAGGAAGTTGCATGATAAGAAGTGACATCAGATCTTAAACCCTCACATATATGTTTAAAATGCCTTTCATGAGTACAGTGGAGCACATTTCCAGTATACAGGGAAACCCTCCTGAAGATTCACACTTTTGTAAGCTACACATAAAACAATGTTGTTTTTTTATCAGCGTAAACTTCCTCTACCCATAGTGCTTTACAAGAAAAAATAGTGATAATTAAATTATTACAACACCTCCTCAGGGATAGCAGTAAGCACTATATAAATGCTATTTTTTGTGTAAATACTGGGAAAGACCTACACACCTGACATTCTTACAGTGCATCTGACATTCTAAACAGAGCATGAACAAAGTGAAAAGCTGCCTCTCTTAAGTATGTGTGAAGTGCTAACAAGGTGTGAACCTTTGTTTCCTCTCTGTTGCATTTGCTTCTAGGTGTGAGGCTCCTGACTGCTGCCAGCCAGGAGACTCCACCAAAAGGAGGCCTGATGACCCCTCAGATTCGACCTTTGTTATGGGCTCAGCTGGAGTCTGAACTGAGAAAGCCCTGTCCCCGCCTGCATGTTGTTGCGGATCTAAAACCAACAACAACGTGCTGGCGCTGCTGAATGTGTCCCGGTGTTTGCAAATTACACCGGGACAAATTCAGCATCTTTTTCAGTGGGGCCCAACTTCTTTGCAGGGTGGACAGCGTCCACCCTGTGAAAAGAGTGGGTGGACGCCGTGTACCTGCGTGTACCCGCGACGTGTACCCTGGAAGGGTGAAGGACATCCAGGGAATCACCACTTGGAGCCACTTCTCACATCAGGAACCCAAAGGAGTTGGCCAACTGCCATTTTTTATCTTCTCAGACACTCTCCCAGCATGTGCTTGATCAGCCCAAGCCCAGGACTGGAGCCAAGACCCACTCCTGGCAACAGCCATATTTGACCTTGAGGGCTAGCTGAGTCACCTGAACAAAGAAAAAGCATGTAATACTGTAGTGTTGTGAATTAATAAGGGTAAAAGGATAAAAACAACTACGCAAAGCACCAGAAAATCAGTTTCTCTGTTGAGATCCTCGATTACAATCTGTTTTAGAGGATTCTCTCAGGAAATCATCTTTTTATGTTATGTTATGTTAGCCTCATTTTATAGCGCGCACAGATACTAGAAAAAGTGTCCCGGCACGAATGCCTACTAAGCAAAAGAGGAAAGAATGCTTGTGAGCCTCCGAAAGATCTTACCCAAATGGTATTTAACAAAAGAGTAAGGTTTTTAATTGTTTTTTAAATAACCTAGAGTTATTAAAACTTCGTAACTCAAAGGGAAGGGTGTTCCAATCTCTAGCTGCTTTCACCGAAAGAGAGCGGCCGCCTAACCTCACCAGGCGGAACCTAGGGACCGCCGCGAGGCATTGACCCTTCGACCGAAGCTGCCGAAGAGGTTCATAAAACATAAAACGCCTTCTAAGATAGAAAGGCCCAGTCTGATAAAGAGCCCCATGAACCAACATCAAGGCCTTAAACCGAGCTTCCTTGGAAGCTCTACAGGACGGTCGGTTCAAGGTCACTTATACTATTTTTTCTATAATTAGTTTTCAATCTAACGTTCCTCACCTAAGGTAGGTTTGGAGAAGAAACAAAGTGCTGTTCCACCAAAGAATCGTCCTGGTGATCAGAATCAATCCGTGTCCTCATAGAAGAATACAGAAGGATCAGAGATGGCAATGGGATGTGTGAACTTTACTCCCCCATCCTTAATTGACGCAATGGCAATTTGTGCTTCTCTGTTTTTCAGTTTAAAGGCAAGTACGGGCCCGGCTTTCTCTTGAAGGCCGTACTGCCTACATTTACACTTATAAAGGCCATTTGATGTAAACAGTTCATGGTAAACTTTTCACTTTCTAAGTTATGAAGTAGTTGAGGAGGCTGATCAATGTTGTAAGGCTTTCGAGCATCATGGATCGATATCGCTAGTTGGGAGTGCTTGTTTTGACACTCTCTACTTGCACAGCATGCCCCTTTGTAAAACTTTTTTTATCATCCATATAAGTGGAGACAATCACTCATTCTCCTCTCTGGACCTCTTGATGTGTGATCTGAGGAGATCATTTTTGAGGCTGGAATTGTTTACCTTCCATGACTTTGTTGGTGGAAGGACATGGCCCAAGTATAAACCGAGCTTTAGAGGGGGCATGCTCCAAGCGCTATCTTCAAGAATCTTACAGTGTGAGATATCGGGAGCTAAAGAGCCACTGACCAGGAGGTTATCAAATTGTGAACTAGTTCCAAGCACACAAGAGTAATATAATTGACTTTAAACAGGCCAATACCACATAAAGCTAGCAATCTGGAAAGGGGAAGTAAAAAAAACAGTTTACAGAGTTTAGAGGTGTATACTGATTAGATAATTAGTGTAAAGTCTAGAAACTTCTGTTTAACAAACCCTTTGGATCAGGCCTGGTCTAGAAATCTTTAAGTAAGTAGTAAATAATGACTTCTTGATAAAGATGGGCACTCCACATACTTAGAGCTGCTATTCAGAGCAACAAGGGAGTTGAGACCCACCAGATCCCCCAAACTGCTTACCCGTCACAAACAATTATATGTATATCTAAAGGTCCTGATGAAGATGGAGAGCATTGATCTTGTCCATTGAAACGTACGTCGGCCAGAGAGTGTGACACCCAGATTCAGCACAGCAACCGAGGGTGGATGATGCCACCCCGCTCTCTATCCATCTGCGCATGCAGTCTTGGTCTGGCGAGTAGTATGGTAGTGTTAGTATGCCAGTGATCTGGTTGTGGATTATTTGAATGAGGTATGAGTGCAGGGGATTGTTGTTGTTTTTCCTTTTCATAGTTTTTACTCATTATGTACAGTAACAGTTTGCATATTCTGAAACACGTGTTTCTGGATTATTATCCGTCATCAGTAGAGATTAGGCATGAAAATATTTGGGGTTGCTGAGCAGGCTGCCAAAGTCTTCTCGGGTCACAGTACCCCTCGAGCCGCTTTGAGCTGACGAGCTCGTGGAGAGGCACCTGCGCGCCTGGAGAGGTACTGTGACCCGAGAAGACTTTGGCAGCCTGCTCAGCAACCCCAAATATTTTCATGCCTAATCTCTACTGATGATGGATAATAATCCAGAAACACCTGTTTAGAGATGGCCAGCATTGATCTGCACCAACCTGGTGAAACACTCGAAAGAACTTTTATGCAAGTACACATGCTTGATGAAATGCATCCACCATAATGCTTAGGGGTGAACCCGCTGGGAAGTGAAGCAGTGTGATCCCACATTTGTTTCCTGTTTAAAAGGCTCCCTCGAGCCGCTTTGAGCTGACGAGCTCGTGGAGAGGCACCTGCGCGCCTGGAGAGGTACTGTGACCCGAGAAGACTTTGGCAGCCTGCTCAGCAACCCCAAATATTTTCATGCCTAATCTCTACTGATGACGGATAATAATCCAGAAACACGTGTTTAGAGATGGCCAGCATTGATCTGCACCAACCTGGTGAAACACTCGAAAGAACTTTTGTGCAAGTACACACGCTTGATGAACTGCATCCACCATAATGCTTAGGGGCGAACCCGCTGGGAGGTGAAGCAGTGTGATCCCACATTTGTTTCCTGTTTCCTGCAGCCTACTCAGCAAACCCCAAATTGTAAGACTGTAATGTCTACTGATGACGGTTAACAAACCAGAAACACGTGTCTAGAGATCAGCACCATCTGCGCAAACTTTGGCGAAACACTCGAAAATATTTCAACAAAGCAAGCTACTAGTGACTGCATTTACCAGAATGCCAGGGGCGAACCTTGCCTGAGAGGTGAAGCGGTGCGCTCCCACCCCTGTTGTCTGTTCAAAAGTACTCCCGTGAGTCATGGAGCTGACGAGCTCGTGGATGAAGTACCTGCGCGCCAGTGAGAGGTACCTGACTAGTGGTGGCTGGTGACATTTCAATCAATCAATCAATCATAACATTTGTAAAGCGCGCTACATACCCGTGAGGGTCTCAAGGCGCTGGGGGGGGGGGAGGGGGGGGGTGGCTGCTACTGATTGAAGAGCCAGGTCTTGAGAAGTCTTCTGAAGGCAAGCAGGTCCTGGGTCTGTCGTAGGTCGGTGGGGAGAGTGTTCCAGGTCTTGGCGGCGAGGTGTTAGAAGGATCTGCCGCCGGGGGTGGTTTTCCGGATGCGTGGGACTGTTGCGAGGGCGAGGTTGACAGAGCGGAGGCTGCGGGTGGGGGTGTAGAAGCTGAGTCGGTCGTTGAGGTATGCTGGTCCGTGGATGAGGAGTTTGAAGGTGATCCTCTTGTTGATGGGGAGCCAGTGCAGGCCTCTCAGGTGGGGTGTGATGTGACTGCGTCGGGGAATGTCAAGGATCAGTCGTGCTGAGGCGTTCTGGATGCGTTGCAGCCGTCTCATGAGCTTGGTTGTTGTTCCTGCGTAGAGGGCGTTCCCGTAGTCCAGTCTGCTGGTGACGAGGGCCTGGGTGACAGTTTTTCTTGTGTCGGAGGGGATCCATTTGAAGATCCTGCGGAGCATTCGGAGGGTGTTGAAGCAGGACGCGGAGATGGCGTTGACGTGCTTGGCCATGGAGAGGGCGGAGTCGAGGATGACCCCCAGGTTGCGTGCGTGGTCGCTGGGTTCTGGGGCTGTTCCTAGCGATGTTGGCCACCAGGAGTCGTCCCAGGCTGAGGGGGTGCGGCCGAGGATGAGGAGCTCCGTCTTGTCAGAGTTCAGCTTCAGCCTGCTGTGCTTCATCCATTCTGCGATGGCCTTCATTCCTCTGAGTAGGTTGGCTTTGGCGGGTGGGGGTCTTCGATGAGGGATATGATCAGCTGGGTGTCGTCAGCGTAGGAGATGATGTTGAGGCAGTGTTGTCGTGCGACGTGGCCGAGTGGTGCCATGTAGATATTGAACAGCGTCTGGCTGAGGGAAGATCCCTGAGGAACGCCGCAGATGATCTCGGTGGCCTTGGAGTGGAAGGGTGGGAGGAGGACGCTCTGGGTTCTGCCGGAGAGGAAAGTAGTCCATGCCAGGGCCTTCTCTTGGATTCCGGCGTCATGGAGGCGTGCTGTTAGGGTGCGGTGGCAGACTGTGTCGAAGGCTGCTGATAGGTCCAGGAGGATGAGGGCGGCTGTTTCTCCTTTGTCCATGAGGATCCGGATGTCGTCGGTGGCGGCGATGAGGGCAGTCTCGGTGCTGTGGTTGCTGCGGAAGCCGGACTGGGAGGGGTCCAGGATGTCGTTGTCTTCGAGGTAGCGGGTCAGCTGTCTGTTGACGATCTTTTCAGTAACTTTCGCTGGGAAGGGGAGCAGGGAGATGGGCCGGAAGTTCTTGAGGTCCTTGGGGTCCGCCTTGGGTTTCTTCAGTAGGGTGTTGATCTTGGCGTGCTTCCAGCTCTCCGGGAAGGTTGCTGTCTCGAGGGAGATGTTGATAGTTTTCTGGAGGTGGGGTGCGATGGCTGTGCAGGCTTTGTTGACGACGTGGTGAGGGCATGGGTCAGATGGGGATCCGGAATGGATGGAGTTCATGGTCTTGATGGTGTCTTCGTCGCTGACGTTGGACCAGGCAGTCAGCCGGCTGGTGCGGGTGGTGGTCTCAACGGTGGTGTTCTCGACAACGGGTGCGGGGGTGGCGGTGTTGAAGCTGTTGTGGATGTCGGCGATCTTGCGGTGAAAGAAGGTGGCCAGGGAGTCGCACAGGTCTTGTGATGGTGGATTGTCATTGGGGTTGGAGCTGGGGTTGGAGAGTTCTTTCACAATGTTGAAGAGCTCTTTGCTGTTGTGTGCGTTGCTGTCTAGGCGGTCCTTGAAAGCGGTCTTCTTGGCAGTCCTGATGAGTTGGTGGTGTCTGCGGATGGCGTTCTTGTGGGCTGTGTGGTTGTCTGGTGTTCGGTCGCGGAGCCAGCTCTTCTCCAGTTTCCGGCAGTTGCGCTTGGAGGTCCGGAGGTCTCCGGTGAACCAAGCGTCTTCTTGCTGGAGTGGTTAGTGGTGGAGGTCTTGAGTGGGGCGAGGGTGTTGGCGCAGTCGATGATCCATTGTCTGAGGTTGGTGGCGGCGGTGTCGGGGTCGGTGGGATCGGCGGGAGGTCCCAGGGCGAGGGTGGTGGTCAGTTGGTCCTCGGTGACCTTGCCCCAGCGGTGGCGTGGCATCTGTTGGGTGCGGTGGTGTGTGGTGGGTTTCCTGAAGGTGAAGTGGACGCATCTGTGATCTGTCCAGTGGGGTTCGGTGGTGTGGTCGAAGGAGACGTGGGGGCTTGCGGTGAAGATGGGGTCCAGTGTGTGACCAGCGGCGTGGGTGGGTGTTGTCACGAGCTGTTTGAGTCCGAGGTTGGCGAGGTTGTCGATCAGGGCGGCGGATTTGGCGTCGTTGTTGTTCTCGAGGTGGAAGTTCAGGTCCCCGAGGAGGATGTAGTCCGTGGAGGTGATGGTGTGGGTGCTGATGAGGTCGGCGATGGTGTCGCAGAACTGTGGTCGGGGTCTGGGTGGTCTGTAGACGAGTGTTCCTCTGAGGGTGGTGTTGGGGTCGGTGTGGATCTGGAAGTGCATGTGCTCGGCGGTGGTGAGGGTGTCTTCGGTGTTGGTCGAGACTCGGAGGGTGTCCTTGTGGATGATGGAGATTCCACCTCCCACTCCGTTGATGCGGTCTCTGCAGGAGATTTTGTAGCCCTCTGGGATGGCAGTGGCGATGTCTGGTGCCGAGGTGGTGTCCAGCCAGGTCTCCGTCAGGAAGGCGATGTCGGGGGTGGTTGAGTCCAGGAGGTCCCAGAGTTCGACGGCGTGCCTGCGGGCGGAGCGGGTGTTGAGGAGGATGCATCGGAGGTGGTTGGGTTCTCTGGTTGGTGGTTTGGCGGGCCGGATGCTGGTGTAGCTGCAGTTCCGGCAGGTGAAGGGTCCTTGGGTGCGCTTTGGGGTGGCATGGTAGCAGGCGTGATATCGTCCAGGGTTGAGTGCGTGGAGGGTGCTGGAGTCGTAGTGCAGTCTGGTGTTGTGGTGGCTTCGGGGTCCAGGAGTTCTGGCACTGGGCGCGGTCCCGGCGCGGACGGGCGCAGACAGGCTTGCCTTTGGCGCGCCAGCGGCGCGGCCGCACAGCGGCCGCCATAAGAAGGGGAGGTGGGAGGGAGGAGCAGCTGGGAGGGAGCCAATGGGGGCGGGGCCGCAGGGACGCAGCGGCGGTAATGAGCGGGAAAAGAAAACAAGCCTAAGGCAAGGCAGCGGAAAAAACGGCTCAAACAGAGGCAATAAGGTCACAAGCAAACGGTCACAGTACAAATGGGGGCACAAATACAATCGGTCACAAGGAGATTGGGGGCACAAGAAACAGTGGCAACAACAAACCTAAGGCCCACTAGCCACCAGGGATGAGGCGCAGGTGGAAGCCTGTGGGTGGAGGTGGGCCTCGAACCCACAGAACGAGTAGCAGCGGGCGGAACAGGAACACATTTGAAAGTGGTAGGGCGTAAACTTTCTGTGGGAGTGCACCTTGGCTAGCGAGTGCAGCGAGCGAGGCCGAACATCTTATGGGGGTTCGGGGAGATTCTCACCCAGAGAAAATTTTGAAAAAAAGAGTGGGTAAATGGTGCATTTTCAATCAACTTTGAGAAGCAAGAAGTTTAATAAAGCAATTGTGAAAGTACCCTTGTTTGTTCTGTACAATGATCGTAATCCACCGATGAACTCCCATAGGCCTCTCGTCCTGTCCTGCTTGACATGTTTCTGTACTAGTACTGAAGTGTCTACAGCCCTTGTCTACAGCCCTTCTACAAGCAGCACTGGCATGATTTGCATTGCGTACTGGTCTCCAGGTACGGAGACATCCAAGTGTACATTTGTATCGAAGCATTGAGACAACCAGGGCCACAGACGTTTCAGCTAAGATTGTTGTGTAAGAACTGGTGGCAACAAAGTGAAGCACTTTCATTAGCATACTTGCCCTCCTTGCAGTGACTGAGGAATCAAGAAGGATCTTAGACCAAGGGGGCACTGCGGCTATTATCCTTCTTGACCTCAGTGCTGCATTCGATACTGTCAATCATGCCACCTTGCTTCTAAGACTCATGAACCTGGGAGTGTCCGGTATGGCAGTAGAGTGGCTGCAATCTTTTCTCAGTGGCCGCTCCTTTAGGGTCTTTGAGGGAGATCAATATCCCCTTAATTGCGGGGTCCCTCAGGGCTCTGCCCTGAGCCCCAAGCTATTTAATATTTATCTGAAACCTTTGGCAGAGATCGTCCATCCATTTGGCATAAAAATCGTCTCCTATGCAGATGATACCCAGCTCGTGGTAGCTCTCAACCATCCTGACGGGTCATCTAGCACGCTAGGCTGCTGCCTAGAGGAGGTTGCCAAGTGGATGGAACGATCGTGCCTTAAGCTTAATGGAGATAAGACGGAGCTCATGCTCTTGGGCAATTCTCCTGTCTTTAATCCGGCCTCTTTTTGGCCAGATTGCCTAGGCCCGGCCCCTAAAGATCAAATCAAGAGCTTAGGCATCTGGATTGATCATTCTCTTTCGTTCAGTCACCAGGCAGCTAAACATTCTGCAACCTGCTTCGGGCCATTAAGGATGCTGCATAAGGTTCTTCCCCTTCTCCCTTTCCACGCTAGAAGGATTATGGTCCAAGCACTGATCCTCTCTCGTCTGGATTATGGTAATGCTTTATACCTGGGAGCACCGCAGTATACCATCAACAAGCTCCAAGTTATACAGAATTGTGCCGCCCGTAGACTTCTTCAGGTTCCTCGTTGGCACTCTGCCAAACAGGCATTAAAGAGCTTGCACTGGCTGCCTATCAGACAAAGGATCCAGTTTAAAGCTATGTGTCTGGCTCACAAAGCCTTCTGTAAGAATGGCCCCCCCATTCTTCAGTCACTGATCGCCCCTTATCATCGGAAGAAAGACCTTCGGTCATCTGGATCTTTTCTTACCCTTTAACCCAGAATAAGAAGGGCCAGATGTGGTGGCCGTTCTTTTTCATATAATGGTGCCATTGGATGGAATGCTCTTCCACTTCAATTACGTAAGGAACCTAACCTCTTATCCTTCCGCAGGTCACTAAAAACCTGGTTGTTTTAAGCTTCCTTCCTTGTCTCCTACTTCTTGCCTGTCTGTCTGCAGCGCTGGGAGGCCTACGGGTAGCCATCGCGCTTTATAAATTTCATTTCATTTCATTACTTCCATGGCGCCATGACTCAGACGACTGAATTAGGTCAAAGGCAGACATCGAGCTGGGGAACATGCTGCACAATACCACGGCAATACTTTCTTTACCAGCGTGAAATATAACAAACAACAATAAGAATGAAACATTGGTAGCTAGCTGTGATAAGAGCGAGGTCTTCAAATATATATCCTAAAAGACGTATGCAAAATGTTGCTGTTTCAGATTGAAACCCCGTCCAATCCAACTCCGCATTTCATCCTTTTGTAAGTCAAGAAAACAAGTTCCACTGCCTTCTAATATCACTATTAATCTACTAAATAACCCCCATCCAACCGCCTGACGTCTCCATGCACACTACAGATACTCGACAGGAGCCAGAAAAGAGGCTGTGCTGCAGCTCAACAGTGACACACATATCATCACCCCTGCTGCACACCACGGCACTTAGAGGCCATTCCTCATTCCATCATCAGTCAAGCTCCCGCTCATTAGCCTATCTCCAAATAAGGACTACTGTGGCTTGGTGATAGGCTCATTTCTAAAACAAACATTACACGCTGAATAATCATTACACAAATAAACAAAACTGCACAGGTCATTGGGCACTAGCAGGCGGCAGACTTTAAACTACAGGCGGTGTCACTGATATCGAAAGGTGCTGGGGAAGGGTTGTATTGCAGAATAAAAAAAGGTTAAAAGACGATGAGGCTGTGAAGGATGGAAGAGGTGAACAAACAGAAGAAAGCAGAAGTCAAGGATGGCGGGAAAGAATATGCATCATGGTTGGCACTTAGGGCATGTGTCTTGGCTGTGCCCTTCATGCCCAAGCATTCTGGATGCGTAACAAGATGACAGATTGTGCCACTGCTGGTGACCCCTACATAACTACTATTCGGGGATGGCTATGATCGTCGCAGATCATCCGAGGGTAACTCCTGGTCTCGGCTCATCTTTCGCTGGACACAAGGCTATTTTGATGTAGTGTAAGTACAACGGCAGCACGACAACATGGCTGATACACACACAAGTACAACCACGTCAGCTGTGACATGATGCTGCTGCTGTGCGCCACTTAGGGAAGGAGTCTCAAATTAGGCACATTTCACCCAATAAATATACAGCATTTCCTGAATAGGAATAGGAAAAGGATGAAGGCCTTCTTTTACTCCAAATGCAATGCAAGCCCTCCCATCAGGGTGTGTTACACAACCTATGTACTTAGCAACGTGGTCCATGCTGTTAATTATGTGGACTATAAATACGCAAAACTCTGCAATATTACCAAAATGTAGAAAAGCACACTGAAAGAAGTGCACGCTGCTACGGTCTCCACGTTTTGCAGGAACGAGGTCGCAAACAGTGAAGCAAATATGTATGTCATGTGAAACCAAACACAAATCATCTAAACATCGCCAGCACGTCCCGTCGCACAGAAAACGTAATGGCCACACTACCACTTCGAAACGGCCTTCATAACCCATCAGGAGCAACGAGTTTCAGGAAAGTTTGATACGGCCCCAAGTCCCAGTTCGTGTGACGTTTGCTATGTTTAAGGGACTGTGGGCCATATTATCAAGGACGGAGTTAAAATTATCGCCACTTTAGCCCTTGTGAATTCCCATAGAAGCCCATGTTCAGATCGGAACATGGGCTTCTATGGGAATTCACAAGGGCATATTATCAAGCCCATTATCGCCGCTTTAGCTGCAGTTTTCTGCCGCTAAAGCGGCGATAATTTTAACTCCGTCCTTGATAATATGGCCCTGTGTTTTATTTAGTACGTGCAGGTCTTTGGTGATGTTGTGACGTTTGGAACTTGTAACCTGATTCAGGTTTTGCACGGGTCTCCACAACTACAAATGCACAAACCCACCGATGTTTTTTTACTAGGATTCAGTCCATGACGTAAAATTGAATGCAGCTTACTGCATAAGACACTTTATCCATTTGATGTATCTGCATAGAGACCTCCTATATATGCACACATCTGTGCAGCAGGTGCCTCCTTTCACTGAGCTAAGTTAGCTGATAAACGTGGCCAGAACTGCAAAGGTTATGTAAAAGTAAAAATTAAACAGACTGGAAAAAGTATGCGCACTTGGAGGGTACATGGGGAACAATAACTCTGTAACCAGTAGAGCCCCCTTATTTGCAAGGATATTTATGTGAGTGCTCAGTTACGGGCGGCATAACGGGTGGGTGGGGGGATCGCGTGTGATGGGATAGGGAGGGGTTTAATAAAATAAAATAAAACGTACCTTCCCCCGGGTCCCGCGTTTTCGTTTTCCTGCTGCCACAGCTCTTGAATCGAGGCTCTCTTCAGACAGGCGCCTACGTCTCGGCCTTAGCCAATCCAGATGCTGCTCCAGCAGCGCCAGGATTGGCTTGAGCAGTAGTAGTGCGCATGTTCTGTTTAGGGCTTTAAAGATTTTGCGACCAGCCCGAACAAGCGCACTAGGCTGCTCATTAGAAGAGCGGCATGGAACAACCCTCGCTCTTCTAATGAGCGCCGCTTAGTACGCTTGTTCCCGGCTGGTGCAAAATTCTTTAAGCCCTAAACAGAACATGCGCACTCTTGCTGTGTGCGCTCCGCCGACCGGCACCATATTATCAATGTCATGATGACTCATCATGATGATGACTGAACTCCTGCTGCCCCGCCCCCTTCTGAGCTGACTGCCTCCGGTGGCCTGCCTGGGATTTAAATGAATCATGATGTGAGAGACTGACAGCAACGGCCTCAAATTAATTGGTGGGACAACGCCCAAGCGCCCTAATGGACGCACCGCTACTGTACCTGACCTGATATGTTTGGCACCCTACTCAGCAAACCCCAAATTGTAAGACTGTAATCTCTACTGATGACGGTTAACAAACCAGAAACACGTGTCTAAAGATCAGCACCATCTGCGCCAACTTTGGCGAGACGCTCGAAAATATTTCAACAAAGCAAGCTACTAGAGACTGCATTTACCAGAATGCCAGGGGCGAACCTTGCCTGAGAGGTGAAGCGGTGTGCTCCCACCCCTGTTGTCTGCATGTGTGAAAACTGTTCCCATATCAGAGCCAACAGCCTGCACATTTTGGCAGGAAAATCTGGGTATAACTCATTCCCTCTCAGGAAAGGCAGTCCAGGATGGTTCAGGAATTCAGTTTACTTAAGAGACCTGAATGAAGTCTACCCATTCCTAGTTACGTGTAGAGCGAGACCTATGATAGAGGGGCCTTTCGATTCCGGGGCACAATCCTGGCTCCATCCAAATGTAGGAACGTTTTCTCATGGGGACTTTTTGCCCACTGGTTATAGAGTATCCAGGAGTCACCTCCACCCATTGGCTAGTGAATTATACAAAATTGCCACACTTACTCCTCAAAACACATCTGGACCTCTAGAATGAACCTGCAGTCTGTGTCCTGTGTGGAGACCTGAAGGGCTGAAACTGCTTTTGCTTGCACCCAAGACTAAGAATTTGACTCCGTCGGATGACCACCTGTGTAGCTACAGACATCCAGAGTTGCAAAAGGCCTTTTCTTGGAGTGACCAGTGGCAAGTGACCTGGGCTGGCCTGTTCTTGAGGCTACTGCTGGAGTGGGTTCTAGACTTGGAGTGAAGTCCCTGTTGTCTGGGTAGCCTTATAAGTGACCAAAAGAATCTATTCCAGAAAGTTGCAAAAGCAACCTTCCAGTTCCAGGTCTCTGGGGGTCCAGGACCAACCACCCAAGGCACATCTTCAGTGGACAAGAAAAGCAAGTTGGTAGCCATCTGAGTTTTTGCCTCCTGAAATAAGATTTCAGCTGACCTTCACAGCCAAGGTATCCAGCTTAGGTGCGACCTTCCCAGCTACAGCTTCCAGGCCCTTGCCACTTGATGTTTTCAAGCCCCACAAAAGAGACTAAGTCCCAGCGTAGAAACCTTGATTGGGTGAAGGTATGAAAAGTATCTAGCCCAAAAGCAGGCTTTGGTGGGCATGACATTTTATTTTCCCACCAAAACTAACAGCTTCCACTGGGCCTCGTCCATTGGCCATCTGGGTTCATCTGGGTGTAGCCTTCAACCTGGTCAAGCTGGAGGATTTACCTACTTTGACCAGGCCTCAAACGAGGCTGAGCCGGCTTCTGGCGCATCAAGGTCGGCCGCAGCGTGTGCCTTTGTCCCGATCTACTGTATGCATGGATGCTATGGTGGTTCTTGGGGCTTTTTAACCTAAAAACTTTAAACATTCATATCTCTGGTTCCCATGAGTGGACCTGAATCATTTTGCATATTTTTTCTCATTAAAGATTTCTTGATTTTTGGTAAGGGTGCTGCAGTTTGGTCATCCCGGGGACACGCAGTCTCCATGACACCCCCACCACCTGCGCGGGCGTCCTGGACATCTGATATCTAACTGCATAGGGGCATGGTCCATACGGAGAAATGAGAGAAAACGCCACAGCACCTATATTGGCTGCAGGAAGAATAGTATAGTCAATTCTAAAAGTGAAGTGGCGTTGAATAGAAGGATAGGTAAATTCACTAGCAGTCGAGTGTATGGTCCTCCAAGCTTCACACAACCCCAGAGAGTGGGACCAGTCGTGCAAATCATGTGATAAGTGGGGCACCACAAGGCTTCTGGAAGATGTCATGGTCTCAATGTTGTGTGTGCTTGAACTGGTTCCTCTCGAGCTACCTTCTGATTTTTTAAGGTTCATGGGAGGGTAATATGCTTCACGTTGGGAAGTGGAGGGAGGGGGAAAATTGTCGTATTTAGTTCTTTCAGATCATCTTGTTTTGTTCTAGTTGTACATGTACAGCAGCACATAACAGGTCCGTACACCGACAGCACCCCGTCACAACAAGTTACATGTCTCCACATTTCACAGGAGTGAATCATGGTGCTTGGTTCACATTGTAATACATTTCACCGATATATTGCTACTAGAATAGCGACAGAAACAAAACCCAACATATCACAACTTTTAACCAAACACACACATCTTGAACCTGGGCTGACCCAGGAGCTATGGGTATTTGTACTTGGTGCATGAGGCAGGGGCTCAGGGAAGTAGAGCCTATTACTACTGCCGCAGGAGAAGCTGGGGTGACCCCATCGAGTCTGTTGTGTAGGTGTGGATACCTCTTGTCCAGGCCACTTTCATCCACCCTCAGGCTGAGCTATCCCTTACGGATGGAATCTGTCATTGCCGGATGCTGTTTTAATTGTGAGCGCTTCCTGCCATGGTTTCTTTTGGAACTGTCCACCTCCCATTTGTGTCTTGTGTGCAACAATGGTTTGTGAGCTTGAATTGCCTGGTAAATGTGCGTTACTACCCCTGTGCCCTCGTCTGCTTGCAAGATTTGTGTCAGTGTATCGGAGATGCGTGTGTCGGGATCTTGCGAGCCCCATGTCTTTTGGGCCACCCGCAGATCAGCCAGTACTGTAAGAATTGCTCGTCCTCCTACTTGAAAGAGATCTTTTGCCTGGGTCCAAGGGAGCAAACGTCTGTCCACATATGTATCGCCCGCCTCTCGATAGCCCCGACTTCCAGCATCTGATATTGAGTTCCCTGTCTGTATGTCAGCGTCCAGGGACATCCCAGAGTGGTGTGACCCACGAGTAGGGCACTCTCCGTCCCTAGTGGGCGCCAAACAGTTTCCATGCATGCAGGGAGATTGGTACAATGTGTTCATCGGGCAGCAGCGTGGCTCCCTTGCTGTATAAAGTCTCTGTGAGCTCCAACTGAGTCTTTTCTCCCTGCAGCAGAGATCTGTTGATGGTTCTTTCTGTCCCAAACCAGCCCACTGTAAATTGTAGTTGTGCGGCCCGATAGTACGCTTCCAGGTCGTGGGACCTAGAGTCCCCACTGTTAGTAGGTACACTTACAGGGCTCGAAAAATCCACTCTCCCTCTCGCAAAGGCGAGCCAGATTTAATCAGGACGAGCTATTTTTAGGGCCTACTCATCCTTTCTGGCAAGTAGGAACACAAACTGACTTTTGAACTCTGTCTCTGAAAGCAGAGCAAGTGTGACTAGATGGCAAGATTTAAAGGCATCTCTATTGCTCACAAAGTGAATGAGTTATAAAGATGCCTTTAAATCTTATCTTGTCACATTTGCTGGCTCTCAGAAACAGAGGTCAAGTACATTACAGTTAGGGCGAGTAGATTTTTCAAGTTACTAGACCTGCAGGTGCAGCACTTCCATTGTGACCCTACTCCTCTTCTTCCGCCATACGAAACTAATCCGCACCGACTCAAGCTTAATTAGTAGATCTGGGGGTATCGGAAGCACGCTGCACTGAAAGATGTATTCACATCTTGGGAGCACCAGCATTTCTGCTATGGCTTTCCTCCCTGCCATGGACAGGGGCAGGGATATCCAGTGATGTAATCTGCCCTGTATGTCCGCTAAAAGTTTATTGGGAAATAGTGCTATCCAGCGACTGTAGTCTTTGGTCATCTGCAGGTATCGAAACAAGTTTCGTCCCCAGGGTATTTATACTGCGGGAGCTGCTCTACAGTCGCCCCCCTCAGACCACCACTAGGGAATATTGCTGATTTTTGCGGATTGATTTTGAGGCTTGATTGCAGTCTGAAAGCATCCAGTAGAGCGTTCAGGGATATTCTTGGATTGGTTAGGTAAACCAAGTACATTGTTGGCATAAAGTTACAGTACATGCTTGCTGTCCCATGCTCATATCGTCCAGTCAATTAGCGCCTTCCAAAACCTGCATTCTAGGGGCTCGATGGCAAGCGCAAACAGCAAAGGTAATACTAGTAGGCCGCCCTGCTGGGTGCACCTACCCAGCTCCCGCTCCCTTAAAAACAGGTCCATGCCATGGGTTTAGTGTATGATAAGGAGACCACTGCAATGAAGCGTGGTCCAAATGTTATTGTCCTAAGTGGAAGAGGAGTGGTGCAGCAGCCAGGGTGCCTGACTCCAGACTACGGGGTTCACGGCTCGATCCCTGGTGCCGGTGGCAGGTTAGCCCACAACCATTTGACTCTGGACTCGCTTAATCTTCCCGACGGCCCCCAGCGCAGGGACACCTCTCCGGAGATAGCTGTGCGCTTTACAAATGCTGGCATTTCATTTAAGCGTTTTAAACAGATGGCGATATATTACTGTTTACTGTTGAAAAAGCAGGTTATTGCTTTTTGGGCGTCTAGGGACACCACATTTCTTGGTTCCGTGCCTTATGGCTCCACGCACATTAGCCAAATGTCTAATATTTAGCATTTTTCTCCTACCTGGTAAAAGCTGTTCTGGTCAGAGTGCACCAATGCCCTAATTACTCAGTTTACGCGGATGTCTACAATCTTACGGAGTATTTTAGTGTCTGTATTAAGCCGAGATAGCGGGCGGTAGAATTTGCATTTGTGCGGTCCTTCCTCGGTTTAGGGAGTAGGATAATGGTGGCCTCCCTCGTTAATTTGGGAAACTCGTCAACCTTTAGAACCTCCTTGATAGACCTGGAGTCGTTTTCAGCCAGCATACCTGCAAACATTTGGTCCCATTCTGCTGGCACCCTAGGTGCCTTTCCCCTATCCAGCTCTTCTATCGCTTCTTTTATCTCTTGCGCTGTTATGGGCCCCTCTAGTTCAAGTTGCTGCTCAAGTGTAATGGTGGGTGGTGTTGGCACCTGTAGTATGCTCCGGTCATCTCTGTTGTGGGAGTTCGTGTAAAGGTTTTTATAGTATGCTGTGAACTTATCATTGATATCCCCTTGGGTATGCATCATGGATCCTGTTGCATCCATGACAGCCGTGATGGCCGCCAACGCCCTCTCCCCTCAGAGCAGCCAGGCCAGCAGTCCGCCCGATTTTTCCCTTACCCTATGCAACAATTGCCTAAACTCTGCGTGTTGCAAGTTTTCTTTTTCCACGGTCTTACCATGGTCAGCGCCTCAGAGCACGCGTTTGTTGCAGGGCTGCCAATGTGCTTTGCTGGCGCGCCTAGCACTCTTAGAGTTCTTTTTCAGCTTGAGATAGTTGCATCTCTACTGCCTTCTTCCTTGTGTAGGACGCTGGCATTGCCTTGCCCCGGATCACCACTTCCATGGCATCCCGCTCCATCTCTTTTGTTCCCGGTGTATTTGTGTTCAGAGTAGGAGCCAGGTGTGTCTTGCAGTTCTTGCTGGAGCCCTGTGTCCCATAGTGGCGAGACAAGAGTCTCCAGGTGTGTCTTGCAGTTCTTGCTGGAGCCCTGTGTCCCATAGTAGCGAGACAAGAGTCTCCAGGTGTGTCTTGCAGTTCTTGCTGGAGCCCTTGCCCCATAGTAGCGAGACAAGAGTCTCCAGGTGTGTCTTGCAGTTCTTGCTGGAGCCCTGTGTCCCATAGTAGCGAGACAAGAGTCTCCAGGTGTGTCTTGCAGTTCTTGCTGGAGCCCTGTGTCCCATAGTAGCGAGACAAGAGTCTCCAGGTGTGTCTTGCAGTTCTTGCTGGAGCCCTGTGTCCCATAGTAGCGAGACAAGAGTCTCCAGGTGTGTCTTGCAGTTCTTGCTGGAGCCCTGTGCCCCATAGTAGCGAGACAAGAGTCTCCAGGTGTGTCTTGCAGATCTTGCTGGAGCCCTGTGCCCCATAGTAGCAAGACAAGAGTCTCCAGGTGTGTCTTGCAGTTCTTGCTGGAGCCCTGTGCCCCATAGTAGCGAGACAAGAGTCTCCAGGTGTGTCTTGCAGTTCTTGCTGGAGCCCTGTGTCCCATAGTAGCGAGACAAGAGTCTCCAGGTGTGTCTTGCAGTTCTTGCTGGAGCCCTGTGTCCCATAGTAGCGAGACAAGAGTCTCCAGGTGTGTCTTGCAGTTCTTGCTGGAGCCCTGTGTCCCATAGTAGCGAGACAAGAGTCTCCAGGTGTGTCTTGCAGTTGTTGCTGGAGCCCTGTGCCCCATAGTAGCGAGACAAGAGTCTCCAGGTGTGTCTTGCAGTTCTTGCTGGAGCCCTGTGCCCCACAGTAGCGAGACAAGAGTCTCCAGGTGTGTCTTGCAGTTCTTGCTGGAGCCCTGTGCCCCACAGTAGCGAGACAAGAGTCTCCAGGTGTGTCTTGCAGTTCTTGCTGGAGCCCTGTGCCCCATAGTAGCGAGACAAGAGTCTCCAGGTGTGTCTTGCAGTTCTTGCTGGAGCCCTGTGCCCCATAGAAGCGAGACAAGAGTCTCCAGGTGTGTCTTGCAGTTCTTGCTGGAGCCCTGTGCCCCATAGTAGCGAGACAAGAGTCTCCAGGTGTGTCTTGCAGTTCTTGCTGGAGCCCTGTGCCCCATAGTAGCGAGACAAGAGTCTCCAGGTGTGTCTTGCAGTTCTTGCTGGAGCCCTGTGTCCCATAGTAGCGAGACAAGAGTCTCCAGGTGTGTCTTGCAGTTCTTGCTGGAGCCATGTGCCCCATAGAAGCGAGACAAGAGTCTCCAGGTGTGTCGTGCAGTTCTTGCTGGAGCCCTGTGCCCCACTGTAGCGAGACAAGAGTCTCCAGGTGTGTCTTGCAGTTCTTCCTGGAGCCCTGTGCCCCACAGTAGCGAGACAAGAGTCTCCAGGTGTGTCTTGCAGTTCTTGCTGGAGCCCTGTGCCCCATAGTAGCGAGACAAGAGTCTCCAGGTGTGTCTTGCAGTTCTTGCTGGAGCCCTGTGTCCCATAGAAGCAAGACAAGAGTCTCCAGGTGTGTCTTGCAGTTCTTGCTGGAGCCCTGTGTCCCATAGTAGCGAGACAAGAGTCTCCAGGTGTGTCTTGCAGTTCTTGCTGGAGCCCTGTGCCCCACAGTAGCGAGACAAGAGGCTCCAGGTGTGTCTTGCAGTTCTTGCTGGAGCCCTGTGTCTCATAGTAGCGAGACAAGAGTCTCCAGGTGTGTCTTGCAGTTCTTGCTGGAGCCCTGTGTCCCATAGTAGCGAGACAAGAGTCTCCAGGTGTGTCGTGCAGTTCTTGCTGGAGCCCTGTGCCCCACAGTAGCGAGACAAGAGTCTCCAGGTGTGTCTTGCAGTTCTTGCTGGAGCCCTGTGTCCCATAGTAGCGAGACAAGAGTCTCCAGGTGTGTCTTGCAGTTCTTGCTGGAGCCCTGTGTCCCATAGTAGCGAGACAAGAGTCTCCAGGTGTGTCTTGCAGTTCTTGCTGGAGCCCTGTGTCCCATAGTAGCGAGACAAGAGTCTCCAGGTGTGTCTTGCAGTTCTTGCTGGAGCCCTGTGCCCCACAGTAGCGAGACAAGAGTCTCCAGGTGTGTCTTGCAGTTCTTGCTGGAGCCCTGTGCCCCATAGTAGCGAGACAAGAGTCTCCAGGTGTGTCTTGCAGTTCTTGCTGGAGCCCTGTGCCCCATAGAAGCGAGACAAGAGTCTCCAGGTGTGTCTTGCAGTTCTTGCTGGAGCCCTGTGCCCCATAGTAGCGAGACAAGAGTCTCCAGGTGTGTCTTGCAGTTCTTGCTGGAGCCCTGTGCCCCATAGTAGCGAGACAAGAGTCTCCAGGTGTGTCTTGCAGTTCTTGCTGGAGCCCTGTGTCCCATAGTAGCGAGACAAGAGTCTCCAGGTGTGTCTTGCAGTTCTTGCTGGAGCCATGTGCCCCATAGAAGCGAGACAAGAGTCTCCAGGTGTGTCGTGCAGTTCTTGCTGGAGCCCTGTGCCCCACTGTAGCGAGACAAGAGTCTCCAGGTGTGTCTTGCAGTTCTTCCTGGAGCCCTGTGCCCCACAGTAGCGAGACAAGAGTCTCCAGGTGTGTCTTGCAGTTCTTGCTGGAGCCCTGTGCCCCATAGTAGCGAGACAAGAGTCTCCAGGTGTGTCTTGCAGTTCTTGCTGGAGCCCTGTGTCCCATAGAAGCAAGACAAGAGTCTCCAGGTGTGTCTTGCAGTTCTTGCTGGAGCCCTGTGTCCCATAGTAGCGAGACAAGAGTCTCCAGGTGTGTCTTGCAGTTCTTGCTGGAGCCCTGTGCCCCACAGTAGCGAGACAAGAGGCTCCAGGTGTGTCTTGCAGTTCTTGCTGGAGCCCTGTGTCTCATAGTAGCGAGACAAGAGTCTCCAGGTGTGTCTTGCAGTTCTTGCTGGAGCCCTGTGCCCCACTGTAGCGAGACAAGAGTCTCCAGGTGTGTCTTGCAGTTCTTCCTGGAGCCCTGTGCCCCACAGTAGCGAGACAAGAGTCTCCAGGTGTGTCTTGCAGTTCTTGCTGGAGCCCTGTGCCCCATAGTAGCGAGACAAGAGTCTCCAGGTGTGTCTTGCAGTTCTTGCTGGAGCCCTGTGTCCCATAGAAGCAAGACAAGAGTCTCCAGGTGTGTCTTGCAGTTCTTGCTGGAGCCCTGTGTCCCATAGTAGCGAGACAAGAGTCTCCAGGTGTGTCTTGCAGTTCTTGCTGGAGCCCTGTGCCCCACAGTAGCGAGACAAGAGGCTCCAGGTGTGTCTTGCAGTTCTTGCTGGAGCCCTGTGTCTCATAGTAGCGAGACAAGAGTCTCCAGGTGTGTCTTGCAGTTCTTGCTGGAGCCCTGTGTCCCATAGTAGCGAGACAAGAGTCTCCAGGTGTGTCGTGCAGTTCTTGCTGGAGCCCTGTGCCCCACAGTAGCGAGACAAGAGTCTCCAGGTGTGTCTTGCAGTTCTTGCTGGAGCCCTGTGTCCCATAGTAGCGAGACAAGAGTCTCCAGGTGTGTCTTGCAGTTCTTGCTGGAGCCCTGTGTCCCATAGTAGCGAGACAAGAGTCTCCAGGTGTGTCTTGCAGTTCTTGCTGGAGCCCTGTGTCCCATAGTAGCGAGACAAGAGTCTCCAGGTGTGTCTTGCAGTTCTTGCTGGAGCCCTGTGCCCCACAGTAGCGAGACAAGAGTCTCCAGGTGTGTCTTGCAGTTCTTGCTGGAGCCCTGTGCCCCATAGTAGCGAGACAAGAGTCTCCAGGTGTGTCTTGCAGTTCTTGCTGGAGCCCTGTGCCCCATAGAAGCGAGACAAGAGTCTCCAGGTGTGTCTTGCAGTTCTTGCTGGAGCCCTGTGCCCCATAGTAGCGAGACAAGAGTCTCCAGGTGTGTCTTGCAGTTCTTGCTGGAGCCCTGTGCCCCATAGTAGCGAGACAAGAGTCTCCAGGTGTGTCTTGCAGTTCTTGCTGGAGCCCTGTGTCCCATAGTAGCGAGACAAGAGTCTCCAGGTGTGTCTTGCAGTTCTTGCTGGAGCCATGTGCCCCATAGAAGCGAGACAAGAGTCTCCAGGTGTGTCGTGCAGTTCTTGCTGGAGCCCTGTGCCCCACTGTAGCGAGACAAGAGTCTCCAGGTGTGTCTTGCAGTTCTTCCTGGAGCCCTGTGCCCCACAGTAGCGAGACAAGAGTCTCCAGGTGTGTCTTGCAGTTCTTGCTGGAGCCCTGTGCCCCATAGTAGCGAGACAAGAGTCTCCAGGTGTGTCTTGCAGTTCTTGCTGGAGCCCTGTGTCCCATAGAAGCAAGACAAGAGTCTCCAGGTGTGTCTTGCAGTTCTTGCTGGAGCCCTGTGTCCCATAGTAGCGAGACAAGAGTCTCCAGGTGTGTCTTGCAGTTCTTGCTGGAGCCCTGTGCCCCACAGTAGCGAGACAAGAGGCTCCAGGTGTGTCTTGCAGTTCTTGCTGGAGCCCTGTGTCTCATAGTAGCGAGACAAGAGTCTCCAGGTGTGTCTTGCAGTTCTTGCTGGAGCCCTGTGTCCCATAGTAGCGAGACAAGAGTCTCCAGGTGTGTCGTGCAGTTCTTGCTGGAGCCCTGTGCCCCACAGTAGCGAGACAAGAGTCTCCAGGTGTGTCTTGCAGTTCTTGCTGGAGCCCTGTGCCCCATAGAAGCGAGACAAGAGTCTCCAGGTGTGTCTTGCAGTTCTTGCTGGAGCCCTGTGTCCCATAGTAGCGAGACAAGAGTCTCCAGGTGTGTCTTGCAGTTCTTGCTGGAGCACTGTGCCCCATAGTAGCGAGACAAGAGTCTCCAGGTGTGTCGTGCAGTTCTTGCTGGAGCCCTGTGCCCCACAGTAGCGAGACAAGAGTCTCCAGGTGTGTCTTGCAGTTCTTGCTGGAGCCCTGTGCCCCATAGTAGCGAGACAAGAGTCTCCAGGTGTGTCTTGCAGTTCTTGCTGGAACCCTGTGTCCCATAGTAGCGAGACAAGAGTCTCCAGGTGTGTCTTGCAGTTCTTGCTGGAGCCCTGTGCCCCATAGAAGCGAGACAAGAGTCTCCAGGTGTGTCTTGCAGTTCTTGCTGGAGCCCTGTGCCCCATAGAAGCGAGACAAGAGTCTCCAGGTGTGTCTTGCAGTTCTTGCTGGAGCCCTGTGCCCCACAGTAGCGAGACAAGAGTCTCCAGGTGTGTCTTGCAGTTCTTGCTGGAGCCCTGTGTCCCATAGTAGCGAGACAAGAGTCTCCAGGTGTGTCTTGCAGTTCTTGCTGGAGCCCTGTGTCCCATAGTAGCGAGACAAGAGTCTCCAGGTGTGTCTTGCAGTTCTTGCTGGAGCCCTGTGTCCCATAGTAGCGAGACAAGAGTCTCCAGGTGTGTCTTGCAGTTCTTGCTGGAGCCCTGTGCCCCATAGTAGCGAGACAAGAGTCTCCAGGTGTGTCTTGCAGTTCTTGCTGGAGCCCTGTGTCCCACAGTAGCGAGACAAGAGTCTCCAGGTGTGTCTTGCAGTTCTTGCTGGAGCCCTGTGTCCCATAGTAGCGAGACAAGAGTCTCCAGGTGTGTCTTGCAGTTCTTGCTGGAGCCCTGTGCCCCATAGTAGTGAGACAAGAGTCTCCAGGTGTGTCTTGCAGTTCTTGCTGGAGCCCTGTGCCCCATAGTAGCGAGACAAGAGTCTCCAAGTGGGTATCGCTGCTCTGTACCTAGAGCACGGATACCTTAAGTGCAGTGGGGAGTGCTATGAGGGTATTCTGCCTTTATAAGTAACACCCAGTACATGTTGCATGTGCGGGCAATCCAGTAAGACAGTTAGTTCTTCTGGTTCATGCACTTCTGGCCTGTGCATAGTGTGAGAGTTCCTGCTAGGTGTCGATCATGTCCAGGTCCCTTGTGGTTTTTTGTTTTTGTTTTCCTTATGCCCCGCTTGTAGTTCGGATTAGGTGGGAGCCTGTCAACCCGTCCATCCAACAAACAGTTAAAGTCCCCCCCCCCCCCCCCCGCCACAGCATTGCTCATATGGGGCAATGCCAAGCATGTCAGCTCCCAGTAGAAGGACTCATCATCAGTTAGAAGTTATTGGGTATCCATTAGGCAGTCATGTAGCAAGACATATTGCCCTCCAGTGTCTGTCCACAACTGCTCTACTTCTTTGTGTCTAGGTGAGAGCCAAATCCCCACTCCTCTGGCGTGTCTGCTGTACCCAGCGTGATGGAGGGAGCCTCTTCATTTTTAATTTTTTTTTATTAAAGTTTGTGTGCCTCACTCTGGAGAGGTGCGTCTCCTGCAAGTGGGCCATCTGCACCTTAGTGTAAATTTTCAGCCCCCTCAAATTCCAGGTAATTATACTGATGGTGTCAGCCATTGAAGTGCTCCCAGACGTCCCTATACTCCTCGCAGGCCCGCATTACCTGCACTTCTTTTTGCACCAGTCTCTCTCCAATGTGTGTGATAACAGCCATAACTGCAATCTGGATCTCACCCTGGCTCTTCGATTTGAGCCCAAACAGCTCAGATTGATGTTTTCCCACCAGTACATATCAATCAATACTACAGTAGACAACGATACGCAAGTCTATTAACTATACTAATAGTCAATTAACGTATGCAATACTTCCGCTGACCCAGTGCATGCAGTGCCCCTTCTCGCTGGGGGGTCCCACTTGTTCAGTCCCTTTACAGTCTCCCCTTGGGGGCGTGCAGGTGTATATCCTTTGTTGGGGGGTGGGGGGGTGGCGCTTGTTCCAGTCATCGGACTTGATCGGACTTGATCGGACTTGTCCTTCTCCACGTCATTCACCTCCATGTGTCGATGCCAACCTTTTTAGTGATTCCTCAGATCAGTTCCATGGGTAGACAATGTCTCTAGCCAGTCCCATGCTCGGTGTGGTTCCATGAAAAGGAAAATGTTACTTACCCAGTAAGCATCTGTTTGTGGCATGTTGTGCTGTAGATTCACTTGCTGCACATAATCCTGCCCTCTAGTGTTGGGCTTTGATGTGTGCAAGTTGTGTTTCTTCATAGAAAGACTTTCGAGCCACGAGGCATTGTGACTCCTCTTGCTGGTAATGCGCATGGTCAGATTTCATTCTTAGATTGTTTTACCGCACAGCGGGTGAGGATGAAATGCGAAGTGAAGCATAGTATAGAGCAATGTCCATGCAAAGAGGAAAGTAAGAAATATTAAATTGACTGCAACTAACAGAGGCGTCCGGGGAGGAGGGTGGGCGCATGTGAATCTACAGCACTACGTGCCATGAACAGATGCTTACAGGTTTAGTAACATTTTCCATTTTAGCCGTGTGTAGCTGTAGATACACATGCTGTGTATAGACTGTAAAGCAATGAATTGCCAGATCAAAGCTGTATCCTCGACCTGCTTTAACACCCTCTGCATGCTTCGAAAGACTTTCCGATGGATCCCACCCGAATCCAGAAAAACCATCATGAAAGCCCTCATCAGTAGCATACTAGACTATGACAACGTGCTCTACACCAGAATCAATAAGAATCTCCTTCACAAACTCCAGACTGTCCAGAGCACTGCACCAGACTGATCCTCGACATTCCCTGTCACAGCCACATTGACCAACACCTCCGCGATCTCCACTGGATCCCAGTCGAAAGAATAGTAACTTTCAAACTCCTCACCCACGCATACATGGCCCTGCACAACACCGGACCAACATGCCTGAACAGCCGCCTCTCCTTCCAAGCACCCAAAACACACCTCCGAGCAGCCGACCTCTCGCTGGCCACTGTCCCTCACATCCACAGGACCCCAACAGGAGGAAAGTGCTTCTCCTACCTCGCAGCCAAGGCCTGGAACGACCTCCCCTCCGACAAGCACCCACACTGTGTCCCAGTTCAGGAAGGACCTCAAGACCTGGCTCTTTGGCTGACTCCCTAGTCCACTAAGGACCTCATGACCTGGCTCACCGGACAACCCCTACACTCAGAGCCGCCCGCCCTCTCCCCAGTGCCTTGAGACCCTCACAGGTGAGTAGTTGCGCTTCAACAACCCTGATTGTTTGAAGCAATCCTCCCAAAATAGCAGTGGCTAGCATGTGGGAGTTAAATTAGTTTTCCATGTATGGGGTTTGGAGAAAGCAACCAAAAGCTGTTGTGTTTTCCTGAAAGATTTAGTTTTGTCAATACAATACAGGAGGGCTTGTTTAACATCTAATGTATGAAGAGCCCTTTCCGAATCCAAGTTGGGTTGAGAGAAAAATACAGGAAGTTCAATGGATTGATTGAGGTGAAATTGTGAAACCACTTTTGGGAGAAACTTAGGATTGGTGTGAAGTACAGCCCAATCTCTGTATTTGGAAGAAGAGTTCTTCCATTGTTAGTGCCTGAAGCTCACTGATGCGTCTAAGGGACGTGATCAGATCTTTTTACTTTCCAGGATAGAAACTGGAAGGGTTGAGTGGAGGTCCCATTAATCTTATTAATACAATGTTAAGATTCTATATCGGGCTGGTGGAACCCGAGGAGGAATGGTTCTTAAGACCTTCCTTGAATGCTTTAATGACAGGAATTCGAAATAGGGAAACGTTTTGCCTGTTCTGAAGATAAGCGGCTAAAGCTGCTAGGTGTAGTCTTTTGGATATGAAAGCTAAACCAGAAGTTTGTAAGTGAAAGAGGTAGCAGACAATGTTTTGTACTTTGGCAGCTATGGAATCAATAGGTTTGGAACGACAATGAACAAATCTCTTCTATTTAACAGCGTAGCAGGCCTGTGCACATCTTTGGGAATCTATCCTGGCTGAAGAGGGGTGAAACCCTGAAACAGGTCCTAGGATGCATGTTTCCGGTCCAGGGAGGACCTGGCTTGGCAGTTCGGGCTGGACTGTTCCCATGAGGCACAGGGCCAAGACTGATTTGCATATGGCCAGGTCTAAACTGGGGTGGAATGGTGAGCAAAAGAATGATGGATTTAACCCAGATCTCTTGACTGGGGGTGAATGTTTTGATTGGTTCTGCATTTCGTCCATCAATTGTATCTTTTGCTTTCTCGCCCCACATCTTTGGGAATGTCCATGCATTCTGGTGGGAGGTTAAGGTGTCCAAATTCTAGGACTTCAGGAGCCATATTTCAAAGTTGAGAGACCTGGGATCCAGATGCCCAATTTCTCCATGGTTCTGCGTGAGAAGGTACTGCTTGTTGGGGAGTGTCTGGTGTGGGACCACTGAGAATTTGAGGAGGGTAGGGAACCATGGCTGTCGTGCACTTGTGGGAGCCACGAGGATGAGAGTGAGATGTGTGTTGAAGTTTCCGAACCACAAACTAAGTATAGGAAGAGGAGGAAAAGTGTAAGCAAATATCCCTGATCAACTCCTCTATAGTACATTGCCCTCGGACTGTGGGTGTGGAAACCTGGAGGCGAGGTTTGGGCATTTGGTGTTTTCTGCTGTGGCGAAGAAGTCTATCTCTGGTAGTACCCAACACTGAAAGTAGTTGTGGAGGACTTGCGGGTGGAGTTCCCACTCGTAGACTGGTTGCTGCATCCTGCCGAAGAGGTCGGCAAGAATTTCAGTAAGAGGTGAATTTGTGCTGGAGAGTACATTTCCAAATATTCTGGGCTAGGTCAGAGAGCTAAGGGGATCGGGTGCCCCCTTGTTTCTGTAGGTAATACAGGGCTGTCATGTCTGTCTTGATGAGGACTACCTTGCCAATTAGGTGAGGAAGGAAAGCTCTTAATGAAAGGTGAACAGCTAGTTAGCTCTAGGTGATTTATGTGGCGAAGTCGTTGACTAGGATTCCACTAACCTTGATCAGTCAAGTTCTGTGAATGCACTCCTCATCCTGTAAGAGAGACGCCCATGGTTATGGTCTTCTGCGGAACTGGGTCCAGAAATAGCCGTCCTTTCAACAGGTTCTTGGTGTTCCACCATTGCAGATAGTGGCAGTTTTGATAGTCAGCCAACACTAGAACTTCCCATTGACCCTCGCTTGAGGTCAGTTGTGCGCTAAGCACTCCTGTGATGAACACATGAGGCACGATAATGATGTTTGAGGCCATCATGCCAAGGAGGCGCCTAACTGTCTTGGCTAACTTATTTATTTGGTCAATTTTACACTAGATAAGGTTGGATCTGAAGGGGTTGGTGATGGGATTTTAAAGTGTTGATGGTAAAGCCTAGTTAGTGAAGTAGGTTGATGGTGACCGGAGTCTGTTGGTGACATTTTAAACAAGTGGCACCCTTGATGAACCAATCGTCCAGATAGGGGGGGGGGGGGGGGAAGATGTGGATGCCCTGTCTGCATAAGTGAGCATCCACTACCACGAGGCCCGTAGTGAAGACCCTGGGTGCGGTAGTGATTCCGAAAGGGTTCAACCTTGAATTAGTAATTGTAAGAAAGTGGGTTTCTGTTGCAGTAACCCCTCTCTTTTTTGCCTAATAGCTGATGCACTTTTCCTTGTTGTGCCCTGGGCTCCTGCCAATCAGGTGCCCAGGGCCTGTGTTCCTTCCCTAAAAACTGCCTAACAGCCAAAACCCAAATTGGCAAACCCTGGCCACATTTCAGCCCCTGGTAAATGGTACCCTAGGTACCCAGGGCCTTGTGACCAGGGAAGGCCTCTAAGGGCTGCAGCACTCATTGTGCCACCCTTAGAGGCCCTGTATCCTAACACACACTGCTCTTGCAGGCTGAGTGTCTGGGTACAAGACAAAACAGAGAGTCGACATGGCACACATCCCTGTGTGCCATGCCCACAACCTACACTGCCCTGGCATACATCAGCCACCCCTCTAGCTGGGTGCCCTATGCCAGTGGTGTGGACACAGAGGCAGGAGCCCTGTGCCCCTACAGTACCCAGGTCCATTCCTGGGTACTGTAAGTGCAGTGCTGCCAGCTAAGAGAATGTGGGGCTGGGAGCTTGTCAAACACGAACTCCACAGCACCATAATGGCAGCACTGAAGACTGAGAAGTTTGGTATGAAACTGCTCAGCACATTAAATCCACACTGTTGCCAGTGTGTGATTTAATGTACAAAGCACCACAGAGGGCATCTTAGAAAGGCCCCCTGAATCCTAAACCTACAATCCACGTCTGTTCTGAGGCTGCCTAGGCTGCCACACAGCAGACATGTTGCTGGACCCCTGGGTAGGAGAGCCCCTGCTCTCCTGGGCCTGCAACAATGCACATCCTGGGCGAGGTGCTAAATCTCCTCCCCCAGGATGGACAGGGGGAAGCTTCAAAGGCATTCCGCCTCTGTGAGCTTCCCCAGGCCACTGCAACCCCCCACTCTGGTGGGAAGCTTGGCCGGAAACCCCAAATAAGGACAGGGGATGTGCCAGCCTGCCAACCCCACCCCTCAGGTGGGGGAGGCGAGGTGAAGCACATCTCCGGGCTCTCGCCATCTTGAAGATGGGAAGCCCTGCCCAATCAGGACTAGGCTCCTGCCCCCCTCCCACAGGAGAGAGGCAGGATAGGGGGTGTACCAACCCCAGGACAGGGACCCATTGGCCCTTGCCCTTCACCTACCAGTAACGCCCCTAAATCTAGTATTTAGGGGCACCCTGAACCTTCCTTCCCCCAGATCCCAGATTCGAAACTACAAGAAGAACAAAGACCTGCCCTGCAGCTGCTAAAAAGAGGAAGACACCAACTGCTTTGGCCCCAGCCCTACCGGCCTGTCGACTCTCGAACCTGCTCCTGCGCGGCATCTCTTGTGGCCAGCAACCTCAGAAACCCCGGAGGACCTGGCTACCTTTGAACTCTGATCCCCTGGGACTCGCATGAGTAGAGGCTCTACTCAGAACCTACCTTTCACCCCTGGCAGCAGCCAGGAACCGCGATCCCAGCCCACTCTGCACCAGCCAAGCCTGGCCGGTGCCGGAGTGAACTAAACCCACGAGGACGACCCCACGGCGACTGTGACCCCAAGTCCGGCACCCAAGGACCCCCCTCGACAATCCTGAAGAAGCCTGCAGCCTCAGAATAGTGTGCCACCCCAACCGCGATCAACAGAGGGTAAGATTTTCCGTCACCAAAAGGCACCCCTGCACCCGGCGCCCCACGGCCCTCTGTGTCCAATCCCGGGGTTCCTACCTATCCTCCAACTACCCAACTTACCTCTCGAAGTGGTGGTGGCACCTGAAGAGTCCTCGTCCCCGAGCTTGCAGTCTTTTTCCAAACCGGAGATTTCCCATTGAATTCCATTGAGCGCCCGAAGGCTCAAAAGCACTCTGCACCCAGCCGCCCGAGTGGCCCTGGCAGTGAAAACTCTACACTTTCCTACTTCCCCACTTACCCTGAGTAAGTGACCAGGAACCCAGCTCCCACAGCCGCGTGACTTGCCAGACAGCAGCCACCAAACAAGGCCCCCCTATCCCTCATAGGATAACATTGGGCCTAACTCTCTCTGCACCCAGCCGCCCTAGAGTCGCTGAGGGTGAACCAACTGTACCTACCTGACCCTGGGAGGCCCCGGAGTCTGTGCCCAGAACCTCAACTCTGCCAGTCGAGTACTTACCCTTAAACCGCAAACTCTATTTTCCTCATAGGGTAACATTGACTGGCTTTTTCCTGAAATTTCTTCTAAGTGTGGACTTTTCAAATATTCACCAAAAATCAGCTGAGTGACAAAAACGACTTTACTCACCTGCTCTTAGGTGAGCTCTCAGTGCTGGATCTTGGTGCCCAGCACTGACTCTGAAAAGTACCCACAACTATACTTACCTTTAACTCATTTTTCGTCCATAGGAAACCATTGACTGCTTTTCTGTGAAATTTCTTCTAAGTGTTGATTTCTGCAATTTCTAAATATTCTTCAAAAATCGTATAACATCTGAAAACGTAATTACTTACCTGTTTTGAATAAAGGTCCCAGTACTGAGTCTAGGCACCCAGTACTGGATTACAAAAGTAACGATAACATACTGTACCTATAACCTGAATTTTCTTCCATAGGGAATCATGGATTGTTTGCTCTGAAATAATTTCTAAGTGTTAACTTTTAAAATAGCTAAACATTAGTTAAAAATCATTACAGTACCAAAGTCGACTTTCATCAACTGATTCTGAGAACTGACCCAGGACTGAATCTAGGATCCAGTCCTGGAATTACAAAAGTAATCTAAAAAGTAATCTGTTACATATAACTTGAATTTATCATTGAGCTCAATGTATTGTGTTTAGAAATAGAGTTGCCTACTGCAACTACTTGTAACTGTTTACTAAAAAGTCTATTGCATATACAAAAGTATTTTTATGAAACATCTCCTGTCAAGAAAGTATATTTTAATTCCAAGTGTTGGTTCTAAAATAAAACAAGCATATATTTTTTATATACAAACCATTGGCCTAGAGTTCAGTTATTGAGTGTGTGGAACTATTTGCTGACTGAGTGTGTACAACAAATGCTTTACACTGTCCTCTGATACTGCCTTACTGCTCGACCAGGCTACCACTTTGGAGAGCAAGGTTATATCTAACTTTAACCTCTGTTAAACCCTTGGGGTCTGTGGACTCTGTACACCCTGTACCTATTAAGGAACAGTATATACAGAGCCACTTTCTCACAGTAATGCAGTCTGCTGACTACAAATCTGAGGTACAAGTGATGTGCTGGATGGATTGGAATGTGGAAATAGGCGTCCTTGAGGTAGAGTGTGACCGTGAAGTCGCCCTGTTGTAGAAAGGGGGATGACATCCTGAAGATTGACCATGTAAAGTTACTCTGACAAAATGGATTTGTTTAGGGGCCTGAGATCTAAAATTGGTCTGAGGGACCCATCCTTTGTGGGAATAAGGAAGTACAATGAGTAAACTCCTGTACCCTGTTGATGGTGAGGGATAGGTTCTATGGCTCCTTTTTGGAGGAGCACTTGGACCCCTTTCCTGAGTAACCTTTGGTGTAGTGTGGAGGGTTTGCGTTTGCAAGATTGAATGTTGGGAGGTGTGTAGGTGAGCTCCAGACAATAACCATGGTGGATAATATCCAACACCCACTGGTTGGCGGTGACGTTCCGCCAATCGGGAAAGAACCCTTGGAAATGACCCCCAAGTGGTGTTATGTGATTGTGGGAATGAGAGGTAAGTCAGGGTGGCAGATCCTTTGTTGGATCCACCTTTAGAATAGTTTCTTCTGTAGAAACCTCGAAGATCACCCCCGGGAGAGGTGTTTTGGGCTTGTGGCCGTTTGTATGCTGTGGAGGTTTCAGGAGAAGTGGTCTTGGAACCTCCATAGTAGGATGAGAAGCAAAAGGACCCACGGTGGGAAGGGGTTTGAAGGGCACCTATTACTTTCGCCGTTTCATTGTTCTTTCAATTTTTTTCTAATAAAGTATCTACCCGGGGGATCAAAAAGATGTTCCGCATCGAAAGGAGATTAAGCAGGTTCTGCGGGACTTCCAGTTTGAAACCAGAAACTCAGAACCATGCATGCCTACGTAGGAGGACACAAGAATTAATCCCCCTAGAGCAGTACTGCAGCATCTAGGGCACAGCATATGGGGCTGTTTGAGATCCGTTTTCTTTCAGAGACAATCTCATAACCTCTCTTCTTGTGTTCATCTAGGAGATATTGGAAGAGTCCCTCCATTTCGTCCCAATGAGCCCGATCATATAGACAAAGCAGCCCAATGGAATTGCTTATCTGCCAATAATTGGGCGACTGCACAGCTACCCTCTTGCCTGCAGCATCTCTCCTTATATTCCTTTACCTGGTGGAGGGACATTACCAGTGTTTTGCGAGTTGGCCCTTTTGCATACAGTAGCTACCACTAAAGAGTCAGGTGGAAGCTGGTACCGTATTTCTTAACCACCCATGTAATGACCTTAGCTCGAACTGGGTCGTGGAAGAAGTCTGGGTGTGACAGAACTTGCCTTTAAGCATGGGCAAGTGCTGAGCTGAGCGTGTGTGGAGGAAATCATCCTCTAATGGTTCAGCATATGGACCTACTTTATGGAAGGTGGCAGCCCTACCACATGAGGTTGTGGTAGAAAGTGTTAACAGAAGGGGAGGGGTTTTGCAGGGTATAGGTCAGGATCTGTATCCGGTGGTGGATCAGTATCGTAGGTATCCCAAGAATCATCCTTTGGTGGGATGTCAAAGGTATCCCCATGGCCCTTTCCCCCTATATTTGAATGAGGTGAACCTTGAGGTGTGTATGTTATAGGATCAGCTGGTAAGCAGGCGGTGAGGGTGAGTTGTGGAAGAGGTGAGGGTGAGTTGTGGAGCAGGTAGGGATGGTGGAATAGTAAAATGTAAAGGGCTTGTAGCCTTGTTCTTGCTCTTACACAGCTTTGGAGGAGGTGGCATGTCCAAGGCTTCACCCAAAGACAGTTGCCATTTAGATGGTTAAGCAGCAGATCCAAGAAGGTGATTAATTATCCGGCCTGTATGTGAATTGATCATGAAGTTTTCTGGTGGGTGTCGATCTCTTCTTGTAATTTTCAAAGAATCAATTTAATAGTCCCCAATCCATGGCCAAACTTGCTGCTGGGGCGGATGGTCTGCGCTCCAACGATGGTGGTTTTGGCTCAGACGTTGATGGTCTTGGCTCTGATGGCAGTTTCTGTTCCAATGCTATAGTCGTCCGCTCCGAAGGTCAGCTTGACTCAGAGGTGGGAGCGGCCTGTTCTGAAGTGGTCGGCATCTATGTTTTCTTTGCTGCTGAGCTGGCCTTTATGTGCCAACCATGTCCTGAAGGCAGTGGTGGTCTGGCAGTCTGTCTCTGGTGCTCCAGGGTAAATGTTCCACCCTTCGAGAAGGGCTGCTCTGCATGGGGGAGGTGGGTACAGTACTCACGGCTGGCTGTGCTGGTGGGAAATCCTGGATTTCCAGGTCGGACCAGAGCTGTTGATGGGGGGAGAAGGTCCATTCGTCTGCAGCCGATGCTTGCACATGGTGTTCCCCCTTGGTGCCAAAATAGTCTGGTGTGTCTTCTCTGCTCCTCCTTGACATTTCAAGTCATCAAGCCTGAGGGTCGCAATTAGTTTCTTCGGACGGAAGGAGCGGCAAGCATCGTAATCTGCTTATTTGTATTGGGGGAAGATACAAAGATTCCAGACCTGATGGAGAAAGACCCATGGGTATTTTGTGTGACAGAGGACAGTAGTGGAAAGGCATCCGTTCCATCACCGTGTGGACATGGTAGGGGAGATATGCCTCTCTGACAAATTGTGTCCATAAAAGCCCGGTACTGTGAGCATCTTGTGGACTTCTTAGGATAGATGGTATTTTGCTTTGCCATCTGTAATTTTGTTTACGTTTGTACTTTATGATTGCACGCCCGATAGTTGCATTGTGGGAACGCTTACGCTCAGTACAGTAGGCCCGAGTTGATTATGGTGACAAGCGAATGATAATTGCTATAGGCTTGATTGGTGGGCAGGGAAATGTTAAACAATAGGTGTGCCGGTTTATTGTGAAATTATGAAAAGGTTTTACAAATAAAGTAGGCCTGGTTTACTTATTGTGAAAAGCATTCGGTAAAGCAAATAGGCCTCTAACAGTTGATTGTAATCATATTATGTTACAGGCCGTTGATAGGCATTTGGTTAGATGCAGACTCGCAGATTACCGCAGTATGCGAGGGTTTCGGTGTGGGTCACCCACTCTGTCAAATCCTGGGAGTAGAATTTCACTGTGATGGTTCTTTTTGAACCCTATTGAGAGCGGTAGAATGTTTTGCCAACTGTAGTTTTGTACACATTTCTCATTATATAAATGTATGTCTGATGTTAGCCAGTTTATATGCACTTCAGTAGGCCTATGTTGGATTTAGTGTGAAGCCATTGCTACAGCCTAGAGGCCTCATCAATTCACTTGAAAAATTTATGTGAGATTCCTTTGGTGTGATCTATTTATAATGAGACGTTATGACCAAAGCATATAGCCTTATTTACCCTGAAAAAGCGTATGTTAAAGTTTTTAAGGATGAATTGTTATTACACTGTGCTAAAACCCGAAGGTAGGGCTTTTGCTCCAGTGAATCTGTCAGAGTGTCCTAGTATGCAAGGGCTTTGCTGTTGGTGACCCTCCCAAACAAACCCCAGGGATAGACAATTATCACTATGGTAATCCTTTTAGACTATTTGTAGTGAATATATATTGTTTTGACAGCTGCATTTTTTACCAGTTTGTAATTTTAATACGGTATATCAGATGGCTGCCTTGTGTGTGACTCGTCAGGATGACAAGCCAATGATAAAGGATGTAGTCCCGATTGTTTATGATGAAAAGTTACAATAAAGATAGTAGACTTGATATATGGATTGTGAAATACATGCGTCAAAGTCATCAGGTCCTTGAGGGCAGGTTGTAAGACTCGTCGTAAAGCTACAGATAGACATTTTGTTTCATGGAATCTCACAGACTACCATGGTGCCGGCTACTCCCTCTGACAAACTATGGGCACAGAAGATTCCTTGTTATGTCCTCTTAGCAGAGAGTTTGTGCTTTGCCAACTGTAATCTTTCTATACTATGCAATTTTATGACTGTATGCCTGATGGTTATCCTGTGGGGAAAACATACGTGTAGTACAGAAGGCCTCAGTTGGTTGTGGTGACAAGCCGGTGACAAGCCAGTGACATCCGCTAGAGGCCCAATTGGTTCACTAGCAAAACATATTTCCATTGCCAAATGTCTGATCAGTTTATTGTGAAAATGTATGATCAATGCATTTTGCCCGACCTATTTATCGTGACAAGCATATGTTAAAGTCACTAGGAGCTTAAGGGTGGATTAATGTTTCTCTGTACTGAAGCCTAAAGTTCGCGTTTTTGTTAAATGGAGTCTGACAGATCACCATTGTAGGAAAGGATTTTGGTGCTGGCTACCAGCTCTGACAAACCCTAGGGGGGGGAAGATATGCACTGTAATAATTCTTGATGGAATCCTGTGTTAGATGTTTGCCAGGCTCTTGCAATAAAGTATTAAATACATAATCCATGTATAAACATTTATACCATATAAATATATAAAGGGTCTTTGGGCCAGCTCTGTTTCGCCATTAACCTGAGTATCACTTACACTCCACTTTCATCCATGACAGGACACTGCATGGCGCAATGGTTCAGCCCACATTAGCCATTGCTCTCTTGCCCTGTCAATGATGGCATTTTCTGATCACATGTGTACAACCACCTGAAGTGCAAGTTACTTACCTTCGGTAACGATGTATCTGGTAGAGACGTTGTCTAGCCGCAGATTCCTTAACTTAGAATATCCCCAAGCGTCAGACTGGATCCAGAAAATGTTTTGCAGCAGCACCTCTGCGCACTGGAGAACGGTGCCACACGACCCCGCCCGGACGTCATCCACGTACGTGACGTCAGCGAGGTCATATAAGTCCCTCCCGGCGCGCTGACGTCAGTTTTCGTCGGAGAAACTTTTCTGCAACACAACAGGGAGCCACCAACAAAAAATCAGGGAAAGTATGGCAACAGTGTGCGAGGGATGAAAATCCGTGAATAAAGAAGGAGGATAGTGCAAGACACCATCATAAAAGACAGAATTAGACACTACCTACATATAAGTGAAAAAGCTGTGAGAAAGAACCCCGCAAGCTACTGTAGAGGAGACCACAACCCTGAGCCAATAGAGAAGGCGGGAGGGAGGGAAGGCAGCAGGAGAAGAGAAGAAAATGAAGATGAATCTCCTGGTGAAGATTAATCAAAAGGCATCATTTTACAGGTAAGAAACCCTTGAGAGGGAGTCAGTTGTATTATGGTAACAGAAACCCCTGAGAGGGAGTCAGCTGTAATATGGCAAATCTCAAAGGGACGGCACAATGTAAGCACCCAAGAGAGAAAAAACAGTGGCAACTGTAAAAGGGGCCAGCGGAGAAATCCACTTGTCAAGGTCCTCGCAGAACGGGGAGGCTGGGTGGGCGTTAAGGAATCTGCGGCTAGACAACGTCTCTACCAGATACCTTCGGTAACGATGTAAGTAACTCGTACATCTGATAGAGACATCTAGCCGCAGATTCCTTAACTTAGAATAGATACCACAGCCATACCCCAAAGGGAAGGTGGGTCTGCGACAGAACAGAACGCGCCAAGCATTTGAGCCGGCAACAGAGTGACGGACAATGGGGAAGGCTGTGGCGGAACAGCCAGACAGCAACCCAAATAGCTCGGAAGAGCAAAAGATAATGGGATGCAAGACTTCCCAAAAATGCCATAATGGTGCTACACCATACCTGCCTAAGCATGAGAGGTAGAAACGGCACCAGCCATATACCAGAACAAAAGAAAGAGAGAGGAAGAAGGACCACTCTCTGCGTAAAGGCGCACTATGTGAACACCGACCAAAGGTTGAGAAGAAACATGAAGAGATGCAACCAGAGCCTACCAGGCTAACCCACGGAAGAAAGGCCGGAGAGGCTACAGTCAAGAACCAAAAGGTCAAGAGATAGAAATTAGCAATGTTTTTAGAATTGCCGGCGGAGACAAGAAACACGCCAAGTGCATATGCAGTCCCAAAAAGGGGAACAGGGGCGAACAGTAACAATCTTAAGCACGCTGATGCAGGCCACCACGGAAACATGCACAGAGCAAACAGCTACAGAGACCATAAGATGGCGTAGCTAAAAGAAGCAGAAGGCTGCTCTACCAGGCAGCGGTAAGACAAAGGTGAGAACCAACACTCGAACTACAGACCACGCACGCAACTTGGGCGTCATCCTGGACTCCTCCCTATCTATGACCAGACAAGTCAATGCCGTATCCTCAGCCTGCTTCCACAACCTTCGCATGCTCCGTAAGATCTTCCGCTGGATCCCGACCGAGACCAGGAAGACGGTCACCCAGGCCCTCGTCACCAGCAGACTAGACTACGGAAACACCCTCTACGCCGGTACAACAGCCAAGCTTCAGAAAAGACTTCAACGTATCCAGAACGCCTCTGCCCGACTCATCCTGGACGTCCCCCGACGCAGCCACATCTCGAGCCATCTGAGGGACCTGCACTGGCTCCCCGTCAACAAGAGGATCACGTTCAGACTCCTCACCCACGCACACAAATCCCTCCACGACCTCGGCCCAAGATACCTCAACGACCGCCTGACCTTCTACACGCCCACCCGCCAGCTACGATCCGCAAACCTCGCCCTCGCCATCGTCCCTCGCATCCAGAGAACCACCGCCGGAGGAAGATCCTTTTCCTACCTGGCGGCTAAGACATGGAACTCCCTGCCCGTCCACCTGCGACTGACCCCGGATCACCTCGCCTTCAGGAGACAGCTCAAGACCTGGCTGTTCGAGCAGTAGCAGACCCCCACCCTCATGCGCCTTGAGACCCTTCCGGGTGAGTAGTGCGCAATACAAATTTCTTGATTGATTGATATGCAGGGTGTAGACCTAGGACGACTGACATTAGAACGGCTGTCCCGCATGCCCAGCTGATACAATATAGGGGGAACTTAAAGAAAAAGGCACAGCCAAAGGAAGGTGCAGCAGAGGCACCAAAGTACTAAGGCGTAGAAACGGAGGAATAATCGCAGAATTTCAGACTACACCCTCCGACTGGAAGGAAAGTAACCTTTGTCCAGAAGAGAGAATCGTTCAGTAACTGAACACGAAGAAGGAAGCACTGTAAAACTGGGGAACCACCCCAGTAAGCGGAACGCCAAAAGGGGCCTTATTGGTAATGCCGCATGCATCACTGGAAAGGTCCCTGAAACATGGAGACTTCGAACCAGACCTCCCAGCCTCAAAGAGAGGTGATGAGTTAGGAAGAGTACCCATGGAACTTGTATATATACCCAATTACAGATATATATAGCAAAAACGGGTAAACTAGCTACGACTATGCAACATGGTTGTAGAGGAACACACCTGGTGCCGTAATGGCAGACGGAAGCTGCCTTTAAAGTGTGATGAACACCCTGAAAACCTCCGACAGAGGAGAATTAAGCAAATAAGCAAGTTGACCAATGACGCATAGAAGATGACGCCAAGGCACAACATTGTGCACCGTACAACAGCAGAAAAAGTAGTGAAGGCAGCGATTTAGATACATACATTGCTATGTTAGCATAAGCGCGTTAGATGTTAGAAAAGCCATCCTGCCACTTTTGCTGCTTTTGCACACGACACTGCAGAGACATATTATTTGAAAACTGCTTGCTTGCCTTTTCTTCACATGAGAACTGTCTGTTGTTCACATCCCTAGACGTGCACTGTGACCTTGGTCTGAACATTGTGTGCAAAAACACTCTGAGCCGCCAAACAATGTATGTTTGTGAGTTCAGGTTGATCGGCCCACTCTCTGGCCATAATACGCACACAGCTGCAAATACCTGAAAGTCGAGAGCCTTTAATATTGCAGTTTGCATGCGTTAGAAACACATTCTGGAGAAGAACATTTCCAGGCGCAGAGCAAAGCTGATCCTGTGATGTGATTCACCTAAGCTGATCTTTACGGTATGGGGTTCCCCATTCAAGCCTAGAGACCTTCTATTAGTCTAATAATACTAGCTTACTAGTGAAGGGAAGGTGGCTGTGTTCCACTGTCGTTTATACTAGGATTTCTCTCTTCATTTTCTATGGTACTGTAACAATGCTGATGGTTTTAATTGTAATCATTTGTCTGCTTATGTTAGCCAAAGTACTGCATTTTAGGACACGTAGTTTATAAAATAGACATTTTAAACTTTACAGTGTCTCTGATTACTCTTGTTGTGGACTGATATAAGAATGAACAAGCATTTCTGATTCCGACCATTACTGAGAGTACTCTAAGTCCCTTGTTCTGGGTTGTCTATACATTGGGAGCTCCGAGAGAATACGGATAACGAATGGGACACTGATGCTGGTCGGATTGGGGTTCTGGGTACTGAGGTGAGTTTTTGGTACATCGCAATTCACCGAGGTCCTGGTTTCCTGCGCATAGTTCTGTGCATGAGCAGAATCCCTGCAACATGGCGCACCTAACATTTGGTCTTCTGATTTGAAACACCTTAGTAGTGCTTATACTAGTCCACAACACCCTCACTCTTGTTTCCAGATAGCGGGAGTGACGGATATAACCTACCTATTAGTACGATAGGTTCTCTCAAGCTTGTTAATTAAAAAGGTTTTTTTTTTCTGAACTCTTGTGCTACTGTAAAATCCATTGTTGTTCTTCTCTGTGTCCTTATGGCGGTTGATATTGGAGCGCATAGCCGTACACCTCTGCGGCTTCATTTGACGCAGTTTGGGGTGCCGGACGATGGGATGGCTGTTATTTTCGTGGTGAGTGCCGATGCGTCCTACCCCTACGAGTTGTTTTACTCTTGGGTGACGCTGCCGGCAGTAAATGCGGATGATAGTATGTTTCATTCCTATACTCACACGCACCTCCCAGTAAACTACACGCCATATAGGATGCAGGAAATTCCTATTTCGGCCTGGCAGCATCGCATTTGGTTTAATGGCGCCCTTCCCCATGAGGTTACACCGGTTAGAATGGGCCCTTTGTCAATTCCAGGGGCCACATGGCCGGTGCTGGCCGGATTTACACCTCATCCCCACTATTTGAATGTTGCGGTGGATGAGTTACGTGTCCTCCATACAGCCCTGATTACAGTATATAGGGCTTTAGTGCAATACGTTTCGTGCAACGTGCAGGTGGGAGCACCTGCTGTTGGGACAGCCAGCTGGCCAAGCCGCGGTTGTTATTAGTTCCGTCATGGTTAATTCGGTAATGGGCAAGCGCCCCCAGGATAAGGACGATTTGCCTTATTGGCTTGCTGAGAAATTTGACCAGCTGGAAGCAGTATTTCCGCACCCTACTCCTGTGGAGAAACACAGGATCCTCACCATTAGTTTGCAGAAAGACTTCATCCCGGAGGTGTCCGATTGTGACAACTGGGGTAAGGTTTTTGTAGCGGTCTACTCAAAGTGCTTTGGCACCCCATCTATGGCGGTGCTTCCCTCTGTCATTAAACGTGTTCGAGATCACCACGGTCCGGAGGCGGCCGTCGAGTTGGGAATGCATCTTGTTCGACGTAGTTGCCTTCTCTCATCCTTGGTAATCTCAAGGGAGATGCGGTCCAATTCCAAGTGGCTAATGGCTTAGCCCGCGTCACTGAGCTTGATAAGCCCCGAGAGTTGCCTAAAATTATTGCGGAAGCCTATAAGACTATTGGCCGCAGTAGTTTGGGGATTAAGCCAACTATAGTCATTCCAGACTAAATACAGCAGACTAACGTGAGCTCGTCTGTTAAAGACGATCGTCCAACTTTTCCTAAACAAAATTGGCAAACAAAGAAACAGGGGAATCAGCAACAGAAACAGGGGTCTCGTCCTGCGTCTCCAGTACAGGCGACTGGTGAACACACATATGGTTTGCGCGATCGCCCTAGTATTAGGTCACCTGATAGATTTCAGGTTACTGAACAACGTTCTCCTCGTTCTTCACAGGAAACATCGGTCTCCTAGTCCGGTGGCGGAGAACGTGGCAAAGGACGTGGTGCCCAACAAGAACGTGAGCAACCCCGTCAGCCTGATGGTAAAGGCAAGCAGGACGAGTTTGCATGTCAACATCCCCCGTTTCAGAAGAAGAAGGTTGCTGCACTAACAGCAAGGTATGCCACAGATAGTGAGAACGCAGCTTCGGAACCTGACATGGGCACGAACGCTGCTCGACAGCGCAGCGAAGGTTACAGTAGTGCGGCAAGCACTGCGTCCATATCTGGAGGCGACAGCAACTGACACGTTCATTACTGTAGAAACTGCTGACACTAGAGTAGCTCCCACTGACAGATTATATGACAGTCTTCTTAATTGAAGGTGACATACAATGTACAATAAAAGGGATTTTATGGGATAATCTGACCTCTTCATATGACATTCTCTTGGCAGAGGCGGACTGGCCCCCGGCTTTCATTTTAGATGCTCCTAGAGGGGAGGAGGTAATCCTCCCGTCCTTTGCGCACACCGTGCCAAAGGAGCACGCTGAAAGGTTTGCCGAAAAGGTGGGCTCAGGTGCTTGCAAGGGCTTTGTATCGTACTCAGGTGGGCTGGGATAAATTGTCTCCCAGCCATGAGATTCCCTTGCGGTCTATGCCTCAACCACAACCCCAATATCCCATGTGTCGCGAAGCTAGATCTCACGTCGTGGAAATCCTTGAGCAATTGGAATATCAGGGAGTTATTGAAACATGTGTGTCACCAATGAATAATCCTTTATTCACTGTAACGAAGCCTGATGGATAGTACCGCCTAGTTTTGGATTACCGGCATTTGAACTCTCATTGCCGGATGTGCGAGGTACAGAATACCCACAGTTCTGCCCTCGTTGATAGTCTTGTGAGAAAAAGGTTTAAGACCACGCTTGACATATCCAATGGCTTTTACAGCCATAACCTGTCCTCTACTAGTAGTCAGTGGACAGCGTTTACTTCTGGCGGCAAACAAAAGCAGATTAGCCATGGGCTACAAAAACAGCCCTGGCATCTTTGCTGCACGTGTAGTCTCTCTGTTAGAGAGCATTGACCCTGATGCGTACTCGTTTGTTGATGATATCTATCTCACAGATGACTAGTTGTGGCCGCATCTGTGTTGCGTTGATCGCATTATTGTTATGTTTGCAGGCTTCGGTTACAAATTCAACTTTGCAAAGTCTCACATTGCAGAGTATACAGTGTTGTTTTTGGGCTACAAGCTCAACAATGAGGGTCGAGGATTAGCTCCTCACTTTCTGGAGAAGTGCGCATGTCTGCGTGCTCCTACAACATTGAAAAAATTAGTCTTTGCTGGGCTTTCTGAATTTCGGTCGTACGTACATTCCCGATTATGCCCAGCGTATCAAGCCACTATATGCCTTTGTACAACCTACTTTTTCCAAATCGAGCTGGCTGCCAGAGCATTCAGCTATTTTGCAATCTTTGCAGGCTGATCTTCTTGCTTCAAAATATTTACTGACGCGTGATAACCACACTAACCTGGTGATAAGAATTGTGCCAGGCGCAGTGGGTTTCACGTACTTAACGTTCAATGAGGGCGATACCGTCCCCATTGCATACAAATCACACTTGTACACTTCGGCTGAACTGCGCTTTTCCATGGTTGAAAAGGTTTTGACTGCGGTGCAGATGGCGATTCTTAAAGAACGAGCGCTGTCGCAAGGAAAACGCATGTTAGTGGTTATACCGTATCCTGCGCTAAATGCAGTGCCGAAAGCCAGTGTACCTAATTCTAAAGCTTTGCATCCGCGTTGGATTCAGTGGGACACTTCTTTGACATCGCCAGATGTCACCTATATCTTCGATGCGTCATTGCAGACTCAGGAGTTTTTGCAGTATGAATTCGTTCATCCGGCTCCTCTGTCTTTGCGCCCACTCGAAGATTACCAATGTGTCATTTACACCGACAGTTCGGCGCAACAGGCGACGGGATCGAAGCACGCCTATTCAGCAGCCTGCGCAATTGTGGCAGGTACTTTCGTGAATGGTGAATTCCAGTCTGATGTCGTGCATACGCAGTCATTGGGTGATTGTACCGCACAGTTGGCAGAGCTCCGTGCTCTGGTGCTTGCACTGGAGTTTGCTGATCCTCGAGTTACTACTCTTATAGTGAGTGACTCGTTTTACTGTGTTCATCCTTTAACGACAATCTATTCTTTTGGTCTGAAAATGAATATCGTGATTCCAAGGGTAGCACAATCAAGCATAAAATGCTTTGGGTTCGAGTGGCGGAACTTAAACAGCAGCTGCCTCTCGTGAATGTAATTCACACTCTTGGTCACCAGCGAGTTGGTGTCCATGCTGTCGGCAACAGCTTAGCTGACGAAGCAGCGAAAACAGCAGTGGCGACATATCTAGTAGCAGCAGTTACAAGATCCAAAAGTAAGATCGATGATGACATTTTGGCAGCTATTGCTGCTACAGAGAAGGGAAGTAATTACCCGAGAGGTTTCCCTTCTCAGTACCATTATCACTTAAGTCCTGATAACGTCCCATTAGTGAGAATTAACGACGTTGGTGACAGATTGATTCCCAACGCGGACTGCAGGCCGTCCTTGATAACAGCGGCTCACGAGGATATGACCTCTGCCCATGCCAGCGTTGCAGCAACTGTTACTCTGTTACAACAACGTTACTGGTGGCGCGGGTTATATAAACAGGCCCGCACTTATGTTCTTGACTGTGACATTTGCCAGCAGATTAAACCTTCAACTGCTGCGTGCCCACCACAAACTCAGTTGTACATTGGGTGCGTTTATCTAGATCACTCGGTCCTTTCTCCTCTGATACTGCGTACAAGTACATCTTAGTTGCAGTGGATTAGTGCACACATTTTCTTTGGGTATGGCCACAAAGGCGTGCTGATGCTCGTACTGTCATAAGGGATTTGCGTGTCTTTGTGGGAATTTTTGCGTGTGGTAACTTTCATTCTGATCAGGGCCCTGCGTTCGCCTCTAAGGCGTACAAAGAAGCCATGAGATCCTAGTCAAATTTTCGTCTCCATACCGGCCGGAGGGTAATAGTGTAGTGGAATGAATGAACCGTGACTTAAAGCAGTCCTTGACAGCCAGGGTTTTAGGCACTGGCCGGAACTGGTTAGCCCATTTGTAGAACGTTCAACGTGCACTTAATCTCCCTAGAAGGTCTCTGGGTGGGCAGACCCCATACATGATGCTCTTTGGCATAAAAATGTTTGTCCCGGACCTTGATGGTCTAGACATGGCGGCGTCTGCCGCACCCTTTGACGTAGATGATCATTGTGCTGTGTTACAGAGTCTACAAGAGACCAGAGACAGTCTCGCGAAGGAACACTTGCCCTCCACATCTGATGCTGCGCTTCAGATTCCGGTAGTCGGCTGGCTACCTCGAGTTGGTGACCTGGTCCGTGAGAAGGTGGAGAACAAGAAGGAGTTTGGCCCCTCTTATCGTGCCCCGGTTTCAGTGCTTGGCGTGCAGGGTACAACAGTAGTCATTTTACCTCCACTTCCTGGTCGCAAGGATAACAGGTACATCTCCATTGACAATGTCAAACTGCAGCGAGTGGCCGATTCTTCTTAGTATGACTCCAGCGGTCTCTTGCCCTGCGATGCTGAGAAATTCTGTTTTGGCTCCGGCTTCTACCACCATGCCTGATATTGCCATCAAGATGTATACAGTTACTGCTCCTTTGCTGCTACCACCGGCTGGTGGTTTACCTGAAGATACTGAGTATGCGTATCCTGCAGATGTAACATTGCCAGTTTTACAACCAACCGCAGTTACCCAGTCACGTTTCTCCTTTGATACTAACTATGACTTCCAGTGCCCCATCGAAAGTTTCTATTTTTGCTGTTTGGTTTAAAAGACATTTTTTGATTCCCCCTTGGACTTACATTTGGCTGATTCTCATATGTATTTTTTTGTTTATGTCCAATGGATTTGTGGTGGTATTTTTTCGTCTTGTGAACGGACACTACCTAAAAGAAAGATCGACAATTAGACTAATTGATGGAACTTCGGCCCCCCACTCCTCATCACACATCATGAAGAGAGACCAGACTTTTGTGAATATTACTGACTGGCCTGTGTTAGATGGGATTGCGTGGGATGCTGTTAAATTTCAAATTCATGGACCCACTGAGGTTATTAATGTTCCGAATGTATTTCGTGTTTCTATGGGTGATGTGGTTAAACAAAACATCCGCTCTGATGATTGGGAAGTTCAGGCCATAGAAGCACTGTTTTCTGATTTGAAATATTATGCCGCTTTTGATGCTGAATATTTGTATTTAGATACTGCTAATTACGGGGAGCTGTTTTGCTATCAACATTATGGCAATCATTTCCTACATAAAGCCAATACGTATCGTAATTTTGTGAATTATACACAATGGGAACATTGTCCAACTCCAATGTTAGGCAGCTCCAGCACATTGGTGAACAAATTTGCCTATTTTACTGATTTCAGTGTTTCAAAACCTGCCGCCTTTTATTTTAAAGTGGCAGCGGAATCTGCCTCGAAGGTTAGGCTGACACACAAAATTATTGTATTCAAAATGCTTTATGGATGATTTGGCAGTCAGAGGTTATGATCTGTGGAAAGCTACTATTGATCTTAAATCTGTTTGGGGTTCTAAACCATGGCAGGTACAAGGAACAGAAGCTTTGCATCGTGCCTGCCTCATCCCGAACCACATATTTTTGAATTCAACTATTTTTCAGACCACCTGTTTTGGATTGGCTACTTCTAAAAAGCTGAATTCCCCCTCTATTCCAGATCTGGGTGCTTATCCAAATTGGGATAATCATACAAATCTGTCCCTAGATGCGTTGCAGTCATGCATTACTAACATCATTCAATATTTCCAAATTAAATTCTGAAGGATGGTTAACTTGGCAGACAAGCTCAGATTCCTGTCAACATAGTTTTTTGGGTCTGCAGCCTGGGTATACGCAGGTTTGCGTAGACCCCTGCTTTGAATCTTCTCATTCTGTTACTACCTACTCTGTTGGGAAGTTATGCCAATCTTGGCTGCAACATTCCACCTTGGCATCTGTTAAAATTCATTTATCTAAATTACATGACAAAATAGATTTGAATGATTTTGTTAAGGGTCCTGTGGGTGGCAGGTCCAAGAGATGGGTGTATGCTATTTATAACGAGGTTTGGAAATTATTGCAAATTGAAGCTGCTTCCAGATTGAGAGCTATTGATCAAGCCAATTTGGAGAAAGTACTAGCTGTTATAGATAATAGCATTAACACTCTTTCTTCCAGAATTTACATGTTAGATAATATGGTTTCATCTGTCGTTGATATTGTGCAGGATGATGTGTCTCTTTTGTATCATGGTGAGAATCAATTGCGTTCTAGAATGCAGTTTGCATGGACTTTGCAAACTTTAAAGGCTGGGAAAGTCCCTTGGGACTACATGAATACATCATCTTTATTCCTTCCCTTTAATCTAACTGCGAAACAACAATTCATGTCCATGAAAGATGCAACATACTCATTACTGCATATTGAAAAGTTAGAACCTTTGCCTTTCTCAGTGGCCGAATTGAACTCTGCTGTGTGGCTTATCCACGGGTTAATCACATTGCCATTTCCTTGTTTAAATTCAGCTCGTGCATGAAACATTATGCCCTAGGCAGATATGAACCGTTGGGTACTGCTTTCCTGCATGAGGGTTGGTCACTCCCATTTACATACAGGTGCAGGAGAGAAGGTAAAGAAGTTTATTTGAAGGGTGAGGAATGCTCTTCCACACCTGATCACTCTGTAGTCTGTAGGCACATCCAATTGCATGGCGCGTGCAATGTGCAAGCGCCTAATTTAGCATGCGTCCTGAAAGGGATTCCAGTGTCAGCTATTACACCCTCTTTCACGTTGTTAGCTAACGGTAGTTATTTACTTTTAAATAACGAGGCTTGCTGTGGGATGCTGGTGGGAATTCCTTACATTGTGACTATCACAGAGAGTAGTCTGCTGTAAAAATGTCCTTTTCCCACCCCGCATGGGCGGCTGGATGTATCCATCTGACCTTCCATTCCAACCTTGAAAGCAGAGTTTAATAAGATGAGCAGAATAAGGGCTCTATCGTCTCAAAAAGAAGTCGCTCTGACTTCGTCCCGTGAAACATTTGTCCTTCACAGGGCTCGAAAAATGGTACTAGTCCTGCAGGTCTAGTGCCTTGGAAAATCCCCTCGACCTCACTTCAACCTGCTTGACCTCCGTCTCCGAAAACGGAGCAAAAGTGACAAGGTAACAAGATTTAAAGGCATCTTTATTGCTCATTCCCTTTGTGAGCAATAAAAATGCCTTTAAATCTTGTTATCTTGTCACTTTTGCTTCGTTTTCACAGACAGAGGACAAAAGTTAGTTTCTCTTCCTACTCGCCAGAAAGGGCGAGTAGGACCTAAAAATAGCTCGTCCTCATCAATTCTCCCTCGCAAATGCGAGCGGGCGAGTGGATTTGTCGAGCCCTGCTTCACGTAGCCAACACCCGCACCGGGGTGCAGGCACTTTTAAATACTGATCTCCCACTTCATTTTGGTTCCCTGATTCAAACTATATTTAATGCCTTGTCAACAACTGGCTTGGCGCATTTTTTCAAAATTGTTGGCTCTGGCCTCGTGACGTCCTTCCAAACTATTTTTGGTGTGATACCGGCATTTTTTCATTCTATTTTTTCCAGCGTCTTTGGCGGGCTCCCGTTGATTCTCGCCCTCACGGCTGGTGTGCTGCTGTTGGTCGGCTTACTGCGCAATGGCTTCACAATTTGTGTCACGCGACAGCCTGTCCCGGCTGCTCCAGCTTCGTAACCGGATGCTTGAATATTACAGAACTTTACCACTGGCAACCCTGAGCATAGCCTATGGATTATCCTTCCGGTTTTCCTACTTTACATGCGTACAACCTGTTTTTCATTGCCTAGATTGTCCTTTCGAATGGGCTGGATTTGTGCTTGTCAAACTCTGTCTCCTGCCCCGGATTATGATTGACTGATGAGTCCATTAGTGGCTCATGAGTTGGACTGTTCTGGTGTCAGGATTATGGCCTGTGGAGCGGCACATGGAGTCCAAGGGATTTGGGACATCGGAACAGCAGCGTATGACTTCTTGGCAAGAAGTTATCTTGAAGAACACGCCAGTTGTCCTCTGCTGGTGCTCGAGGCCCCGGTTATCGAGGACCATGTATGTTCGTTTACCTTATTAGACTGGATGGCGGACACTTTTGCAAATCGTTCCAATGACTTCCTCTTGGAAGCTGTCGCTACGTACTGTGCTTACACATTGATGGATTAACTTTAATACCGTCCAGCTTCCCTTGCACAAACCACAAATTTTTGTGTGTGTTCCAACATCTGGGCTCGTAGAGCCTTTGCATGATGTATTGACTTACCATTTTCTTTTTTCCCCTTCATTTTGGTTTTGTAATGTTTTTTTTCGAACTTTCACTCCTCTTTATTTGGATATCCAATACATGCACTTGGTTCCGCTCTGTCGAACTTGAACTCTGCGTTCCCTTTTGTATCCCTATTTGTTCGTGGTCTGATTAAGGGGGGGGGGTGTAGTGAGGGCAGCGATTTAGATACATACATTGCTATGTTAGCATAAGCACGTTAGATGTTAGAAAAGCCATCGTGCCACTTTTGCTGCTTTTGCACACGACACTGCAGAGACATATTTGAAAACTGCTTGCTTGCCTTTTCTTCACATGAGAACTGTCTGTTGTTCACATCCCTAGACGTGCACTGCGACCTTGTACCATGTCTGTCTTGGTGGGCAAGACAGACATGGTACTCGCAAATAGTGGAAATGGCACAGGGGCCACCACACAAGATAACCAAAAGAAAAGACTTACTGTCCATGCAGAACGGAGAAGTTCTACACCCAGAGCCAGAGAGCCTCGGCCTAGCGGCATGGCTCCTGAAGACAGAGTTTGCACACTTTAAGCTACCTCAAAGCACTATGCGAGTGCTCCGGGAGGCAAGGAGACCGACCACACAGAAATGCCATGGGGAAAAATGGAAGAGGATCACACTGTGGTGCAGAAAAAATAAACTGCAAAATAAGTTGACAAGGGAATCAACGGTGCTTCGATACCTCACGCATCTACTAAAAGCCAAGCTAAGCTCGTCTTCACTAAGAGTCCACCTAGCGGCGATTGTGGCCTACACACGAGGTGAGACGGGAGAAAGTTTCTTTAAGTCACGAGTAGTAAAGAGATTCCTGGAAGGGGCAAAGAGGATAGCGCCACCAAAGAGGATTCCGCCACCGGCATGGAACCTCAACATAGTCCTGACGGAGCTTATGAAGGCGCCCCTTGAGCCCATCCACAAGGCCTCACTACAAATGCTGACAATGAAAACAGCCTTTCTGGTGGCAATAACCTCGCTGCGCAGAGTGAGAGAACTGCAAGCATTAACGCTGCAAGAGCCTTACATCCAAATACACAAGGACAGAGTCGTAATGAGAACGGACCCACACTTCATGCCGAAGGTGGTGTCGGCATTCCATATGAACCAAACTATACAAATACCTAGTTTCTTTCAAAACCCAGCCACAAGCGCAGAGAGGGCACTACACACTCTAGACGCTAGAAGAGCGGTGATGCACTACATCGAGAGAACAAAGGAGCACAGGAAAACCAAGCAGTTTTTTGTGTCCTTCGCAACCAGCTTCCTGGGTAGACCAGTAACGAAAAGCACCATTGCGCAATGGATCACACTAACGATACAATTCTGCCACAAACAGGCAGGGCAAGAGCTAACAGAGGGGGCACGTGCCCACTCCACAAGAAAGAAGGGAGCAACGATTGCCTTTCTGGCAAACACGCCCATTCAAGACATATGCCTGGCGGCAACATGGGCTTCAGTGCATACGTTCACTAAGCACTACTGCGTGGATATACAAATCAACAAGGAAGCACAAGTAGGGCAAAGGGTGCTTCAACATATATTCAACGACCAACGCTCATCTTCCACCCAGCCGCCACAAAGAGGACAAACCGCTACAAAGTCTATGCACGGCATAGTGAATCCAGAAAGATTCACGCTGCAAAACGAATAGCTTACCTGTCAGTGTAGTTTTGCAGCTTGAAGATCTTTCTGGATTCACTAGCGAACCCACCCACCTCCGCCAGAAATATGAGGCAGGAGAGGAAGGTGGAAGGACAGAGAGTAAAAGAACAAGAGAATAGTGAAAGTGGATACATTGAAAAAGAAAATACTAAAGAATGCCTAGGGTTCAAAAAAAAAAAAAAAAAAAAAAAAAAAAAAAAAGGAAAAAAGAACCCGAGGATGGCGCCCCAAGGTGGGACTTCTGCAGGAAGCATGCCGACGTCACAAGAAGTACACCAAATGGTAGGACGTCGACGCCCATCTGGGCTACAAAAAAAAAACAAAGAAAGACTACGATTCCGGACCCAATCACCAGACCGCGGAATAATGCACAGCATAGTGAATCCAGAAAGATTCACGCTGCAAAAGGTACCACCCCAGAAAAAACGCCTGAGGAACTCAGGCCAAGGAAGGGGGGCGAGGGAGGCGAAGCCCGCAAGGAGGCGCTGAACAGCCGAGTCGGCGTGTTCATCAAACAATAAAACCCCATCAAAGGTTAAATCAACAAGACTCTCCCAGATATTTTCCGGGAAGACGCTATCCCGTAACCAAGCATGGCGCCGCAAGGCGACTGAACCAGCCATAGCCTGGCCTAAGGAATCCGCAGTATCCAAGGCAGAGCAGATCGTAAACTCAACAAGGTCACGGCCATCCCAGAGAAGATGAAGTAGGACAACACGAGCGCCTTCAGTGCCGGTGGAAAGCAAAGACTCTGCAGAGTCCCACAGGGCAGAGGTAGCCCAAGCCAGGACACACTGTATTTACTGACTGTAGTGCAGCACTAGTGGAGGCAAAGATGTTCTGACCCCATGACTCAAGCCATCTGGACTCCCTGGAGGGAGGAAGCAGTAGTCGGGGCAAGGAAGGGAAGGCAGTTTGCAAAACAAACCCCTGCACGTCGGGATGCACAAATAAGCAGACCAGATCATGTGGAGCAGGACGGTGGCGGTGCAAGACCAAATGAGCCACGGGGTCACCGGAAGCTGGCCGAACCCAGGTACCCAAAAGGGCATTATAAGGAGAAGCTTTAAAGGGCAGAAGTGGCTCCACATTCCCTGACCCACGGTGAAAGACATCAAGTAAAGGGTCCACAGGCAAGGGCGCCAAAGGAGGTTGCATGTTCAAAATCCGAGTGGCCACAGGGACCACTCTGAGAAAAGCTGCACCAGCCTCGGTAGCCCTCCGAGGAGGGGATAGTAGCTCATCAGTAGGTGAGGGCTGTAAGCTAACCCTCCCAAGACAGTGAGGGTGAGACCATTGCCCAACTGAAGGGAGCCCCATTGACGAATGGGGGTCCTAATGAGGCTCTTGAGGAGGCGAGGAGCCTGCCGGGTGCGGGTGCTCTTGAGGAGGTGGGGATCCTGCCGGAACCACATATTCTAAGGGAGGCACAGGCAAGAATACATCCGGCGTCGCCGGGCGACGCCAAACTCTCTCCGGACACTTCCGGAGAAGAGTCAACAACTCTGCATCGATGCGGCGCCAAAACTACTTTAGTTGGCACCGATCGAGCGTCGTCCGGCGCCGACCTGACACCATCCGGCGCCGAATCCACGATAAGCTCCCTTTTCGAAGAAGAAGGCGCCGGAGCCGGGGATGCAAGCCTCCGGCGCTGCACCATCGCCGACTCAGCCTCAACCAGAACTGGCTCCGACTCCGAAGGAAGAAGTGGAGGCAGGGCCGGGGAGGTGACAAGCCCTCCTTCCGAAGGACAAGGTGCCGGAGCAGGGGAGGCAAGCTTCCGGCGCTGCCTCAGCCTCAACCATAACAGGCTCCAACTCCGGAGAAAGAAGCCGAGGCAGAGCCGGGGAGGCGGGTCTACGGTGCCGGAACGGTGCAGACCCCGACTCCGGACAGGCGGCTGCCTGCCAAGAAGGCTGAGGCGTGCACAAAGCGAGGCTTTGAGCATCAGCAACTACCTGCGAAGCCACAGGGAGCCCCACAGGACTATGCGGCATGGCAGGGGTGCAATGGGTCGTAGAGGGGGACCCAGCCAGGCCGCACCCTGACGCCGCCATATGGATCGTAGAGGGGGACCCAGCTGGTCCGCGCCCTGACGATACCACATCTCCGACGTCCCTGGAGAGCACGGGCTCATTTGACGCCGGGGGCGAACCCACCGGCGAGTCCATCTGGGACCCCAGAGGTAGCGGAGGCCCCAAGGACCCCCCAGGGATGGGAGAGGACCCAAGGGATGCCTGCAAAGACGTGGCATAAGCCTCCATTTGGGACCGAGTCGCCCCCACACCCGGATAGGGCAGATCGAGGGGGGACGACTGTCGGGGGTGCACATCCGGAATGTTCCGGGAACCAGTGCCCCTGACAACAGATGAAAGTGAGGTCGAGGACCTCGGCGACATGCGCCACAACTTACCAAGAAGTAGTGGACGACCGCTCCGGGCCCCAGAGGGCAATCGACGGCAGACCTGCGTTGAAGAGGCCATGGGACGAGACGATTCCGACCAGGACAACCGTGCAGAGAGAAGCTTCATCCGGTGCCCCCGCCGGGACTTCGGCTGGAGGTGGTGTGAGGCGTCGCAATTCGTGGTGTGGTGGTGCTCACCCAGACATCACATACAGATAAGATACGGGTCCGTCGCGGACATTTGCCACAAACAGGAAGTACAGGATTTAAACCCCAAGGGCATCGCACACTGTTCCAGTCGCGAAGCGTCGAAAAAGGGCCTGAAAACAGGCCAGAGGAACTGCTCACTCCAGATCCACATTGCACGCGTAAAAGAAGGAAACTGACTTCAGCACGCCGGGAGGGACTTATTTGACCTCACTGACATCACGTACATGGATGACGTCAGGTCGGGGTCGTGTGGCGCTGTCCCCCGGTGCGGAGAGGTGGTGCTGCTGCTGCAAAAAGAAATCCGGATCCAGTCTGACGCCTGGGGATATTCTATGTAAAGGAATCTGCAGCAAGATGTCTATTAGATAATGTCTGTTCTTCAGTGTCTGGGCTGGTTGGCCAGTCTTAGTTTTCAGTTTTCTCCTTTCAGAGTTCTATTTTAATCTCTTTGCTTGTCCTCTTTTTACTTTAATTATTTTAATGTTTCTTACTACATTTAATACGAGGATACTACATCTCTCTAGGCAGTGCTAACTTGTTTGCTTTCCGCTCATTTAATCTGCAGTGCACCACATCCCAGGTAGACATTTCCTCCAAACCAGGAGAAAATTATGCACACTGTTGCCCATAGTGTAGTATTTTTTTACCATTCCAATATGGCCTACAAATTAGTTCCAAATGTGGCGGCCATGATGGATCTTTACATCAACATTAGACTATTTACAATACTGCTTCAAGATGGACACTTGCTGCTATGTTCAGTTTCATTATTACAAGCACATGCATGCAGTATTTAGATGGCAGCATGACTTCTTTTTCCTACTTGCATTCTTTTATTTATTTAAGTATTTATATAGCACACTACTACCCGAGGGCGTCTAGGCGCTTGCAGAATCGGCAATAATGTACACCAAGTGTCATATTCCAGTCCTTACGCAGGTTACGGAGTAAAGAGCCATGTCTTCAGACCTTTCCTGAAGAATAGCAAATCAGAGGCATTCCTCAAATAAAATGGTAGCTTATTCCACCATCTTGTAGTATTGCTGAAAAAAACTTTTACCACCCCATTTCTGAAGACGGAATGCGGGCTCAGCAATTAACTTCAGTGAAGTCGACCAAAGTGTTCGTCCAGGGATATGCCATTTAAAGCGCTTTATCAGGTATCTGGGACCTGAACTTTGTAAAGCTTTAAAGGCAATGCATAAGGCTTTAAACCGTATGCGCTTCTCCATAGGTAGCCGGTGCAGAGTGTTGAGAGCATGTTTAGCTGATGTATATTTGGCTAATCCAAAGAGCAATCTTTTAATTTATCTTCTATATGATGTTGAGTTTGTGTGCCTTTGTTTAATTGTCTTTTTACACCAAATGCTATACATGTGAGACACCTACTTTTGTCATAATTCCTTAGCAAACAGAAGTTACAGACCCAAATGAAGTAGGTGCTACGTGAAGGATGGGATTTAAAAGATGTGTTTTCCATATTCCACCTCTTCCCTCGAGCCATTCGAATACTAACTGTTCCGAATTGTTCTGAGTCTGTAAGTATCGAACAGCTCTCAAGTGTCCCTAGTGTCTCAGATTGTGGTTTCAGGTCCTTTTTTTGTATTTTAAAGCAGATGTGTGTGCCACATGCAGGTCTGGCAAACGGGTCCAAACCCAATGGCAGAAAAAATAAAAATAGGGTTGTATGGGTGTGTGTCTGTGTCTGTTCTATGTGGGTTTTAAGAGACATGATCGCGAGTCTTAAGTCCCATGCTTGAAACCGAAATGTAGACTTTGAAAAAATGAAAGTGTAATGTTTCGATCCAAGCCTTGGATGGCAGAAGAGTGCATACAATGCGAACTACAATGCCACAAACGATAAAGCTAGGGTAAGACAAGTCCCAGTTCACCTTGGAACAAACGGCCTGCTCAGCTCCAGTCTTTTTTTCTTGTAGCTTTCACAGCCCACCCTGTATACTCACCTTGAGGCCACTAACCACCCCTCCCCCCAGCGATTGCTTTTGCTGCAGGGCCAGGATCACACACACGCTGCTAGTTACTTCTTATGGATTCATTTTATAGGTTGCCTAGATCTCTTGTCATATGTCCTACAATCCTAAGCATTCTTTGAAATACTAGCAGGACTTTTCTTTTGTTTCAGACTGTTACCTGTAGAAGTTTCTGGGTTTCTTGCTGTCTCCATAGGAGTTGGTTGGTCAAGGCTTTTCATTGTTCAAGATTGGGAAATGATAGGGCCATGATGGGGGAAATGTTTGGAAATTAGAAAGCTACTGAACACCAGCGCCTTAGAAAGTGTCACGGTCCTGGATGGAATTTATCAAGCTTCCCTTCCTCCGCTTACAATCTTCCAAACACCTATAACACCAGCCCACCTGATGGGCCTACACTCATGCAGCGTGACACTGTAAGAAGGGCTGGCCCTCGGCATACACTCATGCAGTGTGACACTATAAGAAGGGCTGGCCCTCGGCATACACTCATGCAGTGTGACACTTGTAAGAAGGGCTGGCTCTCTGCATACACTCATGCAGTGACACACTTGTAAGAAGGGCTGGCCCTCGGCATACACTCATGCAGTGTGACACTTGTAAGAAGGGCTGGCTCTCTGCATACACTCCTGCAGCGTGACACTTGTAAGAAGGGCTGGCCCTTAGCATACACTCCTGCAGCGTGACACTTGTAAGAAGGGCTGGCCCTCAGCATACACTCCTGCAGCGTGACACTGTAAGAAGGGCTGGCCCTCGGCATACACTCATGCAGCCTGACACTTGTAAGAAGGACTGGCTCTCTGCATACACTCATGCAGTGACACACTTGTAAGAAGGGCTGGCTCTCTGCATACACTCATGCAGTGTGACACTTGTAAGAAGGGCTGGCTCTCTGCATACACTCCTGCAGCGTGACACTTGTAAGAAGGGCTGGCCCTTAGCATACACCCCTGCAGCGTGACACTTGTAAGAAGGGCTGGCCCTCAGCATACACTCATGCAGCGTGACACTTGTAAGAAGGGCTGGCCCTCAGCATACACTCAGGCAGCGTGACACTTGTAAGAAGGGCTGGCCCTCAGCATACACTCATGCAGCGTGACACTTGTAAGAAGGGCTGGCCCTCAGCATACACTCATGCAGCGTGACACTTGTAAGAAGGGCTGGCCCTCAGCATACACTCATGCAGCGTGACACTGTAAGAAGGTCTGGCCCTCGGCATACACTCATGCAGTGTGACACTTGTAAGAAGGGCTGGCTCTCTGCATACACTCCTGTAGCGTGACACTTGTAAGAAGGGCTGGCCCTCAGCATACACTCATGCAGTGTGACACTTGTAAGAAGGGCTGGCCCTCAGCATACACTCATGCAGCGTGACACTGTAAGAAGGGCTGGCCCTCGGCATACACTCATGCAGTGTGACACTGTAAGAAGGTCTGGCCCTCTCATACTAGGGCAGAGGTGAGGCATAGAGAGTGATGCTCAATAGGATGAAGTCACACACTGACGCTTTCCCACAGCTCCTCCTTTTGGCCTTCGAATGCCAATACTGACCACATAAAATAATGGTGGGAACTCTCCAGACAGTCACTCCTTGGATAACAATTAAATGTATTAATGTACAAGTGTACAATAGGGTATAAAAACTATCTTGAGGGTCATCGGATCCTGAAAACTAGCTTGAAAACCAGAGTGAAATCCCCCCGTGTAGGAGAGAAGGATTTGTGAGGTCAATAAAAGGACCACTCATGAGAACTGTTAACGACTGGTTCCTAGGACATTACTCTCCCGGCTTTCCTTCCACCCAGACATGAACAATGATTCACACACTTTGAGCCTTATCCCCCACATCCAAATCACTTGCATCCAATTAACTCATACACATGACAACAGCACTCTAAAAACACATGTTTCATTGTCAAATTTCATTGCATAAAAGTAAATAAATACATCTGAAGTGCCGTACCATATATACACACACAGGTCACACGCATAAGTTAGCAAAGGTACACAAACAAAGGGGTGGAGGACAGGGTTGTTTGGAAGGGCTGGTACCAGTCCAGAAAGAGCTAGCCTAAAGATATCTGCAGGATGCAAGCCCGGTGCAGAATCGTGGATTGTCAAGAGCCCTGACTTTTCCTGGCTGGTGACAAGCATCTAAGCAGCATTTGACAGGGAGAGGGAAGGACAAACATTAAGTTATAGCAAAAGCTCCAGTGGTTAATTTCTTGCTACAGGAGTTTGAGAGAAGCCTGAAGACAGGCCTGCAGCACCAGGTGCCCTCTGCGGCCCAGCGGTGGAAAGGCACTAGGAGGTGTAGTGACACTTGCCCTGCTTCACCTACCCACTCCGTGGTGGGTACCACGTCCCTTGGGTCTAGGATACACACTGAATCAGGAGGGCATCTCATGTGCTGTGTTCAACTCCCTTCATCAACAACCTTGCTGCATTCTTTTCTGACATCCATGGAAGACAAATTTGGTGGTCTGAGTGTCCAGGGCTACACAGAGCTGATATGTCCTTATCACAAAACCACCAGAAGATGGCAAACTCCTAGGCCAGTCCGAATAACTCGCCACGGCATGATATGAGTGAAGTCACACAGCTCCACACTTACATTAAAAAGGCACTTGTGATCCCTTACCTCTGAGAGGGGGCAGGGGTGCCTGGTAGTGGCACTCACCCACCCAGCAAGAGGTAAACAAACTGATCGCGGAACCTATACAGCAGATCCCATTGCGGCTGCAAAGGCTTTATCCTACGTCTTTCACAGACGCCAGTGTGAAGGGATTCCATTGAACCAGGGGCAGAAGCTGAGCCTCTGACTTCAACAATATATGAAGCGTCGGTTCTACAGTGGCATCTAAAATATCTCACTATGGTCCTCTTTTCATGGCCATCCGAATTAGCAAAATAGGACAACTGCAGAACTAGTGGAAGTATAAATTCTAACATCAGTGGTTTAAGCTTTTTTTGTGCACAATCTTGTTTTTTAGCCGCCGGGCGGCTGCAGAGTGCCCTGTTCCCGTACGCTTTGCCGGCATTGCTGCTCCTTTCAAGGGACTACGTTGAGACAATGCAGCTGCCTGTCCCTTTCGACTGTTCCTCCCTTCTCAGTCAACAGATCACAGCTGTGCTCGCAGTGTGCGAACGTAGTGTCCAAGGTTTGCTCCAGTTTATTCCAGCGACCTCAGGCCATAAAGTCAAAAGCGGACATCCTGTGGATCCCATCAGGAGAACAAGGAGTTCCAAATGGGTGACCTTCACAAGTCCGTCACCTTATTCTCTACCAGGGCAGCGATCTGTTGGAGGCGATAGGCCAGCTGCATTTTCTGTCCCATGGTGTCCTCGTCCAAAGCAGTTATGATCTAAATGTGGAAGAAAAAAAAAGAAAAAGTCTGTATTTCAAGTCCTTCTTTTTTACGGTAGAGTATTCCAGCAAACGTACTTTATGTTGCCAGCAGCACATCACTAATACGTCCCAATCTAGCCCACAGCTTCCCACAAAGCATACATACAAAGGAGGGTCCTTGAGAAAAAAGAGCCTGAAGATGGCTACCACACACAAACACCTGGGGCACCGTCAGACGTCACACAAGGGATGGACCAAGCACCAAATACTGGTAGATGTCACCCCAAACAAAAGGGGGGAAAAACAGACAATTCCAGACCCAACCACTATATGGCGGAATAATGCACAGCATGTGAATCCAGAGAAAGGATTCATGCTACAAAACCAGGGTCAGAGTAGAAAGAACAAGTCATTTACATAAAGGGCGGTGCAGCTGGTGTCCAACAAAGAAAAGGCAGGGAGGCACACTGAAAAATGTAAAGGGATCCTGAATACAGAAGCCCAGCAACGCTTGCAGATCAACTTGACTGAATGGATTCATGAAAACAAAATCCAATAGAAAAATAAAATTCTGCAGAATGGATTGGTCAGCTTAGATTTGTCCGACTAGTGAAATGGCAGGAATGCATTCTACTGACAGCATACAGCCAGAGTTTGGAAACCCCTGCTAGGAATGCACTCTACAGACCACATACAGCCAGAGTATGGAAACCCCTGCTAGGAATACACTCTACAGACCGCATACAGCCATAGTTTGGAAATCCCTGCTAGGAATGCACTCTACCTACAGCATGCAATAAGAGTTTAGAAACCCCAGCTAGGAATGCACTCTACCGACAGCATGCAATAAGATATGCAAAAGTTGGTCGCACACTGCTCGTCACACCAGCAAGTTGCCCCAAAGGACTGTGGTAAATGTAGTGGCGATGGCGGGTACGCCTATGCCACGATGTGTAAAAAGAACAGTATGTGTTGCGTTAGCCATCCCTGGACACGTGTTTCGAGGTAGTTGCCTCTCGTCAGCAGGGAGCAGGTCAGTGTAAAGGGGTGCCGTGTGGACTGCCATGAGAGGTACTCTACCAGTTTTAATTACTTTTTGGCAGTCCACGCGGCACCCCTATACACTTACCTGCTCCCTGCTGATGAGGCAACTACCTCGAAACACATGTCCAGGGATGGCTAATGCGACACATACTTTTCTATACACACCGTGGCATAGGCGTACTCGCTGTCGCCACTACATTGACCATAGTTCCTTGGGGCAACTTGCTGGTGTGACGAGCAGAGTGCGACCAACTGTATTTGAAGCATGCAATAAGAGTTTAGAAACCCCAGCTAGGAATGCACTCTACCGACAGCATGCAATAAGAGTTTAGAAACCCCAGCTAGGAATGCACTCTACCGACAGCATGCAATAAGAGTTTAGAAACCCCTGCCAGGAAGGCACTCTATCTACAGCATGCAATAAGAGTTTAGAAACCCCGACAGCATTCAGAAAGTATGAAAACCCTGCTAGGAATGCACTCTACCGACAGCATACAGCCATAGTTTGGAAACCCTGCTAGGAATGTACTCTACAGACCGCATACAGCCAGAGTTTAGAAATCCCTGCTAGGAATGCACTCTACTGACAGCATACAGCCAGAGTTTGGAAATCCCTGCTAGGAATGTACTCTACTGACAGCATACAACCAGAGTTTAGAAATCCCTGCTAGGAATGCACTCTATCGACAGCATACAGCCAGAGTTTGGAAATTCCTGCTAGGAATGCACTCTACCGACAGCATTCAAAAAGTATGAAAACCCTGCTAGGAATGCACTCTACCGACAGCATACAGCCATAGTTTGGAAACCCTGCTAGGAATGTACTCTACAGACCGCATACAGCCAGAGTTTGGAAACCCCTGCTTGGAATGCACTCTACCTACAGCATGCAATAAGAGTTTAGAAACCCCTGCTAGGAATGCACTCTACAGACCGCATACAACAAGAGTTTGGAAACCCCTGCTATGAATGCACTGTACAGACCACATACAACCAGAGTTTGGAAACCCCTGCTAGGAATGCACTCTACTGACAGCATAGTTTAGAACCCCCTGCTAGGAATGCACTCTACAAACCATATACAGCCAGAGTTTGGAAACCCCTGCTAGGAATGCACTCTACCGAAAGCATACAGCCAGAGTTTGGAAACCCCTGCTAGGAATGCACTCTACCTACAGCATGCAATAAGAGTTTAGAAACCCCTGCTAGGAAAGCACTCTACCGACAGCATACAGCCATAGTTTGGAAACCCTGCTAGGAATGCACTCTACAGACCGCATACAGCCAGAGTTTGGAAGCCCCTGCCAGGAATGCACTCTACCTACAGCATGCAATAAGAGTTTAGAAACCCCTGCTAGGAATGCACTCTACCGACAGCATACAGCCAGAGTTTGGAAACCCTGCTAAGAATGCACTCTACAGACCGCATACAGCCAGAGTTTGGAAGCCCCTGCCAGGAATGCACTCTACCTACAGCATGCAATAGGAGTTTAGAAACCCCTGCTAGGAATGCACTCTACAGACCGCATACAACCAGAGTTTGGAAACCCCGGATAGGAATGCACTCTACCGACAGCATTCAAAAAGTATGGAAACCCCTGCTAGGAATGCACTCTACCGACAGCATACAGCCATAGTTTGGAAACCCTGCTAGGAATGCACTCTACAGACCGCATACAGCCAGAGTTTGGAAACACCTGCTAGGAATGCACTCTACAGACCGCATACAACCAGAGTTTGGAACCCCCTGCTAGGAATGCACTCTACAGACCGCATACAACCAGAGTTTGGAAACCCCTGATAGGAATGCACTCTACAGACCACATACAACCAGAGTTTGGAAACCCCTGCTAGGAATGCACTCTACTGACCGCATAGTTTAGAAACCCCTGCTAGGAATGCACTCTACCGACAGCATACAGCCAGAGTATGGAAACCCCTGCTAGGAATGCACTCTACCGACAGCATACAGCCGGAGTTTGGAAACCCCTGCTAGGAATGCACTCTACCGACAGCATTCAGCCAGAGTTTGGAAACCCTTGCTAAGAATGCACTGTACCAACAGCATAGTTTAGAAACCCCTGCTAGGAACGCACTCTACAGACCGCATACAGCCAGAGTTTGGAACCCCCTGTTAGGAATGCACTCTACAGTCCGCATACAGCCAGAGTTTGGAAACCCCTGCTAGGAATGCACTCTACAGACAGCATACAGCTAGAGTTTGGAAACCCCTGCTAGGAATGCACTCTACAGACCGCATACAACCAGAGTTTGGAAACCCCTGCTAGGAATGCACTATACAGACCGCATACAACCAGAGTTTAGAAACCCCTGCTAGGAATGCACTCTACAGACCACATACAACCAGAGTTTGGAAACCCCTGCTAGGAATGCACTCTACTGACAGCATACAACCAGAGTTTAGAAATCCCTGCTAGGAATGCACTCTACTGAAAGTATACAACCAGAGTTTAGAAATCCCTGCTAGGAATGCACTCTACTGACGGCATACAACCAGAGTTTAGAAATCCCTGCTAGGAATGCACTCTACAGACGGCATACAGCCAGAGTTTAGAAACCCCTGCTAGGAATGCTCTCTACTGACAGCATACAACCAGAGTTTGGAAACCCCTGCTAGGAATGCACTCTATCGACAGCATACAGCCAGAGTATGGAAACCCCTGCTAGGAATGCACTCTACAGACCGCATACAGCCAGAGTTTGGAACCCCCTGTTAGGAATGCACTCTACAGTCCGCATACAGCCAGAGTTTGGAAACCCCTGCTAGGAATGCACTCTACTGACCGCATAGTTTAGAAACCCCTGCTAGGAATGCACTCCACAGACCGCATACAGCCAGAGTTTGGAAACCCCTGTTAGGAATGCACTCTACAGATCACATACAACCAGAATTTGGAAACCCCTGCTAGGAATGCACTCTACTGACAGCATACAACCAGAGTTTAGAAATCCATGCTAGGAATGCACTCTACTGAAAGTATACAACCAGAGTTTAGAAATCCCTGCTAGGAATGCACTCTACTGACGGCATACAACCAGAGTTTAGAAATCCCTGCTAGGAATGCACTCTACAGACGGCATACAGCCAAAGTTTAGAAACCCCTGCTAGGAATGCTCTCTACTGACAGCATACAACCAGAGTTTGGAAACCCCTGCTAGGAATGCACTCTACCGACAGCATACAACCAGAGTTTAGAAACCCCTGCTAGGAATGCACTCTACCAAAAGCATACAGCCAGAGTATGGAAACCCCTGCTAGGAATACACTCTACCGACAGCATAGTTTAGAAACCCCTGCTAGGAATGCACTCTACCGACAGCATACAACCAGAGTTTGGAAATCCCGGCTAACACCGTCTCATATTACCTGATCATAATATTTGCTTATGTAGTTATAAAGTTCCTGCAGAGCAACCAAGCAGTTCAGTTCTGTGACGTGGTTCTAGGAAAGAAAAAGTAGCTTGTTAAAGTTAGCCATGGAGACTAGGTGACATACGCAGCCTTAACCCTTATACTAGGTTGTCAAAAAAGCAGGCATTTACACCATTTAGTGTTAGTGAACACAATTTATCTCAGAAAAGTGGACTTTATTAAGAACATGCGATGCCAACATCTTTAAGTGTAAACCTAGTCAGCATGTCTGTCTACCCTCCACTCGTTTATGGCTGATTGACAATCTTCTAAATCCTTACATCAGTCTACTACCAGAGTAAACCAGCATTTTGTGAGTAGGCCTTTATGCATTAGATGCTCAGTTACCCATCAGCGGTGGATACATTGTAAGCTTAGAGGTGATGTTTCGGGACTACCCGTAACAGAAAGCCTAAGACTGCCCTAATCCAAGGGACTCTCCGAGAATGGCCAGCTTCCTAGAGTGTATCTACAGATCTGCAGCTCATATGCCTCGAACAAATGCTTTAGATCGGTGAAGCATTAAGAATTTAAGCATTTGAACATAAATGTCTATTTTTGATTACATATAGGTTCGTTCTCGGTCTTCCCTGAAAATGTGAATCTAAAAAGTACTTTGATAGCTCGCCGGCTCTGCCCATTGAAAATGGCCGCGCACTAATGCTGCTCTGAAGGCCGGAGCGGCGATTTACAAAATATCGGCATAAATATCAAACACCGCAGCACCCAAGCAGCAAATTCGGACATCGGAATGGTAGCGGAGCAGATTGACACCACTATGTCCACGTAATTCGATCTCTACGCTTAGGAAATCTATGCGGATATCGTACTGTGCATGAGGACGAGAAAATGGCGGCGCTCACCGAATCGGACTGAAGAAACAACACGCCAGCAGCACACACCACCTAACTAGTATGTACTGACGATCCCTGAACGATGCACTGATAAGTGCCAATCCTGCTGTACGTCTATATGAAACATGGAGACAGCGCTGTGTGTTTAATTGAAGTGAACTGGCACATCCCCATTGGCGGCTAAGATGGCAGCGTAAAGTGGAAATGCTGGATAATATGCGCAGATGAAACGGGCTGCGAATCTTTGTTGCTGAAGAATGAGGGAGGGAGCCCTGGCCAGGGGCGCTGCTGGGTCACTGAGGGCAGTCTGTCCCTGAGAGAGGCTGCCTATGAGTGTGGTCAGTCACTGAGGGCACCACTGCCAGGCATGCCCTGGCAGTGGAGAGAACCCGATGCCCACGGATCTAATGACTGATGGCGCGAAAATCAGGATAAGAAGTGAGGAGGCTGCAGAGGTGAATACGCCACAAGATGGCGGCTCGGCGATCGCACTGATATCGCCATTGAGGAGTGGAGCTCGGAGCCGGCGGTGCTTTTGAATTTGCCTCAGCTGCCTGCCACAAGGATTGAGGACGTGTCCAATCAGGTGCGGCCCACGGAAAGAACTCTTCACCCGAGGTGAGGGAGCTGAGGCGGAGTGCTTGCTCTCCCCCAGAGCCTGACGGCAAAGCACCGGCTCGGGAGAGGTTGGAACAAACCGGAAGCTGTCCCGGGGCCCTACAGTCAGGCGGCATCCTGATATTGCGGCTGTGCTCGATCTCGGCCTAATTTGTACCCGCACGGGCGGGGGAGGCCCCCCCGATGGCCCAGCAATGCAGCCCTGTGGTGAGATCACCGGTGCATGGACCATAGGAAATCCATGGCAGCACCCGCGAGAGGCCGGTGATAAACGAGGGAGCTGCGACTGAAGAAGTGGTGAGCCGTCCAGGGAGACAGACAGTGATCACAGTACAGACCCAAGGTGTGAGAGACTGGGTGAGAGCCCCTGTGCCAGTCCCTGGGTCACCGATCCCCTTACAATGGGAACAGTCTTCTACCCTGCCGGACGTCAGACACTGCGTCCCTGCTGGGTTTTCCCTCCCTCTCCCCCACCTCTTCCCTCCTTCATACCTCAGAGTGTGCCCGTGACCAAAGCACTCCTCTCCCCTTGTTGGGGAGGGATCCTGCATTCTTATGCCATGGAGTCTCACCGCTGAGAGAGTCCACCGTGAATTTGGGAATCACACAAAACTGAGGACTGAAAAATGATCCCTGCCCCACCCTACCGGAAGTTCAAACACAGTTACTCTCCTTGTTCACCACGCTGTTTCCCCTACCGCCTCCACCTCCGCTTCCCTCCTTCATCCCTTGGCTACCTCTCCTTTCCCTTCCTCTCTCTCCAGAATTCCTCTCCACCGGCTTGCTTTGTCTATCCTTTTGCCTATGCTCTGTTAAATTCTCCCTCCCCTCACCCTTTTACTTTACCCCTTACCCCTCTACATGCCATTTTTCTAAAAAATGTAACTTGTAACTGTTGTGCCTGATGTAACTATGTAGAATTTGTAAGATACGCAACTCTCCTCATGTAAAACGCTCATAATTCATAGCACTCTTTCTTTGTCTACTTCCTTTGCTCCTATCCCCTCTCCCCATAATCTCTCCCCTTGCCTGCTACACTGCCTAACCCCTGTCCTTTGTGCCCTTTTACTAAGCACTCCTTCTCCCCTTGTTGGGGAAAGATCCAATATTTATACTCTGGAGTCTCAGCGAACCCGCTGAGAGAGTCCACAGCGCCAGGGGAGCCACTCACAGTTGAGGTATGGTATGGCCCCCCTTGCCAAAGCACTCCCTCTCCCCTTGTTGGGGAAGGATCCAGTAGGTAGGCCTTGGAGTCTCAGAGACCCCTCTGAGAGAGTCCACTGTGTAAAGGGAGCCTCACGCAACGGAGATGGGGGAAATGAACCACTTTCCCTGGGATCACAGCTTACTGGACTTTGGACGCAGCTATGACTCGTCTACCGGTTTGTGTCCCTGTCACCCTCCCCTCCTCTGTCCCTCATTCGTTCTCTGTCTACTTCCCCTGCTCCTACCCCCCCACTGAATCTCTCCCCTTGCCTGCTTTTTCCCTTATGTATATGTCCTTATTGTTTGTTTCGACCTTACATATAACTATGTTGCCATGCTCTAATAACTGTGTAACCTTTATAACGATGTAACCTGCAACTGTGGTTTGATACTCATGTAAAGCGCTCTGATACCTCCGGGTCTAGCCAGCGCTATATAAAACCTTTATAAAAAAAAAAATAATAATAAAGTTGTGCAGCTTATAGTTTATCAATTTCACTTTTCCACAGCGCATAACGGCAAGCCATCCGTTAAAACAAGCATGCATTCTGCGAGTTGCACAGTGACTTACCCCAGAGAGCTCCGTCAGCGAGGAGTTCATCTCCTGGTAACCAGCAGGAACGGTCTGCCGAATATCTGCATAATACCTGTAAGTAGATGGTTTGTTATTCAAGTACGTAGAGATTGCAAGGCACTGAACCCCCACACTACAAGAGGAGTCTAGACTGACATGGTCTTGGGTATCTTCATTTCAGTCCCTTCCACCTCGCACAAGCCTCATCCTTTAACGTGTTTAAAGATCTGTCCCTGGAACGCCTCCCTGATTTAAGGTAACATTTCCCTCCCTTCCCAAGATGGTGCCAAGTAATATTGTGGGGCACATCAGGGGTCTAAAGCCTTTTCAGTAAAAAGAGCTCCTCCTGTTCAATTAAAATCACCCTGAGCTACTGATATTACTAGTATTTTGATCGGGACCACATCAGACAAGATCACATTAGTGATCCACGCAGTGCAGGGTTACCAGCAGTAATGAAAGAATGGCTTTGTGAATTTGAAATGCTTGTTCCTGGGTCATGCTTAACAGCCATAGCTGCAATGCACTTGGTACGAAGGTAACCAGATTAATAAGTCTCCCCTAAACCACATGATTGAACACTCAAATATCAGCTTTAAGTATGTTTTGGAAATTAGAGGCTCTGAAAATACACACATTTTCATTACAAATACACTTTACAATGTTGGTGTGTAGATTTTAGATCATTATGCTAAAGCTTCTTATGTAGGAGGCTGAGTGGCGCGCCGTAGAGCTGGTGAAGCCTGATGTACGTGGTCGCTTCTGTGAAAGGTTGCTTCAAGTGACTCGCCTTAAAATTGTCTAAAATATCCTCTTGCCCAGTTGTACATTTCTGGTGTACACTTTCTTAAAAATTGTTCTCTTCCTTCTGCCTTCCACCTCCTAGTCCAAAAACTAAATTTTTCTACTGAGCAGCTTCTCCCTTTGCTTTCGTTCCAGTACCCCACCTCCTAACTACACACATTTGGGGGTATGGATTTGAATCAGCCAAGGATCTGTGGCCGCTCCACAAAGCAAGTCTATTGTGCACTGTAAGGCTTTCTACTTCCTCCATGTCCAATGGTCTGGATCTCCAAAGACCCCAAGAAGGGACCAGGATTATCCATGTTTAAGCTGCAGGCACAAGAGGCACCAAAGCCTCCCTCAAAGCAGCGAACCCCTGGAAGACCATCGCTATAAGGAACGGACTGGACGTTTCTCGGCCCTGCTGCAGAGGCGACACCAGCTCTGTGAAACGAGGAGGATACTCACTTTTCAACCAGCTGCTTGTACCGTGGGATCTCTCTGGCATACAGGAGCTTATTCACTGGAGAGTCCTGGAAGAGTAGCAAACAAAGAGATGATGGAGCGGAGTCAGCGTTCAATTCCTACAGCTGCACGCAGGCCAGAGACCACCACGGCTCCGTCACTCGCCTGCCCACCACTGGTCCACTGCCCACATTCTGCTGATAATCTGTCCACCCCACCCCTTACCAGCCCTACATACCTCACCTTGTTTCCCACCCCCTTGGGTCTATAGACATTCCCGTTGTTCACTTACTGCCCTTGTCCCCTGAGCCCATGCTACAGCAGTACTCACTCGCCCCACTTTGTGTTCCGAGATGGTGCAAGAGTCGATGAAGGTCTGCGCAATCACACAAAGGATGGCGTCCACGTTATCAGACACCTGCACATCGAAGATCATCTGTGGGTTCTTCAAAATAAGGACCCAGAATCGCAGCAGCAGACTGAAAGTTTGGGGACAAAGGCAAGAAGTAGTGAGAACATCAGATTTGTGCACAAATACCAGCAAGGTTACAGAGTACATTAACGCTTGCTCCCAACATCTGCAGTGATATGTGGGCTGCAAGTTCAAATCTCATCCAGGTGTCACTTTTCCATCCTTCCCAGGTAAGTGAATTGAGTACTGAATTGGGTGATGCTAGCCTCTCTTGTTCACAGAGCTTAGAAACAGCAAATTTAGGATGTAGAGCACTAAATGGAAAAGTTCCTATTATAATAAAGCACCAACATTGCGCCCCACTTACCGTACAGGGCCATAGCAGCGTTGTCGTTTAAATACAGAGACCACTGAAATAACCCATTTGATTCTATGCGGTTACATTATGCAAATATGTGGAGTCCCATAATTCCCTTTACCTGTGTCATCGGGATGTGGCAACGGGCCTTCATTTCAACAAGATAGGGATCTCAAGCCCTCCTAATCACTTTTATTGTCTTTCAAATGATCACCATCAGCCATTAAATTACATGCATCTGTGCAAATTCAGAGGTGAAACTCCACCCGCTGTCTGTACCTTGCTCTTTTCCAGATATGGAACTCCCGCCTCTGTATTCACCTATATGTGTCTCTTCCAGATGTGGAACACATCCACTTATATTCATAAACATCTGTATAAGAAATCTAGGCCTTATTCATGAGGTGGTGGTGTTACAGGGCTCACTGAATGATCCCACCAATGAAACAAATCCCGATCCTTGCAAGAGACGCTTACACCTGGATATACCACCAGAAACCTAAATCCAAGTGTTCTGTCTAGAACCAAGTTTATGGGAAATCCTCATGGCTAATCGGTGCCCCTCTAAGCACCTGTGCCACTACTGGTAGCTTATTTGCCCTCCTGTGAAAAGCAGTTCGGTCTGTTTGTTTTCCTTCATGATAGTAGCCCCTCTAGCAATACTGTGACAACACTGATCTGCCTTTTCTCTCTTTAGTTCTACTGTCTTTAAAACAGTGGTCTCAGTCACGTATTCCTAGGCAGTCTCAGATGTATGCTTGTTACTCATACCTGGGGTTCTTCAACGATGCACCTAGTGAGCTGATGGTCACTGATCCCTGACAACCTGTGCCTTCCAGATGTGCCCCCACAGCCATCTAATGATCCACCTGTTTGTCTTCTGAATGTTAAACTCGGTCATCTGTATGAGTCTCCAGATGTAGAATTCCCACCCCTTGGTCCCTCTTTGAATCTACAGTAAGTGAAACCGTTGACTGTATTTATTCTATAGGTCTAACAAACCTCTGCAGCCTCTCATCTATTCGTCTGCATTTTCCAAGTGTAGAATCCACACCTGTTTGTCTCCGTGTGAATCTACACTAAGTGAAACTGCTGCCTCAGTGTTTATTCTAGGAGTCTAGCAAGTGTGGACCAGCCTCACCTGGCTTCATCTAAATGTTCCAGATGTGGAAGCCTAGTTATCGTTGAAGGATGGAACCTCCACCCCTGTAACAGCCTATCTAGTGCTTCACAGGATATCAGAGGAATTAAACAAAAGTTCTTAAAGAAAAGGATAGAAGAGGAGAACCTTGGCTACTGTCTTGAGGTTTTCAATTTTGGAAATGTGTAAGCGGTGTAGGCGCCTTGGCTTTGCTGCATTGATGCGAATAGATTCCATCTGCCTCCAGGGCTCTTTTTGATTTTGGGCATGTTCAAGAGTTGACCAATGCTTTATCACGCGTCTTGAGGGAAAGGACGATTGTCCTCTTTTCAAGATGATGGAGGGTTCCCATTGACAGATGTGTGTGTCAATATAACCTTAGAGGACATGCTATGTTTACCAGCAGCAAGAGAAGGCTGTAGGTGTATAGGTCTTGTGTGCTCATCGAGCGGAGGAACTCTGAATCACCTACAGCCTAAATGGCATCAAGGCTTTAGAAATGCCATGGTCATTCCAACACAGACTGCCCTCGTTAGGGGGGCCTTGTATATGCAGCACTCCCTCCTCAGCATTTACATACCTGTGCGTCTTCCAGAGGTGGACCGTCTCCTGCTCCTCGATGCCATGCTTCTCCGCCAGGTCATCCAAGAAGTCGAAGAAATACTTCACGGCGATGGGGACCGGCCGGTTCACCCCGAGGATGACCTGGAATGTGTCATCTACAAACTTCTGCAGGGTCCCCTGCAAAGCAATAGAAGATGGAGAGATGTGATCATGTTTCAGACAGAGTTTGGAGTGCAACCAAAGTGGTGAAGATAAACTGAAGCAGTTCATGAAATAATGCAATTATACAGGAGGTTTAGGACATAGGATGTGGGCATCGGTGCAGGTTATGAACAAGGCCCGTAAGAGCTAGGGCCAGGGTGAGAGGCGGACCACTAAACAGCAAAGGGAAGCTAGAGGCAGGTCTAGAAGTGGCGGGAAGGCTAAGTTGTGATTCAGGAAGTGATACAAGGCGCAGCAGTGATTAAGAATGTGATCCACAAGATGAGAGGCCAAGATGGCTGTCCCTTTCTAAAGCACTATGGCACCTTCCCTTAACTATCATTCTGCATCCAGTTGCTGGCAGAACGATGCCACTTACCACCCTGTCCAGCAAACCGTAAATACAGGAAGGAAATCCAAATGATTGCCTGAATTCGAGGACCAGTGGTTCCAAAGCTTGGCAGAATGAGGTAAGAACAGACAGACTCCACCTCTTTGGGTTTACCGCCTGGTAATTGGTGGAGCAGCCCAAACGAATGAGGAGCCAGGCTGCAGAGGCCCCAGTTGTTGGGCAAGGCCTATGGGATGGCCCTACGGTGTTGCTGGAAACAAACGTACTACAATTACAGTCGCCTCCTGCCGAAAGGAGGTGGGTGGACACATTTACAGTGCCTGCAAGACCCATGAAACTAGCTTGGTGGAGGAGGTAGAAGTGGTCCTCTGGAGGCTGGCAGCAACTGGACTGTACCTCTCGGCAGTGCCTGTGAGCTAGAAACCACCATCGGGCCCATGGGAACATGAAACGGAGGAACCTTGATTTGTCCTCCTGGAAGGCATGGGTGGTCGTAGAGGAGAAAAAACTAAGTGGTACTGGGACAATAATTACCAACAGAGACATCCTCTGACACGGAAATCTCCAGGCCCTCCCCTACCTACGAATGGTGGTAAGCAATGGATTGAAGCGGAAAATGGAGGAGTCCCGCTACAAAGCAAAGGAAGCCCCAACAAATATTGCAAGATCTGAGGAAGATGATGGGACTATTATAACCTGATGGGTGGATAATGGGATGTGACTATGTGTACTGCTATTTCAGATGAATTTTGATACTATGATTGCACTACGTACCTCAGTATATTTTTTACCTAAAAAAATGTGATTAAAAAAAGAAATTGATCCATGAAAGTAATAGCCTGTTCAGGTAGGAGTAGGGGACCTAGAAACAGTGGTCCTAGCGTAAGCAGTCTTAGTGGCAGGTAAGAAAGCAGCGGAGGCATGCAGTAAATGCACTTCAGGAAGTGATGCACAACACCTAGAGGCAGAGGAGGAAATGATGGAGTAGTTTCTTACCTGTAACTCCAGTTCTGTAGTAGGGGTATCTCTGTTATAGTCATAATCTATGAATAATCCCCGCCCATGTGCGGGGACCCCGGAGCAATCAAAAATATCTCTTAAGCTGTCCCGCATTTGCAAACCTGCAAAGACACTTAAGAGACAGACAAAATAATACAGCCTAATCACAACAAGGCTGCACTGGCCAGCACTTCCTCTGAAGGGAACACAAAAGCCAAAATAAAGTTTAAATGTCATTTTTATTCACATCTGACATCCTCCTTTATTACCACACACTCCCTTCACCAAAATCCCTTTAAACAATAGAGAGGAAGGGGTGGACAGACAAGCCCTATAGGCTGTCATTATGTGTCTGCTAAAGGGATACCGTGCCTTTAAGAAACTCTCCAGAGACCCCCGGTATCCCAGGATGCACAGCCAACACAAGTTACTTTCAGTTCTTTTTGAAGGTGTATAACAACAGGCCTGATACTATCAGGTTACTCCACCGGGGAGGAGGGAGGGTCGCTTATGACTATAACAGAGATACCCCTACTACAGAACTGGAGTTACAGGTAAGAAACTACTCCTTCTGTAGTAGGGGATCTCTGTGTATAGTCATAATCTATGAATAGAATGGCAAGCCCATCCCAATCAACAAGCAGCGGTGGAGTAAGCCCAACCACCAACAAATCACTGTGCAAACAAATTCCTCAACGAAGCCTGTCCAACCTGCGCATCTGCCCTAGCATCAGAATCCAGGCAGTAATGCTTCGTAAACGTATGGACGGACTTCCAGGTGGCAGCCTTACAAATGTCAGCAATGGGAACATTCCTAAGCAAAGCTGTAGTAGCAGCCTTGCCTCTAGTCGAATGTGCCGTAGGCTTACCCCCCCAATGTCTTATTAGCTTTTTGGTAACAAAGCTGAATACAGGAAACAATCCATCTGGAAATGGACTGTTTTGAGGTAGCTAAACCAGTTCTTACCGAACCATAATTAACAAACAGTTGATCCGACCTGCGGATATCTTTTGTCTTATCCAGGTAGAATTTCAGCACCCTACGTACATCAAGTGAATGCAGAGACCTCTCCGCCGGAGAGGAAGGATGCTGAAAAAACGTAGGCAAAGTTATCATTTGATTTACATGGAAATCTGATATCACCTTAGGCAAAAATTTAGGATGGGTACGCATCACTACTTTAGAAGCATGGAAAACAGTATACGGCTCTTGACAACACAGAGCCTGAATCTCACTCACCCTCCTGGCCGATGTAATGGCCACAAGGAAGGCAGCCTTCCAAGACAAATGCTGCAACGAAGCCTTATGGATAGGCTCAAAAGGCTCCCTCATCAATCTAGATAACACCACATTCAATTCCCATGGTGGAGAAGGTCTTCTAACAGGGGGAAACACCTTACGCAAACCCTCCAAAAAATCCTTAATCACAGGGATTTGAAAAAATGAGGTTTGAGAAGGGCCTTTCCTATACGCAGTCAGAGCTGCGAGATGAACCTTAATAGACTGAAATTTAAGCCCAGATTGAGCTAACTGCAGCAGATAAGGCAAAATAACATCTTCTTTACAGGATGTAGGGTCAAAGTCCTTTGCCTTGCACCATAAGCAGAATCTCTTCCACTTATAGGCGTAGGAAGTCCTCGTAGACGGTCTCTTCGCCTCTTTCAAGATCTCCATACAGTCCTGAGGTAGGTTCAAGTGTCCATACTGTACTAGCTCAGGAGCCATGCTGCCAAACTCAAGGATGAGAGATTGGGGTGAACCATCTGTCCTCCGAACTTCGTGAGAAGGTCCGGCCGACACGGCAGGCGTCTGTGTGGCAGAACAGACCGGTGAAGAAGGTCGGTGAACCACCATTGCCTCGGCCACTCCGGAGCAATCAGGATCATTCTGGCTCTGGATTGCGACAGCTTGATCAGCACCGCCGGGATCAGGGGAATGGGTGGAAAGGCGTAGAGAAAGCTGTTGAACCAGCTGATCCATAGGGCATTCCCCAGCGTCCCTGGTTGGTAGTACCTGGACGCGAAGTCGCGGCATTTGCTGTTTTCTGCCGTAGCGAACAGATCTATATCCGGAGTGCCCCACTCTGCGAAGACGTCTTAGCACGTCGTCGTTTAGCACCCACTCGTGGTTCTCTTGAACGAGCCTGCTGAGCGCGTCTGCTTGGGCATTCTGCACCCCCGGCAGATGGGTCGCCGTTATCGTCAGGTTCCTGGCCACCAGCCAGTTCCAGATCGCCTGTGCCTCCCGAGACAGGGTGCGTGAACGTGAGCCCCCCTGCTTGTTGAGGTAATACATGGTCGTAGTATTGTCCGTCTGAACCAGCAGGGAGTTCGTCCTGAAGGAGGGATGGAACGCCTTCAAGGCCAAGTGTACCGCTCTGAGTTCCAAAAAGTTGATATGGTAAGTCGTCTCCCTCTGCGACCATATCCCCTGAATCTGAAGAGGGCCCGAATGCGCTCCCCAGCCCTGGAGAGACGCATCGGTCACTATGGTCTGGACCGGAATATCCTTGTGAAAAGGAGTCCCCTTGCAGACATTCTCTGGGGCACACCACCATTTCAGAGACTGCCGAGCGTGTTGAGACAACTGGAACTTGTCGTCCCAACGCCCCCGCTTCTGGTCCCATTGATCCTCCAGACATTCCTGGAGGGGCCTCATATGCAGACGTGCATTGGGGGTAAGAAAGATGCAAGAAGCCATCGACCCCAGTAAGGAAGACACCGTCCTCACCGTAGGAGAGCGGGCTGAGATGAGATGCCGAGCCTTCCCACGGATCGATAAGCGTCTCTCCTCCGAAGGACACACGCTTGCGTTCAAGGTATTGACTGAGGCCCCCCCCAAGTACTGGAGACACTGCACAGGGATCGGCACTGACTTCGACAGGTTGATGTGCAGTCCCAGGCGATGCAGCAAGGCAGCTGTCCTGTTGAAATGGCACTGGGCTTCTTGGTAAGTGGACGCTTTGATCAACCAATCGTCCAGGTATGGATACACAAACACCTTGGTCTTCCGCAGGTGTGCTGCGACCACTGCCATGCACTTGGAGAACGTCCGTGGTGCAGACTTCAGGCCAAACGGGAGTACTGAATACTGGTAATGGTTGTTGCCTACCAGAAACCTCAGGAACTTGCGATGCTTTGGTGCGATCGGCACATGAAAGTAAGCGTCCTGCAGATCTATGGCGCACAGCCAGTCTCCTCGATGCAACTGAGGGTAAATCTGATGCAGGGACAACATACGGAACTTTTCTCTGCGGATCCACTGGTTTGCTTGACGCAGATCTAGAATAGGCCTGAACTCGTTCTTGTCCTTTTTTCTTACGAGAAAGAATCGTGAGTAGAGGCCTCTTCCTTTTTGCTGCAAAGGAACCGCTTCTATCGCCCTCTTTTTTAACAGAACGTCTGCCTCCCGCTGGAGCTCCCTCACCATGTAGGAGGAGCGCACTGGTGGAATCTGTGGAGGCGGGCTGGTGAAACGAAGACAGTAACCATTGCAAACAATATTCAGCACCCACTTGTCCTGCGTTATTGTCCTCCACTCTGCCAGGTAGTGTTGAATACTTCCCCCCCACCGGAGCGGGTAACGGATGAGGGGGGAAGTAACTTTTCAGGGCTTCGACCCGGCCGGGCCTTTGTTCCCCGACGAGGACTGATGCTGTCCTCTGCCCCTCTGGCGCTTCTGAAAGGACTGCCTCGGGAACTGCTGTTGTTGCTGGGGCTGTTGTTGGTGGCCCGACTGACGCCCTTGACCTCTCTGCTTGGCGTAGCACCTGCCCGAGGATCGGAAGGACCTCCTCTGCTCCTTGGGCCTCTCCAGCCCCACCGCCTTCAGGGTTTCCGCCTCAGCCTTCATGCGGGCCATCTCGTCATCCGCATGCGACCCGAACAGCGTTGTGCCAGAGAATGGTAAATTGGCGATCTTCTGCTGTGCTTCAGGCTTGAGCGGGGTCAGCCGCAGCCAGGAATGCCTCCTCATGTGTATGCCGTGGCAGTACCCATGGGCCGCCAGCAGCGACACATCCCCCGCCGCACTGATGATCTGATTAGAGACCATCATGCCCTCGTTCAGCACCTCCTGAAAGTCCTCCCTCTTGTCTCTAGGCAGGGAGGCAGCGAACTGTTGCAGGGAGTCCCAAAGAGACCTGTCATAGCGCCCCAACAGAGCGGAGGCGCTAGCGGCCTTCATCGTAGTGGCCGACGTGGAGCACATCCTCCTCCCCAAGGAGTCCATTTTGCGACTCTCCTTATCCGGAGGAGCCGTGGATGAAGGCGTCGTAGAGTGTTGTTTACGAGCCGCCGCCACGATAACAGAGTCCGGTGGAGGATCCACCCTGAGGAACGCCGGGTCCGAGTCAGGAGCCCTGTACTTTTTTAGCAGTCTCGAGGGCGCCGGTTTCACCACTGCCGGCGTCAAGAACACCTCCATTGCAGGTTCCTCCAACCCCGGAACCAACGGGAGGAGGGGGCGCGACAGATGAGCCTTATGCAAAGTTTCAAAGATCACAGAAGTAGTGGGAATAGGGGTAGTGACTGATATCCCCAACTTCGCCACCCCTCTCATCAGCACCTCCTGGAACGTGGCAATGTCATCCACCGTCGAGACGCGGGTAGGAGGCGTCTCCGACAGCGAGGGCGAAAACCGTCCAGTCCCAGAAGAGTTCGTGCCCCTCGAGCCTCTGGAACGAGACCGATACCTCCGTCGTCCATGTCCAGAGCGAGTGGACGATCTGCGCCTACTCCGTGATCGCCTGCGAGAGCGAGATTTCGGTCTGTGAGGAACCCTCGGAGGCGGAGGCGGTGGCTGCGGTGGAGATGTAGGCAGCTGAGGCACGGGCAGAGGCAGCGGAGGAGGGGGAGGAGGAAGAGGAGGAGGAGGAGGATCAGGCACCGGTGGAGGAGCCGGTGGAAGATCGGGCGCAGGAGGCAGAGGCGGCTGCTGGGTACGCAGCGGTGACAGATGTTCCGAAGCCCCATCACTCCTAGCAGGAGAGCCCGCACCAGAACTGTCCGGACTCGCGGCCACTCTCCTCTTCTTGGCGGGCCTGTCCCGCGTGGAAGCCACCGACGGGGAACGTCCGCGTCTCCCCGATCCCCGACTGGAGATCTTAATCACTGAGGACGTGTTCCCCGATGTCCGTGATGTCGAACTGTACGTCGACCTCGTCCGGCGTCTCTTAGCCCTCGACGTCAAACGCCGTCTCGCAGTCGAGCGTCCTCTCGACGTCGAACCATGCCTCCTCGACGTCGAACCACGCCTCGACCTCCGTCGCCGCGGCGTCGACTTCTGCCTCGACGTCGCCTTCTGGTGCTTCGACGTCGAACGCTGGTGTCTCGACGTCGACGTCCGGTGCCTCGACGGCGACCTGTGCCTCGACGGCGACCTGTGCCTCGACGGCGACCTGTGCCTCGACGGCGACCTGTGCCTCGACGGCGACCTGTGCCTCGACGGCGACCTGTGCCTCGACGGCGACCTGTGCCTCGACGGCGACCTGTGCCTCGACGGCGACCTGTGCCTCGACGGCGACCTGTGCCTCGACGGCGACCTGTGCCTCGACGGCGACCTGTGCCTCGACGGCGATCGTCTCCGCCTGGACGGCGGGCGCCGGGATCTCGGCGTCGACTCCGTCAGCGTCGAGCCGTGGGTCGACGGCGAAGGTGGGGAGTGAAGTCTTCCATGGGGCTCGGTACGACGTCGATGGGTTGTCGACGTCGACCGTGACACCTGCGACGGCGACCCGGTCCCGGGTCTCGCCGGCCCCTCTCTCGACGTCGAACGCCGAGGCTGCCGCGACCCAGAGCCCTGGATCGACGGTGAACATACCGGTGCCTTCTCCCTAGCCGTCGACGTCGTCGCCTTCGACGTCGAACGCGACCTACCAGCCGGTAGGCGCCGTTTCTGCTCCCTGCTCTGCCCGGAGGTCCCTCCAGGGGCTGAAGCATGGGCGGAGGAGGGAGAATGAGACCCTCCATGCCCCGAAGTCCCACCGGTCCTCTGCTGCTCCTGTCCCTGAAGGCGAATCTTCTCCCTGTCCCTCAGGGTCCTCTTTGAAAAGGTTTTACAGATGGCACATGTAGCTGGGACATGTGAGGGCGACAAGCAGAGGATACAAACATCATGTGGGTCCGTCTTGGCCTTTTTCCTCCCACACTCAGGGCAGTTATCGAACAAAGCCATGCTAAGAGTGGGCCAAAACTGCTCCAGATTGCAGGCAGTAGTAGACAAAGGCTCTAGACGTCGAATGAAAACACTATTTATCCAAAAAATCCAATTTTAATCAAATAAACCACCCAAAAGGGTAGAGCTCAAGCTCCAGGGTCCTGCTAGCAGGAGCCGGAAAAAAGAACTGAAAGTAACTTGTGTTGGCTGTGCATCCTGGGATACCGGGGGTCTCTGGAGAGTTTCTTAAAGGCACGGTATCCCTTTAGCAGACACATAATGACAGCCTATGGGGCTTGTCTGTCCACCCCTTCCTCTCTATTGTTTAAAGGGATTTTGGTGAAGGGAGTGTGTGGTAATAAAGGAGGATGTCAGATGTGAATAAAAATGACATTTAAACTTTATTTTGGCTTTTGTGTTCCCTTCAGAGGAAGTGCTGGCCAGTGCAGCCTTGTTGTGATTAGGCTGTATTATTTTGTCTGTCTCTTAAGTGTCTTTGCAGGTTTGCAAATGCGGGACAGCTTAAGAGATATTTTTGATTGCTCCGGGGTCCCCGCACATGGGCGGGGATTATTCATAGATTAGGACTATACACAGAGATCCCCTACTACAGAAGTATGAGATCCAGGGGCACTTCCTGAAGTTCGGCATGGGGGGCTGGTGTAGTACACAAGAGCTACTGGTGGGTCAGGAAGCAGTACAAGAGACCTAGTGGTAGCATAGGAAGTGGGTGAAGACAAGGGACAGTTCAGGAACCCTTGTATATGTTAAGAACACAGAGCAAGAGAGCTAGAGGCAGCACATGAAGCGCTGAAAGAAGCCAGAGGCCGTTTAAGAAGACAAGTAAGAGGTAGTTCAGGGGCCGACATAAGAGCGAATGAGGCACTTGAACAAATACAAGATTCAAAGGCTTTAGGAAGAAAACTAAAGGTGGTTCCTGAACCAGTGTGCATAAGCTAGACAACAGGCAGACTTCCTCATGATTACTTGTCTCGTACTTGGGGAAGTTCAGGAAGTCAGGAGCGAGAACTAGAAACAATACAACACATGGGGGCACTTCAGGAAGTACTGTCTGAGGCTCAAAGGTTGGCTAGAAGTTTAGCAATAAAACAATGGTCAGCTCAATAACTGGGCTAGAGTGTAACACCTCTGTTCCTCCCTTTGCTAAACTTTCCACCCTCACCTTCATGGAGAGCAGGCGTGTTAGATAGATCTCAGGGATGGCCTTTGCTCGCTCTCTCTCCCGCATGCTACTATTTCGCCTGTGCTTGGGCACCTCGGGCTCTTCTGTGGATTTCACTAGGTGCCAGATCTTCAGTCCACCCTCGTCGCCATCCTCAAGCATGGGCGTATCTGTAAAAAAGAAAGGAGCCTGGGTTATTGTATACACTACGGCACCCTAAGCAACATGGGAGACTTTTGAACCGTCAAGTGCAAGACGTTGGGTGGTCCCGTTACAACTGCAGATACAATCTTGATTTCAGGCAAAGGAATAAAACCGAAGGTCTCAGAGGCTGGATAGACTGGCATAGGGTTGTGACATGCGTAGGACTCAGTTTAAGCCCTAGCAGCCACGGTCAAAAGCTGCCTGTATGCAGTGCTCAATTAGTAATGCTGTACTAAGATGAAAAAACCACCTGCTGACAGATTGTGGATTCTTGGATATGAATGACTTATGCAGCCTTTAGCTTTGGAATGCCCACACTTGTGTACTTCTTCCTCCAGCCATCACGCACTCTGCTGGTCTATAAGGAATACAACTAATATCATGTACGTACTTTCGCCAGAAACAAAGCTGTGATTATTCCCATCCGATATGTTGTTGTGCAGTCGTGGGATGAGGGCCACAGTCGCTCCGTCTGGAACCTGATGAGAAAAGAAGCGCCATTAGTGAGACTTCAGATCGCAAACCGGTCCAGGGGATTCTGGGTGATGAAATGATGGGAAGAAAGCCAGCGACTTGCCATTTGAGACATTCATCCATCGATACCCATCTTTTCTACTTATTGCCCACGCAGAACACCAAGTGTACTCGAGTGTAGCCAGGGTGAATGTCTGACAGGTTATGTTTTGAAGCAAACAAGTTTGTGTTCCTTCAAAAGGTCTGGTAGTATCCAGTAACTGGACAGGGTGTGTATAGAAACTCTTTTGTCTAGTGGACCACAGTACTTCACCAGCTGCAGTACCTCTGCAAATGTTGCACTGTTCTTGCAACCATAGGAAATCCAGCTTGGCTGTATCGATTTTTGTGTTGTCAAGAACCAATCTATACTACAACACCATTCTCTTAAGCTGGCCACTAACGCCCGCCCCATCTGGCAGCTATGTCCTGCTGTTAGTTTGTAGTAGCTATAAAATGTGAAGGGAGTATAATGGCCCAGAAGATGCTAGTTTTAACAGTTTTACATATACCTCAGAATTTAAGTCCTTTTCTTCTTTGTACTATGGGCTTGGACTGGGCATTAGTGCTGGTGTGAGTTTTTAAATCCCCGCCCTCCAGGTGTAAGCCTTGACTACTCCCTTGAAGAATCAAGTGCCTAGAAGAAATGACTGTCATCTACTAGTATTGTGATCATGTAACACCAGTGGTACAACAAACTGTGCATGCATCCTCACGTCATCGGTAAGGAAGAAGCAAGGGGAAGCTTTTGGGCTCTGACTGCTGAGCTGGTGGGCTGTACGTCCATCCATGCTTCCTAATTGGACTTCTGGCATTGTTAAAAAGCTAGTTAGTGCCCTAGTCCTGCACGTACTGCAATGCATTGATTGGTGCAGCCTACAGGAGCTGGGACACATCTGTCCTGTCTTGACCCTCAAAGGACGGGATAGAAATAATTCAGCTTCGGGCCTTAGAAGCGACCCTATCTCACCTTGTAGTGACTGAGCGTGTTCAGGCGCTTCCAGTGGTTCTGCGTGACCGAGGTGAGGTCTTCATCGGATAGGGTGAGGTGGCCAGCAACGCCAGAACGCCATTCTGGAAACAAGCAACACAGCAGGCAAGGAGGAATGAAGGGATAGGATGAGGGCAGAAGAAAATCAAGAAATCAGACTTTAATAGGAAGGACAGCATTAAACTCCTCATGTCTCGGGGGTTGAAATAAATATTCCTGCCTCACATGGAGGTTAGCTCTTCTACACAACAATGCACAGCAGGCTAGACGGGAGGCGCTCACACAGAGGCATGGGCAGATCACAGCTGGTCAGAGACAGGTACAGATTGGGAGGAAGGTTCATTCATCAAGACGCGGGGAGTGTGCGGAGTAACCTGTCCTTTGCACCTGCCAACTCCATGAAGCACTTCACAAATGCCCCAAATAAGGACAGTTTCATAAATACACTCATGATTGCTAGGGGTATTGTGGCATCGCAAACCAGTTGTATGCTTGAAGGCGTGCTAAAAGTTATAAGAGATAAGGGGGCTTTGTTTCGGACAGGTGGCATTCAGATGATTTTGCAGAATTGGGCTGGTAAGTGGGAGGCTGTTACAGGCGTGTAGAGCAGAGATTTACAGAGGTTTTGGCAGATTGGAGCATTGTCACAGGTGTGGAGCACAAACTTACGGACTAGCAAGTGGGAGCGCTGTTAGCACGACAAAGCACACAACTGATAGTGCTCGTGGACTTGGAGCGTCCACTCCGTTGCAGAGATGAATTAGCATTTGGGAAAACTGGTAAAGGCTCAGAGCACGCACAGTAACTGAGATAGATTGGCAGCTGTGCGCACTGTTACAGGTGTGCAACACAGGCGAGTTGCTGCATGGGCGACATGTTACAGGCATGGAGCACGCACAGAACTACAGAGGTGCACTGGCAGCAAAGAGTCGTTACATGCATGCAGAAGAGAGAGAAACGGCAGGATTATTGATGGACAGAATGATGAAGAATACAAACATTCACCTCCAGTCACAAAGATCTGGGTTTAATCCATTGTTCTTTTGCTCACCACGCCACCCCAGTTTGGACCCAGCCATATGCAAATCAGTCTTCACCCTGTTCCTCGTGAGAACAGTCCAGCCCGAACTGCCAGGCCAGATCCCCCCGCGGACCAGAAACAAGCATCCTAGGAATTGTTCTTTTTGCATTTGTCACCCCAAGTGAGACAGGTATGCCCGCACGTGGGTCCCATGCTCTCCATGCCACTGGAATCAAGCTATCCTGGCTGATGAGGGGTGAAACCCCGAAACCGGTCCCAGGATGCTTATTTCCAGTCCAGGGAGAACCTAGCCTGGCAGTTCGGGCTGGATTGTTCCAATGGGGAGCAGGGCCGAGACTGATTTGCATATGGCTGGGTTTGAACTGGAATGGCAAGGTATGCAAAAAGCAATGGATTTAGGCCCAGATCTCTGTACTGGGGTGAACGATTGACATTGTTCAACATTTTGTCCATTAACTGTTCTTTTTGCACAGACCTATCAATGCACATGTTTACAAAAGTCAGTTGTGAGAAGTTGGCCTGGCATATGCTGGTCACTAGTTATAGTGGCCACCTTGCACCAGTCCAATTCGACTCTTATGGTAGTAGGTTTAAGACAACCTTTTAAAGAAAGCTATCCTAGTGGTAGCTGTGGAGAGCAGCCTTCAGGCTAACTCTCTGAGGAATGTAAAGCAGCTTGTTTTACCTTATAATCTCTTGAATTACCAAATGAAAGGCCACCACACAGGTATATATATCAAATATATATGTATTTATTTCTAGACACACTCAACTAATCTCTTTATGAGATTAGAAGCCAGGAACACATTCAAATATCAACGTTTCACAATAAGTTAAGCACAAATATGGCTGGGGCCCTAGGGGCGTACCAGACCATATACTAAAAAAGAGGTTTAGGAAAGTCGACTTGCAGAATGACAAGGCCTAGGGCCTGTAGAATCGCTGGGGCTTCACTACTGCAGTGGAAGCAGGTAAGTAACAGACCCACGGGAGATGCATGCAGTGTGTGAACGTAGCCGTGGGTTCCCTATTGATTACAATGGAGCAAGTCGCGGTTTGATTTTTAAAGTTTTAGGGTACTTCGAGGAAGCCTACAAGCAAGCCACTTACAAGGTAAGTAATTCGAGGGCCAACACACTCTAGGGCACTGGAGTGCACGAGTTACCTCACCCAGGGAAGCCGGTTAATTAGATGTCTTTTGGTGTCGGTTCGCGTTGCTGTTTTCTATGGAGACCAAAGAAGATTTGCTGCTTGCGAAGACTGAAGAAGTGTCCGGTGAAATCCGAGGCTGGATTCAAGATGTAAAAGACATGAAAATTGAAGGGAAAGTGTTCACAGTCACTTGCCAGTGACCCGGGGCCAGGAAGATGGATGCCCACGGATGTCAGGTGATTTCAGGTGATCAAGAGTGTTTTGACTCTTCGCTCACGAGGTCCAGGAGAGATCGACGATGACCAGCAGCTGGATTCGGAGTGTCCCACGACATCTGCAGCTGATGGCGGTGTCGGCAACCGGATTGGAGCCAACAAGCCTTGGCAACAGCAAGTCTCGGGTAGAGTGAAGAAAGTCGATGGTGCAAACCAGCAAGGTCTGAGGGACTCACCCAGCGAGGGTGAGTGAGGGCAGGCCTGGAGCAACCAGGGGAGCCCTTTTAGTCAATAAGAAAGTCTTCGGGGGACCCACAAGACCACGGCCAAGGGATCGCGAAGGCGCCTCTTGAGGAAACGCTTCACAGGAGCCCACGGTCACTCGGGATGGGGTAGGCCTCTGATTTTCGCTGCAAAACCTGCTGGAGGCTTGGGCCACAAATGGTCCAAAGCACAAGTTAGTTGAACGTCGTGAAGGGGTTGCACTCGACAATAGTGCACAGTACCCGGGTATTGCTGTTCCTCGTCACTCGTGGGGTCCACTCGCCTCAGCTCTGCTGGGGACTCACAGTGGCCATCGAGAAAACAGGAAATCCACTTTCGGGGCTGCAGGGACTTCGGCTGGAGCAGGAAAGTTTGCGACCGTTGATTCAGGTTTTGGTGCCTGCCAAGCAGGGGAGTCACTCCTTGACTCCAAGGGAGATTCTTCTGTCTTCCAAAGGTAGTGGAACGTCGAAGGGCCAGGATTCTTCTTTGTAGAGCGTCGTCCAGGGTTATCTACTTTGCAATGGCAGGGTTTCCTATCTTATACTGAAGATAGGGGTGGGACTAGCTCTATGACCACTCCTCTGGGAGGGTCAGGGTAGGGGGTGGTTACACCCACTTCCCTTTGTCCAGTTTCGCGCCAGAGCAGGGACAGGTAGCCCCTAAACCGGTTTGAGCTGGCATATGCACAGAGGAGCCTACTGCTCCCCCAGTGCAGGACTTCAGAGCACTCTAGGAGTGCACCCACCCAGCTCCAATACACTAAATCCTGTCTGGAAGGTGGTGACACTTCCCTGTGGCAGGATGCCTATTGTTGGGCCTCCTCCACCGTGAGTTTCAGTCAGCAGCAGGAGGGCAGCCCAGTGTCTGTGCTGGTGGGTAGGATCATACTCCCACACCAGTTACTGGTGTGGGGGTATGATTCCAAGTTGTTTGACACCAAACACGACATGTTTTGATGCAGTCATTCCAAAGTTAGCATTAACCGGGAGGTTATAATGCACTTAAGAGTATATGGTTTAACCGCATCCACAAACAGTCACAGGGAATAGACCCTGCCAGCTGCAGAGGGGCCCTGCTCAGGCAGAGGCACCCCCTCACATTGTAAACCAAGCACCCTGCCCTCAGGATTGATAGAGCCTGCCTTAGGGGTGACTGATAGGTTTATATGTGTGTGTATGGTGAAATATAGGAACCTATACCTCTGTGAGGAGTGCTAACACTACCCCACCCAGGCTGCAGTAGCAGGCCTGTGGTGTCAGATTAGGCTGCTTCCCAGGGGTGGCATAATACATGCTTCAGCCCCTGGTAGGTCTGTGAAGTGCCTATGCCCTTGGTACCTAGGGTACCATATACTAGGGGCTCATAAGGTACCACAGTATCCAATCACTAGTGCATCTAGTATGCACTCCAAGTCATTTAGAGAGAACAGAGAGACTGGGACCCTGATTAGCAGGGACCCAGCCAGACTATAGCCAGAAACCAGTGTATACATCAAAAAAAAGTGGGGGCAACGTAAGTGCAGATCCTACTCTCCTACAGCAGTTATAACAACATAATGTTCGTCGGTGCAAGTTTTGTTTACAGAGAAATGAAACTGACCACATGAAGCATCCTGTACATTTGTCTATAGAGGTAAACAAGGTGGGCTTTTACAAACGACTTCTGTGTAGACATGCATGTGTTGTCAAAGGAGAACATTGTGACTGACATGGGATGCACACAGGGCTATAGAAAAGGGTTTGCAGATGCCACCAGTGCTGTTGATGTGAAACATGAGGAATGCTGCAGAGACAAAGTGGGAGCTCTGCTGCAGACATGGAATACATGAAGTCTAACAGATGGATTGCCAGGCATAGAGGCATTGTTAGAAATGTGTGCAGAAGGGTTACCGATACAGACTGTAAGGGCCATAAGGCTCACCCAGGTCGAGTGAGTGAAAACACACATGGTTACAGAGTCTGACTAGCAAGCAGAGAGAATAGTTGCGGATAAGGAGCACACATGGTTACAAATGTGAAGTAGCAGACAGGAAGTTCTAGCATGTCGACAGGAAGTTCTAGCATGCCGACAGGAAGTTCTAGCATGCCGACAGGAAGTTCTAGCATACACACAAAACTGCAGAGACCAACAGAAGCAGGGCTGGATCTTACCCAGATCCAAGGAGTGCGCACTCGGCCTCTGGGAGAAAGGCATCCCTTTGTACACCTGGTCCAGGATCTTCTCCTTCACCTGGGAGATCGTGTCGGTGTCCAGCACCCGGGCCGGAACACGCTGGGTCTCACCAGTGTTCCCGCTTTTAACCAACACTGTCAACGGCATGGCACGATACTCTATGTCCTCTCGCAGCAGGCGGCTGTCATTCAGTGTGCGCTTGGCTTTGCCAGTAACAGCGTCCACTGGTCCCTTGTCCACTTGGTATTTAATGGCTCGGAAGAGCAGGTAGAGGGGCTCACCTGCCGCCTCCTGCAGAGAGTGGGAAGCAAAAATCAGGGAACAGTCACAAGACGCAGGGATTTAGAGGCGATATGGTAAGGCAGATAACCCTATTAAGGGAAATAAGGAGACAGGCTGGTAACAGAAGAATGCAGGTAACCCTTGCCCATGGAGCAAAAGCAAATCTATCAGGGAGCAGATTCTGTAACCCCATTCATAGAGAAGTGCAGGTAGCTGTCAGAACCAAGGAGTAGGACTGCTGACTCACACCAATGCAAGAACCAAGGAGCAAGACTGCCGACTCACACCAATGCAAGAACCAAGGAGCAAGACTGCCGACTCACACCAATGCAAGAACCAAGGAGCAAGACTGCCGACTCACACCAATGCAAGAACCAAGGAGCAAGACTGCCGACTCACACCAATGCAAGAACCAAGGAGCAAGACTGCCGACTTACACCAATGCAAGAACCAAGGAGCAAGACTGCTGACTCACACCAATGCAAGAACCAAGGAGCAAGACTGCCGACTCACACCAATGCAAGAACCAAGGAGCAGTACTGCTGACTCACACCAATGCAAGATCCAAGGAGCAGTACTGCTGACTCACACCAATGAAAGACCCAAGGAGCAAGACTGCTGACTCACACCAATGAAAGACCCAAGGAGCAAGACTGCTGACTCACACCAATGAAAGACCCAAGGAGCAAGACTGCTGACTCACACCAATGAAAGACCCAAGGAGCAAGACTGCTGACTCACACCAATGAAAGACCCAAGGAGCAAGACTGCTGACTCACACCAATGAAAGACCCAAGGAGCAAGACTGCTGACTCACACCAATGCAAGAACCAAGGAGCAAGACTGCGGACTCGCACCAATGAAAGACCCAAGGAGCAAGACTGCTGACTCGCACCAATGCAAGAACCAAGGAGCAGGACTGCTGATTTACACCAATGAAAGATCCAAGGAGCAAGACTGCTGACTCACACCAATGCAAGAACCAAGGAGCAAGACTGCCGACTCACACCAATGCAAGAACCAAGGAGCAAGACTGCCGACTCACACCAATGCAAGAACCAAGGAGCAGTACTGCTGACTCACACCAATGAAAGACCCAAGGAGCAAGACTGCTGACTCACACCAATGAAAGACCCAAGGAGCAAGACTGCTGACTCACACCAATGCAAGAACCAAGGAGCAAGACTGCCGACTCACACCAATGCAAGAACCAAGGAGCAAGACTGCCGACTCACACCAATGCAAGAACCAAGGAGCAAGACTGCCGACTTACACCAATGCAAGAACCAAGGAGCAAGACTGCTGACTCACACCAATGCAAGAACCAAGGAGCAAGACTGCCGACTCACACCAATGCAAGAACCAAGGAGCAGTACTGCTGACTCACACCAATGCAAGATCCAAGGAGCAGTACTGCTGACTCACACCAATGAAAGACCCAAGGAGCAAGACTGCTGACTCACACCAATGAAAGACCCAAGGAGCAAGACTGCTGACTCACACCAATGAAAGACCCAAGGAGCAAGACTGCTGACTCACACCAATGAAAGACCCAAGGAGCAAGACTGCTGACTCACACCAATGAAAGACCCAAGGAGCAAGACTGCTGACTCACACCAATGAAAGACCCAAGGAGCAAGACTGCTGACTCACACCAATGAAAGACCCAAGGAGCAAGACTGCTGACTCACACCAATGAAAGACCCAAGGAGCAAGACTGCTGACTCACACCAATGCAAGAACCAAGGAGCAAGACTGCGGACTCGCACCAATGAAAGACCCAAGGAGCAAGACTGCTGACTCGCACCAATGCAAGAACCAAGGAGCAGGACTGCTGATTTACACCAATGAAAGATCCAAGGAGCAAGACTGCTGACTCACACCAATGCAAGAACCAAGGAGCAAGACTGCCGACTCACACCAATGCAAGAACCAAGGAGCAAGACTGCCGACTCACACCAATGCAAGAACCAAGGAGCAGTACTGCTGACTCACACCAATGAAAGACCCAAGGAGCAAGACTGCTGACTCGCACCAATGCAAGAACCAAGGAGCAGGACTGCTGATTTACACCAATGAAAGATCCAAGGAGCAGTACTGCCGACTCACACCAATGCAACATTCAAGGAGCAAGACTGCTGACTCGCACCAGAGCGAGACTGCGGACTCGCACCGATGCAAGAACCAAGGAGCAGGACTGCTGACTTGCACCAATGCAAGAACCAAGGAGCAGGACTGCTCACTCACACCCATGAACGAAGCAAGGAGCAATACTGCTAACTCACAGCAATGAAACTTGGCAGTACAAACCAGAGCAGAAAAAATTAAAGTGTGGTTGAAATTGTTGTAGAGGGAGTGTCAGGCAAACAAACAAGAAAGTGTGGTTGGTAACCTAGCGCTGGGAGCAAAATAGAGAACGCCCTCATAGGAGGTGACTCGGGGTATCCCGCCACTGGAGCAGAGCAGTTAACCTCCACTCAAGTAGAGGAAAACTTAATCCAACCTGAAATCTGGAGGGGTAACATGACAAGGTAAAAGCAACGGCCCTCAAACAGTGGAAGGGGTCGGTAGCAGTGCAGAGACAATCACTTTTGACAATGATTAGAGCGGGTAATCAACGTGAGAGCACTCTGACCAGACCGCCTCTTGTCATGGGAGCTTGAAGTTTTGCTGTTTACACGAGAACGCCTCAAAGAGCAGCGCCTAGTGTCTTTTTGGCCTTCCTGGAGCAGACGGTTGACTCGGTAAAGGCTTTACTTACCCTCAGGAAGGAGTACAGGCAAATGGACATCCAGTTTGTGAGCAGTTTCTCCAACATGGTCTCCGTCCTAGGATGCAAAGAAGAGACCAAAAGCTTGAAGTAAAAGCCACCCCAAAAGCACATTTCACACCTAAAGGTGCAGCCTGCATGCATCACTATGCCTTACTGTATTTAAAGATGCAGTCCTCTGCAGTGCCCTGATTAATTGGGCAAACCCCAGCCCAGGGCAGAGCCCAACCCTAGGGAATGGTCCGGACTTCAGGATACAGAAATCAGTCACAGGATGTTCCGTTAAAACATGCAGTCCAGGCTACATACGTAGCCAGCAATTTTTTTTTTTAGGGGGACATGGCCCCCAGTAATCACAACAATATTCAAGATTGGTAGTAACAGTGGATTCTCTCTCTCTGAAATCTGTCAGAAGAAATGTCTCGCTTTGTTCTGTTTTTAAAGCATACAATGCATTTTTGTGGTTTTTGGTAATTACTGTTCTTTCTACACAAACCATACATGTGTGAAAAATGGTACACGTTAAAACAAACACCCTAAAACCAGTGTGCAAAGTGATGGGATTTAAAAACAACTTTAGAGGTGTCTGTAGAGTATCCGCCAGGGACATTTAACGAAATTGAGTGGTAACTTGTGTTATTTAAGCACATAAGGGTGTTCTGCTCTGCTCTGTGGGGAAGGGTGTTCTGCTCTGCTCTGTGGGGAAGGGTGTTCTGCTCTGCTCTGTGGGGAAGGGTGTTCTGCTCTGCTCTGTGGGGAAGGGTGTTCTGCTCTGCTCTGTGGGGAAGGGTGTTCTGCTCTGCTCTGTGGGGAAGGGTGTTCTGCTCTGCTCTGTGGGGAAGGGTGTTCTGCTCTGCTCTGTGGGGAAGGGTGTTCTGCTCTGCTCTGCGGGGGAAGGGTGTTCTGCTCTGCGGGGGAAGGGTGTTCTGCTCTGCGGGGGAAGGGTGTTCTGCTCTGCGGGGGAAGGGTGTTCTGCTCTGCGGGGGAAGGGTGTTCTGCTCTGCGGGGGAAGGGTGTTCTGCTCTGCGGGGAATTTCTACTCTGCCAAAGTCGCAGCTCATCTGCCCTGTTTAGAAGTGGGGGGAAGCAGCGGGTCCATCAGTACAGCCTCTGCTGACATTTACCTCGTAAATGATCAGCCGGATCCCACCAGGCTCCCAGGTCATAGCAACGGTCGCTGTGCCTTATCTGAGGCAGGGTGACTATCCCTCTACCCCTCCCGCCCCCCCCCAGCAGCCAAGTCAAACAATGACACTAACAAGCAGCAAGGTAACTCCTTGTGCACCTGAACCATTGGTTTGGGAGTTTGTTTTTTGAAAAGTAAAAAGCGTTGCCGAGCCGATGCAATGGCCATGGCGCCCATTTAGCAAAGTTCAATACACAGCGAGTCGCACTTTCCTAGCATAGATCTGCCAGTAGGTGTGCAGTGGCCACCAAGTGAGCTGGGGCACCCCCATCAGGGTATAAATGACCCTGCAAGTCTGCAACATTGATAAAAACTCAATATAATTTAAATCCAACATTGCAGGTGGAAGAGAAGAGCTTAATGGTGATTGTGGCAACAGGTGGACTCGTGCAGAATTTCCAGTCACAAGCAGGTTCTAACCAGGCAAAAGCCATACTTCTTGAAAGCAAGTTGCTGCTGCTTGCATGGTGTTTCCATTTGTGTGATGAGGGGGGGAACCAAATATCACAAAAACACAAACTTCCTCCTCTCTTTTAGGTTCCACATGTATCAAACATCCTGCTAAGACCTCCCTGCGGCATCTTGTAGGCAGCTAAACTTACTCGAGTAGCATGCACTTGCTCGGCCTGATTGGAGCACACCTTTTTATGTTATGGCTGTAGAGAGCCATTGGACCAGCTGTCTTTATTGGAAATAGGATTTCCTTGCAGGGGAATTGGTGGTATTTACTAGATATGCAGATAGAGCTCAGTCATCATGGTGTGAGGCGACCCCGTTACAGTGAACTTTAGAGACCCTTCTCATCACCTCCATAGAAGAATCAGCATTCCTCAATATGCCTGATGTGCTGTGTCACAGTATCAGTGCTTCTGGGTAGGACCGTCTTGTATCTAAAGAGACACTAAACACCTTGCTGCAAACAAGTATCTTGGGTATTAAAGTGTCGGGGAGGGACTAGTATTCCTGGCGGATCATCCAACAACCAATGGGCGACCAATACCATTGATCAAACCACAGCCTGACTTTAAACACTACTTTGCAGGAGAATAGTTTTTTTATATCCCAAGGAAAAGGAACACAACATTGGAAACTGGGAATCATACTGGACCAGTTGATAGTTCCAAATGTGGTCAAACATTGGTTTGGGTAAACATTGGAAAACAAATTGACACCTTTAATGACTATGTTACAGGAATAGATGTGGTCTCCTGTTTCCCTGGGAAATATTTGGAAAGTAGGGCAAAATAGTTTACTTGAAAGTATATTCGACCAGTAATTATGCCACCACATTAAAATGCTATGAAGGACACACATCCTCCTGGTACCCCATTTCTCCCCTCTCAATTTGCTCCTGCACATACCAATCCCTCTCACAATCTTTTCCCGCTGACACTAAGACATTCATCATTTTCTGCACCCGTCCCTTCCTCTCTTTTCTGTTCTCACCTCTTCCATGCATTGATGCTCTAATCTCGCTCTCCAGTTCTCTCCCTTATTCTTTGTCTTGCTCCATCTCCAACTTCCCTCTTGCTCTCTCTTTCTACAGCCTCATACTTTGCCTTCAACTCCTTCTCTCTTCCCTTTACTTCCATTTACACCTTTCTCATCTCTCTTGATCTAGGTCTTACCCTCCATTTTCTTTTTCCCCATCTTTGCTGCCCATTATTTTTTTCAAGCTTCGTCCTCCCTCTTCCATCTCTGGTCCTTTGCTTTCTATCCCTCTCATATGTATGCCTCTCAATATTTTTCATCCCAGGTCTTATTTCTTCATGCTACTCTAACATCCTTTGTTAGGACACTTTCTTACTCTTCTCTCCATCTCTCACTCTTTCTTCTTCAGTTTCTCTGCAGCAAACCTCTCCCTGTCTGAACCGAGCTCTGCTCCAGCTGCTTTCTCACAGTGGCCCTGTCACTATTCATTGTAGGTTTAGATTTAAAAAGCCTCTTCTCTAAGAGATCCGGGTGACTGATGTTAAGTAGAATCAAGAGGAAATATCTGGAGAGTGCATGGCAGACAACCACCATCAGTGAGGTAACTTTCATGAAGCTTAGTTGCACCGCATTTTATGGTAGTTCAAGCTGCACCGCTGTCTTACCAACCGTAGTCCCTGGCATCCAGTGCAGGTTTGTTATGAAAGGTAACCTTTTGGGGAGGCCGTGGACTCGCGTATTAACATTTAGGGGTTTTAAGGTACATACAGCTAGCTTGTATTTTACATGAATGAGACAGGAGGATAATGGAGCTGCCCTTCTGAATAGAGCAAAATGAAAAGACAAACATATTGATAGTGACAAATCCCACTATGCGGCGTTTACATATCCAGATGTAGTGTTTAATGCAGTGTGCCTGCCAGGGCAGATCCAACTATGGAGCATCTCTTTATTCGGGAGAGACACTCAATAGCGTTTCAGCGTGTGGGGACTGCGTTAACCGTCTACAGCCTCACTATCCCGGAGAGGTGCTTACTGCAGGAACAGCACCTCCTAATCTAGAAAGGGCTCGCTAGTGAAATACAGCCCACTGTACAACACCTATCTAGCAGAGGGGCTCACTGCAGGAACAGATGCAACTCTGCAGCACCCCTTAATCTAGAAAGGGCTCGCTAGTGAAATACAGCGGACTGTACCACCTCTCTATCTAGCAGAGGGGCTCACTGCAGCAACAGATGCAACTCTGCAGCACCCCCTAATCTAGAAAGGGCTCGCTAGTGAAATACAGCGGACTGTACCACACCTCTATCTAGCAGAGGTGAACACTGCAGCAACAGATGCAACTCTGCAGCACCCCCTCATCTAGAAAGGGCTCGCTAGTAAAATACAGCGGACTGTACAACACCTCTTTATCCTGCAGAGGTGCTCACTGCAGCAACAGATGCAACTCTGCAGCACCCCCAAATCTAGAAAGGGCTCGCTAGTGAAATACAGCGGACTGTACAACACCTCTTTATCCTGCAGAGGTGCTCACTGCAGCAACAGATGCAACTCTGCAGCACCCCCTAATCTAGAAAGGGCTCGCTAGTGAAATACAGCGGACTGTACAACACCTCTATCTAGCAGAGGTGAACACTGCAGCAGCAGATGCAACTCTGCAGCACCCCCTAATCTAGAAAGGGCTCGCTAGTGAAATACAGCGGACTGTACAACACCTCTTTATCTAGCAGAGGTGAACACTGCAGCAGCAGATGCAACTCTGCAGCACCCCCTAATCTAGAAAGGGCTCGCTAGTGAAATACAGCGGACTGTACAACACCTCTATCTAGCAGAGGTGCTCACTGCAGGAACAGATGCAACTCTGCAGCACCCCCTAATCTAGAAAGGGCTCGCTAGTGAAATACAGCGGACTGTACAACACCTCTTTATCTAGCAGAGGTGCTCACTGCAGGAACAGATGCAACTCTGCAGCACCCCCTAATCTAGAAAGGGCTCGCTAGTGAAATACAAGCAACTGTACAACACCTCTATCTAGCAGAGGTGCTCACTGCAGGAACAGATGCAACTCTGCAGCACCCCCTAATCTAGAAAGGGCTCGCTAGTGGAATACAGCGGACTGTACAACACCTCTATCTAGCAGAGGGGCTCACTGCAGCAACAGATGCAACTCTGCAGCACCCCCTAATCTAGAAAGGGCTCGCTAGTGAAATACAGCGGACTGTACAACACCTCTTTATCCTGCAGAGGTGCTCACTGCAGGAACAGATGCAACTCTGCAGCACCCCCTAATCTAGAAAGGGCTCGCTAGTGAAATACAGCGGACTGTACAACACCTCTTTATCTAGCAGAGGTGCTCACTGCAGGAACAGATGCAACTCTGCAGCACCCCCTAATCTAGAAAGGGCTCGCTAGTGGAATACAGCGGACTGTACAACACCTCTATCTAGCAGAGGGGCTCACTGCAGCAACAGATGCAACTCTGCAGCACCCCCTAATCTAGAAAGGGCTCGCTAGTGAAATACAGCGGACTGTACAACACCTCTTTATCCTGCAGAGGTGCTCACTGCAGGAACAGATGCAACTCTGCAGCACCCCCTAATCTAGAAAGGGCTCGCTAGTGAAATACAGCGGACTGTACAACACCTCTTTATCTAGCAGAGGTGCTCACTGCAGGAACAGATGCAACTCTGCAGCACCCCCTAATCTAGAAAGGGCTCGCTAGTGAAATACAGCGGACTGTACAACACCTCTTTATCTAGCAGAGGTGCTCACTGCAGGAACAGATGCAACTCTGCAGCACCCCCTAATCTAGAAAGGGCTCGCTAGTGAAATACAAGCAACTGTACAACACCTCTATCTAGCAGAGGTGCTCACTGCAGGAACAGATGCAACTCTGCAGCACCCCCTAATCTAGAAAGGGCTCGCTAGTGGAATACAGCGGACTGTACAACACCTCTATCTAGCAGAGGGGCTCACTGCAGCAACAGATGCAACTCTGCAGCACCCCCTAATCTAGAAAGGGCTCGCTAGTGAAATACAGCGGACTGTACAACACCTCTTTATCCTACAGAGGTGCTCACTGCAGGAACAGATGCAACTCTGCAGCACCCCCTAATCTAGAAAGGGCTCGCTAGTGAAATACAGCGGACTGTACAACACCTCTTTATCTAGCAGAGGTGCTCACTGCAGGAACAGATGCAACTCTGCAGCACCCCCTAATCTAGAAAGGGCTCGCTAGTGAAATACAAGCAACTGTACAACACCTCTTTATCCTGCAGAGGTGCTCACTGCAGCAACAGATGCAAGTCTGCAGCACCCCCTAATCTAGAAAGGGCTCGCTAGTGAAATACAGAGGACTGTACAACACCTCTTTATCCTGCAGAGGTGCTCACTGCAGGAACAGATGCAACTCTGCAGCACCCCCTAATCTAGAAAGGGCTCGCTAGTGAAATACAGCGGACTGTACAACACCTCTATCTAGCAGAGGTGCTCACTGCAGGAACAGATGCAACTCTGCAGCACCCCCTAATCTAGAAAGGGCTCGCTAGTGAAATACAGCGGACTGTACCACACCTCTATCTAGCAGAGGTGAACACTGCAGCAACAGATGCAACTCTGCAGCACCCCCTAATCTAGAAAGGGCTCGCTAGTGAAATACAGCGGACTGTACAACACCTCTTTATCCTGCAGAGGTGCTCACTGCAGGAACAGATGCAACTCTGCAGCACCCCCTAATCTAGAAAGGGCTCGCTAGTGAAATACAGCGGACTGTACCACACCTCTATCTAGCAGAGGTGCTCACTGCAGGAACAGATGCAACTCTGCAGCACCCCCTAATCTAGAAAGGGCTCGCTAGTGAAATACACCCCACCTTACAACACCTATCTAGCAGAGGTGCTCACTACAGCAACAGATGCAACTCTGCAGCACCCCCTAATCTAGAAAGGGCTCGCTAGTGAAATACAGCGGACTGTACAACACCTCTTTATCCTGCAGATGTGCTCACTGCAGCAACAGATGCAACTCTGCAGCACCCCCTAATCTAGAAAGGGCTCGCTAGTGAAATACAGCGGACTGTACAACACCTCTATCTAGCAGAGGTGCTCACTGCAGGAACAGATGCAACTCTGCAGCACCCCCTAATCTAGAAAGGGCTCGCTAGTGGAATACAGCGGACTGTACAACACCTCTATCTAGCAGAGGGGCTCACTGCAGCAACAGATGCAACTCTGCAGCACCCCCTAATCTAGAAAGGGCTCGCTAGTGAAATACAGCGGACTGTACAACACCTCTTTATCCTGCAGAGGTGCTCACTGCAGGAACAGATGCAACTCTGCAGCACCCCCTAATCTAGAAAGGGCTCGCTAGTGAAATACAGCGGACTGTACAACACCTCTATCTAGCAGAGGTGCTCACTGCGGCAACAGATGCAACTCTGCAGCACCCCCTAATCTAGAAAGGGCTCGCTAGTGGAATACAGCGGACTGTACAACACCTCTATCTTTCAGAGGTGCTTACTGCAGGAACAGATGCAACTCTGCAGCACCCCCTAATCTAGAAAGGGCTCGCTAGTGGAATACAGCGGACTGTACAACACCTCTATCTAGCAGAGGTGAACACTGCAGCAACAGATGCAACTCTGCAGCACCCCCTAATCTAGAAAGGGCTCGCTAGTGAAATACAGCGGACTGTACAACACCTCTTTATCCTGCAGAGGTGCTCATTGCAGGAACAGATGCAACTCTGCAGCACCCCCTAATCTAGAAAGGGCTCGCTAGTGAAATACAGCGGACTGTACAACACCTCTTTATCCTGCAGAGGTGCTCACTGCAGCAACAGATGCAAGTCTGCAGCACCCCCTAATCTAGAAAGGGCTCGCTAGTGAAATACACCCCACCTTACAACACCTCTATCTAGCAGAGGTGCTCACTGCAGCAACAGATGCAACTCTGCAGCACCCCCTAATCTAGAAAGGGCTCGCTAGTGAAATACAGCGGACTGTACCACACCTCTATCTAGCAGAGGTGCTCACTGCAGCAACAGATGCAACTCTGCAGCACCCCCTAATCTAGAAAGGGCTCGCTAGTAATATACAGAGGGCTGTACAACACCTCTTTATCCTGCAGAGGTGCTCACTGCAGGAACAGATGCAACTCTGCAGCACCCCCTAATCTAGAAAGGGCTCGCTAGTGAACTACAGCGGACTGTACAACACCTCTATCTAGCAGAGGGGCTCACTGCAGCAACAGATGCAACTCTGCAGCACCCCCTAATCTAGAAAGGGCTCGCTAGTGAAATACAGCGGACTGTACAACACCTCTTTATCTAGCAGAGGGGCTTACTGCAGCAACAGATGCAACTCTGCAGCACCCCCTAATCTAGAAAGGGCTCGCTAGTGAAATACAGCGGACTGTACAACACCTCTATCTAGCAGAGGTGAACACTGCAGCAGCAGATGCAACTCTGCAGCACCCCCTAATCTAGAAAGGGCTCGCTAGTGAAATACAGCGGACTGTACAACACCTCTATCTAGCAGAGGGGCTCACTGCAGCAACAGATGCAACTCTGCAGCACCCCCTAATCTAGAAAGGGCTCGCTAGTGAAATACAGCGGACTGTACAACACCTCTTTATCTAGCAGAGGTGCTTACTGCAGGAACAGATGCAACTCTGCAGCACCCCCTAATCTAGAAAGGGCTCGCTAGTGAAATACAGCGGACTGTACAACACCTCTATCTTTCAGAGGTGCTCACTGCAGGAACAGATGCAACTCTGCAGCACCCCCTAATCTAGAAAGGGCTCGCTAGTGAAATACAGCAGACTGTACAACACCTCTATCTTTCAGAGGTGCTCACTGCAGGAACAGATGCAACTCTGCAGCACCCCCTAATCTAGAAAGGGCTCGCTAGTGAAATACAGCGGACTGTACAACACCTCTTTATCCTGCAGAGGTGCTCACTGCAGCAACAGATGCAACTCTGCAGCACCCCCTAATCTAGAAAGGGCTCGCTAGTGAAATACAGCGGACTGTACAACACCTCTTTATCCTGCAGAGGTGCTCACTGCAGGAACAGATGCAACTCTGCAGCACCCCCTAATCTAGAAAGGGCTCGCTAGTGAAATACAGCGGACTGTACAACACCTCTTTATCCTGCAGAGGTGCTCACTACAGGAACAGATGCAACTCTGCAGCACCCCCTAATCTAGAAAGGGCTCGCTAGTGAAATACAGCGGACTGTACCACACCTCTATCTAGCAGAGGTGCTCACTGCAGGAACAGATGCAACTCTGCAGCACCCCCTAATCTAGAAAGGGCTCGCTAGTGAAATACACCCCACCTTACAACACCTATCTAGCAGAGGTGCTCACTACAGCAACAGATGCAACTCTGCTGCACCCCCTAATCTAGAAAGGGCTCGCTAGTGAAATACAGCGGACTGTACAACACCTCTTTATCCTGCAGAGGGGCTCACTGCAGCAACAGATGCAACTCTGCAGCACCCCCTAATCTAGAAAGGGCCCGCTAGTGAAATACAGCGGACTGTACAACACCTCTATCTAGCAGAGGGGCTCACTGCAGCAACAGATGCAACTCTGCAGCACCCCCTAATCTAGAAAGGGCTCGCTAGTGAAATACAGCGGACTGTACAACACCTCTTTATCCTGCAGATGTGCTCACTGCAGCAACAGATGCAACTCTGCAGCACCCCCTAATCTAGAAAGGGCTCGCTAGTGAAATACAGCGGACTGTACAACACCTCTATCTAGCAGAGGTGAACACTGCAGCAACAGATGCAACTCTGCAGCACCCCCTAATCTAGAAAGGGCTCGCTAGTGAAATACAGCGGACTGTACAACACCTCTTTATCCTGCAGAGGTGCTCACTGCGGCAACAGATGCAACTCTGCAGCACCCCCTAATCTAGAAAGGGCTCGCTAGTGAAATACAGCGGACTGTACAACACCTCTTTATCCTGCAGAGGGGCTCACTGCAGCAACAGATGCAACTCTGCAGCACCCCCTAATCTGGAAAGGGCTCGCTAGTGAAATACAGCGGACTGTACAACACCTCTTTATCTAGCAGAGGTGCTCACTGCAGGAACAGATGCAACTCTGCAGCACCCCCTAATCTAGAGAGGGCTCGCTAGTGTAATACAGCTGACTGTACAACACCTCTCTATCTAGCAGAGGTGCTCACTGCAGGAACAGATGCAACTCTGCAGCACCCCCTAATCTAGAAAGGGCTCGCTAGTGAAATACAGCGGACTGTACAACACCTCTTTATCCTGCAGAGGTGCTCACTGCAGGAACAGATGCAACTCTGCAGCACCCCCTAATCTAGAAAGGGCTCGCTAGTGAAATACAGCGGACTGTACCACACCTCTATCTAGCAGAGGTGCTCACTGCAGGAACAGATGCAACTCTGCAGCACCCCCTAATCTAGAAAGGGCTCGCTAGTGAAATACACCCCACCTTACAACACCTATCTAGCAGAGGTGCTCACTACAGCAACAGATGCAACTCTGCAGCACCCCCTAATCTAGAAAGGGCTCGCTAGTGAAATACAGCGGACTGTACAACACCTCTTTATCCTGCAGATGTGCTCACTGCAGCAACAGATGCAACTCTGCAGCACCCCCTAATCTAGAAAGGGCTCGCTAGTGAAATACAGCGGACTGTACAACACCTCTATCTAGCAGAGGTGAACACTGCAGCAACAGATGCAACTCTGCAGCACCCCCTAATCTAGAAAGGGCTCGCTAGTGAAATACAGCGGACTGTACAACACCTCTTTATCCTGCAGAGGTGCTCACTGCGGCAACAGATGCAACTCTGCAGCACCCCCTAATCTAGAAAGGGCTCGCTAGTGAAATACAGCGGACTGTACAACACCTCTTTATCCTGCAGAGGGGCTCACTGCAGCAACAGATGCAACTCTGCAGCACCCCCTAATCTGGAAAGGGCTCGCTAGTGAAATACAGCGGACTGTACAACACCTCTATCTAGCAGAGGTGAACACTGCAGCAACAGATGCAACTCTGCAGCACCCCCTAATCTAGAAAGGGCTCGCTAGTGAAATACAGCGGACTGTACAACACCTCTTTATCCTGCAGAGGTGCTCACTGCAGGAACAGATGCAACTCTGCAGCACCCCCTAATCTAGAAAGGGCTCGCTAGTGAAATACAGCGGACTGTACCACACCTCTATCTAGCAGAGGTGCTCACTGCAGCAACAGATGCAACTCTGCAGCACCCCCTAATCTGGAAAGGGCTCGCTAGTGAAATACAGCGGACTGTACAACACCTCTATCTAGCAGAGGTGAACACTGCAGCAACAGATGCAACTCTGCAGCACCCCCTAATCTAGAAAGGGCTCGCTAGTGAAATACAGCGGACTGTACCACCTCTCTATCTAGCAGAGGTGCTCACTGCAGCAGCAGATGCAACTCTGCAGCACCCCCTAATCTAGAAAGGGCTCGCTAGTGAAATACAGTGGACTGTACAACACCTCTTTATCCTGCAGAGGTGCTCACTGCAGGAACAGATGCAACTCTGCAGCCCCCCCTAATCTAGAAAGGGCTCGCTAGTGAAATACAGCCAACTGTACAACACCTCTATCTAGCAGAGGGGCTCACTGCAGCAACAGATGCAACTCTGCAGCACCCCCTAATCTAGAAAGGGCTCGCTAGTGAAATACAGCGGACTGTACAACACCTCTATCTAGCAGAGGTGAACACTGCAGCAACAGATGCAACTCTGCAGCACCCCCTAATCTGGAAAGGGCTCGCTAGTGAAATACACCCCACCTTACAACACCTCTATCTTTCAGAGGGGCTCACTGCAGCAGCAGATGCAAGTCTGCAGCACCCCCTAATCTAGAAAGGGCTCGCTAGTGAAATACAGCGGACTGTACCACCTCTCTATCTAGCAGAGGGGCTCACTGCAGCAACAGATGCAACTCTGCAGCACCCCCTAATCTAGAAAGGGCTCGCTAGTGAAATACAGCGGACTGTACCACACCTCTATCTAGCAGAGGTGAACACTGCAGCAGCAGATGCAACTCTGCAGCACCCCCTAATCTAGAAAGGGCTCGCTAGTGAAATACAGCGGACTGTACAACACCTCTTTATCCTGCAGAGGTGCTCACTGCAGCAACAGATGCAACTCTGCAGCACCCCCTAATCTAGAAAGGGCTCGCTAGTGAAATACAGCGGACTGTACAACACCTCTATCTAGCAGAGGTGCTCACTGCAGGAACAGATGCAACTCTGCAGCACCCCCTAATCTAGAAAGGGCTCGCTAGTGAAATACAGCGGACTGTACAACACCTCTATCTAGCAGAGGTGAACACTGCAGCAGCAGATGCAACTCTGCAGCACCCCCTAATCTAGAAAGGGCTCGCTAGTGAAATACAGTGGACTGTACAACACCTCTTTATCTAGCAGAGGTGCTCACTGCAGGAACAGATGCAACTCTGCAGCACCCCCTAATCTAGAAAGGGCTCGCTAGTGAAATACAGCGGACTGTACAACACCTCTATCTAGCAGAGGTGAACACTGCAGCAGCAGATGCAACTCTGCAGCACCCCCTAATCTAGAAAGGGCTCGCTAGTGAAATACAGTGGACTGTACAACACCTCTTTATCTAGCAGAGGTGCTCACTGCAGGAACAGATGCAACTCTGCAGCACCCCCTAATCTAGAAAGGGCTCGCTAGTGAAATACAGCGGACTGTACAACACCTCTATCTAGCAGAGGTGCTCACTGCAGCAGCAGATGCTCAAATATATGAAATGGAAGGCGCCTCTGCACTGAACCCATCAAGCTTGAAGACAGCAAAGTATTCACCTTTTAGTCTATGGAGCCAGAGAGATTATTCCCTTCTGGTGCAGTGCGATATACATACAAATAAGTAAATAATTCAAGATCCCAAGCAATCCATGAAAGAAATTAGACCTGAATGAGAATATAGGGTACGCTTCAAACACACACTTGGAAACACAGAAGCCATTGACCCAACGCAGGGAAACAGGGGATTTACCAACTTTGGGAAACACAGGCGGTATTGACGAAATACAGGGCATTAACGAACTTTAGGAAATCTGGCATCCTCAGCCCAACCCGGGGAAACATTAGGTCTCTACAGCTCTATTGAGAATTCTGCAGACTCCCTCCGCCCTGTGGGAAATACTAGATGCCTTAACTCCACCAGAATTAACCTGGTAAACTATGTCGGAAACCTAGGAAATAGAGTAGGACTGACACCAAGAACTCCAAATGAACTCCAAACCATGCCATACAAGATGGTCAAATACAACCAAAGAAATAGAGTGCTATAAAAAAGACAGATGCCACCACATTTGACTTGGAAAATGAAGGATCTACTAAACATACAAAGGAAATACAGTATATTCTGAAACTATGGGAGGCACCACATGTAATAGGGGAAGACGGAAAGACCCATCCTAGGAGAGGAGTGGCACAGGAGGTAAAATAACCAGCTGTTAAGCTACTTAAATGGTAGGCATCCAAGTCAACCTAAATGTCTCTGGTTTCAGTTCCGATTGGCCAACGCAGCCTTTCATGCTTCCGCAGATAAGATGTGAACAATTGAGATGGGGATATGAACCCCTGATCAGATGGTTAATGTGAAGAAAGATTTTCAGTAAATATTTTATACCCAATCATTTATTACGATTCAAATCTAAAACTTCCAATACATGCATATTGGCAAAAGTATAAATCTTTTTTTTTTTTAGTTATTAAAGTTCTCACCTCTTTTAATTTAACTCCTAAAAGTTGCCTCCTGTTCGTTTTTTGTGCCCATGGTCTTTGACCTCAGAGGATCTAGCCCCCAAAGTGCCATTCTTCCCCCATCTCAGTGAATGAAGGACCTTCTTTGCTTGACCCTCGTGGGACAGCATGGTTGATGGCAGTCGTTCAGAGTTTACATATATATTTTTACTGTTTCTTTGATGTGTGGTCTAACGGAGTATACTATGGGTAGGTCGCCCAGAGAAAGTCTTTCCTTCACCAGAGTGTATGTTAAGAAAGTGATAATGAAGGCCTGAGGTCCGGGTTTGTGAGATTCCCAGACTTTAGTACTGTGACTTCTCACTAGTGGTCAGGCCTGTGGGCATGGCTTCCCTTACATCCACCAGAAGTCCTTGCCATCCTACGGTGTGTTTTCAAGATGTCTGGTCCCAAAAGAGAGCATTCCAAATACCCTTTTCCTGAAATGGCTGGCCACATATTTTAAAACAAAACTCCTTTCTGCCAGCTGCCATGGACAGTAGAAATAGTGAGTGTCTCAAAATGCTGCGGAACCTGCCTGGACCTCACACATGCTTCCCATGTGATAGGGATATCTGCTGCCCGCTCTCCTATAGCTGGGACCAAACTGTAGTGATGGCCTGAATAGATGCCCGTCTGGAGTCTGCCTGGTTGGCTCTCGACCCGCCCAATGAAAAGAAGGCATTGCCCCACACACAGCTAACTTTGGAAGCTGCCGAGTGTTGACTGGCTCATGAAGCAACAACAGAGCAGATTTCCCCACTGCTGTAACTACATTGAACCATCTAGAGCTGTAACCTTGTCTGGTGGGCATCCTGCCCTCTCTACCCAAGAGTCTGCATTCCACTGACACTACTTCCTTCACATTCCACAATAGACTGCCTCCATCTTCTTGGTATGACCCAGGCACATGAACCCCCTCTGCTATGCTGCAGGGGTGTTTGGGAATACTGGATGTCCTCTTTCCAACCCTAAACAGCCATCTAGTGAACCAGCAAGCAACCTATTCAAACCTTACTAGTCTGATGAGCCTGCATGGAACCCCAGTCTCTAACCACAAGTACCTGGAGCACTAGGTACCACAAATAGCATCAGAAAAGCCAGGCCACAGCCGGGCCATTCAAGGATGCAGGCCTATTTGTTCCATTATAGCCATGAGTTAAGGCGGAGCATGGGGCTGCAGTTAACTACTTCCAGATTCCCCATGTAATCCACATACTTTCTAGTTGTAAGAAACAACTTTTTTTGGCATTACTACATCAAGTCTGGCTGATGCTGGTGCCTGGCTTCACCTGCATGTCCTCAGTTAGTACTGGGGATTGGGTTTATGAGTTTAGGATCTTTTGAAGTCTTTAACTTCCTTCCTTTATCCAGCTAGTAAACAAAAGCAACCACCAGTCCTCTCGCTGCTCCATCTTGCCACAGCCCCTCTCCACCCCACCTCCAGTGCCCCAGGACACTCTTAAAGGCTACTGCGCTGGCACGGTTGGTAACTTTGCCCACTCACCTGCGCAACATAAGCTTGGGGTTCTTCACCACATATTGTTCAGCCAGGGAGGCCAGAAGACTCGTCATGATCTCTGTGAGGTATTCCAGTTTCCCGTGCAGAGCCAGAGTCAGAAGCGAGGCCACGTGGCAGCGGTCTCGCTGTGAGAAGGACTGCTGCTCCTCAAGTGTGCCTATGAGCTGAAGAAAGCAGAAACCACCTTGAAAATGACAGTCTGGTTATTGGGAATTTTTAGCACCCGGGATCAGGACAACTCCTCTCCTAGCTCAGCGGTGGCCATTTCTCTCAAGTGAGCAAAATTCTAGTCTAGACCATGCCATTGACAAGGAAGAACCTCTAGTTGTTCCTTCTTTGGTAGGAACATTCCCTTGACAACCGGTGACTCCACCTCTTTGGTGACGGCAAGCTATTGCCACTGATTCAATCTTCTATGATCCTCTCACCTTCACATGAAAGTCAGCTTCTCCCTCGTCACCACTTATTCTACTCTCACATTGGTGAGTCTGATTTCCGCTACCTCTCACCCCCCACATACTTCTTAATTGCCCCCACCCTTTGACTTCCTTTGGTCCTCCCATGAGGGGAAGGTTCTCCCTCTCTAGTCCCTCATGCATCTCCCACTTTGGTTAGGTCAAGTGTTACTTCTTTACTACGGATGGTCCACTCACTGTGTTCAGGGTAAGCTCCTTCTCATTTTCTGACAACTTAATCTCGTCTCACCTTGCTGAGGATGAACTTCACTTCCTACACCAACAGTTAAAATCTGAACAGGATTAGTGTCTCCCTTTTTTGATCTATGGCCATTCTACCCGATAAAGACCACTCTACCTTCACATCAAGTATGGGTATCAAGCTTTGGGAGGTCATGTTTCTCCCCTAGACTACTCATGGTGCTCTTGGTGGAGACAGCCTTCTCTCCCAGCCATCTATGGGCCTAACCCCATGCCAACTACTGAATATGCTACTTACCAGTATGCATCTGTTCTTGGCATGTAGGGCTGCTGACATTCATATCTGTGCATAGATCGCCGCCTAGTGTTGGGTCCGGATGTTTGCACGTTGTTGTCCTGGAAGAGTCTTCGAAGTATCCTTGGATAGGTGACTCCTCCCCTGGACTACAGTGCGCATGGGCATCCTCTCCATCCTCAGATTGTTTTTCGCCATTGTGGCAGTGATGGAGTAGATACAGAAAGTGATGACCATGCTTGCAGTAATTCTGAGAGCTGCAGCTGCGACAGGCGCCGGGGAGGAGGGAGGGCGATATGAATGTCAGCAGCCCTACATGCCAAGAACAGATGCATACTGGTAAGTAGCATATTCAGTTCGAGGCATGTGGGCTGCTGAATTCATATCTGTGCATAGAATACATAGCAGTGCCCTCTATTAGCGGCGGCTACCCGTGCCAGCTGCAGCGGTCTGAAAAAGTGTTTTGAGAACAGCCTGTCCTACAGCTGCCTGCTGTTTTGACTGCACATCTACGCAATAGTGTTTTGTAAATGTGTGTGTAGTGGACCATGTGGCTGCTCTGCATATATCATGCAGGGGAATATTTCCTAGGAAGGCCATGGAAGCCCCCAACTTACGTGTTGAGTGGGCTCGTGGTGGAATAGTTAATGTGCGTTTTGCCTTTTGATAACAGATTTGAATACACTTAACTATCCATCTGGCTATCCCTGCTTTGGAGATGGCGTTACCTTTGTGGTGTGGGGCAAAGGCAACGAACAGTTGTTTTGTCTTCCTGAATGGTTTAGTCCTGTCGATGTAGTACATGAGGGCCCTCCGTACATCTAGTGTATGTAGTGCCCTTTCTGCAACAGTTTGTGGGTTTTGGAAGAAAACGGGCAGTTCAATAGTCTGGTTCATGTGGAACTGTGATATTACCTTGGGCATGAACTTGGGGTTGGTACGTAGTACGACCCTGTTAGCGTGAACCTGAATAAATGGCTCTTGAACGGTTAGTGCCTGGAGTTCACTAACTCTTCTGAGGGAAGTGATCGCTACTAGGAAGGCCACTTTCCAGGTAAGGAATTGAATCTCGCATGAGTGTAGAGGTTCAAAGGGTGGACCCATCAGGCGTGTGAGGACCAAGTTGAGGTTCCACATTGGAGCCGGTGGGTGACTAGGTGGAATGACTCGTTTGAGCCCCTCCAAGAATGCTTTGATGGCAGGCACTCTGAATAGAGAGAGGTGCTGCCTGGTTTGCAGATAGGCTGATATTGCGGTCAAATGGACACGTATAGAGGTGTACGCCAGATTGCATCGATATAGGTGTAAGAGATAACAGATGATGTTTTGGATGGATGCGTCCAGCGGGTTGATGTCATTATTTCCGCAATAAATGACGAACCTTTTCCATTTGGCTGCATAGCAAGCTCTGGTAGTGGGTCTCCTGGCCTCCTTGATGATGTCCATACAGTCAGGTGGCAGTTTGAGGTAGCCAAACTCTAGGACTTCAGGAGCCAGATCGCCAGATTCAGCTGTTGCGGATCTGGGTGCTGAACCTCTCCATGGTTCTGCGTCAAATGCGCGGGTTTGATCCGCAGCCTTTGATGCGGCACCACGGAAAGTTCGAGGAAGGTGGTGTACCACGGCTGGCGTGCCCACGTGGGAGCAACTAGGACGAGTGTCAGGGAGTGTTGTCGGAGTTTGCGGGCCACTAGCGGTATCAATGGCGCTGGGGGAAAAGCGTACGCAAATCTGCCGGACCAGTTCATCCATATCGCATTGCCCTGCGACTGCGGATGTGGGAATCTGGGGGCGAAGCTTGGGCATTTTGCGTTTTCGCTTGTCGCGAATAGGTCTATCTCCGGATGACCCCACTGCTGAAAGTACGGTTGGAGTACTGATGGGTGTAACTCCCACTCGTGCATTTGGTGGCTGTGTCTGCTGAGCAGATCCGCCATCTGGTTGTCCTTGCCAGGGAGGTGTTCCGCCATGAGGAACATGTTCCTTTGAATGGCCCACTTCCACATGCTCTGAGCCAGATGAGACAACTGTGGAGAGTGTGTGCCTCCCTGTTTCTGTATGTAGTACATTGCGGTCATGTTGTCCGTCCGGATCAACACGACCTTGTTGCATAGATGTACTTTGAACGCCTTCATGGCTAGGAAGATTGCCATCAATTCCAGAAGGTTGATGTGCAACTTCTTTTGTTGTGTTGTCCATAGTCCTTGCACTGTGTAGTGGAGTACATGAGCTCCCCATCCCTGGAGAGACGCGTCCGCTGTCAGTACTATTTGTGGGACAGGCTCTTGGAACGGTCGGCCCTTGCAAAGGTTTTGTGGATTCCACCAATGCAGAGAGTTGTATGCCCGACCGCTCACCAACACTAGGTCCTTTAACTGTCCTTGAGCCTGATTCCACTGACGTGCTAGGCACTCCTGAAGTGGGCGCATATGTAATCTCGCGTGCGGGACTATGAAGATGCAGGAGGCCATCATGCCTATCAACTGCATGAACACTCGCGCTGGAAGTGAGTGATTGGGTTTGAATTTGGAGATCAGCAGTTGTATGCTGTCGATCCTCACTAAATTTGGCTGAGCTGTGGCCGCCAGAGTGTCTATAGTCGCACCTAGGTACTGTTGTACGTGTGCGGGCTGGAGATGGGACTTTGGATAATTCAGTGAGAATCCCAGACTGTGAAGAAGGTGAATGGTGCGGGACATGTGGCTTGCACATTGCTGGGCTGACTTCGCTTGAACGAGCCAGTCGTCTAGGTAGGGGTAGACGTGTATATGCTGCCTCCGTAGATGTGCTGCCACCGTAGCGAGGCACTTCGTGAAAACCCTGGGCGCTGTTGTCACGCCGAAGGGAAGGACTTTGAACTGATAGTGCTGCCCCTGAACAGTGAACCTGAGGTATTTTTTGTGTGAGGGGTGGATGGGTATGTGAAAGTACGCATCCTTGAGGTCCAGTGTGGCTAGGAAGTCTCCCTGCTTGAGAAGCGGAAGGACTTGCTGTAGAGTGAGCATATGAAAGTGCTCTGAAAGAATGTACTGGTTCAGGGGTCTCAGGTCCAATATAGGTCTGAGCGACCCGTCCTTTTTTGGAATTAAGAAGTAGAGGGAGTACACTCCCGCACCCTGCTCGTGGATGGGTACGACCTCTATAGCGCCTTTTAGAAGCATACTTTGCACTTCTTGCTGTAAGAGCGTTAAGTGCTCTGAGGACATAGGACGGCTTCTTGGTGGTATTGTGGGTGGAGTGGAGGTTAACTCCAGACAGTAACCGTATTTTATAATATCTTTGACCCACCTGTCCGTGGTGATGGAATTCCACGTGGACAGGAACCTTTGTAGCCTTCCCCCGACAGGTGTTATGTGGTCGGGAGGAAGGGAGAGGGCGTCACTGCTTGTTCTTGGGGGAGGACCTGGTGTTGCCGTAGCCGCGTCCTCTGCCCTTTGTGCTGGAGCCACGATATCCACCTCGGGTGTTTTTATCATAGGTGGTCTGTGTATTGCCTTTGTTGTATGTTTGTTGTGACCCCTGTCCTCTACCTGCTCCCTTGTTTCCGGGGCGACGAAAGGAGCCGCTCCGAAAGGACTGAGTTTGTAGTGCGCCCATGGACTTTGCAGTGTCCGTATCCTTTTTTATCTTTGAGGGTGATGTCAACCTCTGGCCCGAATAAATAGTCGGGGTTGACGGGCTGGTTCAGTATATTGTTTTGTACCTCAGGCTTGAATCCTGAGATCCGTAGCCAGGCATGTCGTCGCAACATGACGCTTGTGTTTATGGCTCTGGCAGCCGTGTCTGCAACATCTAGTGCGCATTTGATGGAAGCGTTCGTTAGTAGCTGTCCTTCTCTGATGAGCATTTCTGCGCCTTCCTTGAACTGGTCAGGGAGATGTTGGAATATTTGCTCAAGTGTGTCATAGTGCGCTCTATCATAGCGAGCAAGGAGCGCCTGAGTGTTGGCTATGCGCCATATGTTGGCAGCTTGGGCGGCAACTCGCTTGCCAGAGGTTTCTAACACCTTGGACTCTTTGTCCAGGGGAGGAGCGTCACCTGTTGTTTGCGAGTGTGCCCTCTTGCGTGCATTCGCTACGACGATGGAGTCGAGTGGTAATTGTCCTCTGATGTAAGTAGGATCCCCAGGTGCTGATCTGTATTTTTTATCAATCCTGGGGTTTATCACTCGTGCCCTGGTGGGTTCTTTGAAAATGTCCTTGGCTGGTTTGAGGACCCCCTTCAACATTGGCAGAGTCTTTACATGTCTTTCTGAGGATGCAAAGGTGTCCATTAGAAAGTCATCTTCGATGGTATCAGAGTGAAGCTGCACCCCATGGTTATTGGCAGCACGTTCGATAAGAGCATTGAACGCTGCAGTATCCTCCGTAGGAGATGTCTTTGCCCCATAGAGTTGTGGATCCTGTGCATCGAGAGGTGCACTGGGGTCTGCAGGGTCGCCCCAAGTTTGATCAGGGTCCTGCTGGTCATCAGGGTCCGTGTCTACATGGTAGGGGACTTGGTCAGCCATGTAGTCCTCCAATGCGTCTGTATCGGAGCGTGTGGGGGAGAACCGGTGTGGATCCTGGTAGGATGAATGGAAGGGTTCATAAAGGAGAGTTTCCGATTCTGCAGGCAACTTCCTTTTTAGTGGGATCCTGAAAGGGTCCAATGGCGGCTCCGAAGTTATCCTTCGGTCCTGGAGAATCATTCTGCCAGTGCCGGCGTCGATGATACGTGCTGGAGACGTCTCAGCAGGTGTGACCGTAGGTTGGGTGACCCGTGTCCTGAGTTGGAACATTTTTGGGATTGTTGACGGAGGCAAGCCGAAGGTAATGTTGGTCGGCACCGAAGAGGCTGCGGGAGCTCCGACCGAACCGGAGCCCGACGTGTCCTGGAGGACAGGTGTGGTTTTGCTGCCTTGCGTCACACCAGGTCGTACTTGGGGCGCCTTCGAGGCTTTGGCACCGGCCAGGCTCGTAGAGGCGGCCGTAGATTTTTTCGGTGCCGGAGGGTCATCGAGTCGGGGTGAAGAGATCACCGTCGAAGTCTTCGATACCTGAGGCTTAGGTGTCGTCGAGGGAGCGATGTGAGACACAGCAGGCGGTACGGCCCTTGGTGTCGTCGGTGCCGGTAGCCGAGCAGGTTTGTCGGTGCCGATGGCTTTTTTCCGTTTGTCGACTCCAACGTCGCCCGCCTCAAGTTCGGCACCGAAGTCCCTCTTGGTGCGGTCGGTGCCGACGCGGTGCGCTGGCGTCGAAGGCCTCGATCCGACCAGCGCTACTTTCAGTTTCGGTTTCGGTGGAACCTGAGCAGCTTTCTGTTTCGGTTTTGTGATAGGGAAACCAGCCTGTTTATGTAGTAATGGCTGCCGCTGAACGTCCGAGGCCGGGCCCGAGGGCGGGGCCGAAGAACTGCGGGATGGGTCTCGGGTAAGGCCCGAAGGCGATCCCTCGACCGGAGCCATAGGCTGTGGCACTGGTGTTTGAACGGTTTGAACAGGTAGGCCTTGTTCATCATTGGAGCTACTTTCTTCGGCCCCGAAGGCCTCCTCGTCGTCTCCTACCTCGGTGTCGTCTTCACCTCTGTGGAAGAGTGACTCGTCTTCCTCGTCCGATCCGGGTTCGTGTTCGGAAACGGGACTGGAGGGCAAGACTTCCAATTCCTCGACGTCCTCGGCCTCGCCGAAGATGTCTGTCGGGGCCGGTGCCGCGTGCTGCGCCTCGAGTCTCGCCGCTCGTCGATTCCGCAGAGTCTTCTTCGAGCGGAACCGGGCACAGGCCATGCATGTTGATTCGTCGTGGTCCGGCGAAAGGCATTTGTTGCACACCGGATGGACGTCGATGTGTGGGTACTTCGCATTGCATACCGGACACCTTTTGAACGGCGTCCTGGATTCCATCGTCGAAGTCGTCGATGGACAGGTAAATGCGAAAGCAGTCGGTGCTGAAAGTTAGTAAACTAACAAATTCTATCGAAACCCGATCGATAAACAGTACCGACGCGAACTAAAGGCCTTTTGGCCTCGAAAAAATATTTTCCTAACTTGAGCTAAGATAGCACATCCGAACCCAATGGCGGAAAAAAACAATCTGAGGATGGAGAGGATGCCCATGCGCACTGTAGTCCAGGGGAGGAGTCACCTATCCAAGGATACTTCGAAGACTCTTCCAGGACAACAACGTGCAAACATCCGGACCCAACACTAGGCGGCGATCTATGCACAGATATGAATTCAGCAGCCCACATGCCTCGAACCTTAAGCTTTACACGTGTGTGGTCCTTCTACCCATATTCATTTCACCTTGTTGAAAAGAGCTTACCTCCCCCACTAGGCGTTCTTGTGGATGATGTAGATTCCTTGCAACTCACATTAAAGAGTGCCTTTGCTCGCCTGTCTTAGTGACAAGCCCACTCACCTTGGTGAGAAAGAGTTTGTTGTTAAGCAGGTTGGAGAGTTGAGTCAGTCCCTGCTCCATTGTTGGCCTTCGCGCCTCTGGAACATCTAGGTTTCTCTTTAGTGGAGACCCGGTGTGTCCCGGAAAGAAGATCCGTTCAATATAGGTCTTGTAGTCCAAGAATGGTATCCCGGTGCCCTCCAGGTCACTCGTGAGGTCCATCATCTCGGTCATTAGATCTGACACGGGGACAAAGGCATGCACAGTTAATGGTGGGACAAGGTCTAGCGGAATCAAATCACTAGTAGAAAAAAAGAAAATTGGAATGGAAAATACTAGGAACAAGCTTACTATACCCCAACCACTCTTTCATCCTAATGTTACTCACCAGTGAACTCCTTCCGGCACTGGTCTCCCACACTGATCTCCAGGTTCTCCAGCTGGACCAGAACCTTTTTGTAGTCCCGCATGGCCTGCTTACTCTTCCTCCTGGAACAGAAAATCAATCACAAAGCATCAGACACTAGAGGAACGAGACTCAGAGCCACCAAGATCTGAAGCACTGTCCGAAGCCAATGAGAATATCACATGTGACTGCTCCAAGTATTACCAAAAAAACATAGAACAGAGGAGAAAGCCCACATTCACAAACCCCGGCAGAAACAAGAGGGTCAGAGCCAAGAGGCAACCACTCACATACAACTCCTGTGGGCAGGGGCCACAGACAGAAGAACTCAACAGAACCACAGGCCACAGCAGAAACCAAAGAGGAGTGCCATCGTAAAAACTCCTGCAGAAATCAAGATGGTCTGAACTAAGATGCAATACTTGCTTAGCAGGAATTATAAGGGAAAAACCATGATGAATCCCAAACCTGGACACCCCAGTGGAAGCTGCAGGAATTCACAACCAAAGCTGAACTCCACAATCACACACCCCAGCAAGAACCACGTGAAGCTACTTTAAAGAAAGCACAGGCCATTCACATACTCAAGCAGAAGCCCTTGTGTCCAGAAGTAAGAATTAACCCCTCAATTACAAATCCAGCAAGTACCATGGCATGTCACATTCACAAATCCCAAAGGAACCCACATGCATTAAAATACAAAGATGAACGACAGAATAAATAACCTCCAGCAAGAGCAAAATAAAGCCACTGTGAAGCAGGAACAGCACATTCTCACAAAAGAACAGGAATCAGTGATGTCAAAACTATGGGGAAAGCCCGCCTTATAATCCTCTCAGGCAGGAACTACAGCCCCAACCAAAAAGGAACTTAACGTTCGTGAATAGAAGTAGGAGTCAATCCAACGATGATTCTCATGTTTGCAGACTCTGGTGGAATCTGCAGTCATCCATAACCAAAGATAGTCTCCAAATTCACAAAACTGCAGCAAAGAACCACACAAGGCAGCAATCAAGAAGGAACAGCAGGCAGAAATTATAAGTGGCAAAGACCAATGGGAATGTATTATTCACAAACCCCAGAAAGGAGTCAGAAGAACCAAGAAGGAACCTCACAGTCACAAAACCCCACTGTAAACTGCAACCTCACATGATCCACCCTCCTCAAGAACCACAGAGAGAAACCAGAAACACCCTCAGATAGAGCTCTCCCAGGAAAGCTTTAGCCGTGTTTACAATACGGTTCCACTATAGTAGTAGACAAGCCGTGTTAAATCCCAAGAATTGTGATTTAACATGCCCCTAGAAGACCGAGAGAAAAGATACACATTATATTCAACAATGACCCCAGAATCTATGTACTAACCCAGGTAGTAGAGCGGAAAACTAAACGTCTACTAGAATTCCGCACCATCATCTTAAGGAACAACACTTTCAACGGCATCAGCAGGGACCTCAAGCAATGGATTTAGCACCAGAAACTGGAGAGCTTAAGCACCCACGGATCCACTGTATCCACATCCTAATCCCATAGAGACCTCTATAGGAATGCTGTGAAGACTGAGGAAGCACTCCCTTACCTGTACATGAAGATGATGATGACGACGACTAACACCACCACGGCAGCTCCCACAACAAGCCCAATCTGTGCCTCTGCGGGAAAGCTAGACTGTCCTTCTGTTTCATATTTCACAGAGCCGAGCTTAAAGTTCAGGTTTCCCATCCTCACCTGGAGAGAATAAGACACCTCATTACCAGCGGCTGTGCAGCAGCATAGCATAGCAAAGCATGAGTAAACAGTCTCAAAACCTCATTAACACAGAGGTCACAGAACCTCATTAATGGGTGTGTTGCATCGCAGCACATACATCACTAAGGGCCAGAGAGCCCCTATAATAACGCGTGATGCAGGAAACACGCCACTAAAGAGTATCAGAAATAAATTCAGCCGAACTGATGAACAAGTGATGAGCAGCCTGCTGCCCAATTTCCGGTTTTAAGAGTTTCCATCTCTGCACCTAACTTCCTTCCAGGGCTTCGCAGTCGGCAGTAGGAAGGAGGCCAGCAAGTTAAAAGATCACTTTCATCCCAGTGTTCCTTCATCTTACTCTCTCTGCATGCTTCAGGGTGGAGGTGGCGCAGGAGGGGTAGTTTATAATAATTTGAAAGAGACTTACCTGAAGCTGCCGAGTGCCTCCCGTGTCGCGCCTTGGTCTTCCTGGGACAGCATCAGACTGCCTATGCAATCCCCGCCCTCATTTTATGAGAGCAGCCCGTGGATTGGCCTGAACGGGCTGGTTCAATGCTGCGCTCAGGACAGGGAGGCAGTTCTGTTCTTCCAACTCGGCTGTGCAATGCAGCAGAGTTGTAGAAACCTAAGTGCGCATGTCAGTTTGGCCAGCCTAAGACGGCCAGCCAAACACACGTGCACTCTTAAGTGCACCAACCATTCCACCCATGGTCACAGTCCCAGCCCTCCTTACAGTGCTGGCAGCTGAAAAATAACAATTATAGTATATTGTTTTATTTTTCAGGTGCGGTCTCTGAGCCAGTGAGGCGTTGCTCCTCCGCCATTGCGGAGGAGCTGCCCCTGATGTTTTCGCATACAAGGGAGATGGGGAGTAAGGCCGGCATCAGAGTGATTCGAGTAAGAATTATAAGGTAACTGGAAGCAGTGCTTAATTTGAGCCAGTGGTTACCAGCGGGAGCCATCAACACTAATTTTTTAGGGACTTGAACTTATGTTTCCTTCTAAGACTTTTACCGAGAGGAAGAGAAGGACAAACACACAAGGCGGAAAGACAGAGTAAGAAAGAAAAAAAACTCCAGAAAGGAAGAAAGCAGGAACCTGCAAGAGTGAACTACAGGGGCGGGAAGTGTGTGATAGTGGAGTAAAGAAGCACGAGGTGGATTTAAAACCAAGACATTTTAATATTCGCAGTGTCGACATTTAATTGCACCGGTCATGTGCTTCTGAGCCGAGCTTTCGGAACAGCGCTCATTCTTTGACAAATTAAGCACAGCTTATAAGGGAGGGATTTTCAGTGACTATCAAAACCTCCTTTTTCAAGTGCGGAAATGAGCAACATTTGATTGCCAGAAGAAAGGTTCGTTTTCAAGGACATTTGAACAGTATTTGTATTTGTATTTGTATATTGTACTTATACCGCGCAACTATCACCCAACGGGTATCTTGGCGCTCAGACTGTGATGGAGAGAAACTTCTGAACTAACAAAGTGTGTAGCAGCAGTGACAGAAAGAGCGAGGGAAGATAGGAAACGGATACCGATCAAAGAATGGGAGAAATTAGGAAGCCATATACCCCACCCTGGGAAAGAGCCAAGTCTTCAGGCTTCGCCTGAAGTCCATCAAGCAGTTAGCCTGTCTAATACTCAGGGGGAGTGCATTCCAAAGTCGCGGGGCCACTATGCTAAAGGCCCTACCTCCCATCCTGGCCTTCTTAATCCTACCAGTGTTTAGCAGGAAGGCATTTGATGAACGGAGAGTCCTTTGAGGCTTGTACCAGGATATTTTCTCCTGTAGATTGATAGGGCCAAGACCGTGTGCCGCTCTGTAGACAATGCACAGGGATTTAAATTTAGCCCTTTCCATCATGGGAAGCCAGTGAAGTTCTTGAAGCGCCAGCGTGGTTGAGGAGCCACGTTTCCTATTCAGCGCCAGTTTGGCAGCCATAGACTGGACCCTCTGCAAACTCTGGTAGATGTAAAGAGGAGCTCCTAGATACAGAGAGTTGCAGTAGTCCAGCCTACTTAATATGATACTACGAACCACCACAGGTCTTTCCTCCACAGGCAGGAGAGGTAGAATCTTCCGTAGGGCTTTCATGAGAGCGCAGCACACCCCCACTGTTTTTTTAACCTGAGAGGCCATCTGTAGATCATTATCGAACATGACCCCCAGATTCCGCACCGTTGTCACTGGGACAGTGGGTTCCACACCTGGGGCCATTCTGAACTCAAAAGGCAGGTCTCTTACTCCCGCTGGGGGGCAGTAGAGCACCTCAGTTTTGCCTCCGTTGAATTGCAGTGAATTAGCCCTGAGCCACTCCGAGGTCTGACGCATACACTTTTGGAAATCTTCCATATTCAAAGCTCCTTTGCCCTCCAGTGAGAACACTAGTTGGGTATCGTCCGCATAGTTAATAAGATCGATCCCATACGCTTTGATAATAGGGATTAGTGGCTGCAGATAAATGTTGAAGAGGATCGGGCTGATAGGCGATCCCTGAGGGACCCCATGTTCCATCAAGGTCTTACTGGAGGTAAAAGGGGGCAAAGAGACCACCTGTTGTCTCCCTGTGAGATAGGATTGTATCCATCTCAAGGCACATCCCTTCACTCCCAAATGCTCCAGCCTATTCAACAAAATTTGGTGGTTTACCGTATCGAATGCGGCTGACATGTCTAAGAGGACCAAAACTGATGAAAGGCCTCTGTCAGCCCGCATCCGAAGGTTATCCAATACCGTGAACAGTAACTCTGGAATGATCTGAAAACTATATGGAAAAAAAACATGCGAGAAAGGGCAGTGTGGGTCTCACCTAAACGTTTTCTAGGGAAATGGCCATAAATTGTGCTTTTAAAATTACATTTGGTCAGTAACATTTTTAAAACATTAGAATTTAAATAGTGTTACAAAAAGGTTTAGGAGTCTCTCCAATAAATGTTTGGTAAATGTACTTGTTAAAGGTACCTTTTTTAGAGCACATTGGTCAAAACTTGGTAGTGTGTAAAGGACGGCTGTGAGGGCCCCAGGTTCCAAATTTAACGGTTTAGTCATGAGATTACGAGGCGCTACATTGGCAAGCGGTGGCACCATCAACCAATGTCGCTGCATCTTACAAGGTCTGGGGTTTCCTAATGCACGAATTAGAATACTTTACACATTTGCATTATGGTCCCAACATACAGACTTCCCAAACTTGACCCAAATAGCACTTTAAAAGTTTTCTGAATGCCCATCGCAACACACTGAAAGCTTCCATAATTCCCCAACTAGCAGGCTTTGCAGTTTTCCATAATGTTGACCTATCACACTGCCATTTTTCCATAATTCCCATGTGAACACAGTTTGCAAGCTTGTGACTGCACAGGGGTGTGGAATTCCTGTCGCCCGACACCCAGGACATTTTGCTTGAGGTCAAAGGCAACAAGGTTTCACGTTTATTTTGTCCACTGGACAAGAAGGCCTAACACGCTGCAGCACAAAACCTTTGGCTGGCAGTTTACGGTACCACTGTATGGATTGGTGCAAGAGGATTGTCTGCCACCAAGTCAAGATGTATTTCCACTTATAGAAGTTGTGAAAACATAAACATACGATTCATTAATGCAAAATCCTTTACTATTGGGTTAAGTGCCTTCCGGAAATAGGGTGAGCTGTTAGCGCAGCTTGCATTACTTACAGTGGTTTCAGTATAAACGTGTGTACACGTTTGCAAAATGTAATACATTTAAGCTACGTATAATCTGCCAGATTCCTCCATGAATATATGCAAGACCAAGCAGAAGTATGAAAGCAAGACTGGCGATTGCTTTAAAAAATAAAATGTACACAAAATTTGCAACTTGAAAAAAAGTTTTGCTAAACTATTGTGCAAATTTAAATTCCATTTAGTAAACTGTGTTTGATGCAGGCCAATTAAAAATAAATTTTAAAAAAGTCACCAAAGAGCGCCCACAGGTCTATGTCCTTGCATTAGTGCAAATTTACAACTTTCAGGAACTCACAAGCGTTTACAGATTTAGGCCTGGAAACTGTGCTCTGGGCAAACTTTTGTGGTTTCCATTTTCGCATCAGCAAATGTACACACAAGTATTTGTGTTCATGTGAAAATCTGGTGGGCAATTGAAAATTTACTTTCCCGAAACCCCCTTTTCCCCACCATGAAAATGGTTTTACTCCTGTTTTTGCCAGGAGTAAACTTCCAACCTTTTCCAATGTGGAAAGAGATAGGAGAGTAGTTGGTGAATACCCTTAAGCACTTAGGCTTGTGGGACTGCACAGACTCACAGGACAGTCCAATACTGAAACTACCACTTCCCACCCACTTCTAGCCTTTGACTGGCCCGGATTAGAAGTTGCACGGTACAGACCGAATGTTAAATCCCTACCCATAGAAAGTGGTACAGTGCAGGAACAACCTGCAAACACACTGCGATTGCGAGTTTATCTCCATAGAATGGGAAATAGATCCCTGCGGAGAGGTTACTCCATTGACCTCTGTGACGGATATCCCATCCACCGAAATATAAATCCTATTATATTCTATGGGATTTATATTTCGGCGGACGGGATGTCCGTCATTGTAATGACGGAACACCCTTCTGTCGAGATCTAAATCAGGTCCTAGGTCTCGCCTATCGGAAGTCTTGCAGGAAAGCGTACTACTGTGCAGACCAAGGTATGTAAAGCATTTGTGCCAGAGAGCTGGTGTTATTTTGCTCACGTTATAAACAAAATGGCAGAAACTGGCATTACATTTCTATTTCAAGTTAAATGATGACTGGTAAAGAGAGAAGTTACTTGGGAGATGGAATATTGGGGGAGATGCTACAAGAGAAGCTGCTTCTCCTTCCTGAACTCTTACCACAAACTCTGGCAGCTGAGCACCCTCGTCCACCGGCTGTGGTGCTTCTAGCGGTGGCTCACAGTACAGGTGGTTCTTGGTCAGCGTCTTCACTGTGCACACACCATTCCCAATCAAGGCAACCACTTCCTCTTTGCTGATGCCCAGGTCAAGACCGTCACCCTGCCAGAGGAAAAAGAAGTGAAGGAGACCAGTGATGACATCCGACCATGCCACTGCTTTCTGAAACGACCCTAGAGATGACCCTTACACTACCAGAGGAATAGGCTGCGGCTAAAACAGGCACATCAGTAGCATCCAGCCATGCACACTCTCTCTAGCAACACAACTAGTTCCTGCTGATACTCCTTCCAGAAGAAACTCCAAAGAGGCTCTGCAATGCTATTCCACCAGGTTTATCATTCTTTCCAGCCTTCACTCAAGGTCCAGCTCTTCTGCACCAGAGGAAAGGTAGGCGTTACAGTAGACCGGCAAAAGTATTACATGGAAGCCTTGACTAGTCCCTGTCCTGTTTCGTAAACCAAGTAAGAATATTTTAAATTAAGTATATGGCTTAACAGCCAACTCTTGTAGGCTCACTACTTTCAACAAAAGTATTCCCAAAGGGATATTCCTTACAGAAGGATTTCACTTCCACATACTATTGGAATGACGTGCTGTCCCTTTTGTAGCATTCTTTCCGCTTCTCACTGAAGCTTTCAAGACTAGATCCATGTCCGTTGGCTGAAGCTAAGCATGTGCCAGCAGTTCCGGTCAATCTCAGGACTGAAAGGACATGTTTAGTAATTGACAGGAGTACTCGAGGGCATCTTGGTGAAGATATACTTTGTGCCACTGCTAGGACCTGCTTGTCAGTGAGGACTTGCATTAAACTAGGCTACTCTAACCATAAACCAGACAGTTGAGATCTCTCCCAAGAGTGGCTTCTACCCAAATGCCCTGATGAAGGCTTTCTTGAAGCAAACATTAACAGGGAGCCAAAACATCACATTGATCCCGATTTGTCTTTGGATGCATTCTGATGAGGGTGCATGTTAACCTATGACAACAGAGGAAAAACTGTAAAGAATAGATCAAGGTCTTGCATTGCATCAAGGGGTCTATCTGCTGTAACCTTTTGGGCAGTAGGTTGCTTTAATTTTTCCAACCTCGACTCTTCTTTGTTCCCTACAAGTTAAGTGATGTTCTTTTCTCTTACAACTTTTTTCGTTATTGAATCTATTGAGTTGCCAGGACTTGTAAAATAACTACATATGGAGTGTACTTTAGTCTTGACAGGATCTAGGAGGCAAGAACACGCGTGGGTAATCAGGTATTAAGTATGCTCACCCTTAAATGCATACTTACTGATCCCTAAAAATCTCTAATATTTGAACAGTATTACTTGTATCTCTCCTGGGAATATTTTATTTGGTTGAAAGAGGATGGACCCAGTGAAAGGATCCTGCCGTGCTTTGATAAAGAGCCGAACAGACTAAATTCTGCTACAGTCAGGCCGTCTTGCTGAACATGCAAGCCCAGTTTGTCCTGCAGTCGGACATATTTACCCACCAGAAAGGCATCAGATTTGTTCAATGCCACGATGAGACCAGCTCCGTTCTGCCACCACCAAACCTTTTACGATGAGAAAAGTGAATGCGAGTTTTGGTCCAAGCGCTACTTCAACAGCTTATCTCTTTCTAGGAGAAAATAGAGCAGGAATCATTTCCCCCCTCTCCCGACTGTCTAACCATACTTGCCAAAAACATTTTCACTCCACATCTCCTCGGCCACTGCCTGGCCTGGGCCTTTTGCCCGGTCATCTAACAGTGGTTGATGCTCAACAGCATTACAAACTGATAACATAACAGCCAAAGGAATGTGCAGACCTTGTAATTCTGTACCCTGCACAGTGATAACAAGTTTCACATCTTCCCTCCAACCCCCGATTTCTGCATCAGAGCATAAAACTCAGACAGAGGAAACCCATGCCTCCCGTACCTCAATATCCAACACGTTGCCTGGCTTCAGGCTGTATGGTTTAGTGGGGTCCTCCTTGTTCAAGGGGCGCAAAACTGGGTTGATCTTGTAGCTAAATGGCTCTCCAGTGATGCTGCTGAAGTTCTGATGCACGTTGTCCAGGATGAAGATAATGTCTAGAGGTAGCAACCCATCCGGGATCTCTGGAGAAGGACAGAGAAGGAGCGACGAAGAGTTGGTCCGGCAGGCTACCTGTGCCTTAGAGGGAGAAGGAAATATTCAGTGGTGCACAAGGCAGCATTCACCCACTCCCCCACTGGGGGAACGTCCGAAACAGTCAGTAGCGTACATAAAAAGTGCCAACCATTCCAGCTATGAGAAAGGGAGAAACAATCAGAAGCATAAACACCTGAGTACATTCACTCCCGCTATGAGAAATGAGAAACAATCAGAAGCATAAACACCCGAGTACATTCACTCCCGCTATGAGAAATGAGAAACAATCAGAAGCATAAACACCCGAGTACATTCACTCCCGCTATGAGAAATGAGAAACAATCAGAAGCATAAACACCCGAGTACATTCACTCCCGCTATGAGAAATGAGAAACAATCAGAAGCATAAACACCCGAGTACATTCACTCCCGCTATGAGAAATGAGAAACAATCAGAAGCATAAACACCCGAGTACATTCACTCCCGCTATGAGAAATGAGAAACAATCAGAAGCATAAACACCCGAGTACATTCACTCCCGCTATGAGAAATGAGAAACAATCAGAAGCATAAACACCCGAGTACATTCACTCCCGCTATGAGAAATGAGAAACAATCAGAAGCATAAACACCCGAGTACATTCACTCCCGCTATGAGAAATGAGAAACAATCAGAAGCATAAACACCCGAGTACATTCACTCCCGCTATGAGAAATGAGAAACAATCAGAAGCATAAACACCAGAGTACATTCACTCCCGCTATGAGAAATGAGAAACAATCAGAAGCATAAACACCCGAGTACATTCACTCCCGCTCTGAGAAATGAGAAACAATCAGAAGCATAAACACCCGAGTACATTCACTCCCGCTCTGAGAAATGAGAAACAATCAGAAGCATAAACACCGGAGTACATTCACTCCCACTCTGAGAAATGAGAAACAATCAGAAGCATAAACACCCGAGTACATTCACTCCCGCTCTGAGAAATGAGAAACAATCAGAAGCATAAACACCCGAGTACATTCACTCCCGCTCTGAGAAATGAGAAACAATCAGAAGCATAAACACCGGAGTATATTCACTCCCGCTATGAGAAATGAGAAACAATCAGAAGCATAAACATCTGAGTACATTCACTCCAGATATGAGAAATGAGAAACAATCAGAAGCATAAACACCCGAGTACATTCACTCCCGCTATGAGAAATGAGAAACAATCAGAAGCATAAACACCGGAGTACATTCACTCCCGCTATGAGAAATGAGAAACAATCAGAAGCATAAACACCCGAGTACATTCACTCCCGCTATGAGAAATGAGAAACAATCAGAAGCATAAACACCCGAGTACATTCACTCCCGCTATGAGAAATGAGAAACAGCCAGTGACACACAAACCTCCTCAGAGCCAGAGGTTTACATACGAGTGCTTATCCCCGCCCTGTAGCTGAAATGAGAAAACCATTCAGCGGTACACATTGACCCCCCTCTCACGAAAAATGAGAAAGCTGCACACATACAAGTGCCCATCCCCTTCCACTGGGGGACAGCGAGAAACTCAGGGGGACAAATGCCAGTGCTGAACCCACCATGACAGAGATTGCTGAATATTGCTTTCAAGTTGTGGGTGTAGCATGATGAGCGGTCATGCATATTGATGGTCAGTTTGAAGGTAAATTCTTTCATTGTTAACGCCCTTTTTAATCGACCAACCAAAGTTGATGTGTCTTGTAAAAGCTTGCGCTCAGCCCCTTGTGCTGGACTTGGGCTTGTCTGATTAAGAAATGAAAGATCAAACAGGTGCCTTTTGTGACTTGCAAAAGTTCCACCTAGTTTTTTTTCCTCGACTACAGCATTGCCAATTAAAGCTACTAATTAAAGACGGCAACATCTAATGGAAAGGAAAACTGATTATATACTTAGCTGCAAACAGCATTTTGCAAGAAATGTTGCCCCGAGTACAGAGAACAAGGTACACAAGAGCCAGTGTGACATAAAGAGAACTACCAGTAAGATGCAAGCGTGAAGCAAAAGTGAACTGATGCGAGCAGTAGCTTGTGAGGGATAATAAGGAATACCCATGGACTTCTGCATCCCTTCCATGGATGCGAGAGATGGAAGTTGCAAAAGAGCAGCAGGGTGGACTTTTGGGAGTAGGCTGAGGATTGTCTGAACATAAAAGCAAAGGCTAAGCAGAACTCCGAATAAGGGATGTGATGCATCAGACTTCCGCTTCAAGGAACTTTCAGAAAAAAACAGACAGAAGGCGAGGGCTCACCTGCATCAAAGGTGCTGGCAGACCTCGACGTCTCCTTTTACGTCGGGCACCATCCTCCTCAGCCAGGACTGTGATAAAAGGCGACTCCACCACGTCCAAGTTGTTGCCCTCAACCCGAATGTGTCGTCCACCTCTGTACAAAAAGTGAGGGAGGCATAGAGAGAAGCACCATGGGTTGATTAACAGTCTTGCCAGAATAGAACCTTAGTGTGCAAAAGAAACTATCATGCAAGACGCAGTCACTGCAGGCAAAACCAAACATGACCAATCCTCTATCTGCATGACCCATTTCAATCTGCTTAAACCATACTGGAATGTTTCCAAATCCCTGCTGAGAAGACCCCAACTCTTCACCAAAAGGCCCCAACTCTTTGCTAAAGGAATCAACCTCCTGCTGGAAAAACACCAAAACCCCTGTCATAAAGACACCAGAATAAACCCTCAATTCCTGCCAGAAAGATGCTCAACCACCTGCCGGAATGATGCCCAACCTCCTGCGATTAAAAGACTATTCCCCTACCAGATAATCCTAAAATACCTGCCTGAAAGACCCATTTGTGACCTAAAAGACAAGTCCAAGAAGAAGCGGACAATTCTGGTTGGACAGAGTGTCCGACTTAATGTACCCAATAGGTACCATAAAAGAAAGGGTTAAAGAAACTGATGTGGAGAAAACAGAGGCCCATATAAGAATTCTGAAACCGATACCTGGAATGAGAGAAATTGAAAATGGCTGAGGTATGAACAGATCAATTTGAAAAAGAAAGGAAGATACAGTGTGATATGAGAGAAAATAAGACTAGGGAAAAGGATATTCCAGATTTTACCCTGCCCTCATAAGCATCCTACCCGCAGAAGCTGGTAGAAGGGGCAGCAGCGGTGATGCTGGGATCTTCGGTGTACTGGTACAAGACTCCATCCAGCCTTCTCTCAGCCTTTCCATAGAAGACACTCACTGGAAACTCCCCCACTTGCAGACTCTGGTTGGTACGGCACACAATATGCTCCCCTTGAATGTCTGCCACTCTGTAAACCAAAGTTAGAGCAACGCATGACAAAATGGACCAATCAAATGCTATGCATACTATTTACTAAAGAGGGGCGAAAGAGTGGTCCAGGCCTGGCCAGCTCCAAAGAGTTATGGAAGAAGTTGTGCTCAGACTCTCCAGAAGGGGGATCTGGGCTCTGTGCAGTGGTCCAGGTAGGAGGACCTCTCCAACTAGATGTGTGTTGCTGAGCACATGCACTGCTGCATATGTCATCTGTGAACTAACATAAACCAGTGGCTGTAGGGTGTGTGTGTGTGTGTATTTTAACCCTCTTGCATGGGGTACCATGCCTTGGTTCAGGAATGTTTATGCATGCTCCCGCCTACTCCCAGAGGTCTGAAATGGCCATCATAAAACATTTCCTGTCACTTATACTCACATGACACAGGGCACATCTCCCACGAAGGCTGTGATGTCACTTCCTGTTGAAAGATCAGCCCCAGAGATGGTGAGGAGAGTTCCGCCGGCCATAGGTCCACGCTGCGGGTATATATTCTGCAGTACTGGATCCTAGAATGAAGAAACCGGTCAAAGCGTGTTAAGCAGAATATGCAGCTTTAAGAGCGGCTAAAATCGATGAGGCCGAACCTGTCCATCTCCCCGCCTTACACTACCACCTGCTCTGGTCACTTGCTTTACAGTCCCTTTCCCAACACATCAGCCAGCACAGGTCAGGCAACAGTGGCATTAAGAAGGTAAAGGTATTGACGGAGGCCGAGAAGCACTACTAGTGTTACCCCAGAAGGTGATTGGCTTTGGAAAACTACTAATCCCGATCCCTTGTGCCATCTTTAGGTGGGCAAAGGGAGGAAGTCAATAGGGGATGAATATGTTGTGGAATGAATAGTCACAAATCCTCTGATACCAAACACTGGGACGATCCTGCCGCCCAACCTAAAACCTGCAAGGCAATGAGGTATCCCGGCCATGACCCTAGACCAATAGGTCTAGGGCTGCCCTGGTGTTATTGAAGAGAGCAAGCTATAAGGGCCAGAGACATCAGAGCATGGCAACCCACCTACTTATGGCTGTAAATGTCAGTTTGTAGTTTGAGATGACCTGCATGATCCAGCCCACCTTTAGCGGCTGTATCTGCAATAAAAGGCCCCAGAGTCACCAGGCTGCATGTTCAGTAAGAGAATTGACTTGCATACCGGCACATTTTCATACGTCTTTCTGCCCTGACCAAGCTAATGTTAGCAGACTACAAAAACAATGTGCAATCTTCCTTTGTTACTCACCTGGTGCTGTATTCCATAAAGTGTCCCGGGTGCTCAGCAGGAGTATGTGCCTGCTATCTGCCGCCCGGAGGCACTTTGTTAGACAGGGGAAATGACAGCACTGCCCAGGACCCATTTGGCACCCTGATAAGCAGGGAAATTAGCTAGTCAGGAGGTGTGTCCACCCGCAGCCTAGTACCACCCCTAAGGTGGACTACCTGAAATGCACACAACCAGGAAAATTCCATCTTGAATTTTGGTGGAATTAGGTCCATTGAGTCAGGGTTATGCCCACTTCTCACAGGAAATGGTCATATAGACGGTGCAGTCACCCTAAAGGTAGGTAGCCCACTGGCTTCTACCCGGCAATCCTTGTAACACCCCTAAATACAGTATTTAGGTGGCACCCGTGAAGCCAGGATAGACGGCTCAATGAAGGAGTGGGCAAAGAAGAGTGCTGACCCCAGAACCAAGTACTGACTTGGCACCAACCCTGCCAGCCTACCTGCTGCCCCCGACCCTCGTGGAGAACTTGACTCGTCCTGCCTCTGTGCAGGCTACAAGAAACCTAGAGGCGTGCCAGTGCTTCGCAATTACCAAAGACCTCCCCTGGAGCAGAGGAGCTACTGCCCTGCAGCTGCAGGCACCAAAGAAGCAAAGTCTGGTTCCTCATTCTCACGCTTACCGGGACTGCTGACGCCGCTGCCCCCGAGGAAGGGGTACTCGTACTCCAACAGGTCAGATCCATTCTTCCTCCAAGTGTGGGTATACCAGGAGCGACTGGAGCCACATAGTACCAATACCTGGGGTACCTGAACCTTTGCAGCAACCAAGGCTTCTTGTGTCCAGCCCGGACACCAACACCGAGAAAGACTGATCTGCACGTTGAGGGACTTCGGAGACAGTGAGATCCACATCGAGAGTGGTGCAACTGTCTTGTTTGCCCCTTTTCTTCAGAACTAAAACAAAGAGTGAGCCACCGACCCCTGCCATATGACACCTCAAAGAACCTCTGCATCCAAACCCTACAGCCCGAGTCCAAGGGAGTTGATGGCGCCAACAGATTCCCGAGACCCTCAAGAGCGGAGCCAACCCTTGGGTTTGGCCAGACTGGACTCCCAGTCGCCACCTGCAGCCTCTTTCTGCTGAAACCGATTACCATGAGAGTCTTCAACAGCGCGACCCCTTCGGAAAAAGCCCCACTGCACACGACCCTCCCCACCCCCCCCCCCAGCACTGGTTTGAGTGAACCGACCATGTCCGTGCCTGGACAAGAACCTCAAGACCTGACCCCCCTTTGGGTTCACCCGGAATGGCCCTCCCAGTCCCAGCTTGCAGCCTCTGTGACCGGACTGATGCCCATTGACTTAAGTGATGCCTGAAGGCACCTCTACACCCAGCCAACACAGGGCCGTCCGAGGTGACCTCTTGGTGTTGCCTTGGACCTTGCCCCTTACTCACCTTAAGTCCAGGAGAAGAGTCCCGTAAGTCACTGCCAAGTGCCTGAACACAGTTCATGTTTTCCCCCATAGGATAACATTGCAGCTCCAGAAATTGACCTACGTGTGAACTTCTGAAACCTGTCAAAACTTCTCTCTCGAAAAGTACTTACCCGATTCCGAAGGTCATGGTATCTAAATTTATATAAAATGTGTGATGTTTTGTGTTGTATTTCTTTTTTGGAGTGTGTGTCTCAGTTACTGCCTTTGTGTGTCCCATAAATGCTTAGCACAACCCTCTGATTAGTCTACCTGCTTGCCCACGCCACCCCCAAAGAGAGCGTTTGGGATGTCATGTTTGCCTGCGTCACCCAATGAGGGTTGCCAGGACTCTTTACACAGAGCACCTCATTTTGGTCCACTATAGCAAGAGTCGGCTTCCAGGAATGTCAGGCAAGGAAAAGGTACATTTTTAAAAGTTCTTTTTCCATAATAGCAAATTATAAATCGGACTTAATCATGTAATTGGGTTTTTAGTAACTATGCAAAATTGTTGTTAAATAATTTATCTAGCTTGTCCCATTCCCGGGATACAGTATTAGTATTTTCTGGTTTTCTACGTAGGACAACTAGGCTTGCCACAGTGAAATATAGCATGTAAGGATGTATTACCATTAAATGGCTACGTGTACTACATTTCAGTACCATACACCCTGCCTTGTGGGTGACAAGGCCTATATGGGGTGACTTATTAATATGTAAAAGGGAGGTCTTGACCTGTCAAAACGGTTATTTTGACAAGTCAAACTGCAATGTTCAAACTGGCCGAGTCGGTCTACAGTGGAAGGTGTAGGGAAATGCCTCTTTTTAGATGGTCATTGCCAAGTTTTTGGACTGATGATTATGGTTGTTCGACCAGCGGTCGCCAAACTTTTCTGTACCGAGAAGAACTTATGTTCAATGAAACACACTGAGAGCTACTAATATTAGCAGTGTAGTAGAATTTAAATTTTCTTATATGTATATTAATTCAACCAATCAAAAGCCTGCTAATTTAATAGGCTGGGCTGCACACAGGTGAGCTACTCAGAGCTACAGTAGCTCACAAGCTACTGGTTGGAGACCCTTGGAGTACACTGAAGCCTGCTAACCAGACCTCAGTGCCAGGGTCATGACCCCATTGGCTGGGCCCAATTGGCATAGGATAACTTACCTGTAAATTCCTAGTATATGGTACCCAAGGCATGGAAGTTAGAGAGACACCCCAGGGATTGCAGCACCGGTTGTGCCATCCTGGGTGTGACACAGCTAAAACTATGCTTGCAGTCCACCGCTGCAGACTGGAAGAGGAGTTTTAAACCGCTAGCCTGACTTTGCCATTTACAGCAATAGCAAAGCGAAACCTCCCTCTGAAGTATGTGTAAGTAACCCCCATGGCAGGCCTACCAATCCCTAAGGCAGGGTGCACGTTATTTCACAGGCAGAACATGTGTTTTTACATGTTCCAGCAGTAAAAACACGAAATTGTCGTGTTTACCGTGGATAGACTTGGTCACTCCATTGACGACTACTGAGTTACACACCGACCCCCTTAGATGTGCCAACTTCTCAACACTGAGATCAAAGTTAATTCTCCAAGGTATCGAACAACTCGTTACATTAAGCCGACTTGATTCTCATTTCAAAATGAATGAACTTACAAACCCTTCTACAATGTACTAGGAACTTATAAGTTAAATCTGCCAATCAGGAATATGCCAATTCAGTAAATGTTTAAAAGGAGCACAAGCACTTTACTACGGTTCAGCAGATCTAAAGTGCACGTGTTCTAAAGCCAGACAAAATATAGGGTCCAGCAAAATGGGAAAAATACGGGGTGACCCTGCAGACAAGGTGAAGTTGGTACACTGCCCTAGTCTGGACTGGCACACGCAATGAAAATGCGCCCAGTGCAGAACAGGACAGTGTGCCAGATAAGTGTAATCCGAAACTTGGAAGCATATGCACCCTCCAAGAGCCAATGTCAGCAGATTGCAATATGGCCCTTTAGCTCGGAAGTGGTTTCACGAGTGGAGTAAAGGATGCCCCTCCATCCAGTGCTTTTTCAGCACAAAAGCTATCAAGCTTGGCCTACGGCAGATCTAGCCAAAATGTCATTTCAGACCCAGCCTTTTCCTCTAGGAAAAAAAACAGCACCACATTTCTGGTAGGTTTCAAAGTTCCATTATGCTAGCCTCTGAAAAGCACCCTGATGACATCATCTTGGGGAAACTACTACCGATACCAAACAGAACTAGTAATCACTAATTTATAAGGGCTAAGAAATGGACTTAAAGAGGGTCCTTTCCCCAAAAAATAGTAATAAAACACTTTGTGAATTGGAAACTAAGAACAGAAATGTCTGTGCTTAAGGTCACACACACTATTGCCATCTTCATGGTGCACATTTGCTTGGACTCAAAAGGGTCAAACCCGGATTAAAATCCAATACCATTCTTCTGCAAAAGAAATTAAGCACAACACTAACAAACTTGGACCCAAAATGAAGTGTTGATATCAAATACTGAGTGTTGAACGAACATGAAGACACTGCAGGGAATGGGTTGTAGATAAACTCTGATGGTAGGTGCCATGGCGGCAGGAGGTGCAATAATTACAAGATCAGTACAAGGAAGAGGTACTCACTTGGTAAAAGAAATCCTGGGTAGAGCGGCCTGGCGGGCGATTCTCCACAGAGACTGTCACAGGACCAGAAGACACCTCCTTGCTTGCAGAGACCTCACAGACGACTCTAAGGGGGGAAATGAGAGAGACTGCTTCACATAGTTCAGACGCTTGAGCTTTCAGAAGTTCTGTGCCATACACAGACAGCACAGGAGAGAGGTAAGTACGAGAGAGGTGCCAGCTCTGCACCAGAAGCCATGTGATGGGAGGAGCAAGGACTGGCATCCAGGCAGTCTGGAGGAAGGGGTGAGTTGTGGGGGAATAGTTCAATACCTTATGGGTTTTAAAAGACCAGAAAGGGGAGTAGGACGATATGAAAACATGCCTAAAGCCCCTCAGTATGAATACTGTGGGGGAAGCATGTGAAAGGCAACGTGTCTCACTGCCTCAGGGTACACACACAAATACAGGATGCAAGCTGGCTGCTGCTTAGCAAAATCTGACTGGCAGACTACACCACCCAAGTCCAATATCCATCCTGGCCTTGACCAGTTCTGTCTGGTCTGCCCTGGTAGCACACGCACCAAGAGTATGGAATCGCAATGACAAGGAGACAAGAGGTTGATATTTTCACAAAACAGATTTTCTGTGGTCTTAGGTTTACTGAAGTAAAAGTAGAGCACATGGAAACAGACCATCACTTGCATGTGTACATTGTAAGAGTCAGTGGTTAAACAGTCACATATATGGGAGGAATTTTGAGGAAGTGACATTCAGGCAGCTCAGTTATATAGACATTGGTTTGAAAAGAAAAGTTTCGTTTCTTTCCCATCCGAGGGTGTAATGCCCAGCGTTCCAGAGTCCGTGTCTTCACAGGGCGCTTGGTGCTATTTCAATTTCTTACAAGTCGGAGGATGTTTTGTTCCTGAGAATTCATTCACCACTGGAGATTGTAAAAGTGAGAAAATGTGGCCTAACGGCTAGGGCGGTCGACCTCAAAGCTGGAGAACCGGGTTCGAGTCTTGGCAGAGACGCTTAAATGTAAATTGATACTTGTATAGCGCACTACTCACCCGCAAGGGTCTCAAGGCGCTTGTACGAATACCGCTGTGGAACCCATCCTGGCTTTCCCTGTGAGGCGTCCACTCCTGGGCACCCCCAAGGTGGAGGCCAGGCATCCTTAGCGTTGTGGGGGCCGTTGTGGAGATTAAGCAAGCTATTGCCCAAAGTTGCAGAGTGGGACTCCATGATTGGAATAGGCACAGAGGCGAGAATTATCAGGTCCGTGGAATTTTTGAGCCCAAGACCCGCCGAGGCGGGGAATCGAACCCTGGTCCCGGGCTAGACCTCTGCATCAGGGTCTGCCACTCTAATCATTGAGCCACACTTCTCCACTTGAGCCACACTTCTCCACATCCTGTGATTCTGGGCAAACCACTTAATCTCCCCGGGCTTAACAAAAACATGAATGTGTCCATCTGTAACATAAGTGGTGCTCATGTAAAGTGCTCCGATACCTTCCAGTCAAGTTTGAGCTACATAAAACTGCAAAACAAATTAAGATGGTTGCCTAGTTTCAAAGCCTTGAAAGTCAGCCACACATGTAAATGTAATTCTTGCCTCTAGACAGAGTGGAGGTCGTAAAATGGGGTAAAAGTAATCCAACTTTCTGGAGTTTGTTGCGAGGTGTGCAGCCTTAGCATGATGGCTTTTACGGCTGCTAGTGACGTCTTAGAAGCTCCTATCAAATATGCACTTCCATAGTAAATTTTTGAGATAACTTTGTCCTGTGTAACTGACAAATGACATTTAGTGAGGGTGGTTTTGAGGCATTTTAGGGAGTAAAGTGCTGCTCAAGTCAATTTGGTGATGTTCATGGAAAGGCATGTGTCAATTCATGGATTTTAGTTTTAGTTTTAATTTCAGAATTAACGCTAGTTGATATCAATTTTAGGCAGAACATCTCTGCTGAATAAAATAAACCCTGTCGGAACCAAGCTATACCCGACTGACGAGCCCTAACATGGTGTGCAAAATAATGATGGGCTGGGATGTGGCCTGAGTAGTTACTAGTGGCTGAGATGAATTCCAGCATCCCACAAATGGACTTTTTTGTACGCTTCGGGCCTCTTCTGTGTTCCTGCAACAACTGTACCTTCCAGAGATTGAGTGAACAGCTTAGAAGGGAGAGAGGCAGACTTAAAAACCTCCCATCCTTCTGAGGTTGGTAAATCTGGTTAAATACATTTGTATTAAAAATGAACTTATCAGTCTTCGAAAGAGGAGAGGTGAAGTATACACTGTTGACCAGATGTTCCTTGGTGGTATGTCAGCCTGGGCCAGGCCCACCCCCCACCTCCCTTTCCCACGCGCCATACTTCTGAACCCAGAGTTTGAGGATTTTACACTCCCTACGACAAAACTGCTCCTTCTGCTATTTTATTACACGTGTGAACACATCTCTTTATTAACAGGTCTGAAGGAGAAACCTTTTTCTAATTCTGGTAAAAATGGCCAGCTTATACAGAGTGAAGTCACTGCAAAGTGATGATTTTCCATTTTGCCCTAGGCAAACTTTAGTTTCAATAAGATAACTATGTAAGTGGAATCTATAAACTCTAAGTCAGTCTTCGCGTTGGTTTGTTTTGGATGTCTGTAAATACAGTGGTTTCTTGTATTCCTTTGAGCACCAATATCTTGGCAGGAACCGCTTATAACAAACAACGAGTAAAAAGGAAAAGTCACTGTATCCTTTGCAATTTTTTATTTATTTATATAGCACAAACTCAACCCAAAAGCATTGGAGAGCTTTACGTTAACAGCAGTTACATGACATAAGGTCACATTCATTTTTTAGGCGAAGAGAGAGGAAGTGATTTGCCCAGCATTGCAGGATGTTGAGCAGACGCAGATACTTAAACATAGGTTCCCCAGATCCAAAGTCGGAAGATCTGGCCATTACGTCACATCCTCTCCGGACTCATATGCAACTCACCTGGTCGAGATCCTGTACAGCTCTGGAACAGCGATGCAAGGGAGTCCGGCCGCAGTCACCTCCACATCCTCCACACTCTGGCCCAGATTGGACCCACTGATGGTCAGTAGAAGGCCTCCCTCCAGCACCCCAGTCTGAGGCTGGATCTGAGTGTCCGCGAGGGGATGAGAGGAAAGAAAAGAGGAACACGGAGTTTAGTAAGGCACACCCAAGTATATAGTTAGTAAGACAGCTCTGAGCTGGTGTTTGCAAGTGGCAGTGCTCAGATTGACAATGAGCGGAGGTCGCTGAAGTAAGTGCTATGTAACTAGCAATAGTAACATGTTTCACTACCCTGAGCTGAAACTTTAAAACTTTAGTGATAAAGCACTTTATAAACATGAATTTACACTTTATACATACACAAAGATCTCTGTGTGTTGATGGTATTACGCAACACCCGGGCATTCACTTTGTTCGCAACTGTGTGTTGCACACAGTTCTCAGCGTCTGGTCTTTATCCTAGGGGCCGCATAACAGTCGCCTAAGCATGCACAGATGAACATACACAAAGAATATGCTCACTGTGTTTACTTTTATAGGGTTCGATTAGATAATTTATTCTATGTACAATTGGTTATGTTCTTACAACTTTGGATAAGCCAGCCCTTACTAAAATTTCCCATGCAGACATTCAGTCAGCCAGGAGCAACAAACCAAATGGGAGCAACTCTGGTGCAGAGCGCTCAGGAAAGAGGGGACAATTAGTTGTACAGTTTAAGCGCCTTCTGAAAGTCTCTCCGAAGGTCCGCCTAAAAAGTCCACTAGTTTGCCGAGCCAACAATTTGCTTCAATTTTTACACGGTTCTTCATTTACTCAGAGAAGAGGCCTTTTGGAAGTAGGAAAAATGAGCCTGCCCATTTGAGAAAAATGTCTCAAAAAGTAATGTTCTGTCCAAGCATTAGTGCAAATCGAAATCCAGACCAAACACCAACTTCCCACGGGCCTATCTTGGAGTTCAACCTAGAGCTGCATGTATATATGGATACGTAACAGTACGATGGGCGGGAAGGCAACTACCTGGGATGTATCTGGCTGAGGTTCATTCCTCAGGCATAGTATCCATTCTCTTTATTGGCTCAAAGAAAGTTAAATAAATCCAGATTCTAACCCCGCCTGCACTCTGGCACTTTCAGGCAGTGATATCACATGACAAAAAGAGCGCTCACTCGCCTTGGTGGCTCTACCCCTTAACGAATAGTTTCTTACCTGTCGGTGTAGTTTTGCAGCTTGAAGATCTTTCTGGATTCACTATGCTGTGCATTATTACGCGGTCTGGTGGTTGGGTCCGGATTTGTAGTCTCTCTTTTGTCTTTTTTTGTAGCCCAGGTGGGCGTCGACATCCCACCATTTGGTGCACTTCTCGTGACGTCGTCCTGCTTCCTGCGGAAGTCCCACCTCGGGGCGCCATCTTCGGATTCTTTTTTTTGTTTTTGGACCCTAGGCCATTTACAGTATTTCTTCTCAATTATCTCCTTTCTCACATTTCTTTTCAAGTCTTCTTTTGTTCTCCATTCTCTGTCTTTCCCCCCTCTTCTCCATCCTCATCTTTCTGGCGGAGGTGGGAGGGTTCGCTGGTGAATCCAGAAAGATCTTCAAGCTGCAAAACTACACCGACAGGTAAGAAACTATTCGTTTTGCATCGTGAATCTTTCTGGATTCACTATGCTGTGCATTGATTTTGTAGCGGTTTGTCACTTTTGTGGCGGCTGGGTGGAAGATGAGCGTTGGTCGTTGAATATATGTTGAAGCACCTTTATTCCTACTTGTGCTTCCTTGTTCATTTGTATATCCACGCAGTAGTGCTTAGTGAACGTGTGCACTGAAGCCCATGTTGCCGCCAGGCATATGTCTTGAATGGGTGGGTTTGCCAGAAAAGCAATTGTTGCTCCTTTCTTCCTTGTTTAGTGGGCCCGTGCCCCTTCTGATAGTTCTTGTCCTGCCTGTTTGTGGCAGAACTGTAACATCAGTGCGATCCATCGCGCGATGGTGCCTTTTGTTACTGGTCTACCCAGGAAGCTGGTTGAGAAGGACACAAAAAACTGCTTAGTTTTCCTGTGCACCTTGGTTCTCTCGATGTAGTGCATCACTGCCCTTCTAGCGTCTAGAGTGTGCAGTGCCCTTTCTGCGCCTGTGGTAGGGTTCTGAAAGAAGCTTGGTATTTGTATTGTCTGGTTCATATGGAATGCCGACACCACCTTCGGCAGGAAGTGTGGGTCCATTCTCATTACGACTCTGTCCTTGTTTATCTGGATGTAGGGCTCTTGCAGCGTTAGTGCTTGCAGCTCGCTTACTCTGCGCAGCGAGGTTATTGCCACCAGAAAGGCTGTCTTCATTGTTAGCATTTGAAGGGAGGCCTTGTGGATGGGCTCAAAGGGCGCCTTCATGAGTTCCGTTAGGACTAAGTGGAGGTTCCACGCCGGCGGCGGCATCCTTTTTGGTGGCGCTATCCTTTTTGCCCCTCCAGGAACCTCTTTACAACTCTTGATGTAAAGAAACTTTCACCAGTCTCACCTTGTGTGTAGGCACAATCGCTGCGAGGTGTACCCTTAGTGAGGAAGAACATAGTTTAGCCTTTAGTAGGTGCGTGAGGTATCTTAGCACCGTTGATTCCCTTGTCAGCTCATTTTGCAGTTTATGTCTCCTGCACCAAAGTGTGTACCTCTTCCATTTTTCCCCATAGCATTTCCGTGTCGTTGGTCTCCTTGCTTCCCGGAGCACTCGCATAGTGCTTGGAGGTAGCTTAAGGTGTGCAAACTATGTCTTCAGGAGTCATGCCGCTAGGCCGAGGCTCTCTGGCTCTGGGTGTAGAACCTCTCCGTTCTGCATGGAGAGTAAGTCCTTTCTTTTGGTGAACTTGTGTGGTGGTCCCTGTGCCATCTTCACTATTTGCGAGTACCAGGTCTGTCTTGCCCACTGTGGTGCCACTGGGATCAGCGTCATGTTGCTGGTCCTGCACTTGTTGAGTACCCTGTGTATCAGTGGTATTGGTGGAAAAGCGTAGGCAAATGTTTTTGACCAGCTTATCCATAGGGCATTCCCCTTGGATTGTTTCTCTGGTTGCCTGGATGCGAAGCTTTGGCATTTTGCATTCAGGTGTGTTGCAAACAGGTCTATTGTCGGTGTACCCCACCTTCTGAATAGCCTTAGCGTTTCCTGTCCATTGAGCTCCCACTCGTGGGACGCCGAAGTCTGCCTGCTGAGCCAGTCTGCTTCCACATTGTCCTTCCCTGGTAGGTGAATGGCCAGCAGGTCTATTTTGAGTGGGATGGCCCATCTCCAAATCTCCTGCGCCAGGTTGGATAGGGGAAATGACTGTGTTCCTCCCTGCTTGTTGATGTAGAACATCGTTGTTGTATTGTCTGTTTGTATCAACACCTTCTGGCTGTACAGTTTTTTCTGGAAGGCTTTCAGGGCTAGGAATACGGTCTTCAACTCCAGGTAGTTGGTATCTGACCGCATCTGCTGGAGTCCACAGACCCCTCACTTTGAGCTTGTCCATATGTGCTCCCCATCCTATCTGAGATGAGTCTGTGGTGATGGTCACCGTTGGGTTTGGTGGTGTCAAGGGCTTCCCTATAGTTATGTTCTCCCTGTTCCACCATGCTATCTCCTCTTGCACCGCGTGCGTTACAACCACTAGATCCTCCCAACTTCCGTTTGCTTGTGACCATTGCTGTTGCAGCCATTCCTGGAATGGTCTCATGTGTAGGCGTACATTGGGAACTAGGTGAATGCATGACGCCATCATCCCCATGATCTTGCTCGCTGTTCTCACTGTCAGAGCTTGCCCCTTCTGGTAGAGGCGCGTCTCCTTCAGCAGGGTCAGTGTTCTCTTGTCGCTGGGCATCACTGTTCTCTGTAAGGTGTTGATCTTTGCCCCCAGGAAGATCTTCACCTGTTCTGGTTCCATAGAGGATTTGCCCCAGTGTATTGAGAATCCCAGCTTCATTAGTGTGTTCGTTACCCGCTGTGCGTGTTCCTCGCACTTTTCGCGTGAACTTGCCTTTATTAGCCAGTCGTCGAGATAAGGGTATACATTAATCCCTTCCCTCCGCAGGTACGCTGCCACTGCCGCCAGGCATTTTGTGAAAACCCTTGGTGCGGACTTCAGCCCGAATGCCAAGGTTGTGAATTGGTAGTGTTCCTTGCCAATGGCGAACCTTAACAGGCTTTTGTGCTGCCTGTTCATTGGGATGTGCAGGTATGCATCTTTGAGATCCACGGTGGACATGAAGTCTCCGTCTCTAATTTGCGGGAGTACCTCTTGTAGAGACGTCATTTTGAAAGTTTGCGTCCTTACGTACTTGTTTAGGAACCGTAGATCCAGGATGGGTCTTAGTGTCCCGTCCACCTTTGGTACCAGGAAGTAGTTTGAGTACACTCCCTTGTTCCTTTCTTTGAAAGGTACTGGCTCTATGGCATCCTTTAGGAGTGTTATTGTGCTTCTTCTACGAGTTGCACTAGTTCCTGGCCTGAGTGCTCCCTCCTCTTTGCTTTTCTGTTTGGTGGTATCCTTTCCAACTCTATACAGTATCCGAACTGTATGATGTTGAGTATCCATTTGTCTGTTATCTTTTTCCATTCTTGAAGGAAACGTCTCAGTCTGCCGCCTACTGGTGTTACATGTTCGTTGGCGTTTGGTCTGTGTAACCCTCTCGTCTTTGATCTTTTGTGCTTCACCCTCAGAGGGTTTTTATGGGTGAGCACTCTTTCCCGTGTGAAGTCACTTTGAGGTGGGTTGGTCTCCCCCTCTGCGTCTCTGGCCTCGTCCGTTCCCCCTGCTCCGAAAGGACTGGCCCCGAGGCTGGTATTGCCAGTGTTGTTTCTGCTGGGCCTGCTGCCCGTGATTGTCGCCCTGATGGGCCTGCTGGAATGTTTGGTTTGACATTCCCGGCTGTTTTCCTCCTCTTCCGTAAGGTCTCCGTGTCGGGGTACCTCTTCTCATTCCTCTGAATTGCAGGGCCCCCATGGACCTTGCTGTTTCGTTCTCCTTTTTGAGCTGGGTGAGTTTTTCATCCACCGATGCCCCAAACAGCGTCTCTCCGTTGAAAGGGGTGTTCAGGATGTTGTTCTGAACTTCTTGCTTGAAGCCTGAAATCCTGAGCCAGGCTTGCCTTCTTTCTGTTATTCCAATTGCCATCAGCCTGCTTGATGTTTCTGCTCCATCCAACGCTGTTTTAAGGCAAGAGTTTGCTATATTCTTTAATTCCTCCACTAGGTGTGCAGCTCTTTGTTGGTATTGCTCGGGGAGGTGCTTCATCAGTTTTCCCATTTCGTCCCAGTGTTGGTACTGGTGCCTGTTCAGCAGGGCATTGGAGTTCGCCATGCGCCAGTGCATTGCCGCGTTTCTCTCTATTTTTCTCCCAGTCAGGTCCATCCTCCTACTTTCTTTGTCTGGAGGTGGTCCAGAGGTTGCTGGGACATTTGCCCTCTTCCTGGCAGTAGATGCAATGATTGAATCTGCTGTGACTGATCCCTTGATGTATGGAGGGTCCTAGGTGTGATGGACCTGCATGTTGCTGGGTCCTTGAACGCCTCGTTCCCTTGGTTCGTGACACTCTGGAGCATGGGGAGGAACTGGCTCCTAGTTTGGATAGGGAGCAGTGTCTCCAGTAAAAAGTCTGCTTTCGGCTTTTCTTCCTCCAGCTTAACACCAAAAGCTGCAGCCGCACTTTTGACTACCATGTTGTAAGCCCCTATGTCATCTGGCGGCGAAGGCCTCGAAGGGTAAGTCTCCACAGGCTCTTCTGGATTTTCGGCGTCAAGGTCCTGACACTCCAGGTCCTGCGTCGTCGACGGCGCCGAGCCGTAGTTCGATTGTTGTTTCTCATATTCTTCTCCCTCATAGTAAAGGTCTTCTTCTTCCTCTCTGGGAGTCCTCGACACCTCGACGATGATAGACAGCGGTTTCGTTGGGATAGTGAATTTTCTCATCTTCTCCTCGAACTCCCTTTTCCTTTGAAGGATGTTCTCCATCTCCGCTTCGAGCCTCCTCTTTTTCTTCTCCATTTCAGAGGCGTGTTCGGCGTTGAGCGCCGGTCTTTTCGACAGAGCTTGTGTCGACGCGACCTTATCTTTCGAAGTCGAACGCCCACTTTCTTGGCCTTGCTTCGACGACCTTTGCCTTTCGGCGGTCTTCGGCACCTGGGAGTCCTTCTTGACGGATCCGCCGGTCTTTTCGTCCTTGGATCCACTCGCGGTCGTCAAAATTTTCGGCGCCGGTGTTCCTTTCGAGGACTTTGACTCTGTTTTTCGAGAGTGACTGTTTTTCAGGGCCCTGTCGAGGGTTTAGTGCTCGACGTCTCTCCTACCTTGTCAGACGTTTTCTTATCAGTCTCTGCAACCGTGAAGTCATCAGGTCCTTCGGCAACGTTGTCTTCGTCGTCGGTGGAGAGGCCCAGTTCGTACAGTGTCGGGGCCTTCCCCTTACCCTCCATGTTGTAGTTGGCTCTCCTCAGTCTCTCTCTCACCCGGAGCGTGATCGGTGTGAAAGCCGAACAGGCGTTGCACTCCTTGCTCTCGTGGTCGACAGGCAGGCAAAGGTTGCAGACCGGATGTTGGTCCTTCTGCGCGTATTTGTGGTGGCAGTTACGGCAGAATTTAAAAGGTGTTTTGTCCATTCCTGCGCTCAGTGTCCCTGAGTGCGCATTCTCCGTTGGACGTCGAAGATCTCGAGGTTCTCCTCCTTCTTAGTCGTCCCGGCTTGTTGCTCTTCCTTTCTGTAGTCTTCCTCAACTTTTTCTTCGATGAAACTCGTGCCTTTTCTTCTTTCTTCGCCAAAAAACTCTGGAGCTTCATGGTGACGATCCAGACCCAACGGCGGGAAAAAGAATCTGAAGATGGCGCACCGAGGTGGGACTTCCGCAGGAAGCAGGACGACGTCACGAGAAGTGCACCAAATGGTGAGACGTCGACGCCCACCTGGGCTACAAAAAAAGACAAAAGAAAGACTACGAATCCGGACCCAACCACCAGACCGCGGAATAATGCACAGCATAGTGAATCCAGAAAGATTCACGCTGCAAAACTTTCAAGCAGCAGAGAAATGTTTTCATTCAGGTGCTTCCAAACGTTTGTTTTATTGGATAATTTAATTATCAAGTCACCTCTCACCTCTCCCCTTTTGTCTTTTCATCCTGTGCTGCTAAACAGAAAAGTGGCGCAGTGGTCGCTCATCTGACCCTGTTATACTAGGACAGTGACGTGTCATCACCTAGTGGGCACATCCATTTTACCGTTTGACACAGACAACCACAAGGGTCACCAGTGCAACATGACCGGTCGCCTTTGCCCGTACTGTTTCATGGCAATGAGGTTACTTCGTAGGCTTTGATCTTACAGTGCAGTGAGAGTCGAAAGGGGCCCCTTCGCAACAAGATCACAAGTGGTTCTCCTTCCTTTGAGCGTCTGATTCTGAAGAGTCCTGTGGTCACTGAAAGGCCTCTGGTCCTTAACACTGCCTAGAAAAGAAGCCATTCAGTGTCACAGCCAAGCAAGGTCACAAAACAGAGCCCTATTATGGAGTTCGACCTCTAAGCGATTCTTTGCCATTGCATCAGGCTGGAATTAGCACAAATCTTGTTCAGCACAACAAACACTGCACACGGTGGCAGAGCGCCAGACAAGCATTTCCAGGGCCAATCTGTCCTCTAATATGTAGTTGCAGACTTAGTGGCTTTGCCAGTGCTTTATTGCTTTGCTATAATATTCATTGAGTAAACCACAGAACATTCAAAGATGGCCACCAGTGCATGCAGTCACAAGGACCATCTTTTAATGGTTCAAGCAAGGCCACCAGTGTGTGCACAGTCACAGCTGCCATCTTTGAATGGTTTAAGCATGGCCACCAGTGCGTGCGCAGTCACAGGGGCCATCTTTGAATGGTTTAAGCATGGCCACCAGTGCGTGGGCAGTCACAGGGGCAATCTTTGAATGGTTCAAGCATGGCCACCAGTGCGTGCACAGTCACAGGGGCCATCTTTGAATGGTTCAAGCATGGCCACCAGTGCGTGCACAGTCACAGGGGCCATCTTTGAATGGTTTAAGCATGGCCACCAGTGCGTGCGCAGTCACAGGGGCCATCTTTGAATGGTTCAAGCAAGGCCACCAGTGTGTGCACAGTCACAGCTGCCATCTTTGAATGGTTTAAGCATGGCCACCAGTGCGTGGGCAGTCACAGGGGCCATCTTTGAAAGGTTCAAGCATGGCCACCAGTGTGTGCAGTCACAGCTGCCATCTTCGAATGGTTCAAGCATGGCCACCAGTGCGTGCAGCCACAGGGGCCATCTGTGAATGGTTCAAAAATGACCCACTGCTGATATTGGCTACAACAATGCCACTATACACGCATTAACAAAGCCAATATAAAGTGGGGTGGTATTCGTGGGTGTTGAATGCAGGGTGGGTCACAGGAAGAAGAGAAAAAAGCTTTGAGAAAGCAAGCACTTGACAAGTGGGGTCATAGATAGAGTGGATGAAAGAGGGAGGGTGTGGAGCGCAGGAGTGGCAGGGAGGAGCAATGAGCAGAGGGAGAGAAAAGAGAACAAACATTTGCAATGCAATAGGTCTTGCATTTGCTAGAGAGTAAGCTATTGGCATTGTAAATGACAATGCCTTTATTTATGTGTAAATTATCAAAACATAAATAAGAGGCGCTGTCATTTACAATGCCAATAGCTGAAACCCTCGGAAATGCGAGACCTATTGCATTGCAAATGCTTGTTATTCATGGGGCATGCACAACAGATGCTTGATGTACACCTAAAAAAGAGAGTAAATACTTTATACAGTCAGCGGACTCACTTCATTTCTCCAGTACATGGCAATGCTCGCTCTAGGTAAAGATGCAACTTTTTATGAATGTGAACGAGTTGCGGCTGATAAAAGACCATTTAATTTCTTTACTAGAACTCTTAAGCCACTGTAAATCATCTTTACAACTGCTCTGTTGTAATCAACAGCACCTGCTGACCTATAAAAGGGAAATTGCATTTTCTTTTTAATTTTAGATTCACCCCACGTTGTAATCGTTTATGCTCCCCTTTTGCCAAGTTTAACATATTTGTAGTCGTGTGCTCCTGTCAGCCCTTTTCCTTTAGACACAGGGCTGCTTTTAAAACGAGTTGGGCAAACTGCACACAAGACACGCGGCTGCCATGATTTAATGTAAATTAACAAAAAAACAACGATTTGGGCGTGCTGCGTGGCCCATCCCGCAAGTGGTCCTATTGTGAAAGTGAGCATAGCGTGCTGCAAATACCAACAAAACAAAACACAAAAAAACCAGCCACCATTGCTAAAGCTGGTGTCCCATCAGTGCTCCTTAGATTAATTAAGCAAAGAGTTCTCCCAAAGGGCTAATGCAAGCTATACAGTAAGGACACACGTAAATGGTCCAGTCCAGATGGAAGGTTACAAAAGAAAGGGAGGCACTAAGGAGGGACTAACAAGCCTATAAACAAATCAGAAGCAAGCATTTACAAAGGACAGTGATAGCAGCCAATTGAAAAGATGGGCGGCGCTTCAAGTTCATACCTGAATACAGCATGCCTCACAGAGCAGCGCATGCGCTGCCCAGGATCGACCTAAAAATGACCCCTCATGCATTGGAATGCAAGGATTCCATAGGAGCAGCCGATAGAATGATGGGAGAGGGAATAACCTGTGGGCTGATCTAAGAGGTGATTGACAATGTCTCAACCAAATGGCCAGAAAGGGAAGAAGACAAAGCCTGAGGTTTGAAGCGGGCTGACCCAAAGTCAGCTCTAAGTATACAAGTCTGCAGACTGGACCTAAAAGGGGCTAATGGGGTAGGGGCATGGAGTGAGGGGTTAAGGGGAGAGGAGGCAAAATGTACAAAAGGTTTTTCAAAGTCCAGCAGCAGCGTATACTCCAACACACTCCAATCACATCCCTCTAGAGAGCAGGGGGAAAGACAGGTGCCCCCTATGGAAGGAGGACAGAGGAGTAACAAACACAGGATGAGGTCTCACCGAGTTAATGGTGGGCGTGGGGCACACCAGGACCGGCTCCGAGGGGCACGACTCGTGGTACAGGCAGCGGGCGTCCTGCTCGTCCCCACACCAGGAGCAGCTGTACTTGGTCTCCGAAGCCTGGCAGTGGCTGCAGTCAGAGTTTTCCACCGAGCAGTTGTACAAAATAACTGAGGGAGAGAGAAGGAAAATGTCAGACGATTGACGTGAATACATATCCGACTCCCACCACAATGGCCTACCACTCTTCTCGCGACCTACCTTGCACCTGGCCCTGGTTATCGATGCGGTTCCCATTGCCTTCAATCAGATGGATGTTGACAGGATGCTCCTTGGCCAGGGCAGAGTAATAATACTGCAGGGAGAAGAGATGAGAGGGGACCGTCAGCTCAAGACAGGGGAGCACATTACAGACACCTTTTAATGGAAAAACACTTAAAACGTTTAATAAAAAGGACAGCGCCCAGAGGCAGGTGGCTTAACGGAGTGGGCAGAAGGAAAGAGTGTGGATGGATGGGGGAGACTCTGGCATAGCAGTTATGTGGGGCTGGCTTGGCAAAAAGGGGAAGGTTTCGGATTTGTGGACAGGCTGAAGTAGGGTAGGACTGGGCCAAGGCAGGGATGGACTGGGCGACTCTGGAATGGACAAGGCTAGGCAAGCATGAATGGCTGGATGAGCCACGATAAAAGGGCAACTAAGCGCGGAGAGGGAGAAGGGTGTGATCGAAGCAGAAGAGGCAGTAAATACAGAAGTCATGGCGGAGGTTGTATGATGGGCTAGAAAGAGGGGGTGATGTTGGCTATGAAAAGGTGGATGAGGGTGGTTTCTAGGGGTGAGGTTGGACAGGATGGGGCAGGAATCCAGGTGGTGAACGATCAAGCCCTACCTCGTGTGTGGCACAGTGAATGAGGTAGGAATCATCCTGCTCCGAAGACCGCTCCACCTGGGCGCGCAGCCTCAACGGGGTGCCCTCCACTTCCAGCACACACTGATACGACATGTCCTGGTCCTGCAGAGTGGGAACATCATGATGAGAGAAAGGGAGAGAAGGATTGAGAAGTAGAAAGACGAGAGAATGAATAATACAAAAAATAAAGGAGATGGACCGGTTGTGCAAACGTGGAAAAAAGAAAAGAAGCAAGTTGAAGGTGAGGTGTGAGGAAGGGGAAAGAAAAATAGGAAGTAATCAGAAGGCAAAAATGAGGGATACATGTAGAAAGAGAAACGTGAAAGAGAAAAGAACAATCGAGAAAGAAGATTGTTACTGATTTCTGTGACTGGCAACCTTCACTATAGAGGCCCTTCGGGGCTCTGACTTCTTTCATTTACCTTTAGCACAGAAGCAGATGCCCAGTCCCTTTTCAGGACACAGGAATGGGAGGCATCCAGATGTGTCTCAGTGCCTTTGTCAGCCTCCATCGTATCCCTCGCACATGCACTCTACACTCACTTTATCTAAACATTTGCGCCACTGAGGATACATTTGGAGAGACGGCTCATCGAACCAGTAGTGAGTAGGTACTGAGGGTATCCATCGTCAACATTTGTATCAACAAGGAAGTCCTATCATCCAGCAGATTATTCAGCTTTTGAACATTTCAGCTAGCAAAGCTGGTCAAAACAATAGCAAGCTAGCATGGTAAAAATGCAACTCTGCGAAAAACAACCACCTCCAAACAATACTTACCAAAAGATGAGGCCAACAAGCCAATCCTGAAAGAGCTGCAAGCCATTTCTTAGGAAATGAGAATGCAAGACACCCTTCAATAACACAGAGTTTGGTGATTACTTATACTTCCAAAAGCAACAATATATGTTTGATCAAAGCAGACATTGGTGCCAACAATGAAACCTCCAACAGAAGCAGAGCCCTTTTCAAGACAAGCACTGGTTCAACTCCCTGCCAGGCCCACCTATTCCTCACTCCACAGAACAGTCCAATGACCTCAACCTCTCACAAAAGAATGGACAGCACCTTCATAACACCAAACCGGCTTCATCTCTTCCACTCACCTATTCCAGTAGAATCTCGCAATGGCCAGTCTTCAAAGCAAAGTCCCTCGCAGATCTCTGCGACATACCAACGTTCTTCATCCGAGCGCTCTCTGGGGACACACGCTCACCCCTATTCACCACTGTCAATGCTTCCTTCATCTGAGCGCTCTCTGGGGACACACGCTTACCCCTAGTCACCACTGTCAATGCTTCCTTCTTCCAAGCGCTCTCTGGGGACACACGCTCACCCCTATTCACCACTGTCAATGCTTCTTTCATCCAAGCGCTCTCTGGGGACACACGCTCACCCCTATTCACCACTGTCAATGCTTCCTTCATCCGAGCGCTCTGGGGACACACGCTCACCCCTATTCACCACTGTCAATGCTTCCTTCATCCGAGCGCTCTGGGGACACACGCTCACCCCTATTCACCACTGTCAATGCTTCCTTCATCCAAGCGCTCTCTGGGGACACACGCTCACCCCTATTCACCACTGTCAATGCTTCCTTCATCCGAGCGCTCTCTGGGGACACACGCTCACCCCTATTCACCACTGTCAATGCTTCCTTCATCCGAGCGCTCTGGAGACACACGCTCACCCCTATTCACCACTGTCAATGCTTCCTTCATCCGAGCGCTCTCTGGGGACACACGCTCACCCCTATTCACCACTGTCAATGCTTCCTTCATCCAAGCGCTCTCTGGGGGGACACACTCACCTCTATTCACCACTGTCAATGCTTCCTTCATCCAAGCGCTCTCTGGGGACACACACTCACCCCTATTCACCACTGTCAATGCTTCCTTCATCCAAGCGCTCTCTGGGGACACACGCTCACCCCTATTCACCACTGTCAATGCTTCCTTCATCCGAGCGCTCTCTGGGGACACACGCTCACCCCTATTCACCACTGTCAATGCTTCCTTCATCCAAGCGCTCTCTGGGGACACACGCTCACCCCTATTCACCACTGTCAATGCTTCCTTCATCCGAGCGCTCTCTGGGGACACACGCTCACCCCTATTCACCACTGTCAATGCTTCCTTCACCCAAGCGCTCTCTGGGGACACACGCTCACCCCTATTCACCACTGTCAATGCTTCCTTCACCCAAGCGCTCTCTGGGGACACACGCTCACCCCTATTCACCACTGTCAATGCTTCCTTCATCCGAGCGCTCTGGAGACACACGCTCACCCCTATTCACCACTGTCAATGCTTCCTTCATCCGAGCGCTCTCTGGGGACACACGCTCACCCCTATTCACCACTGTCAATGCTTCCTTCATCCAAGCGCTCTCTGGGGGGACACACTCACCTCTATTCACCACTGTCAATGCTTCCTTCATCCAAGCGCTCTCTGGGGACACACACTCACCCCTATTCACCACTGTCAATGCTTCCTTCATCCAAGCGCTCTCTGGGGACACACGCTCACCCCTATTCACCACTGTCAATGCTTCCTTCATCCGAGCGCTCTCTGGGGACACACGCTCACCCCTATTCACCACTGTCAATGCTTCCTTCATCCAAGCGCTCTCTGGGGACACACGCTCACCCCTATTCACCACTGTCAATGCTTCCTTCATCCGAGCGCTCTCTGGGGACACACGCTCACCCCTATTCACCACTGTCAATGCTTCCTTCACCCAAGCGCTCTCTGGGGACACACGCTCACCCCTATTCACCACTGTCAATGCTTCCTTCATCCAAGCGCTCTCTGGGGGGGACACACTCACCCCTATTCACCACTGTCAATGCTTCCTTCATCCAAGCGCTCTCTGGGGGGACACACTCACCCCTATTCACCACTGTCAATGCTTCCTTCATCCGAGCGCTCTCTGGGGACACGCGCTCACCCCTATTCACCACTGTCAATGCTTCCTTCATCCAAGCGCTCTCTGGGGACACGTGCTCACCCCTATTCACCACTGTCAATGCTTCCTTCATCCAAGCGCTCTCTGGGGACACACACTCACCCCTATTCACCACTGTCAATGCTTCCTTCATCCGAGCGCTCTCTGGGGACACACGCTCACCCCTATTCACCACTGTCAATGCTTCCTTCATCCGAGCGCTCTCTGGGGACACACGCTCACCCCTATTCACCACTGTCAATGCTTCCTTCATCCAAGCGCTCTCTGGGGACACACGCTCACCCCTATTCACCACTGTCAATGCTTCCTTCATCCGAGCGCTCTCTGGGGACACACGCTCACCCCTATTCACCACTGTCAATGCTTCCTTCATCCAAGCGCTCTCTGGGGACACACGCTCACCCCTATTCACCACTGTCAATGCTTCCTTCATCCGAGCGCTCTCTGGGGACACACGCTCACCCCTAGTCACCACTGTCAATGCTTCCTTCATCCGAGCGCTCTCTGGGGACACACGCTCACCCCTATTCACCAGCTGTTGCTGTGAACAAAGGCCTCATGGAGCCCAACGGGATGTAACCCCCCCCCCCCCCCAACTTGGGCTCCGGGAGGCATTTGTTTTTACAAATTAGAACATTCTGCCCTCTAGGGGCGTAATGTTCTAATAGCTTTAAATCCCTCTGTAGCGGGCTTTACCGGCCATTAAAGGCCCGCTCCTTTGTTAAAGGCCAGAGTCAAAGGTAAGGGATCTTTAACACTGGAGTGGGCCTTTAATGGCTGGTAAAGCCCGCTACAGCAGGCTCTAAGGCTATAGTAGATACTGATGACCTCTCCCACTACCTGCCCATCATTCACCTACCATTCATCGCCAACACTATTGTAAAAGCAGTCTATGTTGAATTCAAGGATCGCTTTAATGTTTGTACCTTATGGCTAGCAGTCTGGCTTCAGATCATGCGGCAGCATGGAAACCACTGACTTACACATCATAAACGATGCCCTTCTGACCACAGATGAAGTGGACCACTGCCTCCTGATGTTACTGCTTGACAGTCAACTATCACATCCTGATGCACACCTTGGAGGCTCGAATGGGATGCACTGGCAAATCCTTCACTGGTTCCCCTCCTACTTTTCCACCCAACACCAGTTTGTTCACATGGGCAGCTTGAAGTCACAAAGACACCCCCCCCCCCATCTGCTGCAGCGTCCCTCGGGCTCCAGACTGTCTCCTGTCACATTCAACCTCTACATGAAGCCCCTGGTGCACTACTCGCCGATATCAGCATTACTATTCACCAACAAGCCGATGATACACCTCTACTTCAAGTCTCTTCTGTTTCAGACATCGAGCGCCTCCAACACTGCCTGCACATCACCCAGACCTGCATGGCCAGCGCCGACCAGACGCTCAACCCAACCAAGACACGATTCCTGTTATTTGCAAGAACAAACAACAAGAAAGGCACAAGCCTGCCTCAATGACATGAACCCTGGGGGCTTCGAATTCCAACTTTCACTGAATTCCAAGTCACTTGGATTCACGCCAGACACCAAACTCGCCCTCAAGCGACACTGCCAAAAACCACGGAGGGCCTAGAACATCCCCGTATCAGTCAGGATCTTCAAAATGGTGCTCCAGTTTTCGAAAGACTTGAAGAACACTACGTAACACATTAACCATCCATAACTCGGGTACCGGTCTTATCACTTGTTGACTTATAGTTAGTCTTTGACCCCGTGCAGCATTCCACCGTCTTTACATAGAATACTATAGAAATACCACATACACACAATTCATATAGGCACATTATTCTAGATAAAGCAAGAGCCAAGAGCTGTGTTGAATCAAGATTGACGCTATTTTCTTCTGCCTTCAAAGAATAGGAGTTAAGAGTCTGTTGAATAAACTGGCTAAAGTGACATGCAGAAACTGAAAAGCGGCAGCATGGACATTAGGAAACAGAGTAGGGCAGAGGACTGAAATTGAAGACTTAATAAATATACAGGGCAAGGTGAACACTGGGTGACAGACAAGGACACGAGGAAACCGCTGGAGACAGAGAAGACAAAGGGAGAGGCAACATGGGCATAAGGATACTAAGGATTACTGGAAGATGAGGTACATGGGAGTATGAACTCTACATTACAACAACCTGAGCCCAATCTGCAGGAAAGGGAAAACTAACTCTCCAGCAGGCCCACAGCACTTTGAGACCATCCAGAGGAGGCAGACGCACAGTCTCCAAACTACCAAAATGGCCTAAAAAGACAATACATCATATAACTCAAGATATTTCCTAAATTGAGGGGGACCCCTAAATACAATTACATTTTGGCACCTGAGGAGGAGCAAGTATGAAAGCTTGGGTTCCAATGAGCAAGATAATTCCTTAATTCCCCATGCCGCAGCCCCATCTTGGATCCAGTTTGTCTGTGAAAAGGATCACACGCAGGGATTTACATAGAGTAAGAGATGACTTGGCTGGTTGCATGCAACTCAAGAACAGAGGCCCACACAGGAAAATGAACTTTACAATTAACTTTTCATCGTCTTTCACGGCACCATGCAGAAACAGACCGACAGACTAAAGAAACATGGTAAAGCAACCAGGGTGAAAGCTCTTTGGCAACTGCTGGCACAGTTTTCCATGGGCTACAATTCACCTCGCTTCTAAACTCATTTCCATTTGCAGCAGTACTGACTGCCAGCAAACGAGGTCTCAGTACTGTGGTGCTCTTCCTGAATTGCTAGTATGAAAAGGCACCTCAGACTTCTAGAAAGGGAAAAAAATTAAACTGGAAGCAAAATAAGTTGACATATTAAAATTGGATGCAACCTTATGTAGGATGTCTTAGGGGCCTCATAGAACACAGACATCTGAGAGAGAAAAGTAAGAGAGTGAATAAGTATATGCGTAAGGCACCTAATTATGGGTGGTATGATCTCTGGGCGCTGGCTGGACAAAGCAAGTCTTTTCCCAATTCTCCTGATGAAGTATAAACATGAGTTTTCACTCCATGTAGCCGGTAGAGCAGCTTCTACTTGCACTTACACACACCTCTGCATGGAGTCTTCTTGCAAGGGCTAAAGATTTTTTTAATTTTTTTAAAAAGACTGACGCAGTGAAGGATGCTTTGGCAAAGAGTACCGGTGCTTATTGCCAAAGTAATCTGGTCCTGGTTGATACTATCTCGCTCTCTCTAGATACGGGCACCCCAATTATGCTGGTGCTGTTGGATCTGTCGGCAGCATTTGATACTGTTTCCCGTTCCATCCTAATCCACAGGCTTCACGAGGCTGGGCTGCATGGCAAGGCACTACATTGGCTCAGCGACTTCCTTATTAATCAAACGCAACGAGTCTGCTTGGCTTCCTTCAAGTAACGGCTGATGCGATTGAACAAGGGAGTGCCCCAGGGCTTATGCCTGAGCCCTACTCTCTTTAATATCTACGTAGCGCCACTTCCCCAGATCGTGAGAGCCTGCGGTGTGGAGATCGTGTCGTATACGGATGACACCAAACGGCCCCAATCCAGACAAAGTGAAAAGCAAATTTGCTAATAGCATGAAGGAAGTCGCAGGTTGGATGACTAGCAACTATCTCCAATTAAACAACGACAAGACCGAGATCATGCTTTTTGGAAAAGCGACCGAGCTCTGGTCTGCCGACGGGTAGCCTTCTGAACTTGGCCTTGCCCCTTCACCAAAGCAGAGAGAGAAAATCTTGGAGTGAGGTTAGATAAATCACTTTCCATGAAAGACCGAGTTAATATAATACCACCTGCAGCACCTGCTTTGCCACTATGAAGCTCCTACAAAAGGCCCTCCCTTAGCTTCCCGACAGCGCTAGGAAAACTCTTGTCCAGGCTCTGATCAGCTGCCTGGACGATGGGCGATACCCTGCTGTCCAAGTTGCAAGTGGTCCAGAACGCTGCCGCTTGGCTAATCTGCAATCTCCCTTCCCGCTCGCCCTCCTTCCCTATACTTCTAAAGCTTAATTGGCTGACAATTAGAAAATGCGCCATCTTCAAACTTTGTTGTCTGACACATGAGGCACCTCACAGATCCCGCCCAGCATACCTGTCCACTCAATTGAAACCCTATCTGCCCCCCAGATACCTTAGGTCCTCGGATGAGTCATTTCTGGCTTTCCCTCGCATACAGACCTCAAAACAGGGGGGCAGATTGTTCTCCTACACTGCCCCCCATCACTGGAATAAACTCCACCTTAGTCTCCACTGTTGCTCAGACTTTACCTCCTTCAAGAAGGGGCTGACGACTTGGTTATTTTAGAAATCTCCCCCTCTCTAAGCAATTCAGTGACGAGATACTCCTCCTGGAGTGATTTGTGCACTATATTAAATGTTTTTGTCATATCATATCGGTGTCAGAGCGGACATATACCCTAAAACAGTGAATCCTGGAGGATACCTCTGCATAGGGGCTGTAATCTGCATTTCAGGCAGGCTGTGGCACAACAAAGAGGAAGTGAGGGCATACCTCTTGCCACAAGCAGTGGAACACAAACAGGGGCGGAGTAGAAGTGCCCATAGGTTTAGTGTGCGGCCAGAGTATGATTCACGAGGGGAAGAGACACTTAGAGAAGTTGAGAGATTCCCCGGTAGTGGTCCTCTAACAGACTATGAACTTTGTAGACGAGCAAACTGCATGTCTGGGCACAATTCTGATGAGCACGGACTCCAGTCCAGCCCTTTCATAAATAACTTGAGTGGGACACAGAGACCCAACATCAGACACAACATGAAGACTGTCTCACGCAATACAACCCTTCACCGGCTTTCAGAACAAACAACTCTTCTCTCTCTGGTACTACCCTAACAAACAGTGAACGCTTGTCTCTGTAACATCCACCATATTAAATGCTATCAGCATAGTCATGTCTCACCAAGCCCTGCCACCTTCATAATTTCATGAGCTGTAAAAGCAACCAGACCTCATCCAAAAATCAAAGGCAGCATTGAGCACCACTCCAGGATCTGCATTTGTGATGGGCGTCGAAGCCCCAGGGTATCTTGTTGACCAGCATTTCACAGCAAATCTGGAGCTAGCACCTGGCACAGCAGTTAGATGGGGGACAAGGCAGCCACACCTCCATGGAAGCAGTTACAGACCTGTAGCAAGTTGAGGTTCTTTCCCAGCAGATCCAGTTCTTGCTCGATGCCTACCGGGAACAGCTGGGAGCCCTGGATCCCCTGCACTCTGGGGCAGGCATCGGGCCCCGAAAGCTTCTCATCTGGCTGCTGGAGAGAAATGGGATAGTGCTGATAAAAGCCGTGTGTTAGAAGGGAGAGTCCTTTCTAGTGGATGCTGCTCACCATGGACTAACCCCAAACAGCCGCTGTGCCATGCGGGATATTTCTGAGATTCACAAGCGGCATCTCCTGTGAAACTATGTGGGTGAATCTATCAAGTATCCCAGGTCCCAGAACCCAGAGCCCATCAGGAGTTAACAGAACTGGGGACAGTATGAGGGTGTTCACAGTAGAACATGAATAGAGACCACCACCAAGGCTGAATGCAGTGTGTCATGCATAGGGACACGCTTGGCTGTGTTGTAATGCGCACAGCGACATTTATGATTCCATGCATGCTTGCACAGGGACACACACTGTACCTCAAACACAGTGACAGTGCTAGAAAGTTAATTGCGTACATGACCTTACAGAGTGGCACACATACTCACACAGCCCACCACAAAGCTTGGTGTAGTGACTAGCAAGCTCACAGATTAAAACACACACAGACCAAGTAATTTGTAACACCACATACCTTGTAGCACATGCAGCCCAGCTGATAGTGCAGACAGTCCCACAAGGAATAACCCACACAGTCCCACAGTACAGCATACACAGTGCCTGTACCTTGAACTAGACCGACTTACAAATGAACTGTAGATGAGAGCTCCTTCTCCGGGGCAAGTGTCTGTGGGGGTGCAGGTGTACTGTGCTACGCACCAGTGGCAGCTCCAAGGGCTGCTGACACAACTGCGACACCTAGCGAGAAAATACACAGGCGGGGTGAGAAGGTTATTGAGCGGGCTTCCAAACTTTTACTTGGTTCACACTATATAAATACCACATACATGTGCAGATACATACTGTAAGGAAAATCCTCTTTTTGTATGGTCACCAGAAAGTCTTGGACTGAATGCACTGGTTTTTCGACTCAGCGTGCACTGAGTCCTCCTAACCAGACCTCCGGGCCAGCTTTACAACCTTGTATAAAATATGTGTTGAATTGGCTACCTCCAACTGGCATAAGCTTACATACTCATGAGTCCCTAGTATATGATATCAGGGGTACCCAGGCCATGTGAGTGCCCACCCAGGACTGCAGCACTGATAGCGCCATCCCGAGTACAACAAAGTACAACTTGGCTCCGAGCCTGCCACTGCAGCGTGGAAGCTCCGTTTTAGACGACTTTTTCGACTTTTCCATCTAATCCAATGGCTAAGCCCCCACTTCCCTTAACAATATATAGAAGTCTTCCCTAAGGAGGGCCTATTGAGCCCTAAGGCAGAGAGCTGTAGATCATTAAGTAGGACGTGTATTGTAATAGGTCTTACCCGTAAAAACCCCAAATCGTCGTTTTTACTGTGGCACATGCAGAGTTACGGGCTGACAATTCAGCGCTGCTAACTTCTGAGTGGGACTACTAAAGTTGGTACTTCAAAGTATCAAATTAATCGTGACATTAAACCCCACTTAATACCCAAGCCAAATTTAATGTCACTTTTAAGGTACAGCAACGTATAGAAAGTTGCCACTCTGTTGCCCAGTTTATCCGGTGGCCATTCGCAGATGCTTGCCACCAGACCGCCTTCTGCCCTCCAGGGAGTAGCATGAATGACTCCCCAGCACAGGAACAATAGAAGTCTACCACAGAGGGAGGAGTTACCTCATCATCGCAGGAAACCACAGTGTGTTGACCCAAAAAGCGAGTTTCAAAGGAAAAGCCACCTTTGATGGGCAAAGGGCAACCACACTCCAAAGGGGCTGCCCCTTTGTTCAGATAGTTGGGCTGGCGGCGGGAATAGATAGAGGAAAACGGTTGCCAAACGTTTTTTCCCATGGGTCTGTAGCCCACAGGTAGCCACATCTCTAGGGTGGGCTACCAAGCTCAACACCAAGAGAAGGTTTCAGACATTTTGGGAGTGGGTAGAATAGTGCAATCTGGGATAGCTAGTTGCCACACATAGCCGGAAGTCAAAACAAGGCAAGAGAGACCCAGTTAGCCCACTAATTAGTGACCGCATCATCTCCCCAGGGTACTTTCTGGGCATAAATATGGCACACCAAGCACACTGAACCTCTGATAACACCTGGACTGGAGACAGAACCGAAAAAGGACTACCCTTCTGACCCCTGTACCTAGCAAGAGAGGCTGTACCAACCCCTGGACTGAAGCTGGTGCTCCTTGGGCTGGTAAAGACTGTGCCTGGGGTGCCCGGCTCATGAGAAAGTTGCTCAAGGGCCCCAGACAGAAAGGGTGAACTTCAAGAGTCAGTCTACTGACTCCCTGTTCGGGGACCATGGCCATCAAAGCTGAAGTAGCCCATTCTGGCTAGTCAGTAGCCATTTCCACTGATTCGCCACGGACTGCCAACATGCAGTCAAGGCCACCCCATACCTATCAAAATTTGCACCAGTGTCTGCCAGACCTGGGAGAGTCCGAGTGCAGATTGGCACCCAAAGAAAGACATTAGCCTGTGCCAAATGGAATAGTTGGGCCTGCTGTGACCAGAGAGTGGTAGCCCAGTCACCGCTGAACTTCTCCTGGCTGGAAGAGGACTTCGAGGGACAACGACTCCTGTGGCCAAAGTCACCCTACCTCAACCGTGGACCGAGGAATAATCCCGGTTGACCACACAGCACCCAGAGCATCTTTCAGCATCAGGACCACTACATTGAAGTCTATGTCGTCCATCATAAAATATAGAACTAGACTTGAGACTGCTTTAGCTACCAGGTAACTGTTCAAATAGTCCTTACGGCCCCCCTGAATTTCTCCCTGTCAGAATTTGTTGCCCAATTTGGGCCGGAATAATCAAATACAACTCATTAAAACTTTTCAAAAGTTTACAAACTTTACGGTTACCAGTGCTTGTTTGTGGTTGGGACTAAAAGGCCGAGATAAGTTTTATTTTAAAATCTATATCTCCGGAACCCTCTGGTGGATTTTACTCACCTTGGTGTCTAATAATTTAGGGAAATATCAATTTGTTTCAATTGGTGGCAGATTGCTTTCGTTTTGTGTAGCTTTCTTATTTTCTAGTTTGGTGCTTGTTTGTGGTTGGGACTAAAAGGCCGAGATAAGTTTTATTTTAAAATCTATATCTCCGGAACCCTCTGGTGGATTTTACTCACCTTGGTGTCTAATAATTTAGGGAAATATCAATTTGTTTCAATTGGTGGCAGATTGCTTTCGTTTTGTGTAGCTTTCTTATTTTCTAGTTTGGTGAATATAAATGCTTTGCACTAGTTCCTATGTGTAAGGCTTGCTGCTCGAAGCCACAGCTACCCAGGGTTGAGCTAGAGGTTTTACAAATGAGACGGACAGGACCAGAGGTGGTTTCGTGATTGTATTACACTGAGGTCACACAATAACACCATACACCACAATTCTCTTACACACAATTACAAGAGACACCAACAAACATCTTATCCCGGCGCATCTCTTAAACTATAGGAGGTCAGTATAAAAGAAACATTACTCATGTTTTTCTTTTTTTACTAGATCTCTGTTGCCTACACTTACTACACCTTTGCACAGAGTGCAGCAGCTTAGGGTAGCTGAAATCACCCAAAGATCTGGCTATTTTGCATAAGCAACGGGACACAGTGTCTAGAACCATGAACACAGCCAGTAACTGTACGGACAGCCATCTTGAGATGGCATCCAAAATGGCTACATCAACATTTGTGCCTGCCTTACAAGCGGAAGCCAGAAAGTTACCAAGACACCACAAATTAACCAGCAAGTCCACACAACCAACGGCACACACTGTGGGTGTTTGACCTCTTCAAAGCATGCAGAGGGTCTGGTGTGCCGCGGTGCACAGGTTTTACATCTTTGCTTACTTCGATGGTTTCTACGGTGCCGCATGCTGCCTTCTGTCATTTAGCAGCATTTTTGTGGAACGGGAAATGAGAGATTGAATCCATGGGGACGTGGGTTATTGTCATGCTCGTGAGGGTAGGGAAGTAGTGTTCTGTGGTGTCAGACCCTATTCAGGAGGCCACGGGGCAAGCAGCAGTCACTGGGCCACAACCGTGGGGGTCGAGGCCTTTTACTCCTTCTGTCTTGAGGCCTCCTCTATGATGGGTCTGTAAACTGGGCCAAGTTCAGTCCTTACCGCACGTTCCTTTCAGTAACCGCGAGGGTTGACCTTTCACAGGCTTCTCAGGGAGGGTTAGTGTAGGGGTTACTCGGGCTCAAGAATCAATACCGCCCCCTGCAGTTCAGTAAGATGAATGTCCAGCCCAGGGCCTCTCTTTGTAGAAAAGACCAGCACTTTATTGCATCGAAAACACAGAATTCCACTACTCAATCAATAGTGCACAGATACCCAGTTCTGGGGGGGGGGGGCAAGTCTATGCGCACGAGACACATCTGCCTACTAGTCTTCCACCTGCCCCTCGTGTCCGCCCCCCTGTTTCTGGGCTTCCAGCCGCCACCCTCGGGTTCAGTGTTCGCGGTAGATGGGCGAGTGCGGCTCATACTCCCCCGAACACGTTTTGATCTAGTGCTAGTGGTCAGCCTCTCGGGTCTAGGCCCTTTCAGACCCTCACCAGGTTCGAAGTAGCAGCAGCATGGAGCTGTGTTAATCCCGCCCATGGCAGAAGGATCTCACTGGCAAGAGGCGCCTCCTGGCGGCACGCAACAGTCTTCCCACGAGCTACGCAGGGTTGAGGTAGGACCAGAGATTTCTGACTGGGACCCTCTTTCAGGCAGCGGTATTCCAGTGGTACCCGATTCAAGATGAGGCTCCCCTTAACACTCCGTTGAGTACTCGCCACTTCCTCTTGAGCACTACAGCCACCTGCTAAGGGAGAGGAATCTTCTGCGAGGCGGACACCAGGTGTTACCTTCGGCACACAGTGCCTTGAGGCGATGACAGAGTCTTCACGAGGCGCCCCCAGGGCACCTCTCGGGTCACTTCATCTTCCGGACTGGCTCCAACCAAACAACACAGGTGGCAGCGCTATGATCATGCAGTCCACTTATGGGCACATGGGCTACCAGAAGGTGCTTATCTCAGCTTCAGTCGGGCCGACCACCCCGGTGCACCGCTCCAGCTTCCTGGCGGCTGCAACAGGCATAAACGAGGACGGTCGCAATGCCGGATCCAGCAGTACTGCGAGCTCTTCAGTGCGCCTGCTTAGGGAGTCTGTCAGTCAGACCCTAGCCACGGTCAATTACAGCAAACCATTCCACAATCTGGCCCTCCTGCAGAGTTGGTGCTTCCATCCCTCACTCACAAGCAGGTCATCTGGGCACCTAGGACAGTCCAGTAATTCACCCTTTGGATTGGACTCCAGCGATATGCGCTCACCTCTGGGGAGTTAGACGAGTGCGCAACACCGACCCTTGGCTGCACAGTACTCCATAGGTACTCCACGGAGTAACCCCTCCCTTTGGATTGGACTACAGCGATATGCTCTCACCTCTGGGGAGTTGGAGGAGTGCGCAACACCGACCCTTGGCTGCACAGTACTCCATAGGTACTCCACGGAGTAACCCCTCCCTTTGGATTGGACTACAGCGATATGCTCTCACCTCCGGGGAGTTAGACGAGTGCGCAACACCGACCCTTGGCTGCACAGTACTCCATAGGTACTCCACAGAGTAACCCCTCCCTTTGGATTGGACTACAGCGATATGCTCTCACCTCTGGGGAGTTAGACGAGTGCGCAACACCGACCCTTGGCTGCGCAGTACTCCATAGGTACTCCACGGAGTAACCCCTCCCTTTGGATTGGACTACAGCGATATGCGCTCACCTCCGGGGAGTTAGACGAGTGCGCAACACTGACCCTTGGCTGCACAGTACTCCATAGGTACTCCACAGAGTAACCCCTCCCTTTGGATTGGACTACAGCGATATGCTCTCACCTCTGGGGAGTTAGACGAGTGCGCAACACCGACCCTTGGCTGCGCAGTACTCCATAGGTACTCCACGGAGTAACCCCTCCCTTTGGATTGGACTACAGCGATATGCGCTCACCTCCGGGGAGTTAGACGAGTGCGCAACACTGACCCTTGGCTGCACAGTACTCCATAGGTACTCCACAGAGTAACCCCTCCCTTTGGATTGGACTACAGCGATATGCTCTCACCTCTGGGGAGTTAGACGAGTGCGCAACACCGACCCTTGGCTGCACAGTACTCCATAGGTACTCCACAGAGTAACCCCTCCCTTTGGATTGGACTACAGCGATATGCTCTCACCTCTGGGGAGTTAGACGAGTGCACAACACTGACCCTTGGCTGCACAGTACTCCATAGGTACTCCACAGAGTAACCCCTTCCTTTGGATTGGACTACAGCGATATGCTCTCACCTCTGGGGAGTTAGACGAGTGCGCAACACTGACCCTTGGCTGCACAGTACTCCATAGGTACTCCACGGAGTAACCCCTCCCTTTGGATTGGACCACAGCGATATGCGCTCACCTCTGGGGAGTTAGACGAGTGCGCAACACCGACCCGTGGCTGCACAGTACTCCATAGGTACTCCACGGAGTAACCCCTCCCTTTGGATTGGACTCCAGCGATATGCGCTCACCTCTGGGGAGTTAGACGAGTGCGCAACACCGACCCTTGGCTGCACAGTACTCCATAGGTACTCCACGGAGTAACCCCTCCCTTTGGATTGGACTACAGCGATATGCTCTCACCTCTGGGGAGTTGGAGGAGTGCGCAACACCGACCCTTGGCTGCACAGTACTCCATAGGTACTCCACGGAGTAACCCCTCCCTTTGGATTGGACTCCAGCGATATGCGCTCACCTCTGGGGAGTTAGACGAGTGCGCAACACCGACCCTTGGCTGCACAGTACTCCATAGGTACTCCACGGAGTAACCCCTCCCTTTGGATTGGACTCCAGCGATATGCTCTCACCTCTGGGGAGTTAGACGAGTGCGCAACACTGACCCTTGGCTGCACAGTACTCCATAGGTACTCCACGGAGTAACCCCTCCCTTTGGATTGGACTCCAGCGATATGCTCTCACCTCTGGGGAGTTAGACGAGTGCGCAACACTGACCCTTGGCTGCACAGTACTCCATAGGTACTCCACGGAGTAACCCCTCCCTTTGGATTGGACTCCAGCGATATGCTCTCACCTCCGGGGAGTTAGACGAGTGCGCAACACCGACCCTTGGCTGCACAGTACTCCATAGGTACTCCACGGAGTAACCCCTCCCTTTGGATTGGACTACAGCGATATGCGCTCACCTCTGGGGAGTTAGACGAGTGCGCAACACCGACCCTTGGCTGCACAGTACTCCATAGGTACTCCACAGAGTAACCCCTCCCTTTGGATTGGACTACAGCGATATGCTCTCACCTCTGGGGAGTTAGACGAGTGCGCAACACCGACCCTTGGCTGCACAGTACTCCATAGGTACTCCACGGAGTAACCCCTCCCTTTGGATTGGACTACAGCGATATGCTCTCACCTCTGGGGAGTTGGACGAGTGCGCAACACCGACCCTTGGCTGCACAGTACTCCATAGGTACTCCACAGAGTAACCCCTCCCTTTGGATTGGACTCCAGCGATATGCTCTCACCTCTGGGGAGTTAGACGAGTGCACAACACCGACCCTTGGCTGCACAGTACTCCATAGGTACTCCACGGAGTAACCCCTCCCTTTGGATTGGACTACAGCGATATGCGCTCACCTCTGGGGAGTTAGACGAGTGCGCAACACCGACCCTTGGCTGCACAGTACTCCATAGGTACTCCACAGAGTAACCCCCTCCCTTTGGATTGGACTACAGCGATATGCGCTCACCTCTGGGGAGTTAGACGAGTGCGCAACACTGACCCTTGGCTGCACAGTACTCCATAGGTACTCCACAGAGTAACCCCCTCCCTTTGGATTGGACTACAGCGATATGCGCTCACCTCTGGGGAGTTAGACGAGTGCGCAACACCAACCCTTGGCTGCACAGTACTCCATAGGTACTCCACGGAGTAACCCCTCCCTTTGGATTGGACTCCAGCGATATGCTCTCAACTCCGGGGAGTTAGACGAGTGCGCAACACCAACCCTTGGCTGCACAGTAGTCCACAAGTACTCCACGGAGTAACCCCTCCAAATAAACAACAGTGAGTCTTGAATTCACAGGTTTGTGTTTGTTTCACAGATGGAGGATGTGTATTCCAGGTCTGCTTCCTTGGAACCGGTTTGTGTCGGTTCCCCTTTCATGTCTCCTGGTCAGGCCACCTGCCAGGCCTGACCTCTGTCTGCAAGGATACTCTGCCCAGCAGGACAGACAGTTTCCAATAGCAGCGCCCACCACAGAAGTACAAAGAGATGACGGCAGGCTTCACCCAGTCTTTTACGGCTTCTCCTCGCAGAGATCCGGAAGAGCGACATAAATCTGTGGCCCTCTAAAGGTCTCCTCCCCTAACAGATACTGCAGGCCTCACCCCACACTGCCTGCCATATAACTAATGGCAAGAACAGGGTGATGGATGAAATGCTTGAATTAATCCCAGCCACTGGCAAACGCTCTGGTCCACATCTCGGGCCATCATTTTCCTCCCACCATGCCACCTTCGTTTGGACCCAGCCATATGTAAATTAGTTTTGATCTTGCTCCAATAGAAACAGCCGAGGCTGCTATTTCTGGCCAGGTCCTCCCTGAATTGGCGCATTAGTAACCCAAGACTGTGGTTTTCATCAGCAGTGGTATCGCTTGGTTTCAGTAGCACAGTAAACATGGGATCCACATCTGGGCATACCCGCCGCACTTAGGACGGCAACTGCAACAACATTCATTTTGATGCCTGGAACACTCAAATTAATTTCAACCCTTGACAGTCGCTCAGGGCCTCATCCCGGTCCATCGTTTTTCACCCACCATGCCACCTCCGTTTGAACACAGCCAAATGCAAATTAACTCGCTCCTGCTCCAATAGGTACAGTCGAGCTTGAACTCTAGTTGGCGGGAGGAAGACCAGCTGCTCATTGCGCATGGTCTGTTAGTCAGCACTTCACCTGCCCATAGTTCAGATAAAAGCTTCCTTGAAAGAATTAGAATTCTTCCGAATAGTTGCAGCTGGGCTCTCAGCGACCTCCGGAGGATGTCCCATACCCGCGGAACATATACATCATGGCTGGGCCCACATGGCTTGCTTATCAGTATTGGTCTTGGTGGCTGGTAGGGCACACGGTTCAATGTGTTGTTGTGGTTTGGGTGCAGTAAGGTGCCAAGCGAGTGCAGCTTGATGTTTCCATAGTTTGTTTTGAAAGAAGGGGTCCTAAGGCTGCGGGAGTTTTAAGATCCTCTGGGTTTGCTCCTTTGCAAAATATTTGGAAGCTTTCCATTGGCTACTTGAATGGTGCAGTCAGCATAGAGTTTCCTTCAAATCCTGGTCAATGCTCCGCCGCGTTCTCTATTGTGGATTTGCCATAGATATTGCTGAGTTGATCCTTCCAGTGCACCGAGTTTCAGACTGGCAGGATCCCTTCTGCAACACTTGCTGTTCGCTTTGGGGCCTCATTTTGGCCTTCCTATTCCTATTCTGAGGAGTGTGATCACGTCCAGCGTCTTTGCGATGCTCAGGCCGAGCCTCGCCATACTCTAGTTTGTGTTCTTCTAGTCTTCACAGTAATGGGATGGACCAGTTGTGGAAGGGGTTTCTTGTTAGGTTGTTCCTCTGTCTCACTGCCATGCTTTTCCACTGCACTTCATTGCATGTGAGGGTTCCAGGTCATCTCCAATTGCCAGAATATGATCACCAAATAATTGACCCACGTGTATTCTTCGGTTTGATGATTTAATATAGTGTGCAACATGCAAGCCCGGACCCTGACTTCTTGAAGGTGTTGGTAGAAACCTGTTCTCTATGTTCACCCACATGCTACGGCTGCCATCTATAGGTTTTATAGGAAGACCATTTTAAAAAGCACTGTCAGGTCCAGGAACCTCACAAAGGAGCTCTCATAGGATGGTGTGAGGTACACCAGTGTTGTTACAATGAGCGACCATGCATGAACCTGGCAAGAATGGGCAAGAACCAGGATATATGGCTGTTGATTAGTAACTACTCCAGTCATCAAGGCTCATCTCCAATTTCTCTATTTTTTATAAAACATGTTGTACCCCAGAGGGAGCAGCTTATCGGGATACTGAGAAAGTGCTCTCTGAACCGGATTTGTCAATCCCAAAGGCCAGCATCGGGGCTGAACAATCAGGTCGCTGGTGTCCATGGCTTGTTGGGTGACCGAGTGTTGATCAGCCCACTCTCGAGGACGATGTTACTACACATCTGTTCTGCAGCTCTCTTAAGACTGGTTTTGTGTTTGCCAGGTTCTGATTTTTGAGTTTAAATCTATGAGCAAAATCAACTTGAACTTTGGGCTTCACAGAGGAGTATTTTTTGTATGTTCTAAGATGTGCTGTCATGTCCTGCTGTTCCATAGATGTTGTTTTTTCCAATCGTGCACCCTCACTAAGATTGTATGGTACAAAATGCACTTAAAAAATTATCTCAAATGTTTTCTTTTTTTGTGTCCATTTGGCAGAGTTACCATAATGCATTATTTTTTTTCCAACTCCTTTCCATCCCCTGTAATGGTAAGATCCTCAAAACCGGAGTAGCGGTCATGCTCACAAAGTCAAGTGGTGTGGAGGTGTTGTTTCTGTCTAGGTTACAGATTGTTGTTTTGGGCCACGTATTGTGCAGAGTCTTAAGTGACCCATTTTTACCATATCTGGATGGTGGTAACCGTTTGTGGCTTGAAGTCCTCACCATGGTTTGGAGTCTAAATAGGCGGCGGTGATACGGTGTTAAATTGTTCACCTTGACTCAGGCATTCTTCGTCCCACAGCCTGCATTTTTAATGTGTTTATTTTCCTGTTCATAGCAGACTTGTGGCTCTGTGGTCTTACCTACTGCGCGAGACACTTGTTAATGGTGTCGGTCTAGAGGACTGGGCTCCTACGTGGTTTTCGGTGTTTATTTTCTGCCTTGCCCCCTCAGTGCCCACGTCTTCTGGTAGATGCCAGTTGGGTGGGTCTTGGCAAAGACTGTTGCCTGGTTCTCTACAGTTTACTGCTTCTGTCCTTTATAGTTTAGTAAAGAGCCCTTTCAAATTCTTCAAATTACAGGCACTCGCCTTCAGGTCCATTGTGCCGTAGCCTTACGATTTCACTGTGTATACTTTGCCGCTGGGTGTTTTTTTCTGCTAGATATAATCTATGTTCCCTTTGTACATGTTCCCTTTGTTGTAAAGCATTCTTCAAATAGGTGTATCCACATCTGGTATGGAGTGTGAAATAGCATGCCGGTCTGAGTAACCTCTGTTTTGAAGCTTTCTTATGAGTAATTGAAGATGGTTCTGCGCTGGCGATCACGGATGCCATGATTGTTTGGGCCGAGCGCTCGCGCGTTAGCTGATGAAACTGCTATCAAGATCAAATTTCAGTACGAAGGTCTTGTCCAAATCCTTTTAATAACACCGGATACTGTTCTATATTGTTGTGTTTACTTGATGATTCCACTGTGGCACGACAGAGGAGCAACCAAGTGCAGCAAGGAGCAACCCACAGGGACGAGCGTTAAGCAACTACCCATGGTACTTACTCTTGGAGTTCAGGTGCGACAGAGGCAAACACATTGGAACGTGCAATATACAAAGGGATGATCTAAGTTGGTTATCCGGTGGAGGAACCTATCTCAGAATATTCTTGGATGGGTTCACAGAAGAACCACAGAGGAGTGACACATGGGACTAGTCGCTCCAACCACCTATGCCACCATTGGAGTGTTCAACCCAGAAGAGTCAATGGAGCAACCCATAAGAGTGAGCAATATACAACCAGCAATGCCACAGTCGTGAAGCAAAGTGGTGCTAGCACAAGCCATCAGTGTGTGCGAAGAGAAGGAGCCAAGAGAGAAGGCGTCCGTGTTTGATTCTGTGGACAGCATGGTTACAGGTTAGAAGAGGAGGGTACAGGCCTGGTCCATGAAAAGCTGAAGGACAGTTGTGAAAAAGGCAGGGGGCGCCTATCCTGGTTCAGAGGGTGAAGGCACCACAGAAACATTCTCTTCACACCCGTGCTGGATGTCCTAGGAAGAGAGACTGAGTAATGAGGGAGGAGGAAGTAGGCAGGCAGCACAACGAGACAAACTACAACAGACATGGCACCTTGTAGCTCGGCTGGGCAGAAAAGGGAGGGGAAAGATCATGGATTCCAGGAGGTGGGATAGGATGGTGGAGGAAGGTGGACACCATCCCAGTCACCAAGTCCAGAACCTGATGGCATTAAAGAGCAAGCATTAGCAAAGCAAATAGGTTTTGCCTTTGGACCTAATAATTTTGTCAAAGAAGCATTGTACATCCCCCCCCCCCCCCCAAAAAAAAAGGTGCGACGACGCAGCCGTGTTATTTCGGATACTTGTGCCAGCATGATCGCCTACACACCACCACACATGCAGCTCCCTAAGATATGACCTGGCACAATGTTTTTTTATTTACAGATGTGAGGTGGTGGACGATACTTGGATCAGTAAATAAATAAATGAAATTTGACTTTTGAAAGGTCGAGTAGCGCAGCAGCAAACGGCAGCTAACAGGCCCTCCAAAAAGAACTGGAAGATTACAAGATTTAAATCAAAAGAGTGGAAAGAGGCTATGCCCAGTGGGAGGGACAAACACAAGGAGGAGGCAAGCCATTGGATAAGAATCAAGCAAATAAAAAAATTCATCCAGGATTTGTAAAGTGCAGCAAATCCCCCATGAGGGTTTCAAGGTGCTGAATTGTAGGCAAGGGAAGATTAAGTGATTTGCCTTGAATCACAGGATGTGGACAGACTCGAACCTGGCACCCAGCGGCTCCCAAGTCAGCAGCTCAGGGCGTTATGCCGAAGCCAACCAATGGTAAGCAATCGGCAGGCTTGAAGACCATTTTAAGTTTTTGTTTTGGTCCATTAGAGTCTTTCATCTACAGACCACAAAGTTGTCAGGTAGGTGAGACCTAAAAACTGCATGGCAGCCCACCTACACTATTAAAAAGAAAGGCCACCCTGGCACGAAAAGTTACATGATCAACCCAATAGTTTGTTAGTCAAATTACAATACACAGGATTGTGTGAAGCTGCAGATCAAAGAGACATGTTTAGGCTGAGTAATCTGACTCAACTGTGCAAGAACAGCACTCTAAGGGGAATCCTTCGGTGACAGGTTAGGCAATCACCCGTCTGCTGGATTCACAAAGACACGTCCAGATAGCCCTTGCGTTGAGGCTAGAGAGTCACAAACCTTTGCTAATGGGACCGATATACGACACCAATTATCAATGCTTTGCTCCTCTACGTGTGAGCTCAACAGTTACTCAGACCAGTACAGAGAGCTCCTTCTGTGCACATGGAATATATATATTTTTTACAGTCTTCAGATGGTTGCACTTTTATTCTCATGCATACACACCAGCTTCTGTGCAGGAAATGTCCTGGCCTCAAGACTCCGGTGTTTAATACACACACCAAAGTGTGCCTTAGTACCAAGAGAGTTGGGGTCTGTGAAATCAATCAGCTGGTCTGCATGAGGACTGAGCACTTCCACATGTACAGTGTGCAAAGAGATGCAAAAAACACAACTAGCAACACTAACATTTCACTCTTTCAAAACCACTGCTCTACACCTCAAAGAGATTCTCAACCAGCTCTTGTGAGGAGATGCCGGGTGAGTTTGTAGAACAGGACTGCTGGGGTATGGCAAAGCCAGGGGTTTAAGGTAGCTAGATAAGCACCAAAGACAACTCAAAACAACAGTAACCAACTCTGTGGATCCCCAAACCCCAGGTATGAGTGGGACTCAGAGCCCCCTACACTCACTGAGACGACACAGCGAGCGCCATCACAGCGGCACAGTCGTAGAAGGCAAAGTCTGTGGAAGCAACGATGACCTCTCCGAACATCACTGCCAAGGGTACGATGACGTGGTCTAAAGATGAAAAACAGGTGTTAAAGCAAGTACACACCCAGGCATAGTTTACCCCTTGTACTTTAGAGCTTCACTGCAGGGCATGCCCAACAGGGAAATCTACCCTCTGTTCATATCGAAAAATAAAGAAAACCTCAGGCAGTCCGGTCTTTCCTCTCTGTACCACTGCATTGAACAGAAAACATCCCGAGGCATTCCAGCTGTTCTCATATGACACAGGGTTGAATCCAGAAGAAATCCGTTCATTTTTATTCATTGTTTATCACTGTATCACCGCCCAGGGTACACAGAAGCCATCCCAAGACATTTATATCCCTCCACTGCATTAATGTATGGAAGAAAGGACGCCCCAGACGTCGCTATCCTTCTGTCTCACTGGATAGAACAAAGGACGCCCCAGACGTCGCTATCCTTCTGTCTCACTGCATAGAACAAAGGACGCCCCAGACGTCGCAATCCTCCTGTCTCACTGCATTACTGTATATAACAAAGGACGCCCCAGACGTCGCTATCCTTCTGTTTAACTGCATAGAACAAAGGACGCCCCAGACGTCGCTATCCTTCTGTCTCACTGCATAGAACAAAGGACGCCCCAGACTTCGCTATCCTCCTATCTCACTGCATAGAACAAAGGACGCCCCAGACTGCCATCCTTCTGTCTCACTGCATTACTGTATATAAGAAAGGACGCCCCAGACTTTGCTATCCTTCTGTCTCACTGCATAGAACAAAGGACGCCCCAGACTTTGCTATCCTTCTGTCTCACTGCATAGAACAAAGGACGCCCCAGACGTCGCTATCCTTCTGTCTCACTGCATAGAACAAAGGACGCCCCAGACGTCGCTATCCTTCTGTCTCACTGCATAGAACAAAGGACGCCCCAGACGTCGCTATCCTTCTGTCTCACTGCATAGAACAAAGGACGCCCCAGACTTCGCTATCCTTCTGTCTCACTGCATAGAACAAAGGACGCCCCAGACGTCGCTATCCTTCTGTCTCACTGCATAGAACAAAGGACGCCCCAGACTTCGCTATCCTTCTGTCTCACTGCATAGAACAAAGGACGCCCCAGACTTCGCTATCCTTCTGTATCACTGCATAGAACAAAGGACGCCCCAGACTTCGCTATTCTCCTGTCTCACTGCATAGAACAAAGGACGCCCCAGACTTCGCTATTCTCCTGTCTCACTGCATTACTGTATATAACAAAGGACGCCCCAGACTGCCATCCTTCTGTCTCACTGCATTACTGTATATAACAAAGGACGCCCCAGACGTCGCTATCCTTCTGTCTCACTGCATAGAACAAAGGACGCCCCAGACTTCGCTATCCTTCTGTCTCACTGCATAGAACAAAGGACGCCCCAGACTTCGCTATCCTTCTGTATCACTGCATAGAACAAAGGACGCCCCAGACTTCGCTATCCTCCTGTCTCACTGCATTACTGTATATAACAAAGGACGCCCCAGACGTCGCTATCCTTCTGTTTAACTGCATAGAACAAAGGACGCCCCAGACGTCGCTATCCTTCTGTCTCACTGCATAGAACAAAGGACGCCCCAGACTTCGCTATCCTCCTATCTCACTGCATAGAACAAAGGACGCCCCAGACTTCGCTATCCTCCTATCTCACTGCATAGAACAAAGGACGCCCCAGACTGCCATCCTTCTGTCTCACTGCATTACTGTATATAAGAAAGGACGCCCCAGACTTTGCTATCCTTCTGTCTCACTGCATAGAACAAAGGACGCCCCAGACTTTGCTATCCTTCTGTCTCACTGCATAGAACAAAGGACGCCCCAGACGTCGCTATCCTTCTGTCTCACTGCATAGAACAAAGGACGCCCCAGACGTCGCTATCCTTCTGTCTCACTGCATAGAACAAAGGACGCCCCAGACGTCGCTATCCTTCTGTCTCACTGCATAGAACAAAGGACGCCCCAGACTTCGCTATCCTTCTGTCTCACTGCATAGAACAAAGGACGCCCCAGACGTCGCTATCCTTCTGTCTCACTGCATAGAACAAAGGACGCCCCAGACTTCGCTATCCTTCTGTCTCACTGCATAGAACAAAGGACGCCCCAGACTTCGCTATCCTTCTGTATCACTGCATAGAACAAAGGACGCCCCAGACTTCGCTATTCTCCTGTCTCACTGCATAGAACAAAGGACGCCCCAGACTTCGCTATTCTCCTGTCTCACTGCATTACTGTATATAACAAAGGACGCCCCAGACTGCCATCCTTCTGTCTCACTGCATTACTGTATATAACAAAGGACGCCCCAGACGTCGCTATCCTTCTGTCTCACTGCATAGAACAAAGGACGCCCCAGACTTCGCTATCCTTCTGTCTCACTGCACAGAACAAAGGACGCCCCAGACTTCGCTATCCTTCTGTATCACTGCATAGAACAAAGGACGCCCCAGACTTCGCTATCCTCCTGTCTCACTGCATTACTGTATATAACAAAGGACGCCCCAGACTGCCATCCTTCTGTCTCACTGCATTACTGTATATAACAAAGGACGCCCCAGACTTCGCTATCCTTCTGTCTCACTGCATAGAACAAAGGACGCCCCAGACGTCGCTATCCTTCTGTTTCACTGTATTACTGTATAGAACAAAGACCCCCGGACATCGCTGTACTTGTGACTCACTGCATTAATCATTCTAATAACATTAGCACCCTCCAGCAGTGCTGTGTCAATACTGTACGACCCCTGGCTGTCTGAGCTTCCCCCAGCAGTGCTGTATCAGTGATACAAGACCCCCAGCTGTCTGAGCTTCCTCCAGCGATGCTGTGACAGTGACACAAGACCCCGGCTGTCTGAACTTCCTTCGATAGCGCCGCTGGGGCTGCAGCAGCGTTATCTTTTCCCAGCAGTTCCCTCTGTGTGGTAAAAGCTTACAGTGAGAGCTTCCCACTGCAGTGTCCTGTCAGAACAGTACTTTATCTCCCTTTTTTCTCACCCATGCCCGGCTGGGTTGGCGGTATCTGCTCCGGCGGGGGTGCTTCACAGGAGATTTCAGGACCCAGGACCTCGGCTGGACTCTTGTATTCGCCAAAGGAGCAGACGAAGCCGGAGCCCTCATCCAGGGCAGGAAGACCTGGAACTGTTAGGTGGACTGGAGTCTGAAGGGCAGAGAGCACAAATAGGTTGGTAAAGAGAATCCTTCTCAGCATCCCAGCATCCCCTCGCCCCTGCCCTAAGAGCCTCCATTGGTCTTCATGAAAGGCTGCTTGAGACAACAGGAGAGGTGAGGTGGACTGGACGACTCCGGAAATACTGGAGAACTCTCTGGCCAGTCTGGGGTACGTTAAAGGCTGGCAGGGTGGGAGCAAAGACTGTCAGGTCAGGCTTGCAGACCAGCACCACTCTAAGGGTGTTAGGACTGGGGCAGAGTCAGTCATGTGTTAGCTTCATGAAAGACATGCAACTGGCCATGCTCCAGACCTCATAGTCTTAGAGCTGCAGCAGAATATAGGGAAATCGCAAGACAGAAGCGCCGGGGAGACACGAATGAGCAGGATCCTGTACCTGGGTGTGCTGAGTGAGGCTCAGGTTGGCCGGGCGAACTTCCTGCACCACCAGGCACTGCTCACCCTCTTGGTAACTCCAGAGCCAGCGGTCCCCGGCCCCTTCAGTCTGGCACTCGGCCTTCTCTGTGCACCTGTCAGAGAAAGGGAGGAACAATCGAGTGAATGAGGAACTTCTATCCCTCCCTTCCAACCCCCAAGCCAAAAGGATAAGTGGGGGCATCCCCCCCACTCCAGTGAGGGCAGTACCCCTTTAAGGCACGTCATGAGGCTCGAAGGCGTGCCGAGGATACACACTTATTTTACCCTTTCAAAGCCCTCTCACCATACCTCCAGCGACCGATGTCAGTGTGCCCCTCAGCTGGGTGTCGTTGGATGCCACTCCAGTCGCTCAGGCTACATTGGCATTAGATGGATCTTACGCTTTCTGAACTCTAGTACACCTGTCCCTCTACCATTTCCCATCGACTGCCCTTCAGATGGCCATCAGTGGCCCCATCTACCAGAAACCAACGAGTCCAACCATTGAGCTAAAGTCCTTCATCGCGACGGCTTCTGCAGCAGCTCAGGATCAAGTACTGAACATCAGCCCACTGCACCCTTCCTTCCAGTGCAGGCAGCTGAAGCATGCACTCTCCTGTTAATAAACCCCCTTCAGTCCACTGCACCCTTCCTTCCAGTGCAGGCAGCTGAAGCATGCACTCTCCTGTTAATAAACCCCCTTCAGCCCACTGCACCCTTCCTTCCAGTGCAGGCAGCTGAAGCATGCACTCTCCTGTTAATAAACCCCCTTCAGTCCACTGCACCCTTCCTTCCAGTGCAGGCAGCTGAAGCATGCACTCTCCTGTTAATAAACCCCCTTCAGCCCACTGCACCCTTCCTTCCAGTGCAGGCAGCTGAAGCATTCACTCTCCTGTTAATAAACCCCCTTCAGCCCACTGTACCCTTCCTTCCAGTGCAGGCAGCTGAAGCATGCACTCTCCTGTTAATAAACCCCCTTCAGCCCACTGTACCCTTCCTTCCAGTGCAGGCAGCTGAAGCATGCACTCTCCTGTTAATACACCCCCCTTCAGCCCACTGCACCCTTCCTTCCAGTGCAGGCAGCTGAAGCATTCACTCTCCTGTTAATACACCCCCCTTCAGCCCACTGCACCCTTCCTTCCAGTGCAGGCAGCTGAAGCATTCACTCTCCTGTTAATAAACCCCCTTCAGCCCACTGCACCCTTCCTTCCAGTGCAGGCAGCTCAAGCATTCACTCTCCTGTTAATAAACCCCCTTCAGCCCACTGCACCCTTCCTTCCAGTGCAGGCAGCTGAAGCATTCACTCTCCTGTTAATACACCCCCCTTCAGCCCACTGCACCCTTCCTTCCAGTGCAGGCAGCTGAAGCATTCACTCTCCTGTTAATAAACCCCCCTTCAGCCCACTGCACCATTCCTTCCAGTGCAGGCAGTTGAAGCATTCACTCTCCGGTTAATAAACCCCCTTCAGCCCACTGCACCCTTCCTTCCAGTGCAGGCAGCTGAAGCATTCACTCTCCTGTTAATACACCCCCCTTCAGCCCACTGTACCCTTCCTTCCAGTGCAGGCAGCTCAAGCATTCACTCTCCTGTTAATAAACCCCCTTCAGCCCACTGCACCCTTCCTTCCAGTGCAGGCAGCTGAAGCATTCACTCTCCTGTTAATAAACCCCCTTCAGCCCACTGCACCCTTCCTTCCAGTGCAGGCAGCTGAAGCATTCACTCTCCTGTTAATAAACCCCCTTCATCCCACTGCACCCTTCCTTCCAGTGCAGGCAGCTGAAGCATTCACTCTCCTGTTAATAAACCCCCTTCAGCCCACTGCACCCTTCCTTCCAGTGCAGGCAGCTGAAGCATTCACTCTCCTGTTAATAAACTCCCCTTCAGCCCACTGCACCCTTCCTTCCAGTGCAGGCAGCTGAAGCATTCACTCTCCTGTTAATAAACCCCCCTTCAGCCCACTGCACCCTTCCTTCCAGTGCAGGCAGCTGAAGCATTCACTCTCCTGTTAATAAACCCCCCTTCAGCCCACTGCACCCTTCCTTCCAGTGCAGGCAGCTGAAGCATTCACTCTCCTGTTAATAAACTCCCTTCAGCCCACTGCACCCTTCCTTCCAGTGCAGGCAGCTGAAGCATTCACTCTCCTGTTAATAAACCCCCTTCAGCCCACTGCACCCTTCCTTCCAGTGCAGGCAGCTGAAGCATTCACTCTCCTGTTAATAAACCCCCTTCAGTCCACTGCACCCTTCCTTCCAGTGCAGGCAGCTGAAGCATTCACTCTCCTGTTAATAAACTCCCCTTCATTCCACTGCACCCTTCCTTCCAGTGCAGGGAGTTGAAGCATTCACTCTCCTGTTAATAAACCCTTCAGCCCACTGCACCCTTCCTTCCAGTGCAGGCAGCTGAAGCATTCACTCTCCTGTTAATAAACCCCCCCTTCAGCCCACTGCACCCTTCCTTCCACTGCAGGCAGCTGAAGCATTCACTCTCCTGTTAATAAACTCCCTTCAGCCCACTGCACCCTTCCTTCCAGTGCAGGCAGCTGAAGCATTCACTCTCCTGGTAATAAACCCCCTTCATCCCACTGCACCCTTCCTTCCAGTGCAGGCAGCTGAAGCATTCACTCTCCTGTTAATAAACCCTTCAGCCCACTGCACCCTTCCTTCCAGTGCAGGCAGCTGAAGCATTCACTCTCCTGTTAATAAACCCCCTTCAGCCCACTGCACCCTTCCTTCCAGTGCAGGCAGCTCAAGCATTCACTCTCCTGTTAATAAACCCCCTTCAGCCCACTGCACCCTTCCTTCCAGTGCAGGCAGCTGAAGCATTCACTCTCCTGTTAATAAACCCCCTTCAGCCCACTGCACCCTTCCTTCCAGTGCAGGCAGCTGAAGCATTCACTCTCCTGTTAATAAACCCCCCTTCAGCCCACTGCACCCTTCCTTCCAGTGCAGGCAGCTGAAGCATTCACTCTCCTGTTAATAAACCCCCCTTCAGCCCACTGCACCCTTCCTTCCAGTGCAGGCAGCTGAAGCATTCACTCTCCTGTTAATACACCCCCCTTCAGCCCACTGCACCCTTCCTTCCAGTGCAGGCAGCTCAAGCATTCACTCTCCTGTTAATAAACCCCCCTTCAGCCCACTGCACCCTTCCTTCCAGTGCAGGCATCTGAAGCATTCACTCTCCTGTTAATAAACCCCCTTCAGCCCACTGCACCCTTCCTTCCAGTGCAGGCAGCTGAAGCATTCACTCTCCTGTTAATACACCCCCCTTCAGCCCACTGCACCCTTCCTTCCAGTGCAGGCAGCTGAAGCATTCACTCTCCTGTTAATAAACCCCCTTCAGCCCACTGCACCCTTCCTTCCAGTGCAGGCAGCTGAAGCATTCACTCTCCTGTTAATACACCCCCCTTCAGCCCACTGCACCCTTCCTTCCAGTGCAGGCATCTGAAGCATTCGCTCTCCTGTTAATAAACCCCCTTCAGCCCACTGCACCCTTCCTTCCAGTGCAGGGAGCTGAAGCATTCACTCTCCTGTTAATAAACTCCCCTTCATTCCACTGCACCCTTCCTTCCAGTGCAGGCAGCTGAAGCATTCACTCTCCTGTTAATAAACCCCCTTCAGTCCACTGTACCCTTCCTTCCAGTGCAGGCAGCTGAAGCATTCACTCTCCTGTTAATAAACCCTTCAGCCCACTGCACCCTTCCTTCCAGTGCAGGCAGCTGAAGCATTCACTCTCCTGTTAATAAACCCCCTTCAGCCCACTGCACCCTTCCTTCCAGTGCAGGCAGCTGAAGCATTCACTCTCCTGTTAATACACCCCCCTTCAGCCCACTGTACCCTTCCTTCTAGTGCAGGCAGCTGAAGCATTCACTCTCCTGTTAATAAACCCCCTTCAGCCCACTGCACCCTTCCTTCCAGTGCAGGCAGCTGAAGCATTCACTCTCCTATTAATAAACCCTTCAGCCCACTGCACCCTTCCTTCCAGTGCAGGCAGCTGAAGCATTCACTCTCCTGTTAATAAACCCTTCAGCCCACTGCACCCTTCCTTCCAGTGCAGGCAGCTGAAGCATTCACTCTCCTGGTAATAAACCCCCTTCAGCCCACTGCACCCTTCCTTCCAGTGCAGGCAGCTGAAGCATTCACTCTCCTGGTAATAAACCCCCTTCAGCCCACTGCACCCTTCCTTCCAGTGCAGGCAGCTGAAGCATTAACTCTCCTGTTAATAAACCCCCTTCAGCCCACTGCACCCTTCCTTCCAGTGCAGGCAGCTGAAGCATTCACTCTCCTGTTAATAAACCCCTTCAGCCCACTGCACCCTTCCTTCCAGTGCAGGCAGTTGAAGCATTCACTCTTAATAAACCCCCTTCAGTCCACTGCACCCTTCCTTCCAGTGCAGGCAGCTGAAGCATTCACTCTCCTGTTAATAATCCCCCTTCAGCCCACTGCACCCTTCCGTCCAGTGCAGGCAGCTGAAGCATTCACTCTCCTGTTAATACACCCCCCTTCAGCCCACTGCACCCTTCCTTCCAGTGCAGGCAGCTGAAGCATTCACTCTCCTGTTAATAAACTCCCCTTCAGCCCACTGCACCCTTCCTTCCAGTGCAGGCATCTGAAGCATTCACTCTCCTGTTAATAAACCCCCCTTCAGCCCACTGCACCCTTCCTTCCAGTGCAGGCAGCTGAAGCATTCACTCTCCTGTTAATAAACCCCCCTTCAGCCCACTGCACCCTTCCTTCCAGTGCAGGCAGCTGAAGCATTCACTCTCCTGTTAATAAACCCCCTTCAGCCCACTGCACCCTTCCTTCCAGTGCAGGTAGCTGAAGCATTCACTCTCCTGTTAATAAACCCCCTTCAGCCCACTGCACCCTTCCTTCCAGTGCAGGCAGCTGAAGCATTCACTCTCCTGTTAATAAACCCCCTTCAGCCCACTGGATCCTTCCTTCCAGTGCAGGCAGCTGAAGCATTCACTCTACTGTTAATAAACCCCCTTCAGCCCACTGCACCCTTCCTTCCAGTGCAGGCAGCTGAAGCATTCACTCTCCTGTTAATAAACCCCCTTCAGCCCACTGCACCCTTCCTTCCAGTGCAGGCAGCTGAAGCATTCACTCTCCTGTTCTCAAACACTGTCTGTGGGTCTTCTGCACAGGTCACAACCCACCGAGCTTCCCCCTTCAGCCCACTGTACCCCTCCTTCTAGTGCAGGCATTTGAAGCATTCACTCTCCTGTTAATAAACCCCCTTCAGCCCACTGCACCCTTCCTTCCAGTGCAGGCAGCTGAAGCATTCACTCTCCTGTTAATCAACTCCCCTTCAGCCCACTGCACCCTTCCTTCCAGTGCAGGCAGCTGAAGCATTCACTCTCCTGTTAATAAACCCCCTTCAGCCCACTGCACCCTTCCTTCCAGTGCAGGCAGCTGAAGCATTCACTCTCCTGTTATCAAACACTGCCTGTGGGTCTTCTGCACAAGTCACAACCCACCGAGCTCCCCCCTTCAGCCCACTGTACCCTTCCTTCCAGTGCAGGCATCTGAAGCATTCACTCTCCTGTTAATAAACACTGCCTGTGGGTCTCCTGCACAAGTCACACCCCACCTGAGCTTCGTCCATCGGCACACTGGACCTTTCCTTCCACTGCATGCAGCCAACACCTGAACTCTCTTCTTCATTAAACCTGCTTGTGGGTCTCCTGCACAAGTCACGACCCACTGGTACTACTGACCAACCAACCCCACCACCAAGCAACACCTGGACCCCACGGCCAGGGTGTCTGCTGCACATCCTGGCTCCAGTCCCACCCTCCTTAGTTCTGTAGCTAGGATCGTGCAATCTAAATTCAGCACACATGGCCGTGCAAGGGAAAGACTGAGACTCCCGACACCTGTGCACCTGAATCTGTAGACTTTTGAGTCACCTTGCACGGTGAGCATAACAGCACCTTTGCCTTATCATGTGCACATGGACTGTGGGGTGCCAGTAAGTTATCAGTGAACAGACAGTACTAGGGTAGCTGGTAGCTAGATGGGCACAAAGCGCTAATAGGTACCCAAGTACCCGGTTACAAGATCCTGATCTCCTAGGTCGGAGAGGTCTCCACCAGCCGGCCCAGATCTGGAGTCCATCCGATTCATCACAGATCTTTAAACCCACTGGCCCCCAGCTGATCCAGACTTACCTGCCCTGTAGAACGCACCAGCCACAGAAAGGGTCCCGGGCCTGCATGCAAGCGCTGCAGTCAGAGAACTGGGAGCATTCCGCGATCGGCAGCTTGGTCACCTAGAACAAGAACAGAGCGTGCATCAAACATGTATTCACATAACCGAGCACAGCAAACGTAGGAGCTTCCAGCACTGAAGCCGAGAGCGGTTAGAAGGACCTGGGGAGACTAAACCACTGCCAAATGCATTGAGGCATTTGGAAATGCAGCAGGCATCACTCCAAGTCAGAAGCATGATGAGCACTACTGCAAGGGTCCTGCAGCAGAGAGGGGGCGCTGCAGCTTCCACGGCCCTCAGGGCCTTAGAAGCACTACTGCAAGGGTCCTGCAGCAGAGAGGGGGCGCTGCAGCTTCCACAGCCCTCAGGGCCTTGGGGAGCACTACTGCAAGGGTCCTGCAGCAGAGAGGGGGCGCTGCAGCTTCCACAGCCCTCAGGGCCTTGGGGAGCACTACTGCAAGGGTCCTGCAGCAGAGAGGGGGCGCTGCAGCTTCCACAGCCCTCAGGGCCTTAGAAGCACTACTGCAAGGGTCCTGCAGCAGAGAGGGGGCGCTGCAGTTTTCACAGCCCTCAGGGCCTTGGGGAGCACTACTGTTTCTTCCATGAGAGGCCAGGCCCTCCCCATGGCTGTGGAAGTGGATGTGCTGAAGTGTTTGTGGTGGATCAGGGGTCAGTTGTGTGGTAAGAGCTGTGGCAGGAGGTGTGATTGGTGAAGTGTGTGATATGGATGGTGTGGTTGTATGGTTAATCCTGCTTAAGGTGGTATTTAGTGGCTTTTGTATTCTTGTGTAGTCATCAGTAGTCCTTTTGACCTTCTCCACTCTTCACTGACAACCAAATTCAAAAAACAAACTTTTCAGATCATTCAAGGAAATCTAGGGAAGCATGCTGCACAAGAGCCATGCGTGACAGACAACCACATCAAACAAAAGGAGATCAGGGCTGCCTGCTGCACAGCCAACATCAGTGAAGTCTCCGGCAGAAACCTGGGTTTTCTATTTAGACCAGACATGAAACCAAACTCCACATAGCTAACACAAGAACCAAAGTGAGATAAAAGTACTGGACATACACAAAACCCACCCTCACAACAAATTCAACACCGCAGTAACGAAATGGGTACTAGTAGGTGCAGTTTTGCAGCTTGAAGAGTTTTCTGGATTCACATGCTGTGCATAATTCCGCCATCTAGTGGTTGGGTCTGGAATGCTCTTTTTCCTTTTTGGGCGTAGTTGACCACTATTTGGTGGTACGTCAGTCCCCTGTGTGATGTCAGATGGCGTGTGGATGTCCAGTTCTCAGCAAGCCTGCCCAGTGTAATAGTGTTCTCACTGCCCCCCCCCATCACTCCTCCTCTCATCGACATTCAATCAGGAAGCCGTCTGGCTCTTTGCCAAAAACAGGCCCATGCAGCTACTGACACTTGTTTGTAAGACAGACTCATATGACCCTTAACTATCTCTCTCACATTCTGTCCTACTACACACCTACTTGGAATCTAAGATCCACCCACCATAACTTTCGACTCACTCTAAGACCACCCAGGGCTGCTGCCAAGTGCCAGCCCTTCCAGCTCATGAGCCCGCTCCAATGAAACGCGTTCATCGCTGTACAGATCCACAGAGGAGGCCTCTCTACTGGAACCCGACACAAGCACTGGACCAGTCAAATGCTATGAATGGCTGCATCTCTGAGGCGCACCTGACCCCCTGAAGAGAGTCCTATTCTCTGCGGACCATCTGTTTAAAGATATTCAGGGATTTACAAACTCATACAGACCCTCCACCGTGTCCAGGTCTATGACCACACAAGGTATAGGACTTGTTTCCTCATCTACATGGTGATCAACCTCCGGATCCTGGCATACCTGGCGACCACCTGTTTCAGATGCATCACCCGTGCTTGAGCCTAGAATATGCAGGTAGGAGAGGAAGCGAGAGGACGGGCCTACAGCTGGCATTGCGTTCCAGACCTGCCCAGATCTCTCGCGCGGTCGCCTCTGGAAAGACTGAAGAACTCTTTCATCAATACGTGACTGCAACATTACTAATTTCTTCAATGAGTGTCCACTCAATTCCCTCAAGTATCAACCTAGTGACCCCACCCCCAATGAATCTCATTTCCTGGGGCGCCCATCTCACCATAGTTAAAACTGAGCCTTGCCTCTCCCTTAATGTCCCTGCATACTTTGTACTAAACTGCTCCCTCCCGCACAGCCCTCTACTAATTTGCAGCTGGATTTGTGTCGCGGAATAACTCACAGATGTACAATATGGCGTCCAGAATTACCACCCTCCCCAGCCAAAAGGCGGGTGAAGAATGCCAGGCAGGGTTCGAGTCAGGGGTACACGCGGGTGGACGGTGTCCACCCACTCTGTGCACAGGGTGGACACCCTGTCCATCCTGCCAAGAAGTTGACCCCACTATAAAATATGCTGAACTCGTCCCGGTGTATGTTTGAGACACCGAGATTCATTCAGCAGCGCCTGCTCGTTATCCGCTTTCCTTCCGAGCAGCAACGTGCAGACGGGGGGGGGGGGGGGGGGAGGGGTTTTGTTGAACAAGTTACTTACCTTCGGTAACGATGTATCTGTAAGAAACATTAGTTAGTTAGATTCCTCACCTTAGAATATCCCCAGGCGTCAGACTGGATCCGGAAGATTTTTCGTCAGCAATACCCCTTGCGCGTCGCTAGGCGTCGTCTGCGGCTCCGCGTCCGTCGTCGGCGTCGTGCGCCGGGATGACGTCGTCGGAGTACTTAGACGCCGCCCTCGCGCGCTGACGTCAGTTCTTGTACATAGCCTTCCGCGCCAGGAACGCAGAGCCATGCAAAGACCGACACTGGTGCCAAAAATAAAATCTAGGGGCCTGAAAGGACAACCTTAACCCTAGATGTCAGTTCGCAGAACGGGGAGGATGGGAGGGTCGGTGAGGAATCTAACTAACTAATGTTTCTTACAGATACATCGTTACCGAAGGTAAGTAACTTGTTCATCTGAAAGAAACACGTTAGTTATATTCCTCACCTTAGAATAGATACCCAAGCAATACCATCCCCGGTGGAGGGACTGCAAACCAAGATCACACCAGAAAGTCCTGGAGGACAGAACGGCCAAAGAAGCCATCCCTCCGGACTTGGCTGTCAAGGCAATAATGCCTGGCAAACGTGTGTAGCGAAGCCCACGTCGCCGCCTGACAGATGTCCTGCAAAGGGACTCCCCGTCCCAAGGCAGTAGTAGCCGCCGTGGCCCGAGTAGAATGGGCGCGCAGCCCAGCAGGAGGGTCCTTTTTAGCCAAGGAATAGCAAATTTTTATGCACAAAACGACCCACCGAGAGATGGTTCGTTTGTGCACAGCTTTCCCCTTCCTAGCGCCCACGTACCCAACAAAAAGCTGGTCGTCCACCCGGAACTGTTTTGTGCGGTCCAGATAAAAGGAGAGCGCACGTTTTGGGTCCAGACGGTGGAGCCTCTCTTCCTCTTTGGAAGGATGCGGAAAGAAGGTGGGCAAGGTGACAGACTGCCCAAGGTGAAATGGAGTCACCACTTTAGGAAGAAAGGAGGGACGAGGCCGAAGGACAACCTTGTCCGGATGAACAGATAGAAAAGGAGGCTTTGAAGATAAAGCCTGGAGCTCACTCACCCGTCTAGCCGAGGTGATGGCTACCAGAAAAGCAGTCTTTAGAGTTAGAAGACGAAGAGGGCAATTGTGAAGAGGCTCGAAGGGAGCGCACATCAGAAATGTCAATACCAGATTCAAGTCCCACTGAGGCATTACAAAAGGGACAGGAGGGAACGTGTGTGTAATGCCTTTGAGTAAGCGTGTAACCACAGGGGACTTGAAAAGAGAAGGCTGATCAGGAAGCCGCAAGAAGGCGGAGATGGCAGCAAGAGAACCTTTCAGGGTGCCCAGGGCAGAGCCCTGCCGGGCCAGAGAAAGAAGGAAGAGGAGAACCTCAGAAAGAGGGGCGGAAAGGGGATCCACAGCCTTTGCTGTGCACCATGCCACAAATTTGTTCCACCGGCAGGCGTATACCGACTTTGTGGAGGGACGCCTGGCTGCCAGAATGATATCACAGACTTCAGGAGGCAAGTCAAATGGCATCAACTGCCGCCGCTCAATCTCCACGCATGGAGGTGGAGGCTGGACAGGTTCGGGTGGAGGACCGTCCCCTGCTGCTGCGACAGAAGATCCTCCCGAAGGGGCAGACGTATCGGGGGATCGGTCAACAGACTGAGTAGCTCGGGATACCAGTATCTTCGTGCCCAATCCGGAGCCACCAAGATGACTTGGGCCCGGTCGTGCCTGATCTTCTTCAGCACTCTGGGCAGAAGTGGTATAGGCGGAAAGGCGTACAACAGACCGCAACTCCACTCGTGACGAAAAGCGTCGCCGAGCGAGTGCCGCCTTGGAAATTCCAACGCGCAGAACTGCTGACATTGCGCGTTCTCTTCGGTGGTGAATAGATCTAACCAAGGCTCTCCCCACTGCTGAAAGAGGCCTTGCGCCACTTCGGAGTTCAGACGCCATTCGTGATCCATCATGCACCGGCGGCTGAGTTAGTCTGCTCTGGCGTTCAGAGAGCCCGCCAGATGTTGAACCACCAGGGTGACGCCCTGGTGTTCCAGCCATGTCCAGAGGCGCAGAGCCTCCTGACAAAGGGTCCACGACCCCACCCCGCCCTGTTTGTTGCAATACCACATGGCGGTGGTGTTGTCCGTGAACACCTGCACGACACTTCCCCTGACAGAGGGAAGGAAGGCTTTCAGTGCAAGCCGGATCGCTCTCAACTCCAACAGGTTGATGTGGAGACGAGACTCCGCCGGAGACCAGAGGCCTCTGATCTCCGCCTCTCCCATATGGCCACCCCATCCCAGGAGGGACGCATCCGTCACTACGACATGCTCTGGTTGGGGAAGGGAGAGGCTCTTGCCCTTGACCCACTCGCGGTCCGTGAGCCACCACTGCAACTGTTGTGCAGTGCCCTCCGAGATCAAGACATGGTCGGACAGGTTGCCGTGATGCTGGGCCCACTGAAACTTCAGGTCCCACTGCAGAGCCCGCATGCGCCGCCTGGCGTGATGCACTAGTAGGATGCAGGAGGCCATCAGCCCCAGAAGCCGCAACACTAGCCTGACCGAAACCCGGGATAGAGGCCGAAAGATGGGAATCAGGGCCCGTATATCCCGGACCCGCTGTTCCGGTGGATGGACCCGGAACTGCGCCGAATCGAGAACCGCTCCGATGAAGAGGAGCTTCTGAGAGGGACTCAGGTGTGACTTCGGCACGTTGATGGAAAACCCCAGCAAATGCAGGAGATCCGCCGTAGTCTGGAGGGGGGGAGACGACTGCCTGGGGCGAGCCCGCCTTCAACAACCAGTCGTCGAGATAGGGGAAGACTGGAACCCCTGATCTGCGCAGATGAGCTGCGACCACCGCCATCACTTTCGTGAACACCCGAGGGGCACTGGTGAGGCCGAAGGGGAGCACGGTAAACTGAAAGTGCTCTTGGCCCACCGTGAATCGCAGGTAACGCCGGTGGGCCGGCAGGACGGGGATGTGGAAATATGCGTCCTGCAAGTCCAACGCTACCATCCAGTCTCCAGGGTCTAGGGCAGCTAAAACCTGAGCCAACGTTAGCATCTTGAACCTTTCCTTTCGGAGGAAGGCATTGACGTTCCGGAGGTCCAAGATAGGGCGTAGGCCCCCCTTGCCCTTCTTGGGAACCAGAAAGTAGTGGGAATAACAACCACGACCTACTTCTGGACTCGGAACGTGCTCGACGGCCCCCTTGGCCAAGAGAGCCGAAACTTCCTCGCGGAGAAGATTCAAATGATCCCCCGAGATACGGTGGTGCTGCGGTGGCATGGCTGGAGGGGTCGTCTCGAAGGGGAGGGAGTAGCCCCTTCGGACGATTTGCAGCACCCACCTGTCCGATGTTATGGACCGCCAGTGGAGCAGGTGATGGCGAACTCTGCCGCCCACTGGCGTGGTATGGGCCTGAAAGCTCGGACTAGGAGGGCTTTGAGGCGGATGCTGCAGGGGTGGAAGTGGGCTGACCACGTCGGCCTCCATTTCCGCCACGGCGGAAGCCACGTCCGCGACCGCGCGCAGGTTGGTTCTGCGGCTGGTGGCTTTGCGGACGTGAGGAGGCGCCCCTTCCTTGGCCACGAAAGGGGCGAAAAGCGGAGGTGTGCGCCCGCGGAGCAGCGAGGCCCAAGGACTTGGCCGTAGCCCGGGAGTCCTTAAAGCGGTTCAGCGCACTGTCCGCCTTCTCACCAAACAGGCGAGTGCCATCAAAGGGCATGTCCATGAGGGTGGTCTGGACATCCCCGGAAAATGACGTGGACCGCATCCAGGCGTGGCGGCGGAGCGCCACCGTGGTTGAAATCGCCCGACCCAGCGAGTCCGTGGTGTCAAGCCCACATCGTATGGCGTGCCGTGCTGCATCCCTCCCATCGGCCAAAGCCTGGGTAAGACGCGTCCGGACCTCCTCCGGACACAGGGGCAGCACGTCCTCCACCGTATCCCACAGGGAATGGGAATAACGGTCCAAGAGACAGGCGGTATTTAAGGACCGCAGGCCCAAACTAAGGGACGAAAACAGTTTCTTGCCAAACTGCTCGAGTCTCTTGGAATCCCGGTCCGGCGGAGCGGTCGGGAAGGAGGATTGGGAGGTAGAGGCCTGGATAACCAGACTCTCGGGGGTGGGGTGTTGGGACAGGAAACTGGGGTCGCCCGGAGCAGGGCGGTGGCGCCTGGCAACGTTCCTATCCACAGGAGGGACTGTGGAGGGCTTGGACCAGGTGCCCTGCAGAACGTCAGTGAGGGCCTCGTTGAACGGCAGCAGAGGCTCAGTGGAGCTTGCTGAGGTTTGAAGCACCTCAGTGAGGATGTTAGTCCTCACAGCCACGGCAGGCAACTCGAGCCCAAGGGCCTCGGCCGCCTTGCGCAGCACCACAGAAAATGCTGCACCCTCCTCCGAAGCCACGGTCGGAGGAGAAGTGAATCCAGTGTCTGGCGAGGTGTCCAGCCCACTGGCCTCCCCCAGTTCATCTGCCCAGTCCTGAGAAAGCTGTGACTGAACAGCCAGAGGGTCCTCGAACCCCTCCCAGTCGCCCCCTTCTTCCGATTCCTGATAAACAGGAGGAATGATCGGAACCGGACTGTAGAGATGGTAGGACTCAAGCGGCGTCGGATGCGGCGTCGGTCGACGCCGTGCCGGCGCCGGGTCCGGATGAGGGCTAAACTGGGGTGTCGGCGTCAAAGGCGTCGGCGGCGCCGGTGACGGCGTCGGTGGTTCAGGCGTCGGCGCCGGTGGAGGAGTGACTAGGTCAACCGGCGTCGACTGGGGCCCAGGCATGGGCCCCGCGGGGACCTGCGGCGTCGAGACCGGAGTCGTCGACGGCGCCGGGGCCGGAGCCGCCGGCACGCGAGGTCGCCCAGTCGAGTCCGCGGGGCCCGAAGGCGCGCCAGCGGGCGTCGACGGCGGGGCCAGGCTCCTCATGGCCGAGAGGAAGGCACTGATCTCCGCCGGCGCCGCGTCAGCCCCAGGGACCGGAAGGTATGGGGGCGGACGCGGCACCTGCGGCTCCGCCGGAGCCGCGGGGGTGGAACCACCCTGACCCTCGGCCGAGTCGCGCGACCGGCGAGGGGAGTCCGAAGAGCGATGTCGCCTCTTGGACTTCTTTGAGCGTTTGGACTTACCCGACGACTTGGAGCCGGACGATCGATGGCGTCGGCTAGGGCTCCGCGAGCGATCCTTGGACCTCCTCCGGGACCGGGATCGCGCACGACGCGGAGCCGAGTGGCGAAGCTCGAGAAGCTTGCGGGACCGCTCCCGCCTAGCCTTCGAAGTCAGGGCCTGACAGTCGTTGCACGACTCCGCGTCGTGGTCGGGGCCTAAGCAGTAGAGGCACCGGCGGTGGTGATCGGTCACCGACATCAGTCGATGACAATCCTCGCAAGCCTTGAACCCAGGCATCCTACCGGCACCAGATGTCGACAGACAAGGATCAAAAATGATCAAAAAAGATTTAGTCAAAAAAGACTAAAAGGGGTAGCTCTCCCGGATCTGCGCTTACTGGCGCGGAAAAAAGAAGAACTGACGTCAGCGCGCGAGGGCGGCGTCTAAGTACTCCGACGACGTCATCCCGGCGCACGACGCCGACGACGGACGCGGAGCCGCAGACGACGCCTAGCGACGCGCAAGGGGTATTGCTGACGAAAAATCTTCCGGATCCAGTCTGACGCCTGGGGATATTCTAAGGTGAGGAATCTAACTAACGTGTTTCTTTCAGATATTTGAGTCTCCACCTGGGCCATAACAAAGGCAGAACTTAAGGGCCCATTTGGCCTTCTTTTGTCCAGAGTATCCAGGCTCGTGCCTGCCTGTAGCTTCACACCTAGATGTACATGCATAGGAAGGGAAACAAAAGCGGCAGCTTGTTAACACTTTGAAGGCGCATAAGAGGCACGATTTTGACTTTGTTGGGACCCCCACACACAATAGATATTTATGCATCGTAAGAATGTCAGATGCGTTACTCTGTCCCAGTGCAAAATAACAATTTAAATGCCAGTATATTTTATTTGTTTTACAGCCCTATTCATCCCAATGTAGGGTGGCCGATCACTTCACAGCAAACATACATATTAGATTGTCAATAAATCACACAAGTTTGTAAATCATTGTACAGGATGTGTTTCATAAGACAGTGAGGGTTACTAGGTGTAGGAGTCACATATCCTTCAGAGCTCACTGTGCTACACTAGAAGGATTACAATGCAACTGCGTGTAACAAAAGGATCTGTGTTCAAAGCAGTAACCTACTTACCTATCTACATTCAATTTTTTTTAATTCAAAATACTTTATTCGGTTTATAAAAATACCATGAAAGTGCACATAAAATAGATCATAATAAAATCAGGCCACATTAGTCCATCCATAAGTAAAAACCCCTTAACATATAAAATTCATATTTAGGGCCAATACAGGACTAGCCTCACCAATCACAAAAATTCAGAAGGGATGCATCACATAATAGGAAAAATGCAAAACAATTCAACAGCTTAAAATAAGTGCATGTTCAATCCCTCCTGGATTAAGCGAACCATTCCCCTCCTCAAATTCATTTTAAGGCCTTTAACAGAATCGCGCTGGGTACCACGTTTATTCACCTTGTACCTCTTGTGTTTCTAAGTCTGACAGCTGCCCTCAAAAAGTTTACAGTGCAGAACAGAGTTAATGCATCTGGGGACAATTTTAAAAACAGGGCCACCGTGGCGTGTTTAAATCTAGCATTTTTTAAAATATGTTTTAAAAACAAGCTCCTAGGATATGAATAAAAAGGACATAACTAAACAAAGTGAAGGGTATCCTGCGGAGACCGGTGGTCGCAGCTGCATGGACCCTTCAACTCTATAGATAGGGTATATCCTGCCGGATCAGCTAATATGTGATGTAGAAGATTAAACCTGAAAAGTGTCATTAAAAATCTGTCATGGGCATTATATAAACGAGATAAATAAGGCTCAATACCCGGACATGATTTAGTCAGGAGGTGTGCTTGGACTGTTGTCTTGGCCAGCTCCCTATCTTCCCTAAGTGATGTAACATATCTGGTACCGATCTTTCACCAAGACCTTATCCTGGACTAGCATTTTTGTGGGGTTATTAAAAAGGTCTGCACATCCTATGCCTACTAGAGACTCCTTTACGTACTTAAGCCAGGGGATGTGCAGTCCCCGGTCACATGCAAGACAGTCTATTATGATCTTCTTGCTAAATGAGGCCTCTGGGTTTGTCCAAATTTTGGCCCAGCAGGTTAGGGGTTTGACTTCCAACCGGTCTCCAAGATAACGAACACCCAATTCTTCATGAATGAGATGTGACGGTGTACTATGGGGCACTTTGAGTAGACGCCGAAGATACTTGTTTTCTTCGATTTGTAAGTGCTGCGTATCAATGAAACCCCAAACCTCGCTTCCATGGAGAATTTTGGCACAACACAGAGCTGAATAGTCTCAATATTTGCTCCAGGAACGAACGCCCCAGACTTCGTGCAAAATTAATAATTGACCTGGAGCAGCTCGCTAGTGTGCGACATTTCTGTTCTAATAGAGCTTTAACCCCTTCAGTGCCCCGCCCTTTGCCGGGCCTTTCATTAACAGGCGGGGTTCATGACGAGATAGTCTCGTCATGGGCACAGCGCAACCGCGCTCCATGACGAGACCATCTCGTCATGGGCACTGAAGGAGTTAAAGTTAAGGCGTGTGTCAAATAAAATCCCCAAATATGAGAACGAGTGCACCTTTTCCAGACGATGAGAACCAATCAAATCATATTTTTTGTGGGTTTTTTTTCCCCACTTCCACGATATAGGATTTGGATAGATTGGGGGACCATCTACATAAAATAAAATCTGCCATCTGCATGTTACATGATGTGCTTTGCAGGAGGCGCAATAACCCTGTATGCTAATTTGTCAAAACTAGAACTAGAGAAAAAAGATCTTTCCATCAAATGGGTTAACCACCAGACAGCTAAAGCAACCCCATCTGCATGGAAATGTGCTGCACGTGGAATATTGCGCCTGATGGGGTAGGCTGTCAATCCTTGGGTAAAGGAACATGTCACACGTCGTGATGTCACTTCCTGTGATGTCACTTCCTGCGATGTCACGCGCCATGATGGCTCTTCCTGCGATACTCCCTAACTTGGAGAGTCCCCCCCCCCCCCCTTCTTTTTGATGCCAGGGTCAAGCATGGTGTCTGCTATGTAGTGTCAGCAGGCAGCCGAGATTTGGCAGCACAGTCCCGTTTTTTAACTATTGGTCCAGAAGCAGGTCAGTAAATGTAGTCCCTTGCCTGGTGTTCGGAGAGTTTACTGAGCACATGGGCATCATACCAACAGACCCGATTCAAGTGGGAGACTACTTATTTTTTCCAGTCAAAAATGGCTTTATTTTAGCTGACTTCCGCCTAAAATCGCCTCTGCGTCAATATAAGTAAATGGGAAAATACATTCACTATTTTTTTTCCTTCAAATTTTCCCGCTTTCCAATGTTGGCACGTACACCGAGTCAGGCACGTTTTTACGCGTCCCAGCGCAGGATTGAGTCGTTAGCATCTGGCGCAAAGTAATGTAACTCGCATGATACTGTGCGTAAAAGTTGCATTCTATCCCCCGTAGTGCCTCGTTGTATGCTTTTATATTGGCGACACACCTGAGCCATTCTGGGTCTGTCCCAGTTCGATGGGAGCGGTCGTCCTGTTTCTAGGTTCGTACAATGTCTCCGTTTGGTTTTCAGACTGGGGGCAATGTACAGCTATGGTGGGTGGTTGCAATGCAGAGGGGGCTTTAGTGCTTGTGAGGAAAGGGTCCATATGTGCTTTATGTGTTTTATTATCTATTCCTGTGTGGGGGAGTCTCTAGTGACATCTAAATGGTAGAGGCGATTATTTAAACGTGTTTGTGGAGTGGGCTTTCGAAAAAATGTACTTATCCTCCATGTTATTTCCAGTTCTCCGCTAGATGGCGGTGTTTTATTCTTTTTAGCTCTGCGGGAATGCCATTGTTAGACTCAAAAGTTTGAATGTTCTGGAAAGTGAGGAACTTCTGAAAGGTTAGGACTACCGGAAGCAGATCAATCTGACCATGGATACTCACAAACATGTTCTCGGAGGAGGGTGGGAGGGAGGGCACAAGGTACAGTGTGGGGGGTGTCCGAGGGCCGCGTCGAAGAAGCAGCACCCACACACACGGTGGGGAGGGAATTACGAGGACATGGAAGAAACGCTTCTTTTCAAAAGATTGTGAAAATGCAATCTTTTTGCACACGTTGCAGCAGGCTAAAGGTTAAACTATGTGTAACCAGTAAATTAAAAAAAAAAAACGTGTAGCCCATGTTATACTGTGTCTAAAAGATTTACAAACTGAATATTCACCGTGCTTACAAGTGGAGATGCAAAGGCATTATATTATGCATCGCTTTGCAACAACCAGCATTTAAGTCAGTGACCCTGCAGTTACACACATGCATCTGAAGTCAGTGACCCTGCAGTTACACACATGCATCTGAAGTCAGTGACCCTGCAGTTACACCCATGCATCTGAAGTCAGTGTCCCTGCAGTTACACGCATGCATCTGAAGTCAGAGACCCTGCAGTTACACGCATGCATCTGAAGTCAGAGACCCTGCAGTTACACGCATGCATCTGAAGTCAGTGACCCTGCAGTTACACACATGCATCTGAAGTCAGTGACCCTGCAGTTACACGCATACATCTGAAGTCAGTGACCCTGCAGTTACACACATGCATCTGAAGTCAGTGACCCTGCAGTTACACACATGCATCTGAAGTCAGTGACCCTGCAGTTACACACATGCATCTGAAGTCAGTGACCCTGCAGTTACACACATGCATCTGAAGTCAGTGACCCTGCAGTTACACACATGCATCTGAAGTCAGTGACCCTGCAGTTACACCCATGCATCTGAAGTCAGTGTCCCTGCAGTTACACACATGCATCTGAAGTCAGTGTCCCTGCAGTTACACGCATGCATCTGAAGTCAGAGACTCTGCAGTTACTTACACGCATGCGTCTGAAGTCAGTGACCCTGCAGTTACACGCATGCATCTGAAGTCAGTGACCATCGTTACAGAATACACTGGACTCCGAGACGCTACAGAATACACTGGACTCCGAGACTGACCATCGCTACAGAACGCACTGGACTCCGAGACCGACCATCGCTACAGATCGCACTGGACTCCGAGACCGACCATCGCTACAGAATACACTGGACTCCGAGACTGACCATCGCTACAGAACGCACTGGACTCCGAGACCGACCATCGCTACAGAACGCACTGGACTCCGAGACCGACCATCGCTACAGAATACACTGGACTCCGAGACTGACCATCGCTACAGAACGCACTGGACTCCGAGACCGACCATCGCTACAGAACGCACTGGACTCCGAGACCGACCATCGCTACAGAATACACTGGACTCCGAGACTGACCATCGCTACAGAACGCACTGGACTCCGAGACCGACCATCGCTACAGAACGCACTGGACTCCGAGACCGACCATCGCTACAGAATACACTGGACTCCGAGACTGACCATCGCTACAGAACGCACTGGACTCCGAGACCGACCATCGCTACAGAACGCACTGGACTCCGAGACCGACCATCGCTACAGAATACACTGGACTCCGAGACTGACCATCGCTACAGAACGCACTGGACTCCGAGACCGACCATCGCTACAGAACGCACTGGACTCCGAGACCGACCATCGCTACAGAATACACTGGACTCCGAGACTGACCATCGCTACAGAACGCACTGGACTCCGAGACCGACCATCGCTACAGAACGCACTGGACTCCGAGACCGACCATCGCTACAGAATACACTGGACTCCGAGACTGACCATCGCTACAGAACGCACAGGACTCGGGTTCTCTCAGTTCAGACACAAAGAGACAAGGCCCTGAGTCTGGTCAGCAAGAGTCCTAGGACCGTATCAAGAGCCCAGACTCCGAAAGCCCTTTGGGATCAAACTGATGCTGCCAACACAACACACAATTAGAACTAGAGTCATTACCAAGGAGTCATTCCCCTGCTTTTACCAGCTCTGAAGTTGCACTCCGGCGCTAAGTGAAACACTGAACGCCAGAGAGTAACACGCGCCATTCACAAGAAAGCACCGAACGCTTCTGAAATACTCATTATTTATGGCCACAATCCTACTTCAGGGCGAGACTTTGAGGAAGTTTCTGAACTGGGAACGTCTGTCGCGTTTCAGTTCCCCGCTCATTGTTTCAAAACCTGCGCCCCTGACACGTCAGAGCGGTGTCCTGGTAACTGCCATCTGTGTACGTTGATATGTCCTCCCTGTTGCTAGATGTGCCTATGATGAGCGAGATGGGAGTGTGGTGCACAGTGCAGCTCACAATTGTGGACAGTCACTCTTTTGGGCTGCCTGAGCCTCGAACGTGGCTTGTTGACTTCCTTTCACCAGGAGCGGAGCACAAAGCAAGACAAAAACTCCAGCAGGTTCTAGCCACCAGAACAAGCGAGGGACTCCTGAAGGCGTGGTGGTGCGGGGCGGGGGGGGTTCTGCCTCATAATTATCTCGCTACAGAAAAGGGAGGGGTGTCCAACTTTATTTGTATTTATGCGAATCATTTGAGGTACACGTGCATGAATCAAACCGAGGTATTTACAATATGCGTCATGTCACTGAGCTGCCGTCTGGGACTCGCGCGTGACATTCACAGGGAATACGCGGTGGTCATGCTTTTAAAACATGCTCATGTTTTTCGCTATAGTTTTTATAAGAATGTCGTCTTGAAATCTTGGCTATCTCTTTTTAAAGTATTTGGGCTTGTTTTGGGTGTAGCTTCATACGTCTGGTGGTTCTTTTGTCTGGTTTTAAAGGTGACCTGTGCTTGTTTTGGGGTTATATTGATAGGTTTTGTGGGTATTTTGACTGGTTTTTAAGGTTACTTGAGATTTTTTTCAAGTTATCTCGTTAGGTCTCACGGTTGTTTTGGCTTGGGCTTGTTTTCGAATGCAGACCTTGGCTGGTGTGCCCCCCTCCGCTTCAGCGGGTGCCCCGGAGACTGCAGCTAGTCATGGAAACACAGCAGAGTGACCGGCACTGGGCCTGGTGACCGAAGGAGCCGGGCGCAGGCCTGCAATGCACAAGGTATGAAACTCCTGGTCAAGAGGTGACCGGTCCGCCCCGGAGATGGGCTGAGTGACGTGCCGAGGCCCCTGACATGGGCTGAGAAGTGACGTGCCAAGCCCCCCCGACATGGGCTGAGGAGTGACGCACCAAGGCCCCCGACATGGGCTGAGGAGTGACACGCCAAGCCCCCCCCGACATGGGCTGAGGAGTGACGCGCCAAGGCCCCTGACATGGGCTGAGAAGTGACGTGCCAAGCCCCCCCGACATGGGCTGAGAAGTGACGTGCCAAGCCCCCCCGACATGGGCTGAGGAGTGACGCACCAAGGCCCCGACATGGGCTGAGGAGTGACGCGCCAAGCCCCCCCACATGGGCTGAGGAGTGACGCGCCAAGGCCCCTGACATGGGCTGAGGAGTGACGCGCCAAGGCCCCTGACATGGGCTGAGGAGTGACGCGCCAAGGCCCCTGACATGGGCTGAGGAGTGACGCGCCAAGGCCCCCGACATGGGCTGAGGAGTGACGCGCCAAGGCCCCCGACATGGGCTGAGGAGTGACGCACCAAGGCCCCCGACATGGGCTGAGGAGTGACGCGCCAAGGCCCCTGACATGGGCTGAGGAGTGACGCGCCAAGGCCCCTGACATGGGCTGAGGAGTGACGCGCCAAGGCCCCGGAGATGGGCTGAGGAGTGACGTGCCAAGGCCCCTGACATGGGCTGAGGAGTGACGCGCCAAGGCCCCTGAGATGGGCTGAGGAGTGACGCGCCAAGGCCCCTGACATGGGCTGAGGAGTGACGCGCCAAGGACGTCTACTGGGGCCAGGAGCCAATGAGGCGGCGTCATTACTGTCCTGCACGTGGTGGGATCCCGCACCCAAGCCAGTCATCAGGGGCCAGTGCTGGCAGTCTCAGGAGTCAGATGGCAAGGAACGGGGGCAGCAGATACCAGGGGGGATGAAGGGACGGTAACCCCTGGACAGGCACTGCCTGCACTAACCGGCCGGTGGGGGTCGTCCGCTATTTAAACTTCACAAACCTGCCCCCTCCCCTTCCCGCGTTGGGCTGCTCCTCACCTGTGAGCCCGTCATCACGTACAAGTACCGCTTACTGCTGTCCAAGATCAGGTCAGCATTCACAGGTGAGCCGGGATCCACAGGCACCGTGCCATACACATCTCCAGTGGTGGATGTGACGTACACCTGAAAGAGGAAAAGAAAGTGTCATGGGGGGCCAGTTGGGGAGAGACATGGTGAGAGGCGGAGTGACATGCTTACAGAGGCTCAGTCAGAGACAGACAGGGAGGGAGGGAGAGGTGCTAACAGAGGCATGCACAAAAGGGAGAGTCACAAAATGGGAGAAAGAGACCAGAGTGTCAGAGAGCGAAGCATGGAGAAGGTCTCAGAGTAGCAATAAGCAACAGAACAGAGCAAGTGTAAACAGCAGGGATCTGGGGAAAGGCAGACTCTACAGCTCAACATTTTATCACAAGTCATATTGGTTTATGGCGCTTCTCTGGCTCCTGATCTCATCAGATGCATCTTACCTTGATTTTCTCCCGATGACAAGGCCGCCACCTCTGGTTAGCTGTACCGCGGGGGGGGGGGGGGGGGGGGCATTTGAACCTGTGACCATGAGGTCAAACACATGCTGTTACCGTGGACACATTAGTCCATTAAGCCACCAGACCCGAGGAGTCCAGCGAGTGACTTCGCCACAGCACGGGAGTGACAACGGTCCCACTTGGACTGCTTGTGTCTGTGGCACGATGTGTCCTTTCACTTGATCGTCGACAAGCCCGTAGATGGCAACCTGGAACGGGAATCAGCCTGCAGCTTGGAAGAGACCATCCCTAGCATGTTGGGCTCCGCAAAGTATAGTTCTACCTTCTGCACCCCGATGGCCTTCGGTGCACCAGAGAGCATTTCTCACAAAACTTATTTTTCTGCAGCTGGTGGATGCACTTTCCTTATATAGGATGTTCTCCACACTTCCTGCAGCCCATCTTGCACACTTACATACATGTTGCTGCTTGGGCAAATCATGTGCAAGTTGTTGGGCACGACTGCAGTGCAGATTATCTGCCATGCTTACCATTTGCAATCTCAGTTTCTTAGCTATGCTTACACCCTAGGGCTTGTGTGGAGTACTAGGACTTGTGCAGGTGATGGTGTGCACCTTTACTTACACAGGGCGGCCAGCACCTATCCTGTGCAGGCTGGCTCACACACTCCAATGCATGCTCTTGGGGGCATTTAACATGTGCAACCTGTTGGACGGGCTTGCGGTGGGCAGATGGTCTGTCCCGCTTACTGTTCACTAAGCATGCTTGCCTCTTGCACCTACTCCATACAGAAGGTTTGGTGCAGTTATCTTGTTCAAGATCTCAAGTTCACTATCCTGTGTAGATTGTCAGAACACTTTCTGGTGGTTGTACAGCTTTCTCACCTTCTACAGGTGTCAGGCACACTTATCAGGGCGTGTGGAACATTTATCGTGTGCAAGTTGTTGACTACACAAACGAGAGGTGGGCGAGCCAACAAGTGTACCGGGAGAGCCGAGCCGAGCCAAGGGTCTGCCTCGGCTCTTAGAGCCCGTGCACGAGCCAAGCCCTGACGATATTTGCTATGTAAATCATACAACAATACATCACATAAAGTTTGATAAAATCTCTTCAAAATTCAAAAATGTGCATTTCTTTACCATGTGGAAGCTTTGCCAATATTAGGGCTCTTTACAGCACGGCACCGAGAAGCACATATGAAAAGGGATGGTTTTGTGCAATGGGTGATCTGGACTCATATTTGGTTTCATGATCAATAATGAAGAACAGAGTTTTTCCAAAATAAAATATTTGCCTAAAATCACACAACTTATGTGGGGAAGCCACGATTCATCCAGGTTTTCCGTTTTTTCTTTGTGCTAACCAGCCAGTAAACGGGTATCTATTTGTCTTTCCTCATGTTGACGTTTTATTTTGACCTCCTAGTGCATTTTTCTGCAGTTTTGGAAATGTAAAGCAAACTCAATCCGAAGGTATTGGAGCATTTTTATGAACACCAGTTACATTACACAAGATCACATGCATTGTTTATTGGCATGGGGATATTAAGTGATTGGCCCAGAATCAAAGGCTGTTGAGCCGATGCAGAGACTCAAACCTGGTTGCTCAGTCAGCAGCTCTGACCGCGACGCCACATCCTGGTGCTGCTAGAGTGGCAGTCAGAAGCCATTTAAAACCTTGCTCGTTATGGACTCAAGATTCCAACAGGACCTTGGGCTGAGCCACAGCCAGACTTCGAGTTCCATCCTGTCTTGAACTTTCAGTGGCTCGCCCACCTTCAATACGAACCATACGCAAGTTGTCAAGAACGCTCATGCGCTGGCTGCTGGGCTTGCCAAACACTTGCAAGCTACCGAACATGCTAACCACTTTTAGGCAGCAGGGCAGAATAACCGTTAGCAAGTAGCTGGGTACGCTTACCATTAGCAGGCAGCCCGGGCATGCTAACCATTTGCAGGCAGCCCGGGCACGCTTACCAGTTGCAGACAGCCCAGGCACTCTTACCTTTTGCAGGCAGCCCGGGCACGCTAACCATTTGCAGGCAGCCCGGGCACGGTAACCATTTGCAGGCAGCCCGGGCACGCTAACCATGTGCAGGCAGCCCGGGCACGCTAACCATTTGCAGGCAGCCCGGGCACGCTAACCATTTGCAGGCAGCCCGGGCACGCTAACCATTTGCAGGCAGCCCGGGCACGCTAGCCATTTTAAGTCAAGTAAAGACAGAGGGATTTATTAATTGCACATATCACCCCAAGGTCTCATCGCGCTAGCGTAAACTCCATAAAGACTGGTGGTCAGATATACGGACAATATAGGTGGTCAAATAACCAGGTGGTTAATTCCCTGCGGAATAGCTTATGGTCAGCGATGGAGAGGAGATGTGATGGAGGCTTATTCCAGAAAGCAGGTGCAAGGAAGGAGAAAGATCGACCGCCGTTCCTGGCGGTGCGGATTCTGCAAGGGGTCAGGAGAAATTTAGTACTTGACCTAAGCGTCCTGCTCGGCTGATACCAGCTACGTTTTTTAGCAAAATAACTTGGCAGATTTCCATACATGTTCTTATGAACAAGACCGAGGATTTTGAAGTGGATTCGCTTCCTGATAGGAAGCCAATGAGTCTTTAGACTCGGCACCGATGGGGCTCTCGATGGACAGTTTAATACAAGTCTAGCAGCCGTATTTTGCAAGACTTGAAGCTTGGAATAGAGCTCCTCATTTATCGAGGCCAACAGGGCATTTCCATCGTCAATAAGACTTATGATTAGTCCCTGGACAAGTGGTTTCCTAGATTCGATGGGGACTCATTGAAAGATTTTGCGTAAATTACGCATAATGCCATAACAGATGCCGATTACGTGATTTATATGGCTTTTTGACAGCTGATTGTCGATCATCACTCCGAGGTTCAGCACCACGGGTTTGGGAGATGGACAGGGGCCCAAATTCTAAGGCCACCAGTCACTTACGTTAGCCTTACCAAAAAGAACGACCTCTATCTTACTTCCATTAAGTTGTAGGTGATTGTTACGCATCCAGTTGTCAATATGGGTCATGCAGTTTTTAAAATGGATCCTTTGTCTGTGGGATCGGGGCCTAGGGTAATTAATAACTGGGAGTCATCAGCATATGACACCACATCAAAACCGTAGGACCTGATCGCCCGGGCCATTTGCAGGCATCCGGGCACGCTAACCATTTGCAGGCATCCCGGCACGCTAAGCATTTGCAGGCAGCCGAAAACACTCAGTTTGTAGGCAGCCCGGCACCCTTACCGTTTGCAGGCAGCCCGGCACCCTTACCGTTTGCAGGCAGCCCGGCACCCTTACCGTTTGCAGGCAGCCCGGCACCCTTACCGTTTGCAGGCAGGCACGCTTACCATTTGCAGGCAGCCAGGCATGCTTACCAAATGTTGAACATGCTTACCATTTTTAGGCAGCTGGGCATTCTGACCACTTTCAGGCAGCCAAGCACGCTTTCTGTGTGCAGGCTGCCGGACATGCTAACTAACCACTTGCAGGCAGCCAGGCACGCTTACCATGTGCAGGTTGCCGGACATGCTAGTCACTTGCAGGCAGCCAGGCACGCTTACCATGTGCAGGTTGCCGGACATGCTAGCCAGTTGCAGGCAGCTGGGTATGCTTACCATTTGCAGGTTAGCTGGGTACGCTTACCATTTGCAGGCAGCCAGGCACATTTACCATTTGCAGGTACACTTACCATTTGCAGACAGCCCAGCAACCTCACCATTTGCAGGCAGCTGGGTACGCTCACTATTTGCAGGCAGCCCAGCACCCTTACAATTTGCAGGCAGCCGGGCACGCTTACAATTTGCATGTCAGCCGGGCACGCTTACCATTTGCAAACAGCTGGGTATACTTCCCATTTGAAGGCCGTCCAGCATGCTTATCATGTGTCGAACATGGTACCACTTGCAGGCAGCTGGGCATTCTTACAACTTGTACGCAGCTGAGCATGCTTTCCATGTGCAGTTTGCTGGACATGTTAACCACTTGCAGGCAGTCGGGACGCTTACCATGTGCAGGTTGCCGGATGTGCTAACCACTTGCAGGCAGCCAGGCACGCTTATGTTCAGGTTCTCAGGTACATGTACTACATACTGGTTGTTAGACGCTGTCACCATCTACAAATCACTTGGTGCAGTGCAAGTGGTAAGAAGTGCTTACCATCAGGGGGTCGTCTGGTGTGCCTGCATTGTGCAGGTTATGCGGTAAACTTACACTGGCAGAGTCACCTTCTACAGGTTGTCAAGCACTGTGACACTGTGCAGGTTCTGTGCACACTCGCCTACATGCTGCGCTCTGTGCTTACAGTGTACAAGTTTTAAGGCACGGTTACTGTGCGCAGCTTTTTATGTGCAGGTTGTTGGCACACTCCCCTTGTAGAAGCTGCCATGTGTGCTTAAGTGTAAGTTTGGGGGGTGCACTCACCATGCACAAGGTGCCATATGAACTTATGTATAGGTCATGGGGCACACTTGCATTGTACAAGCTGCACTACAAGCAGGACATGGTTCACACTCACCTTGTGCAGGCTGCTGCGTGTACTTACCATGGGCGTGTACGTCTACAGGAGCCAGACACTCACTCACCATGCGCGGGTTATCGGACGAGTATTACGTCTAAAGGAGGCAAAGACACTCACCGTCTGCAGGTTATTGGGTATACTTACCTTCTGCAGGTTACCAGGCGTGCATCACATCTGCAGGTGCCAGACACTCACTCACCTTGTGCAGGTTATCCGGCATGCATCACATCTGCAGGTGCCAGACACTCACTCACCATGTGCAGGTTATCGGGCGTGTATCATGTCCACAGGTACCTGACACTCACTCACCTTGTGCAGGCTGCCCTCCGTGTCTCCAAGAAAGGCGATGGTGTGGCCCCCTTCCTCCACCGCCGCCACGGCCGAGAGGCCAGGCACCCCTGCCAGCAGTGGCTGGGACACAAGTGGGGTCCGGCTGGCTATCGGACTTGGGGTGTGCTCCCCCCCACAGCTGTACGTCCTGGGTGAGTCCTGCAGGGAAAGGAGAACAGCGCTGAGAATGAGTGAGATGGTAAATATTATTTTAAAAGAGGACACACAGGTAACCTGTTTAAGATACAATTTGTGTAAAAGGACACCGTTTTTATTACATACAGTTTGCAGAAGAAGCACAAATGGAAAGGTGCCCCCGGGGAAAAGTTGTAGTCCATAGAGATCCAATAAAATATTGCAAAATATCCCTTTAATTATTTTCTTTTATTTTCAATCTATATATGTAAAGTGAACATTGGCTGGATGTTCACTTCACATGTATGGATTGAAAATAAAGAAAATAATTAAAGGGATATTTTGCAATATTTTATTGGATCTCTAGGGACTACAACTTTTCCCCGGGGGCACCTTTCCATTTGTGGATCTATTTATGTCTGCTGGTCAGTGGCATCAAACAACGGCAGGTACCGGGTAAGTAGTGGACGGGACCCTTAATTGTTGAAACTCAGTGAGGCGCGGTACCGGTCTGCCGTGGTTTATCAGTTTGCAAAAGAGGTGAGGTGTCCTATGGCGACTCTTGGTCATTCTCCCATCCTATATGTCTGGACATATAGCACCAATCTCACACATTGTACCTGTCACGTTTGTATGGTGTTGGGCCTCAGATATGTGCAATATATTCATATATTAACAGTTTTATTTATTCTCTAAAAATTAAAGAAGTCTTTGGGGAAAAAATGCACAGTGGACATGATTAACAGTAAGGTTGGGGAAGCTAGGAGAAGCACAACGTTCAGTCCCCGCCATCTTGAAGATCAGAGCTAGGTATATGCCCCCCTCCCACAGGAGTGTGGCATAAAAGAGGGTGTAGTCACCTCAGGTAAGGTGCCCATTGGCCCTACCAGCAACTCCCCTAAAATGCCCCCTAAATTTAGTATTTAGGTGGCTCCCCAGACCTATCCTGCAGATCTGCGATGACCTAAAAAGAAAGAAGACACCCTGCAGCAGAAGAAAAGACGACACCTGCCTTGGCCCTAGCTCTACTTGCCTGTGTCGTGCTTCGACAACCCGGCGACCTGTCTTGCAACAGTGACCTCTGAAACCCATGTGAGGACTGCTGTCTTCAATAAAGACTCCAATCTCCTGTGGACTCTAAAGACATAGGATCCAGGCGGATCTGCGCCCCCAGCTCACTCTGCACCCGACGCCCATGGCCCGAGGGGCTCACCTGTGTAGTGACCAGCTCCAGTAAGAAGACTCCGACGTTGAAAGGCACACATGCACCTGAAGCCCCTGGGCCTTGGTGAGCTGAACCGATGGTGCCCCTACGACCCCCTACATCCTAACTTACCTCTTCTGTTGTTGGTCTTCCTCCAGCGCCACGCCTGCAGCCTCTTTGCTGTCAGGAAGATCCTCATTGAAAAGCATTGGACGCCGGATGTTGAATTTGCACCCTGAACCCGGCCACCCCGGTGCCGCTGGTGGTGTATGCTTGGTGATACTTTGAGCCACCCCCACCCCCCCCTCCACCTGTGCTTAACTTAACCCCAAAAGCTTGGCCCCTGAAACCGATCTCCTTACCTGCAAGCAGCGTGGCTCTAGGCACCCCCTGTCTCCATTGGAAAGCATTGGATCGAACTCAGATTTTGACCTCTGCACCCTGGCCACCCCTGTGTGCTAGTTGTGCAGTTTTGGTACTGACCTGACCCCCGGCCCTTGCTGACTTTTGGCTCCTTAGACTGAGTTTTGAGTTAACCCATTGCGTGCTCATGATGCGCTCAGCTCGTCATGAGTCACAGTGGAGCTGTGCTCATGACTAGCTGAGCTCGTCATAACTACCGCGGCCCGCCCACGCGCGCTTGATTCCCTGCCTGTGTGGGAGAATTAATCAGTGGACGGGGTCGTGACGAGCTCAGCTCGTCATGAGCACAGCTCCACTGTGAGTCATGACAAGCTCAGCTCGTCACGAGCACAGCGGCACTGCGCCACCCCCCCGCACCACGGGGGAATTACATCCGCAGGGAAGGGGTTAAACACTTACCTGTAGAACCGCAATATTTTTTCCCCCTTAGGTTAACATTGGACTGTATGAAAAAGTTTTTAAGTGCGGATGTTTCTCAAAGTGAAAAGTATTTTTAATTAAAAACATACTTACCTGATTACAAAGGCGTGGGTCTTTAAATAAAGCACTAAGTGTAATTTTATAAAATTGGTCTGGATCTCCTTCTTGAATCAGGTGTACATTATTGATTCCCGTTTAGCAGTAAATGTCCTACGCTCCTCTGTGCTAGGCCTAAGGCTCCTCGCCCACACTACCACTAATCGAGCACTTTGGTTTTTACATAGAGCCCTGTACACTTTTGGGGAACCCCTGGACTCTGCAATATCATATAAAGACCCAGCTTCCTACATGTGCTGTTAGAGGACTGGTTTTGTTTCTAGGATATTCCACATGCCTGTCCTGAGTGTGCAGCCTCTAGGGTGCAGGGGTGCTGAAGTCAGCATGTGTGACCTTGGGCAGCTAGAGGCAGTAAGGGAATCCTCCGTCTCAGATCAGGCGGGGTAGGGCGTGGTGTGTGTGAGCAGCACCTGGGACTTCACTTGAAAAAGGACATCTTTAGTGAGGGTGATGCCCCAGGGAGCCGTGCGCAGCCAGAGAACAAAAGCACATCCTGGGTCCCAGCGCCTCGGCTTCGATGCGCAGTCAGCTTGTGTTACCTGCCCCAGATACTCAACAAATAGGAGGACATGTTTGTGAGAATAGTGATCGCTGGGAGCTTCCGGTGTGTATTCCAAAGGGTGTGCCCCTGGCATCAGGGCGCGGCAGCCTCACCCTCTCATACAGAGGAGGGAATTCTCTGGGGAAACAAGGACATTACCAGCTAGGTGGGGGGTGGGGGCTAAGAGACCTGCACAGTTCATAGCACGTCCGCCTGACAGCAGGCTAGCAAAGGGAATGTAGGCCAGTCAGCAACAGCCGGACAGGCCTAGAGGCAGAGTGAGAACCGGAGCAGGACTGACTGCACAACCGGACTAGCCTGCGGGCAAAATGAGAGAATAAAGTCCGACTGGCCTACAGCAAAAGTGAGACTAGTGGCGGCTCCTCCACTAAGGAGGAGGTGCCTCGCCCCACTGCCTTCAAACAGCAAAAGAAAGGAAAAAATAAAATGATAATAATGTAATGTTATCATCATTTTATTTCATCCTCCTGCTGCGGCGGCTGCGTGAGGTGGCAGGGCGAGGCGGCAGGGCAGGGCTGCAGAGGAGGAGGGTACAACCCTCCTAAATGTGCAATGACTGTTTGGCTGGCCGGCCCTCTCGGGCTGCCCAAAACAGTCATATCCACTTTCAGTGTTCTCCATGCAGGCTGCATTACAGCCTGCGTGTAGAACATGCCCACACCACCAGCCCCTGGCTGAGCGCCGTGTCACAGTGCTCTGACCAATCACAATGCTGCAGCGTTGTGATTGGTCAGGGGAGCATGGCTGTGCTTCCTGTTCCGGGAGTCAGACGTAGGGGCAGAGACGCAGGAGCAGAGACGCAGAACCCGGCAACAAGTTACGTTTTAATATTTTTGTTTTCATTGTGACCCGCAACCGTCCCTTGCCCCATTGCGCGCGCCCCACCTCCTGTGAGCCGTGCCGGCCTCCACTGATAGTAACACTAGACTCGCATTGGCCTGCAGGAAGAGAAAGAGAACTACACTTGACTGGCCTACAACTTGAGAAGTGTAAAAAGAAACCGGTCCGTCTCCAACTGATGGTTCGGATGTTAACGGAATACCTCAAAGCCGACATTATTCCAGTAGGTTTACAGGTCAGGAATATTCCGGGAATCCTCACAGATAAACCGAAATATTTCAACAACTTTAGCTACATAGGCACAACGTGCTCAAGACATTGGCTAGTCCTGGGCATAGATATAGCAACAGAGACATTGTTAACACTCAACGAGGAGTTACTAGACATTGAGAAACAGATTAAGGAATCTAGTTCAATTGCTGAAAGCAAGAAACTGATGATCGATTCAGTACAGAAAACTGTGGATGATTTCCATAGAATTGAACAAAATAAAAAGTCCCTCAAAGTAAAAAAAGACATTAAAGCTTATTCTGTTGAACGTACTTACCCGTACTTACAGAAAGACTTCTATACTAATAGGACATACACGAATCCCCAAAACAGCAGACCTTGGGGGCGCTTTAACAAACGCAATACCTTAGTGGGTTTTTCAGACACTTCAGTGGAATCTTCCAATAATTCAGACTCTGGTGAAGGACCTAGCACTTCATCCAGGAACCAAACATTTTTAGGGAGAGGCCAAACAGAACAACCAAAACGGGGACGGGTCAAACGAGCACAGCGATGGTACAATCCTCTGGGGGAACGCCAGACCAGGCAGAAGTTCTACAAATGGTAAACCCTGATGCCTATATTGCCCCTACAATAACCACCATCCCCATTTTCAACCTATCAACACACAACTTCTCTGACTCTGAACTATCCATGCTCAATAAAGGCCTCTCCTTTGTCCCTACTACTCATCCAAACTTTTTTGAATTACATGCCGAATTACTCAGATTTTTTAGGCGTCTTCGCCTGCATGCTTATTTTCTTAATAACCCCACTCCTAACTCTACTTCCAACACACCGGTTCGCCCTCCATCTACCTTCTCCCCTACGGCTAACATGCTACCGGGTGAAATCATCACTTTTGAAAAAATGGTGCTTAAAGACCTCAATGCTCTCAAAGACAAGAAACAATTTATTCCATTTAATATATGTTAGAAGGTGGTTCTGACACTATGGGCCGCCCAGATTTTTTGATTACCTAATTGTTGAGCTTTTACTGTGGGGGAGCCTCATAAGTTGGGACTCATCCACAGTGAACTCAGGATGTAAGAGACTGCATGGGGATTTTACTGGTGTTCCCCTGGCTTGACCAGGCCACTGCGCAGCAGCTGGAGTAAGGGACACCGGGCTGGTTACATGCAGACACATGTGTACATGTGTGTGCACACGTGTACGGGCTGCGCAGGGGAGATTCCTAGCGTGTGCAGTCCAGGAGCAGCTACAAAGTGAATGGTGTGGCAGGATTTATGCAGTATTGGGTAGTGATATGGAATAGGCTTTATACGCTGGAAAGAAACATGCCAGGGAAAGTCAGTGTGTTTTACTGTGTTTTCACTTCATTATTTCCCTAAGGGAATGTAGGGCCCATGGCTAAATTAACTTCCACAAGGCCTACAGTTTCCAGACATGCATTAAAGTCCATTGTATTGGAGGTGAAAAGAAGTATTCTGCAGAGTCCAAAGTCATAGTTGTACTGCTTTTGGGTCATCCAGAACTGTCATATTTCTGTGAGCCAGCCAGGACCAGACCCAGTCTGAGGGCTGACTTCAGCTGGATGGATTGATATCCTTTCTTCCACAAGCTAGGGCCTCCTCTCCACGAAGAGAAGATGGGAGGGGCTACAGGCTCATCCATTAGCAGCTGTCACTGGGTGCCAGGCACCAGGCTGCACCAAGGAGGGATGGCAGTGTGGGCGAAAGGGGCTTCAGAGACACTGGATGACACCATTTTTAACAAACCCAAAGGCTGGACAAGAAGGAGGGAGCAGGGGCAGGGACGTAATGTGTCACTGTTTGATAGGACCAAGAGAGACTTCCTGCCAGCCCCCTACTCAACTTTTAAAAAGTGCTTGCACAGGAAGAGAAGCTCTCTGGGGTGTGTGCTCAGCTGAGGCTGAAGGCGCTGGAGCCTGGCACAATGGGCAGTTGGAAGGAGAGACCCCCTGACTGCCCCCAGGACCCTATCAGCACCAGAACAAGAGCCCAGGACTGGTGCACAGAAACAGGGGCCTCTGTGCAGGGACAAGAGGGGCCCAGACAGAGAGCCCGGCGAAAGGCTGGCACAGGGAGCCAGTGAAGACAGCACACTGCTGAATCTACGCTCTCAGAGTCCCAGAGGGCAGAGGAGAGTGTTCCCAGTGGCTGGGGCTGGTAAAGAGGAGCATGAAGTGCCCCATAATGCCTGGCCAGGCATTTGGAAATCTGACGTTTTGGTGCTTTGTGGCCACCAGAGGAGGGGGGTCACCCTCACTTGTGAAAAGGTGCAGGGGGAGCACAGTCTCCCCCTCCCTCCCCCCCCCCCAACACGAAGAAATCTGCCATTTTGGTGCCTGGTGGCCCCCAGTGGAGGGGGTCAACCTCATCTGGGAAAAGAGGTGCAGGGGGGCTGCAGGAGACCGCAGTCTCCCCCAGCATAAAGAACAGTCCACCCCTAAGTTTCACGGGGCATCTGAAAGAATAACCCCTCAAGGGCTCAGCAGAAGGGCTGAGTTGGAGATGTCTGGAGAAGGGCATCCTCTGGAGGTGAAGTGGTGTAATTGCACCGAAATGCATTTACTATTGGTTATTTCTTTTTAGGTGGACTGAAAGTCACATGTGTAAAGTGAAGTACCTGTGTAAGGTGATGCTAAGCTAAATGGAGTTATGTTGCTGGACCTTCCTGCTAGGGGGTCTGGCTGTATTTACGTAATCCCATGCTTTTACCTGGGATTCCTTTTAACGTGAAGAGGCACTGCAGGAGAAGTGTAGTTGCCAGGAGTACTTCTTTTGAAGGGACTGTAAGGCACATGTGTAAGGAGATGTCATAAGCCAAGAGGGGCTATGTTGCCAGACAGTCCTGCTAGGGTGTCTGGCTGTATATGCGCAATCCTGTGATTTCATCTGTGATGCCCTTAGGGGCTGTAATTGCAATGCATTCAAATGATCAACCAAGGTGATGAGTACTGTCATTCTAAAGTGTGCGTAAACATAGATTCTTGCTGCTGCGCTTAGGTGAAGACCCCAGACTGCTAGCCCTTAAGATATAGAGGTGCATACTTTATGGTCAGTAGGAGATGCTCAGTCAGGGTCATGTGTCACCAAGGCAGGTTTACCCCTTTTTAATGCTTGAGGTAATGGGTTGGGTCGTCACTGGGATGGTGCCAGTGCGCAGGGCCCTCGCTCCAGGTTATGTTCAACTAACTGCATTGGGGGCAAGTTGATGTGCCTACATGGGAGTGGTGGTACTCAACTCCACCCCCCCGCGGGAGGGGTGGAGATGTTATGCAATGTCACAAATAAATTCCAACAGCTTATGTATATTTGTAAATTGGTGCATAGTATTGAGTAGTGGGTGTGTTTAATAAATGTACTCTTACTTTTATAAAGCAAAGTACAGACTGGACAATCAATTATTGAGTGTTATTTTTGTGCACCTGCAAATGGCGATTACTAGCCCACACCACCTCCCTTGAGTAAGCCTCAGACTGCTCTGCAACGCTACCCTCAGAGAGTCAGGTGCTATAATTGGGTGTTTGGTTCCTAGTGAAGGACAAATGTAGTCATGTTATTTGTGCAGGCCTCACAGATGCTGCCTCGTTTTCCAACAATATAACAACGAAAAAAAGGCCATCGATACTTTGAAAGATAACTCCCTTATCATCAAATCAGCAGATACGGGTGGCGTCATTGTCTTACAAGAGTTAGACTCCTACAAAGCGGAGATATTACGTCAACTCCAGACTACAGACCACTACTGTAGGCTGCCTAGGGACCCTACTAAGGTACTACAGGCCCTTATTCTACAAATCACCACTGAAGCTAAAGATGATGGTTTCCTTAGCTATAAAGAATTCCAATTTCTTAATACTAAGTCTCCTAGATTACCAGTTATTTACACATTACCTAAGATTCATAAACACTAGACTACTCCACCAGGCCGCCCTATCGTTTCTGGTTGTGGTTCCATACTGGAACCCCTTGGTCAATATGTCAACTTCTTCATTAAGGATTTTGTACCCGAAACCCAATGTTATGTCAGGGACAGCATGGATATGATTATTTTGGTTGAACAGCATCCATTTAACACCACTGAGGATTTACTCTGCACTCTGGATGTTGAATCACTGTATACTAAGATCCCACAGGCCTTTGCCCTTACAGTTATTCAACTTACTCTGGACTTAAGACCCAGACCCCATACAGTTCCTACATTATTTATTCTGAAATTGCTGGAACTTTGACTCGTAACTTCTTCCGTTTTGATGATGAATTTTTTCAACAGGTGAAGGGCACTTCGATGGGTGCAGTTTTTGCCCCGAATCTGGCCACTCTCTGTATGGATTTTCTGGAAACCACTATCATCTTGACACCCGCCAACCCCTTTTACTCTGGGGAGAAACTATGGCGTCGATACATTGACGACGTGTTTCTAATCTGGCATGACAATGAGGGCACACTTAATAGTTTTTTACACTGGCGTAACAATAATTGTTTGGGACTACAGTTTACACTCTCCACTGACCGGTTTGCCATTCCTTTTCTTGATCTCACCATATATCACTCCAACGGTGTACTCCTCACCAAACTGTACAGAAAACCTACTGCGATACGAGCGTAACCACCCCAGGGCTCTGAGGGACGCTCTACCTTATTCCCAGTTCTTGCGGATCAGACGCAATTGTTTTTGTAAGGAGGACTACTTCTTAGAGGCTTCTGTTCTTTCGGAAAAACGTAAAACCCGTGGCTACCCAAAGCGGCTTGTTCGCAATGCCCAGAAACGTGCCTGGTACTGCCCCAGAGAAGTCCTGCTCTCACCAACACCCAAAAAAGATATGGGAAGGATAGTCTGCGTAACCACTTTCTCCACAATCTCTAACCCAATTCGCAAGTCTATCCTCAAACATTGGCCCACATTAAATGTTGGTACCTTGAATTTGGAACGCCCCATGTTCGCCTTTAAAAAGAATCGCAATTTTAAAGACCATCTAGTGAGAGCCGCAATTCCCAAGACAGCACCTCCACTCACATTGGATGCACACTGGGGTCTGGCTCCTCTGACTGGGCATGTTAAATGTGGCAACTGCAACATGTGCGAATGTACAATGGAAGGTAAAACTTTTTCTTTTGACAACGTTGTTATTAAGTCTAATGGTTTTTCTAAATGTAACACTTGCAACGTAATCTATCCGATTCAATGCCCTTGTCATAAGAACTATATTGGCCAGACCACTCAGAAAATCAAAACAAGAATTGGACAACATCGCAGTAGGATCCGATGCAATGTACAAAATGCGCCACTGGTCGAACATTTTAATCATGCCGGCCACCAGGATAACGAGATCAAGTGGACTGTACTAAGAACCATCAAGTTACCACCGAGGGGTGCTTACTTAGCTCAGATCCTAAACAAAGAGGAGCTCAAGCTCATTATTCGTTTGGACACAATACAGAATGACCTCAACACAAATGAGGATTGGATGACCTTAATCTGAATTCTGATCTTATTGTCGTTTCAATGGTTAGCCTTCTGAATTGTTTTTCTGTTACTACATGTACCTCCTGCAAATCCATCCAATGTTGTTTTTAATGCTCCCAGTACTGTTTTACATACAATCCACTGATGTTACTGCCTTGTTTCCTACCGCCCCCACTGACCCAATATGGCCGCCACATAGTCCTTCTATCCTTCGGCTAGCGCGCTGTATTAACGTAATGAACGTGATTCATCACGTGACCACACACTTTCCTTATCCTAGACACTCGCGGGCTCCACTTCACCGGCGATCGAGCTAGTCACTTGCACTGAGGTAAGCAAATGCCTTCCGCGGCTGAGCTCCCCCACACCAACCCTTTCACATCTACCCTCACCACCCCTCTCCCTTCTTAGGCAATCTTGCAACCGACAAGCTGCCTTCCCACTACGTGGACGCCTAGATCTACTTCATCGGCGCCGCCTTCCCAATAATTGCCGTAATTCCCCGTGGTCTTGCTCATTCCGTAGGACCTTCGGTAAGTAAATGTTATTCATCACGGTTCCTTATCCGCCCCCCTACCCCTTCTAACCTCATCCTTCCTTCCTTAGGCACAATCATTACCCGCTGATCCTCCACATTCCTCGCTTCCAATTGGGTTGGCCGAGTTCCCTGGAACACGTTGGTTATTCCAGCCACTTGCACTCGGTAAATTCATATTCAATCATCGTAACTATTACCGTACTCATTCCATCACTATGTCCTAGTTCGGTACCTTCACTCAGCATTCCCCACCTTTTGACACCTATGATCCTTCATCACGCGCTACGATAACGGCTCTCACTCTTTTCCAATCATGCTCGCGGCTAGAACGCACTTTTTTGTTAATTATCCTCACCCACGGTTCTCCGTCACGCGCCACGGCTTTGGATTTCACTTTAAATTTGACCACAATTGCTTATAAGAACGTACAGGCATGAAGTTATTCTTAACCCTTATCTTCATTGTTACCTTGAGGCCATTATGACAATAACGATGCACTGGTTCTCCCTGATTCATGCCTTTCGTTTTTGTTGACATCCTTACTGTTGTTCTCTCTGATATGCTCTGCACTATCTGACTTGGTACTTTCAACGACTCTGGTTGATATACTGTTCCCCTTCGTGTGATGTGACTAATGTTTTTCTTCCTGCCTCTCTCTCGCTTTTTCCATTTTTACAGGCAGTGCGCCCTCAGGCTTGTTATTAATTTGTCCTGATGATGATCTATATATTCCATAAATAGATCGAAACGTCGTCGACCAGCTAAACGGAATGCATGTTAAACACATGTGTTAAAAATTGTGCATGTCTGTTTATCGTCTAAAAAGCTTGCCCCTCTATTTATCGGCGATAAGCCTGTTTTTGTTTAGCCTGAAAAATGTTTACTAACTTGTGATTGTCTTTACGTGTTTTGTTTGTTGAAAGACACAGGACTATGTCCCACTCTATTCTGTTTCTCATTTTATTCATTGCGTATATCATTAAATTCATATGTCCGGCTGGACATTTCAAAGCAATATAGTGCCGATTCTGGTCTATATTTGTTATTCATGTTTTTGAAGGACCATTTGTTTTTCTGAAACAGGAAAAGTGAGAGCACTACACCCCAACTGGCCTACAGGAAGAGTGAGAACACTGGAGCCGGACTGGCCTACAAGAAACGTGGGAGAACTACATGCCAACTGGTTAACAAGAAGAGGGATAACAACATTCCACCTGGCCTACAGGGAGAGAGAGGAATATGCTACTTACCAGTATGCATCTGTTCTTGGCATGTAGAGCTGCAGAGTCACACACTGAGGATAAGATCGCCATCTGATGTTGGGCTCGGATGATTGCAGGTTGTTGTTGTCTTCGGAAGAAGCCTTTGGTCACGAGGTTGGTGACTCCTCCCCTGGACAACAGTGCGCATGGGCATCCACTCCATCGTCAGATTGTTTTTCGCCATGATGGGAAAAGATGGAGTGTATAGAAATGAAAGAAAGGATGTCCATGTGTAATGTCTAAGTAAGACGGATGCTGGAACAGATACAGGTCCCGGGGAGGCGGGCGGGCGTGTGTGACTCTGCAGCTCTACATGCCAAGAACAGATGCATACTGGTAAGTAGCATATTCCGTTCGAGGCATATGAGCTGCAGATCACACACTGAGGATAGATTATACAGCAGTGCTTCCCCTTAGCGGTGGTCGCCTGTATCCGTTGCAGCAGCTTGAAATAAAGTTTTTAGGACAGCCTGGCCCACGGAGGCCTGTTGTTTGGCCTGCACATCAACACAATAGTGTTTAGTGAAGGTATGCGTGGTAGACCACGTGGCTGCCTTGCAAATGTCTTCTAAGGGAATGTTACCTAAGAAGGCCATAGAAGCCCCTATTTTACGGGTGGAGTGCGCCCTAGGGGGAACTGTAAGTGTACGTTTAGCCTTGAGGTAGCATATTTGGATGCATTTAACTATCCACCGGGCTATACCTGATTTGGAGATTGGGTTGCCTTTATGTGGTGGTGCGAAAGCAACAAAGAGTTGTTTTGTCTTTCGAAAGGGTTTTGTCCTGTCGATGTAATAAAGCAAGGCTCTTTTGACATCTAAGGTATGTAGGGCCCTTTCAGCTACGGAGTCTGGGTTTGGGAAAAAGACCGGTAGCTCTACTGATTGGTTAAGGTGGAAAGGGGAAATCACTTTTGGAAGAAATTTAGGGTTTGTCCTAAGAACCACTTTGTTACGGTGTAGTTGTAAGAAAGGTTCCTCTAGTGTAAGGGCTTGTATTTCACTTACTCTGCGTAGGGAAGTGATTGCGATAAGGAAAGCTACCTTCCATGTTAGGAATTGTAATTCACATTTGTGCATAGGTTCAAATGGGGGACCCATGAGTCTTGTTAGAACCACATTGAGATTCCACACTGGTGCAGGTGGCAATCTTGGGGGAAGGATTCTTTTGAGACCTTCCATAAACGCTTTGATGGCTGGTACCTTAAAAAGGGACAGGTGTTGCCTATTTTGCAAGTAGGCTGCCAAGGCTGCTAGGTGTAAACGTATAGAGGAATACGCTAGATTGCATCTTTGCAAGTGTAGTAGATAGCAAATGATGTTTTGGATGGAAGCGTCCAATGGATGTATGTGATTATTAGCGCAGTAGATGGCAAATCGTTTCCATTTAGCGGCATAACACGCTCTAGTAGTAGGGCGTCTGGCTTCCTTTATGATATTCATACAGTCTGGAGGGAGATTGAGGTAACCGAACTCTAAGACCTCAGGAGCCAGGTCGCTAGGTTCAGTGTTTGAGGATCTGGGTGTCTGATTTCTCCATGGTTCTGGGTTAATAGATCCGGGGAGAGGCGTAGCCTTTGATGTGGAACTAAGGATAGTTCTAGAAGCGTGGTGAACCACGGTTGACGTGCCCAAGTGGGAGCCACTAGTATTAGTGTTAGTGACTGTTGTTTCAGTTTGCGTACCACAAATGGAACTAGTGGGAGAGGCGGAAAGGCGTACGCAAATCTGCCTGACCAGTTCATCCATAGGGCATTGCCCTTGGACTGTGGGTGTGGAAATCTGGCGGCGAAGGTTGGGCATTTTGTGTTTTCGGGAGTGGCGAACAGGTCTATGTCTGGTTGTCCCCACTTTTGGAAGAAGGGGAGTAGAACCTTGGGGTGTAGTTCCCATTCGTGGATCTGCTGTGTGTGGCGACTTAGGAGGTCGGCCACTTGATTGTGGATCCCTGGGAGATGTTCTGCTAACAGATAGATGTTTTGGGGAATTGCCCATCTCCAGATTTGCTGTGCCAGTTGGGACAGTTGGGGAGAGTGTGTCCCTCCCTGTTTCTGTATATAATACATTGTCGTCATGTTGTCTGTGCGTATGAGGACAGTTTTGTTCTTTAGGTGAACTTGAAAGGATTTTAGTGCTAGGAACACTGCTAAGAGTTCCAGGTGGTTGATGTGGAGCAGTTTTTGTTGACTGGTCCATCTGCCCTGAGTGGTATGGTGAAGGAGGTGGGCTCCCCACCCCGTGAGAGATGCGTCGGTAGTTAGCACAACTTGTGGAAGAGGCTCTAAGAACGGTCGCCCTTTGGACAGGTTGATGGTGTTCCACCATTTCAGTGAGCGAAGTGAGCGACTGTCCACCAACACCAGATCGGTAAGTTGTCCGTGAGCTTGGTTCCACTGTTGTGCTAAACATTCCTGTAAGGGACGCATTTGAAGTCGTGCGTGTGGGACTATGGAGATGCATGACGCCATCATGCCTAGGAGCTGCATGAACACTCTTGCTGGAAGAGATGGATGAGTTTGAAATTGAGAGATGAGATTTTGTATACTGGCTATCCTGGCAGTGCTGGGATAAGCAATGGCCTTGGATGTATCTATGGTTGCTCCTAGATACTGATGTAAGTGGGAAGGTTGTAGGTGGGATTTGGGGTAGTTGATAGTGAATCCCAAATCGTGGAGAGTTTGAATCGTGCGATGAGTGTGGAGAACGCATTTTTGGTATGTATTGGCTTTTATGAGCCAATCGTCCAGATAGGGGAAGACATGGATCTGTTGTCTTCTGAGGTGCGCTGCCACGACTGCTAAGCACTTGGTGAACACTCTGGGTGCTGTTGTTACTCCGAATGGGAGAACTGTAAATTGATAGTGTTGCCCATCTACCACAAATCGTAGATATTTTCTGTGAGCGGGATGCATAGGGATGTGAAAGTATGCGTCCTTGAGGTCTAATGTGGCAAGGAAGTCTCCCTGTTGTAGGAGTGGGAGGACTTGTTGGAGAGTGGTCATATGAAAATGATCCGAATGTATATACTGGTTTAGTAGTCTGAGATCCAGTATGGGCCTTAGTGTTTTGTCCTTTTTGGGAATGAGGAAGTATAGAGAATATACCCCTTTTCCCTGATGTTGAAGGGGGACTGGTTCTATCGCATGTTTTTGTAACAGGGATTGAACTTCTTGTTTGAGGAGAGAGAGATGATGTGAGGACATTGGGCGTTGTTTGGGTGGTATGTTTGGGGGGGATTGTATGAGTTCGAGGCAGTAGCCAGACTGGATAATTTGTCTTACCCATCTGTCTGTGGTGATGGAAGTCCAGACAGGTAGGAATTGTTGGAGTCGCCCCCCGACCGGAGTGGAATGGTCTGGGGGGAGTGGTGGCAAGTCACTGTTTGGTGGCTGGGGAGGTGCGGGTGTTGTTGTTATTGCCCCGCCCTCGGCCTTTGTTATTGTTTCCCCTATAACCTCCCCGGAAATAACCTCTGTTAGGGGATGTTTGTCCAGAATTTTTAAAGGTGGACGTGGTCTCAGTTGATGTGTTTTTGGAGCCTCCTCTATAAAAGGAGCGACGAAAGGAACCCCGGTTTTGAGGAGACTGCAGTGCTCCCATAGACTTGGCAGTTTCATTATCCTTCTTCATTTTTTCTAATGCAGTATCCACTGCAGGGCCAAATAACTGCTCTTGGTTGAAAGGTTGAGCCAGAATTGCGGTTTGAACCTCCGGTTTAAAACCGGAAATACGGAGCCAGGCATGTCGTCTGAGTAAGACGCTAGTATTGACCGCCCTAGAAGCAGTGTCTGCCGCATCTAAGGCGCATTTAATGGAGGCATTAGATATTAATTTGCCTTCTTGAATGAGGTCAGTGGCCTGGGACTTAAAGGGTTCAGGCAGATGTTGCATAAGGTCCTCAAGTTGGTCATAATGTGCCCTGTCATACCGAGCTAACAGGGCCTGGGTATTGGCAATACGCCAGTGGTTCGCCGCCTGTGCGGCGACTCGTTTGCCTGAGGCCTCTAAAAGCTTAGACTCCTTGTCTGGGGGGGGCGTTTCTCCAGTTGTCTGTGAGTTAACGCGCTTCCTGGCATTTGATACGACCAAGGAGTCTAAAGGGAGCTGGGCTTTAATGTATGCAGGGTCCTGCGGGGCTGGTCGGTACTTTTTTTCGATGCGGGGGTTGAGAACCCTCGCTCGAACAGGGTCTTTAAAGACGTCAGTGGCATGCTTTATAACCCCTTTAATCATGGGAAGTATATGAACAGTTTTTTGGGACTGCTCAAAGGTATCGAGGAGAAAATCCTCCTCAAGGGGGTCCGTGTGCATAGTGACACCATGGAACGTTGCTGCCCTATTTATTAGTTGAAATAATTACAAACGGTTCTGTCGGGTAAACAATATTGCTTCAAGAAAAATCATCATTTTTATGCATATACGAACACACATAGAGACCATAAGTAATTTTTAAAGAGGCTTTATGAATTGCATCATTCATAAACAACTAAAGGCAATGGCTGTCAATTGTAAAACGTAATTGCGACAAAGTGGCATGAAGTGACATAAAGTGCTCAGTGCTCTGGTGAAAAGTGCGTAATATATACAGTGTAATTTTTGCAGGATACGAATAATTTGCAAAGGTCAGTCTGAGCGAATGATCAAAACAAACTGCAAGTCGATTAAATCAGTCTTTTGTGCAGAGTATTTCAACTGATCCTTCAATAAGTGTCGACGTTTCAACCCAAGATAGCGTGGTTCGCTAGTCAAAGCGGGTCTTCTTCAGGACGGGGATAGACAGCCAAATTACGCAAACCCAATGTTCACACTGACAGACCTCGCGAATGACAGGACGTTTGCCTGCGCGCCTCTGATCGTACATGAATTACAGAAACTAGATGTAAATCATTCATCTGAATACCAAACTCCCGCAAAGGACGATCCTTTTCCCTACGCGGACACGTTCCAATTTTGAACGGAACTCACGCAGACTTCCAAGGAGAACAGGATACCTCTGCTCTTGCCTCTCCATTTCACATCGCCCCTCAAGGAACATTGGGTTTGCGTAATTTGGCTGTCTATCCCCGTTTTACAATTGACAGCCATTGCCTTTAGTTGTTTATGAATGATGCAATTCATAAAGCCTCTTTAAAAATTACTTATGGTCTCTATGTGTGTTCGTATATGCATAAAAATGATGATTTTTCTTGAAGCAATATTGTTTACCCGACAGAACCGTTTGTAATTATTTTGATTATCCGCCCAGGTTCTGAGGGATACTGGGTTACCCCATTTTGATATTTTCTATTTATTAGTTGGCCAAACCCTAGGTGGTCATCAGGAGGGGAGGGCTTGGAGGGGTAGGTAGTGGGGTCAGGCATGTCAGGCATTGGATAAGACCAGTCATCTACCGGTGCTGTGTCTGGAAAAGTAAACGGGTCGGTTGGATCAATAGGATCATTAAATAAATCAGGGTCCGCCCCTCCCCCTAAGTCGTCATTATCATCCTGTGGAGGAGGTGAATGATAGGGAGGTGGTAAAGGTAAAGGTAAAGGAGAAACAGGAGGAGGAGGGGGGGACGGGTTAGAAGGTAAAACAGGAGAAGAAGGACGAAGTGGTGAAGTGGCACAGTCCTTTTTCCGTATGGGAGCTGGGGGAGGTGTAGTGTCCAGCTTCCGTTTTTTATATGGGATGGCAGTCACATGTCCAGTGTTAGGATTGATGTAGATCCGCTTTTGAGTAGGATCTGGTCGAAAAAGTTCATCTGGCTCCGAAGGTGGTGGCGGCGACGCCCGCTTCGGGTCTTTATGAGCTGTTTTTGGTGTGGACGTAGTTTTCGGTGCCGATGATGTTTTCGGTGCCGAAGGATGTTTCAGTTCCGATGGATTTTTCGGAGCCGATGGAGTTTTCGGTGCCGATGTATGTTTCGGTGCCGATGTATGTTTCGGTGCCGAGGGACTTTTAGGCATCGATGTCGAAGAACGTTTCGGCGCCAGTGGAGACTTCGGTGCCGAGGAACGTTTCAGTGCCGAAGGAGATTTCGGTCTCGAAGCCTGTTTCGGTGCCGACAGTGGTTTTTTCGGTGCCGAGGGTGTTAAAGGCACAATCACATGAGGTTTGCTCGAGCCCGAGCCACCTACAGGCTTAGATGTCTTCGGAGCCGGGCCCGAGGGCGGGGCTTCTGAAGAGGATTTCCGGTCGCGACTGGGCCCAGCTGGCGGAGTCTTGACCACTGTCTTTTTGGATGGGGCAGGGGCAGGGGAGGTGGTACTCACACGCTGCCCTGGAGTGATGAGGTCATCGGAATCGTCGGCCTCGGACACGATCTCGAGATCTTCGGTGTCGTCTTCGGGAACATCTTGAGCAAAGATGTCCTCCGGTTCTGGAGCTGGTTTGGCCATAATATGGCGTCGAGCTCTTCGGTCCCGGAGGGTCTTCTTCGAACGGAAAGCGGCACAAGCTGGACAGGTGGACTCGTTGTGTTCCGGCGACAGGCAGAGGTTACAAACCTCGTGGTGGTCACTGTGGGGGAACTTCGCTCCACACTGGGGGCATTTTTTGAAGGGTGTCCTGTCCATCAGCCGCTTCCGGAACCGGTCCGAGTTGATTTCGAAGTCGATGGAATGAAGATTAAGGAGTTAAATTGATTGCTAGAAGTTTTCTGCTGGAGCGGAAAAAAGTTCATCCGAACCCAATGGCGGAAAAAAACAAGCTGACGATGGAGTGGATGCCCATGCGCACTGTTGTCCAGGGGAGGAGTCACCAACCTCGTGACCAAAGGCTTCTTCCGAAGACAACAACAACCAGCAATCATCCGAGCCCAACACCAGATGGCGATCTTATCCTCAGTGTGTGATCTGCAGCTCATATGCCTCGAACACACTACATCCCACCTGGCCTACAGGAAGAGAGAGAGAACTACATCCCGCATGGCCTACAGGAAGAGAGGGAGCTACATCCCGACTGGCCAACAGGAAGAGAGAGAGAGAAATACATCCCGCATGGCCTACAGCAGTGCTTTCCAAAGTGTGTGTCCCGACACAGTGCTGTGTCGCCTCTAGTGTGTGGGTGTGTCGCGCTGCGATGACGTCGGCCGGCATATTCAGGCTAATCCAGCTTGCATGCAGTGACGCAGTACAGTACAGCGACGACGTACGGAGAGGAAGAAGAAGCGTTAGGCGAGCGTGAGGCCTTGTTCCCTTTTTCACAGAGACACCACGGAGCTGCCTCTGTTCCCCAGGCACTCGGTAAGTGAAATCTTTGTTATTTTGAAACTCCATTTAGGCCTCCCGGGATTGCAAGTGGGTCGGATTTCAGAACACCCTGTAATTATAGTTGATTTAAAGACCGAACGACCCCCACCCCCTCCAGCGTAGATTTATGCAGGTCAAAGCTGCTTGGCTCCTGGGTATTTTATCATTCTCGAGCTAAACGATGCAAATCCAGCTTTTTTTAGCCTTTGAAATGTAATTGTAAAGCCACAAATAAAATACATAACGAGTCTCCGGGAATTTTCTACATTCTTCCGATTTTAACTTGAAGTGTGGAAAGGGAACCCAGCAGGGCCGGCTTTAGGGCGGTGCGACCGGTGCCACCGTACCGGGTGCTGGCTTCCTAGGGGCGCCGTATTGGAAAGTTTATTATGCTTTTGAAGCACCTGTTGCAGCGTTTCTTTCCACCGGCAATTACCAGGCCTCACATAAATGTCAAGAAAACTCGTGATTAATTATCTTCCTGGAGAGAGATCAGCATTTTGTATAGTTGAGGTTTTGACCTATGTGAAGTTAGTGCAGAGGGTTAATATGCCTGCTGCAAAGAACGTGTACCAAGTAGATTACAGAGTGCGTGTGATGAAAACAGATCAGCAGGTTACTGCTTTCAAAAGAGGCATCCTTTTGTTACTTGCAATTTATAACATAAAGTCCTAATATAGAATAGTGAGCTATTAACTTTCATCCTAGAACTGCATACACACTGCAAAGTATACATTATTAGAACATTGATTAATGTAGCAAAAAGGGTTAATTTGGCGAGAAATCGATTTCATATTATTAAACAAAAACTCCTAACTATGCTGTTTCTTTTTCGACTGTGCGTTTGTGCTTCTCCACACCAAGCACTCTTAAACTATACTGCCTACCAGTATGGATGACATGTGACTCCTACACTTTTAGTCCTTTGGCTTATGTAACATTTCCTATGCACTGATTTACACACGTTTGATTGAGTGTCTCTGTGTTATGTGTGTGTGATGCAAAGTGCTCGGACACCCTACACTGGTATGAGTGGCGCTATATAACTAATTCAATGCATCTGAGAGAGTGTGGTTATGGAGGCTTGATCACTGTTAAAGGGTGCTAGTGAGAGAATCCGTGGTGGAGGTGGTCATTGGGGGGGGCGCCAACAAACATTGTTGCACAGGGCGCCACCAGCACTAAAGCCGGCCCTGGAGCCCAGAAGACTTGACATAAAATATTTATAAGTGCCATAATCTGGTCTGTCCAGAAAGTTACATTTTGTGCATGGTCGACGTTTTTCCCAGAAAAGTGTTTCAACCCTCTCTCCGTAATCAAAGGATGGAGCCTGGCAGGGTGTTCTGATAAAGTCAACGAGAGAGACTAATCACGGCGGTAATTGTGCAGGGATGTAAAGTTACTTGCCATTGGAGTTTAGGGCTGTGAGATGAATGAGATCATTGCCATTGTTTTTAAATTGCAGCATTTATATTTGATTTGATAAACAAAACCAAGACTCTTACTATGCAAAGCGGCAATATCACTTTTAACAACAGAACCTTGCATATTACAGTAACGTGGTCTTTCTTCACATTCGTGCTGGCAGCACCTTAGTACAGGTCAAATTTAAAGAAATGGACCATGAGTTTGACTCAGAGTAGCTAATGCTTAGTATTCCTAAGTGTTTGGTAGCATACGTAATGAGCATATTTTGAATGCTAAAAACAAACACTGTAATTATATTTGTTTCCTGAGCCGCTCGTGGTGTGTTTCATTTCTGAACAGCTCCTGACAAAGCACTGTATTTTATTTGCAACTTCATAGTCTTTTTTTCCCCCCCAAAACAGATGTTTAACACATGAACTTTATTCCCTTAACACGTGCCCTTTCCTTGTGTACTTGGTTTTAATTTAGGTGGTTTGCTGATATTGCACGAAATTAACAGCCCCCCTCCATGAGCACAAATGAATATGGGTCAGTGGAGCCTCTGGTCTAAAACCATGGCTGCCCTGAAGCCACTGTAACCCAGCAGTAAGTAATTAGGCACCTTTCAGAAAATAAAGTCCTTGCGTCGCGCAGTGGGAGACATGCCCCACTGCCAAGAAATACACTCTTCTGCGTGGCACTTTGCTGTAGCGAAATCACTTCTGCGTGTGCTTCCTGGAGCCCAGAATGGAAAACGAGGAGCATTTCGAATTTAATTCAGTGGATCAGTTTAATTTAATTTTCTGTGCTACTGAAGTAAACTTCATGCAACTGCAACAGGGGAAATAGAGTTTATTCACAACCAACCACATACATGAAGCTCCCTTGCCTGGAGAGCTGCCACCATAATTGAATGCAGGATTGCAATCACTAATCAAAATCCTGGGCACAATGGCAACAATCACTGAGCAACCTGCCAGCTCACATAACTTTTCTTCTCTGATGTTTGTGTATATAACTGTAAAACTAGAGTTGGTCAGTTAGCCATCAAGGTAGTGTTGCACTCTGGTTGTTTGTACATTCCGAAAGTCACGTTTCAAGCAAGCTGTTTTTTTTTTTTTTGCTGTTAAGTAAATGCTTTGTTTATATTTCTGACTTTCAAAATTGGTTGAGATTCCAGCTTTGTGTTTACTGCTTGCTCTTCCAGTGTAAATAGTGACAGAATTATTGAGCAATTCCTGTGTTGCCTAGAACTTCCCTTGAGAACTAGAGGTGAGGATATATTTACATCTTTAGATTGCTTCATGAAGGAAAATAATTTGCGCTGGTTAAATTGTGTTGGGATATGCACGGATGGTGCACCCTCAATGGTCGGCTCAACAAAAGGTTTTATAGCTTTAGCAAAGACAGAAAATGCAAATATCATATTTACTCATTGCTTTTTACATCGTGAGGCACTAGTCGCGCAACCCATTGGAAATGAATTAAGAAAAGTTATGGACAAAGTGATTCAAATGGTCAATTACATTAAAAGCAGACCTCTTAAATCACGAATATTTGCTCATATTTGTGAACAAATGGGGGCAAGGTTTAAAAAGCTCCTACTGCACACAGACGTTCGTTGGCTCTCAAGAGGTCGCGTGCTTTGTCGTGTATACGAATTGCGGGAAATGATGCTGAAGCTTTTTGAGGAAAATCAGCAACACGAATTCTGCGATCTAATTCAAGACAAACTTTGGTGCACAAAATTGGCATATCTTGCTGACATATTTGAACATTTGAATAAAATTAACACCAGTATGCAAGGAATAGGAGAAAATATCTTAACAGCAGTAGATAAAATTTGTGCTTTCAGAGACAAAATAAAAATTTGGGAAAGGAAAGTGAAAGAAGGCAGTTTTGAAATGTTTTCCAAAACTGATGAGTGCCAGCTGAAAAATGAGATCAGCCCGCTGATTGTTGACCATTTAACATTGCTCGGAGAGAAAGTTTCTCATTACTTTCCAAATGTTGAAATCCAAGACTATGATTGGATCAGAAATCCATTTCTTGCAACTGGGAACTTTTCACTAATTGAAGAAGAAGAATTAGCTGAAATAAAAAATGATCGAAGTATGTTCATGATGCATGCAGAGGGTGATTTAGACAGCTTTTGGATTCGTGTTACAAAAATGCATCCAAACATAGGTAAAAAAGCGTTACATATTCTCTTGCAGTTTTCTACTACATACATTTGTGAAGTATCCTTTTCAACGATGACAAACTTAAAGACACTGAAACGTGGGTGCTTGAAAATGCTTGATGATGAAATGCGAGTGTCTTTATCAAATATTCAACCAAATATTGACCAGCTGTGTTCATCCTATCAGCCTCATATTTCTCATTAAAATAGTAAGACAAGTGCTGTTGGTTTTTATTCAAATTTTGTAATTCTTGTGCTATGAGAGACAAAAGAGCAATTTGGAAAAGCAAAGCGCAAGGAGGAAATTTTGAAAGGTTTTCCAAAACTGCTAAGTGCCTGCTGAAATGTGATATCAGCCCCCTGATTGTTGACCATTTAACATTGCTCGGAGAGAACCTTCATCATTACTTACCAAATGTTGAAACCCATGAAAATGCTTAATGCCGAAATGCGAAATATTGACCAGCTGTGTTCATCCTATCCACCTCATTCATCTCAATAAAATAGTAAGTGCTGTTGTTTTTATTCAAAGTTTTTCATTCTTGCACATATTTATATTGTTACTCATAAAGGACAACATGTTTTGGGAATATATGTGTGTTATATTACAAATCTTATTTTTTTCTTTTAAAAATCAGTTCAGTTCAGTTTAAAAATCAATGAAAGGTTTTCGTGAGATATGTTGTGTCCCCATACATTTTGATATAGTTGCAATTTATATGGCATGTAAGTATTTATCCTTCTGTCTTATATCCGGTTATTTTTACCTGAAAGTACTGAATGGAAAAACATATCACTTGTCTTATTTTCTGTTGCCTTTTGGCACGCTGCAATGAGGAAAGCGGTCCCACCTGAGTTCAATGCGCCGAGACCGGCTGATAGGTTGAATGATAGTTTTACCACTCGCAATATCCCCTTCCTGAACGGATTTTTGTATAACTCATATTCAGCAAGGCAACAGGTGGACTTTTGTGCATGGTTGAAAGGGTTGGCAGTGCGTGCCCCCCCCCCCACCTTTTTGTGCCGTAAATCACTGGGGAATGTGTCAATGTGTGCATGATTATATTCTTGTTTCAGGCACAAACCTAATCTTGCTTACACCCAGTTTTGCCAGTCACTGTCTTTGTTAGAACAGCTTCACAATTGCTTTATTAACCTTCCTGCTTTCTCAGATTTGCTTGGAAATGCACCATTTGGCCACTATTTTGTCAAAATTTTCGCGGGGGGAGAACCCCCCCGGACCCCCCCTGATGTGGTTTGGGCTCGCTCGCTGCGCTCGCTCGCATTACCGTGTCCCTACTTGAAGATTCTCTAAAAGGTGTGTCACCAACTTGAAAAGTTTGGAAAGCTGTGGCCTACAGGAAGAGAGAGAGAACTACATCCCACCTGGCCAACAGGAAGAGAGAGAGAGAACTACATCCCGCATGGCCTACAGGAAGAGAGGGAGCTACATCCTGACTGGCCTACAGGAAAAGTGAGAACACTAGACCCGGACTGGCCTGCAGGCACAGTGAGAGAACTACACCCGGACTGGTCTGCGGGTGAAATAAGAGAACTAGACCCGGACTGGCCTACAGGCAGAGTGAGAACTACACCCAGACTGCCCTACAGGAAAAGTGAGAACACAAGACCCGGACTGGCCTGCAGGCACAGTGAGAAAGCTACACCCTGACTGGCTTACGAGAAGAGAGAGAACTACATCCCGCATGGCCTACAGGAAGAGGGAGAGAGGGGGGAGAGAGAAAGAGAGAGAGAAAGAGAGAGAGAAAGAGAGGGAGAGAAAGAGAAAGAGAGGGAGAGAAAGAGAAAGAGAAAGAGAAAGAGAAAGAGAAAGAGAAAGAGAGAGAGGGAGAGGGAGAGGGAGAGGGAGAGGGAGAGGGAGAGGGAGAGGGAGAGGGAGAGGGAGAGGGAGAGGGAGAGGGAGAGGGAGAGGGAGAGGGAGAGGGAGAGGGAGAGGGAGAGGGAGAGGGAGAGGGAGAGGGAGAGGGAGAGGGAGAGGGAGAGGGAGAGGGAGAGGGAGAGGGAGAGGGAGAACTACATCCCACCTGGCCTACAGGAAGAGAGCGAGAACTACCTCCCGCCTGGCCTACAGGAAGAGAGCGAGAACTACATTCCGCCTGGCCTACAGGAAGAGAGCGAGAACTACATTCCGCCTGGCCTACAGGAAGAGAGCGAGAACTACATTCCGCCTGGCCTACAGGAAGAGAGCGAGAACTACATTCCGCCTGGCCTACAGGAAGAGAGCGAGAACTACATTCCGCCTGGCCTACAGGAAGAGAGCGAGAACTACATTCCGCCTGGCCTACAGGAAGAGAGAGAACTACATCCCACCTGGCCTACAGGAAGAGAGCGAGAACTACATTCCGCCTGGCCTACAGGAAGAGAGAGAACTACATCCCACCTGGCCTACAGGAAGAGAGCGAGAACTGCATCCCGCCTGGCCTACAGGAAGAGAGCGAGAACTACATTCCGCCTGGCCTACAGGAAGAGAGCGAGAACTACATTCCGCCTGGCCTACAGGAAGAGAGCGAGAACTACATTCCGCCTGGCCTACAGGAAGAGAGAGAACTACATCCCACCTGGCCTACAGGAAGAGAGCGAGAACTGCATCCCGCCTGGCCTACAGGAAGAGAGGACTGTGAGTAAAATGAGAGAACTACACCCAGACAGGCCTGCGGGTGAAATAAGAGAACTAGAACCAGACTGGCCTACACGCAGAGTGAGAAAGCTATACCCTGACTGGTCTACAGGCAGAGTGAGAGAACTAGACCCGCACTGGTCTACAGACAGTGAGAGAGCTACACCATGACTGGTCTACTGGGAGAGTGAGAGAACTACACCCAGACTGGTATACAGGAAGAGTGCGAGAACCAGACCTGCACTGGCCTACAGGCAAAGTGAGAGAACTGCACCCTGACTGCCCTACATGAAAAGTGAGAGCACTAGATCCGGACTGGCCTACAAGAAACCTGAGAGAACTACACCGCGAGTGGCTTACAAGAAGACAGATCTACATCCCGCCTGGCCTGTAGGAGGAGAGAGAACTATATCCTGACTGGCCTACAGGAAGAGTGAGAAAACTACACCCCCACTGATATACAGGAAGAGTGAGAGAACTACACCCTGACTGGTATACAGGAAGAGTGAGTACTACAACCCACTGGCCTACAGGAAGAGTGAGAGAACTACACCCTGACTGGTATACAGGAAGAGTGCGAGAACCAGACCTGCACTGGCCTACAGGCAGCTTGAGAGAAGTAGACGCCAACTAGCCTACAGGAATAGTAAGAGACCTACACATGACTTGCCTACAGGCAGAGTGAGAGAACTAGACCCAGACTGGCTGGCAAGCAGCATGAGATACCCACACTGGCCTGCGGGTGAAATGAGAGAAGTAGCCCTGGACTGGCCTGCAGTGAAAATGCTGGGCTTCGTTTGATGGTAAAATCTTTAGAAATGCGAGGTGTGCATCGTCAGTACCAGAGTGCATTGGGGTACAGGTGCACGCGAGCAGTGAAAAGTGTTAAATAACCCTCTCAGCTGGAGGGAGGGGGCTGTTGGTGGTCTAAGCTAATGGGGCACACGTGGGCATAATGGGGTACAATACCACCCCCCAAAAAGGACTGCTCCCTTCGGACGGTTGCTAAAGTGCATGAAGCACACAGATGTGAGAGGAACCGCTGTTGTGCACTGCATGAGCACAGTGCATCGAGGCGCTACACCTGCCAGAAGCATGACTCACTCCAGTGAAACGCCGCATAGGTTCTCTTGTGGCTTCTAGGCCAGCCTGGAGGTTACCAGTAAACAGGGATGCACCTCTCTGTGGATGTATTCCTGTCTCTCTTTCGATGTATTCCTCTCTCTCTTTGGATGTATCCCTGTCGCTTTCCCTCTTTCTGGATGTACCCCGTCTCTCTCTGTCTGGATGTTACTCTGTCTCTCGCTTTGTCTGGGTGTTTCCCTGTCTCAATGTCTCTGGATGTTTATCTGTCTCTCTCTCTATTTGTTTGCCCATCTCGGTCTTTTACTCGCTCTGTCTGGATGTCTCCCTGTCTCTCTCGAATGCCCATCTCCGAGTAATCAGGTTTAGAACCAAGGGATGGACTTTTAGAAGGAGTTCACCCTAGACTACATCTGTGGATTGTCGACAATTTTGAGCGAATGTCTATGGATTGGTGAGGCAGAGACTACGCAGGGTAACTTTGTAACCACGTAGTGTCGTAGAGTTCAGTAGTGTGCAGTGGCGCAGAGCAGTACAGAGTAGAGTGGCGCACAGTGAAGCATCATAATGTACTGCAGAGAAGAGCAGAGTGGTGGTGTGCATTGGCATAGAGTGCAGTGACAGTAGTGTAGACTGAAGTGGTGTGGAGTAGAATGTAGTTGAGTGCAGCGGCAGAGTGGTGCAGAGTGGACTGCAGTGACGGAGAGTGCAGCAGCGTAGAGTGGTGCAGTGAAGAGTAGAGTGGTCTAGAGTGCAGGGGCGTACAGATGAGTGTTATAGAGTGCAGTGGCATAAAGTGCAATGGCGTAGAGTGATGGAAAGTAGAGTGGAGTGGTGCAGAGCAGAGTGGCGTAAAGCGCAGTGGCATAGAGTGGTGTAGAGTGCAGTGGCATAGAGTCCAGGATAGGGAGGTGGGAGGCTAAAGAATCAACATGGAAGAGGGACGAGTGGGAGGGAATAGAAGCTACTTGGACGGTGATCTGGGAGACGGATTGAATACACAAGCACTCCTATGGAGTGCTTGGACACAAAAAAAAACTAGATCCAAAAAGGGGAGCAGTGGATGGACACAAGTACTTGGTCCATGCTCCAGAGGAGGGCCAAACATGATGCCTGCATCCCGTGACAAACAGGAGCAAAGCAAACGAGAGCAACTCTGAAGATACAAATGGGAAGCTATGGGTGGGCTGTCAGCCCATTGTATGTAAACAACATGTTTCGCAGAGGTAGCGCATGCGCTGTCTAGGCCAAACCTACAAAACAGGTGCCACAAAACCAACCCATGCTGCGGTGAAGTAAACACACTACTCTTGGTGAAATAGGAACTACAAAAGACCGGTAGAACATGCCATAGCCATTGGCTCAGAAAATGGCAAGCATTTCTATAGCAAGATCAGTGAAGATAACCCTGAAATTATCTTACATCCACTCAGTGAAGGGAAGACCATGTATGGAAACAATCCCTGCAAGGCCACCATAGGCAAGGGGGCAGTAACCAAGAATAGTAGCCTCACAATCCAAGCTAGACCACCTCAGCAGTAAATATAGGGCAAAGGAACAGAGTTCTAAGTGCCCAGCATGACAAGGACCACATTGCCACGGTCGGCTGTCCACCAAGATGAACCACTCTCCCAACAAGGGCCCTCTCGCAGGGTCTCAGGATTGGTCGATAGGCCATGAGCAAGTAAAGGGGCAAAGTACCAGGAGCTGCCTGAGGGATGCAAACTGCCCCAGTTGGTACAAGCCAACATGGACCATACTGCGGCCAGACGGACATTACCAAAGGCCAGAATAACTGTCCTGCGAAGGCAGACATACGAGGAACAAAGGAGTAAATCCCCTGCCCCTCTCCAAAATGGGAACCACTTCATTGTTCAAGGGGGAGAAAACCTCAGCTTCCAAAATCCAGGCGTGTACCCAGGGTGCCCATTCGGGCACATGGAGGACGGTGCTGCAGGAAGGATGATATGGGCTGGGCATGGTACTCATGGTCAGCTGGGTCACCAGGAGATCAGTTTTGTTTGCATCCTAATTAGTGTTAAAGTGGGGGACATTCCCCCAAAGGAAGCTGACGGCGGAGGAGTCCAAGAGGTTTTGAGGCAGCAGCACACCCAGCAGAGCAAGGAGAGGTATACAGCTGCTGATGCAGGCTGTCCTGCCACCCCTTGGGGCAACCACACCCTCTAAAGAGCGATACAGCTGCTGGTGGAACCGGAGTGGCAGGAAGGTTACTAGCGCTGTGGGGGTTGCCTTGCTGGGAAGCCTCTAAAGCGACTGTACCAATGGTGGAACTGCTTGGTGCAGAATCTGATCTTAAGAGCCCCTACATCTATGTGTGGAATCTGATCTAGAGATCTCCTCCAGCTAGGTGCTGAATCGGATCTAAAGAGCTCCTACATCTAGGTGCGGAATTTGATCGAAAGAGTTCCTTCATCTAGGTGCGGCGTCTGATCTAGAAATCTCCTCCATCTAGGTGCGGAATCTGATTTTAGGAGCTCCTACATCAAGGTGCAGAATCTGATCTAAAGAGCTCCTACATCTAGGTGCAGAATCTGATCTAAAGAGCTCCTACATCTAGGTGTGGAATCTGATCCAAAGAGCTCCTACATCTAGGTGCGGAATCTGATCTAAAGAGCTCCTACATCTAGGTGTGGAATCTGATCCAAAGAGCTCCTACATCTAGGTGCGGAATCTGATCTAGAGATCTCCTCCAGTTAGGTGCGGAATCTGATCTAATGAGCTCCTACATCTAGGTGCAGAATCTGATCTAAAGAGCTCCTACATCTAGGTGCGGAATATGATCTAAAGAGCTCCTACATCTAGGTGTGGAATCTGATCCAAAGAGCGTCTTCATCTAGGAGCGGAATCTGATCTAAAGAGCGCCTCCATCTAGGTCAGGGGTCTTCAAAGTGTGGGGCGCGACCCCCAGGGGGGCTGTGAAGTGATGGAAAGGGGGGTCGCGCATTCCCGGTCACACTTCTGCCCAGGCACAACAAGGGATTCAGCCCCCCTCCTCCCCCATAGTGTGTCTCAGCTCGAGCTGCTGTGGGCTCCGCTGGGCTGTCTGCAGTCTTATCTCCTGAGTTTTTCACAGGTCTCTAAGGACCATTTGCCGATTTACATACCTTTTGTAAAGTGGTTACTGAGGCTTAGGTTTTTTTCCTAGTTCCAGTACTCCCTGGGCCCCAACTCTGCCTTTTCCTTACATTTGTATTTTACAGTTACTGCAGTAGTGTGATAATGCATTTCATGAAAATAAATATAAAGTAGGGTTGCAAGAAGAAAAATACCAGCCATTTGATGTTTAAAGAGCCTGCAAAGGCCTCCTCTTGACACTAAATGGGATTGTAAATAAAATCATATGCATTCATTCGTAATGTGACTTTTCGGTCTTTGTTCCCTTTAATTATCAGTCATGGATCGAGGCAGCCATAGAACACAATTAAAAGCGCGTTCTATTTATATTTGCTGTTCCAAGTATGCACAGATGAGTGCTGAAATATACAGCTTTAGGTGACTGCTTATTTTTGTACTGTCTGGGACATCAAAATAATGAGCAGGCAACCCTAACCATAGGACTGGAAGTGTGAAGCAGGATCAGCATATTATTTATTTCCTCCACCCTCGATCCCCGATTAATGTCATAATAGCAATAGTTTAACTTGTATCTTAAACCCTACGCTGCCGTCAATAATATGCTGAGTTACTTCAAGTGTTTGGGAATGCACCCTGCATTCAGAGAACTCACTTCTCATTCTCGCCCTTCACTTTCACGCTCACCCTGCACTCACAGCGATCACAATGCACTCACATCATTCACCCTCTCACCCTGCACTCACAGCGATCACAATGCACTCACACTAATCACCATGCACTCACATCATTCACCCTCTCACACTGCACTCACAGTGATCACTCCGCAATCACAATGCACTTGCGTTGTTCACCCTGTACCTCAGCCTGCAGTCACACCACTCATCTGCACTCATGTGACACCTCATTCACCTGTCCCCTCACTGATCAATTTGCAACTTGCTCAAACAAGCCCATCGTTAACCATGCATTCATTCGTCCCACTCTGCACTTACATCCGCACCCAAATTCAGGGTCACCTCACTCACCCTGCAGTCACTCCTCTTTCCCTACTCTCACACTGTTGCATCACTCACCGTGCACTCACATGGGCACACTTCTCATCCACAGAGTGCAGAGGGTTAATGTGCCTACTACAAAGAACATGCTCTATGCAGATCACAGAACTGTGAGTAAACTGAGTAGCACTATAAAAAAAAAAAAAGTTTGTCAGAAAAGTGCTACACAGAGATGATGTGCTATGTTGGTGAGTGGTAGTGAGAGAATTTATGGAGGAGGAAACGGGGATAAGTCACCAAAAAAGACTGTTGTGCCGTGTGTGGCCAGTGCTATGGCCAGCCCTGCCTGGGAGTGTAGGCCCCCTCGCGAAGTTTGGGTCTAGTCGCTCCCATGCTTCTGCCTACTACTATTATTATTATTTACATTTGTAGTGTGCTGCTATTACCAAAAGGTGTCCTGGGGCCAATAGCCATCTGCTGCCTAAAGGCAAATGAGAAACATACAGAAGGGGAAGGAGAACCAGCCAAATGGGGTGACCTACAGAGCATAGAGCCAGGTTTTTATATCTTCCTAACGGATAATAGATTCTTGGTGGAGCGAAGCAAAGGAGGGTGGACATTCCATAACTGTGTGGCCTGCAACAAAACAGCAAGACAGACAATTTGTGCCTTCCTGAATTAGGGAACAATAAGCAGAGTGGCACTGGCCAAGAAGAGCATACGGGTCCAACTCGTGTGCTCGGTGAGGAGAGATGAGAGGATGAGAAAGGACAGCAAGGGAGTGAGGGAATTTGATTGAAGAGGTCAGGGATGAGGAGAAATGTGAAGTGCCGAAGGGAAGTGCGGACACGCAAGAAGTGAGTGTGAGGGAAAGTTGAGGGCACAGACTGTGAGAGAAGATAGCGGAGAGATGATCTGTGACCTAAATGTAATTTGATACGACATTGGTGAGGGACAGCAGCGATCGGGGAAGAGAGGGAGTACTGGGGTGGGTGCTGAGCAGTGATTAATTTGTAATTAAACATGTGCCAGGGACCTCACCAGTAGGCCACCGCAACTTTAACCACCCACCCACTGCCTTGCGTGTGCGGCCAATGACAATACCTATGCAACTACCAACCATAACACTGTACAAGTGAGACTATTTCAAGCCCCGAAAGCTATAGGAATGGCATGGATGTCAGGAGTTTATCGTTTTTAATGTATATTGAATTAATAAACAGCTGTTCTGCTCATCTTTAAATTACACAGACAGAGCCATCAAGTGGCATGTGGCAGACGGTCATATTGCCAGTGTGCACAATTAGGTGCCAGTGCGGAGCAACAGAAACCACCTGCTCAAATTAAGCACTGGTGCAGAGGTAACAGGGGAAGAGGGACATTGGTTCAAGAAGGTGTGAAAAAACAAAGGATAGATGTGAAAGATGAATGGGGGACTGGAGAGGTGTAAGAGACAAATAGACAACAAGTTGAACGGAGAGACTTGAGATGAATGAGAAGTGCAGATGGGCACGGGAGGTGACAGGGCCAGAGAGGCCATGAGATAAATGCGAGAAACTGTTAGAGATGAGGGCAGTGAAAAGGCAGAATGGCAAGAGGTGATTAAGGGTGAAGTGAGAAGTTGAATGAGGAGAGTTTAGAAGTTGTAAGAAGGGGTGAAAGAAAATGGCCTGCAAAGTGAGAGAGGGAGCCGGGATTGGGAGAGGAGAGAGGGATAGAAGGGAGGGGGTGAGAGGAAAGTGGTATGGGTAAATTGCTTAACTCCGCACAAGACCGCCAGGGTTTTAAGGGACCCCTGCTGCTCCCGGCCAGGTGAGCTTCTAATGTGGCAGCACGTATTCCTGCGAAGTGGAAGGCCCATCACAAAGGTTGACTAGACATCTTTCTGATGTTAATTGCTGTATTTAGGTTATAAACTGGTACTGATGGGGTGAAATCTTTCATCAGTGTTACTGTGTGCAAAAAAATTCAAAATAGTGAAGCAATTCGATCCCAAAATAACGCTGCATCACATAACATTATTTAAATTTTCTTCCCACACAATTTAGTCAAGCCTGTCGTGTAATTTCGTCCTCACCTGCCTCGTAATTCCAGAAGCCCTGCCTACAGGTTTAGAAATGTTTATCAGGCAGGGGTCCTTACGACTGAAAATGTTGACAGGGGGGTCTCGGCACCCAAAAGTTTGAAGACCTCTGATCTAGGTGCAGAATCTGATCTTAAGAGCTCCTACATCTAGGTGCGGACTTTGATCGAAAGAGCTCCTCCATCTAGGTGCGGAATCTGATTTTAGGAGCTCCTTCATCTAGGTGCAGAATCTGATCAAAAGACCTCCTTCATCTAGGTGAATCTGAGCCCTAGAGAGGCATATAAGTGTTTGTCTTGAGAGCAAGCACTCGGATAATGTTTGCTGATCACTATGGTGGAAGGGGAGCCGAAAATCAGAACCAAGAGCTGTGCTGAAGAAGGTGTCATTGGCATCCCTCTTTAGCAGGAGGTCCTTTGGAAGCGGATCAAATCCAGAACCTGTCTACTTGCGTGGTGTCGGGCCAGAGTCCGTCAATCGCTAAACAAGCAAGATCCAGCTAACCCTTGGGGAGTGGCCCACAGCCATCCTTAAAAATGTCCAGCATGGCCTGTAGAAAAACCCTTCACAGGTCTATGAACGGAGTCAACCCCATCGTCACCTTCTGGACCAGATTCATCTCAGAGAGTGAGGAAGAGACTGGAATCGAGCAATAGTGCTACAGGGACTCTGAAGTGTGGCAGGAGTGTGACCATTCCTCAAGAAAGACGTTTTCTCCCTCCTTTGCCACTTTTTGTGTTTCATACAGAAAGACTGGGTGATCGTTCGCTGTCCAGAGTGTTGCTTGAAGAAGAAGATGGGGTGGCTTAGGGGTGTCTTTATGTGCCCTTGTGGGGAACGGTTTGGCCTTCATGTTCCATAGATGGAAAACAGTCATAGCGGACAATCATGGCCAGATCCGAGACATGACCAACGCTGATGAGGCACGTCAGCAGCCATATGTAGCCAGGTGTTGTCACATCTGGGGTAGACGGTGCAGAGATGACGCAGTGTGCTGTGAGCTGGAGAGCTATTGCTGGGAACAAAGGTTCCCATATCCACTCTGGTACCTGGTGGAGATCTATGAGGTGAGTGATCTTTCTGGAGAACTATGCTTTAGAGCTCCCTTTGCCAGGTTCCCACAGCTAGCGATCACCCCATGTTCTAGGGCGAGGCTTCCCAACTTTTTTAGAACCACAAGCCATTTAGCATGACAAATTTGTGCAACCGACCCAACATGAGGCAGACGATTTTTGTAATGAATTGGTTTGCCACAACTTGTTTAAGTTTTTAAAGAGTTTTAGAATTGTTTTAAAAGTGTGCATCCTGATTTAGTATAAACGTATGTACTTTTATTCGACAATTTGAATCTACTATGTGGTATAATGAGTTTTAAAGCCATCTTAAATGTTTAAACCCATTTATCTTATATTATGTATTTGTTGACCTCCGTTGAGGTCTGAACCAAATAACATTTTGACTTTGTAATGCAACAAAAGCTGGGTGTGGTAACGCCCCGTCACTCACAGACAGGATATTTTCAATTGAAATTGCAACTACATTGGCACAGACACACAGGTTTGCTGATAAAACTCAGCTGCACACAAATCACAAATAATATGTAGAAATCTGGTTTCAGTGAAAATGTATCATTTGTGCTTCGACAAGTAAAAGTGTCTTGATTTGTTTTCATCCTATTATCTGTTAACATCAAAATTCAGAATTACAAAAGCGCGCCTCATGTGTGCTCTCTGAGCTGCTGAATGCATGCGTTTCATTGACAGATGTTTACATTCTGTTCCTTTCACACACACTGCACCCCAGCATGAGTGTCATATAATTCACTTTTCTTGCACTGCTGCTGCTTGTGTTACAAGGGGCGATATTACAGCTCTGTTGCAAATCCGGCCCCCAGTAACAAAAAAAACGGGCCTCCACAGCTCCAAAACCGGCCCCCGCCCTTACGGCCCACCGGGCAAACGTCTGGTGCCCGCTACGGCCAGTCCAGACCTGCTGCCTGCCTTAAGAACTCACCCCATACTCTATTGTTTACCCTCTAGCTCCTTCTGTCCCAGCCTACCCCTGGTAGCACCCCACAGCAGGAGGTCACACAATAGTATGTGGTAAACCTTCATAGATTCTCTATTCTGTCCCAACCTGCCTCTGGCAGCTGGATATCACTCCTTACTCTGTGGTGAACCCCAGAAGCTCCCCCTTCCATCCGAACCTACCTTGGCAGTACCCCTCAGCCGGAGGCTCCTCATACTCTGAGGTGGACCCCAAAAGATCTCTTCTCCATCCTAACCTACCTCTTGCAGGACCCCACAGCTGGAGGTCACCCTATTCTCTGAGGTGTACCTCAGGTGATCCCCCTTCCATCCCGTAGCTGGTCACCCCATACTCCGAGGTGTACCCCAGAAGATCTCTTCTCCATCCCAACCTACCTCTGGCAGCACCCCACAGCTGGAGGTCACCCTATTCTCTGAGGTGTGCCTCAGGAGATCCCCCTTCCATCCCAGCCTACCTCTGGCAGCATCCCGTAGCTGGTCACCCCATACTCCGAGGTGTACCCCAGAAGATCTCTTCTCCATCCCAACCTACCTCTGGCAGCGTCCCACAGCGGGTGGTCACTCCATACTCGAGGACGGCCGCCTGCCGGCCCTGCTCGTCGAGGCCGGACTTGGTGTAGCAGAGCGTCCTCGCCCTCTCCAGCTGCGCGTCCACCTCGTCCAGGCTGAAGGCGCACATGGCCGTGTCCTGGGTGGCGCTTGGCGTCGAGGCCACCCCAGCGGCAAAGACCACGAAGAGCGTGGCTGCGCCCCCCTCCCGGGCCTGCAGGTGGGCGGCTTGCGCCAGGTTGTAGTTCATGCCCTTGGAGTCCTGGCAGACCAGCTGCATCTCCACATAGGAGTAAAGCTGCGAGTCCTGGTCGCACACCCTGGCCACGTAGCTGGCGTACTCCTGCTGCGTCTTGGGCCCGCGCCGGAAAAAAAGGAAGTAGACGTAGCCGGCGTGGCCGAAGACCCCCATGAAGTGGTTGTTGTAGTCCGAGAAGTCGCTGACCACCAGCTTGCCCAGGCCCTCGTTGGAGAACTCAGGCGCTGGCTTAAACAGGCGCACAGTGATGGGGGGGATGCCGGCGGACAGCCTGGCCGTCAGGCCGCGCCCCACGAACAGCAGCTGGCGTTTACCCGTGGTGCTGCCCGCCAGGGCCACCGTGGTCACCCGCGCATCATTGGCGGCCACAAACTGGTTGTCCCCGGGGTCCACGGGGTGATAGAGCACCTTTGCCACCGAGTCCAGGCTGCGCTTCTCACAGATGCCCTGGAAGACCTGTCCGCACACGACCAGCGCCCCGTCGCGCCCGTTGACCACCACCAGGAGCTTGTTGGCGTTGTCGGTGGGCCGGGCCTGCGGGCACTCTTGCGCGTCCTTGAAGGGCAGGCAGTCGGGGCTGTCATCCACCGGGCCGGTCGTGTCCTCGCCCACCAGCTCCAGGTCTGGCGAGAGCTGGAAGAGGCGGTTCACAGCGCCGACATACAGCACGCCCGTCTCTCGGTCTAGCGCCAAGTGGTTGAAGGTTGTGTCAGGGTGCTGGAAGGAAGGGTGGGCCGTGGCATGCCAGGGGCACAGCAGGAGTGCCAGCAGGGTGAAGGGTGGCAGCGATCTCATCACGCACACCTGAGGAGAGAAGGACAGGGGGTTATTAGGTGGCTCTGAAGTGGGCCGTTGTAACGCGCTCGCACACAGAGCTGGACACACTTTCAGAGCAGGAAACACACACTCAGGGCTGGGCACAGGCACACTCACAGGCACACTCCGAGCTGGAGACACAGGCACACTCCGAGCTGGAGACACAGGCACACTCCGAGCTGGAGACACAGAAGCAGAACTAACAAAAAGTCCCAGATAACTGCGTTACACACACAACTGCTTGTCTCTAACACATGCATGTTACAGGCACCTGAGACACACAACAGTAGCGCGAACTGATGCATGTATGTGACAGACAACGCCCCAGTGATAGTAACTGCAGACACCTGCCTTTCAAATGCACACAAAACTTGACTCGACTCCATCACCATGTAATACAGATACCTTTATTACAAAGAAACGCAGGTAAGCTGTCGCAGACACACAGGTCCGGTGTCGCAGACACACAGGTCCGGTGTCGCAGACACACGGATACATTCCAATATCTCAGTCGAGTTTTCAGAAACTGCTGCCCGCAGACAGGCTTGAATCGTGCGTGTCTGTCACTCTCAAGCACATCCGAAAGAGACGCTCAAAGGCACAGAGACGCTGACCCCGCAGCCCACCCCTCTTCCATGCTTTTAGGCGCTAGACGGTCCTACGGGGAGTACTCACGGGAGGTGCCTGGGGGCGCCGGCCCCACCCTGGACCCGCTGCAGCTTAAGGACAATGTGAGGCTTCGGTGATGGGAGGGGGCGCCGCCTACCAACGAGACCCGCCCCCACTTACTGTCCCCGCATCTCCAGGGCCCTGTGGACCAGATGTGACTTCCTCAGCCTCCAAGACCCCTCCCACTCCCGGCTGTAGTGTGTGTGGGGGGAGTGGGGGGGGGGCAGACGACCGAGGGCACCTGCTCCTGCGCCACAGAGCACTCTATCCAGACAGCCAGCGCCAAAGGAGGGGGCGGGGGCTGTGGGCAGAGGGGGTGGGCAAGGAGGGGGCAGATTAAGGCTTTAATGACAACTGATGGAATCGGAGTTGGCACTGCGGACCAAGCGATCGGATGGGCTAAATTCAGTGGCAACAGGGGCTGGGGAGGGCACTGCCAACCAGGGAAGTCACGGTTAAAGTAGTTAATAAAAAGTGGAGAGGGGGGGGGGGGGGGTCAGCTGCAGTTCACGGATTTAGGGCCGTCAAGTAGGGTTTGGCAACTAAGGGTCCAGTTAGAGGGATTTCACTGCCCACTTGCAGGATACAGTGATGGGGGGCGGTAAGTGGGAGAAGGAGGAAACTGGAGGGAGGACATCACTGGCACCCGGAAGGGGGTGTAAAGCAGCACCGGCCACGTTTGGGGAGGGCGTGGTAATCTGGAGGGGGTGGGCGTTATCAGTGCTTTTACCCCTGGAAGGAGAGAAAGGTGAGTTGGGTCCCTGGCTTCGGAGAGGACCGAGGTAGTTTCTTCAAAACGAGCAGAGAATGTCTGTGTCAGCCAGGAGCTCTTCAAACCGAGGCCTGCCAGCCACTGCGCACTGTGCCAACCAAGGGGTGACGCCAGCTCTGGGGAGGACAGAGCGCCCAGCAGAGGGCTGCCAGCCACAGCGCCAACCAAGGGGTGAGACCAGCTCTGGGGAGGACAGAGCGCCCAGCAGAGGGGCTGCCAGCCACAGCGCCAACCAAGAGGTGAGACCAGCTCTGGGGAGGACAGAGCGCCCAGCAGAGGGCTGCCAGCCACTGCGCACTGTGCCAACCAAGGGGTGACGCCAGCTCTGGGGAGGACAGAGCGCCCAGCGGAGGGCTGCCAGCCACAGCGCACAGTGCCAACCAAGGGGTGAGACCAGCTCTGGGGAGGACAGAGCGCCCAGCAGAGGGGCTGCCAGCCACAGCGCCAACCAAGAGGTGAGACCAGCTCTGGGGAGGACAGAGCGCCCAGCAGAGGGGCTGCCAGCCACAGCGCACAGTGCCAACCAAGGGGTGAGACCAGCTCTGGGGAGGACAGAGCGCCCAGCAGAGGGGCTGCCAGCCACAGCGCACAGTGCCAACCAAGGGGTGAGACCAGCTCTGGGGAGGACAGAGCGCCCAGCAGAGGGGCTGCCAGCCACAGCGCCAACCAAGAGGTGAGACCAGCTCTGGGGAGGACAGAGCGCCCAGCAGAGGGGCTGCCAGCCACAGCGCCAACCAAGGGGTGAGACCAGCTCTGGGGAGGACAGTGCGCCCACAGAGGGGCTGCCAGCCACAGCGCCAACCAAGGGGTGAGACCAGCTCTGAAGAGGACAGTGCGCCCACAGAGGGACTGCCAGCCACTGCGCACAGTGCCAACCAAGGGGTGAGACCAGCTCTGGGGAGGACAGAGCGCCCAGCAGAGGGGCTGCCAGCCACAGCGCACAGTGCCAACCAAGGGGTGAGACCAGCTCTGGAGAGGACAGAGCGCCCAGCAGAGGGGCTGCCAGCCACAGCGCCAACCAAGGGGTGAGACCAGCTCTGGGGAGGACAGAGCGCCCAGCAGAGGGGATGCCAGCCACAGCGCCAACCAAGGGGTGAGACCAGCTCTGGGGAGGACAGAGCGCCCAGCAGAGGGCTGCCAGCCACAGCGCCAACCAAGGGGTGAGACCAGCTCTGGGGAGGACAGAGCGCCCAGCAGAGGGGCTGCCAGCCACAGTGCCAACCAAGAGGTGAGACCAGCTCAGGTGAGGACAGCGCGCCCACCAGAGGGGCTGCCAGCCACTGTGCACAGTGCCAACCAAGGGGTGAGACCAGCTCTGGGGAGGACAGAGCGCCCAGCAGAGGGGCTGCCAGCCACAGTGCCAACCGAGGCTTTAATGACAACTGATGGAATCGGAGTTGGCACTGCGGACCAAGCGATCGGATGGGCTAAATTCAGTGGCAACAGGGGCTGGGGAGGGCACTGCCAACCAGGGAAGTCACGGTTAAAGTAGTTAATAAAAAGTGAGGGGGGGGGTCAGCTGCAGTTCACGGATTTAGGGCCATCAAGTAGGGTATGGCAACTAAGGGTCCAGTTAGAGGGATTTCACTGCCCACTTGCAGGATACAGTGAGGGGGGGGCGGTAAGTGGGAGAAGGATGAAACTGGAGGGAGGACATCATTGGCACCCGGAAGGGGGTGTAAAGCAGCACCGGCCACGTTTGGGGAGGGCGTGGGCGTTATCAGCGCTTTTACCCCTGGAAGGAGAGAAAGGTGAGTTGGGTCCCTGGCTTCGGAGAGGACCGAGGTAGTTTCTTCAAAACGAGCAGAGAATGTCTGTGTCAGCCAGGAGCTCTTCAAACCGAGGCCTGCCAGCCACTGCGCACTGTGCCAACCAAGGGGTGACGCCAGCTCTGGGGAGGACAGAGCGCCCAGCAGAGGGGCTGCCAGCCACTACGCCAACCAAGGGGTGAGAACAGCTCGGGGAGGACAGAGCGCCCAGCAGAGGGGCTGCCAGCCACAGTGCCAACCAAGGGGTGAGACCAGCTCTGGGGAGGACAGAGCGCCCAGCAGAGGGGCTGCCAGCCACAGCGCCAACCAAGGGGTGAGACCAGCTCTGGGGAGGACAGAGCGCCCAGCAGAGGGGATGCCAGCCACAGCGCCAACCAAGGGGTGAGACCAGCTCTGGGGAGGACAGAGCGCCCAGCAGAGGGCTGCCAGCCACAGCGTACAGTGCCAACCAAGGGGTGAGACCAGCTCTGGGGAGGACAGAGCGCCCAGCAGAGGGCTGCCAGCCACAGCGTACAGTGCCAACCAAGGGGTGAGACCAGCTCTGGGGAGGACAGAGCGCCCAGCAGAGGGGCTGCCAGCCACAGTGCCAACCAAGAGGTGAGACCAGCTCAGGTGAGGACAGAGCGCCCAGCAGAGGGGCTGCCAGCCACTGTGCACAGTGCCAACCAAGGGGTGAGACCAGCTCTGGGGAGGACAGAGCGCCCAGCAGAGGGGCTGCCAGCCACAGTGCCAACCGAGGGGTGAGACCAGCTCTGGGGAGGACAGAGCGCCCAGCAGAGGGGCTGCCAGCCACAGCGCCAACCAAGAGGTGAGACCAGCTCTGGGGAGGACAGTGCGCCCACAGAGGGGCTGCCAGCCACAGCGCCAACCAAGAGGTGAGACCAGTTCTGGGGAGGACAGTGCGCCCACAGAGGGGCTGCCGCCACTGCGCACAGTGCCAACCAAGGGGTGAGACCAGCTCTGGGGAGGACAGAGCGCCCAGCAGAGGGGCTGCCAGCCACAGCGCCAACCAAGGGGTGAGACCAGCTCTGAAGAGGACAGAGCGCCCAGCAGAGGGGCTGCCAGCCACAGCACCAACCAAGGGGTGAGACCAGCTCTGGGGAGGACAGAGCGCCCAGCAGAGGGGCTGCCAGCCACAGCGCCAACCAAGAGGTGAGACCAGCTCTGGGGAGGACAGTGCGCCCACAGAGGGGCTGCCAGCCACAGCCCCAACCAAGAGGTGAGACCAGTTCTGGGGAGGACAGTGCGCCCACAGAGGGGCTGCCGCCACTGCGCACAGTGCCAACCAAGGGGTGAGACCAGCTCTGGGGAGGACAGAGCGCCCAGCAGAGGGGCTGCCAGCCACAGCGCCAACCAAGGGGTGAGACCAGCTCTGGGGAGGACAGAGCGCCCAGCAGAGGGGCTGCCAGCCACTGCGCACAGTGCCAACCAAGGGGTGAGACCAGCTCTGGGGAGGACAGAGCGCCCAGCAGAGGGGCTGCCAGCCACAGCGCACAGTGCCAACCAAGGGGTGTGACCAGCTCTGGGGAGGACAGAGCGCCCAGCAGAGGGGCTGCCAGCCACAGCGCACAGTGCCAACCAAGGGGTGAGACCAGCTCTGGGGAGGACATAGCACCCAGCAGAGGGGATGCCAGCCACAGCGCCAACCAAGAGGTGAGACCAGCTCTGGGGAGGACAGAGCGCCCAGCAGAGGGGCTGCCAGCCACTGTGCACAGTGCCAACCAAGGGGTGAGACCAGCTCTGGGGAGGACAGAGCGCCCAGCAGAGGGGCTGCCAGCCACAGTGCCAACCGAGGGGTGAGACCAGCTCTGGGGAGGACAGAGCGCCCAGCAGAGGGGCTGCCAGCCACAGCGCCAACCAAGGGGTGAGACCAGCTCTGGGGAGGACAGTGCGCCCAGCAGAGGGGCTGCCAGCCACAGCGCCAACCAAGAGGTGAGACCAGTTCTGGGGAGGACAGTGCGCCCACAGAGGGGCTGCCGCCACTGCGCACAGTGCCAACCAAGGGGTGAGACCAGCTCTGGGGAGGACAGAGCGCGCAGCAGAGGGGCTGCCAGCCACAGCGCCAACCAAGGGGTGAGACCAGCTCTGAAGAGGACAGTGCGCCCAGCAGAGGGGCTGCCAGCCACAGCGCACAGTGCCAACCAAGGGGTGAGACCAGCTCTGGGGAGGACAGTGCGCCCAGCAGAGGGGCTGCCAGCCACAGCGCACAGTTCCAACCAAGGGGTGAGACCAGCTCTGGGGAGGACAGAGCGCCCAGCAGAGGGGCTGCCAGCCACAGCGCCAACCAAGGGGTGAGACCAGCTCTGGGGAGGACAGAGCGCCCAGCAGAGGGGCTGCCAGCCACAGCGCACAGTGCCAACCAAGGGGTGAGACCAGCTCTGGGGAGGACAGAGCGCCCAGCAGAGGGGCTGCAAGCCACTGCGCCAACCAAGGGGTGAGACCAGCTCTGGGGAGGACAGTGCGCCCAGAGGGCTGGAACAGTGCCATGCATGGGAGGGTACCCGCACTTCTCGGTACTCAGACAGCGGGTACCGGCATTTTTATATCTCGCTCAAGAACTGAGAGCCAAAATTACGAGGGGGCGCCACCACAGTACCCCCCGTAAACAGGTGGGTGGTAAGACATGATGGGTCCGGAAAGCCCTGCTCCGGAGGGGTGGGGGGGGGGGGGGAGGGGGGGTCAGTGCGGAGTTGCAGCGCAGGAAGCGCGATGGCACCTGCGGGCTTGGGCGCCGGGGCACAGCTGGTCCGCCCCACCTCTCCCCTCTTAGATTAAACCCGGCTAAACGCGTTATCCAAGGGAAAGTAGGTTAGACGACAGGGGGGGGTGGGGGGGAGGAGCAGAGAGTTTAAGCACGAACGTCCATCAGGCCCCGCAGCTCCAGACCTCCAGTCAGACACCCCGAAGACCACTCACCCACACACGAGCCCGCCTGCGGAGAGGCGCGCCCCTCCCCTCTAATAAAATGTATATAAAAGCAAGAAGTCGTCGCCATTCGCGAGATAGCTCAGCGAGTCAACGCTCCCGCACTGACCTACAAGTCACGAATTCAGGCATAGCTGGATCGGACTGCCATCGTTCTGAAGTAGGTAAATTGAGTAGCAACAACTAAGTAACGCCGCCCCCGGTTCATTACAGGGCTCAGAAAATGGCAAAGTGCCGTGTGAAGCACAACATAATGTTTTATTAAATACCGAACACATCCCACATCCTCGCACCCCCTAGAGTAGCCAGGCAAGATCAAAAGACACGACCCCCCCCCCACCCCAAATTAAACACCCACCAATAACAGGCAGGAACATAGTTCTGCCTCTCTCTGTCACCTCCCGCTCCCTCCACCACCACCACCCTGAAATCGATAACCCTCTGCCACCACCTTACCAAGAAAAGAAAACAAGCACTGGTGAAACCAACAGGTCTTGCCTTTGGGTCCTATTGGCTTTGCCAAGGCTTCTGGGCGATCTGTGCAGAAAACATTTTTTGCTGATGTTATGCACGCCTGACGGCAGATGCACGTCTGTGAAATCATGTGGACGCCAATCCTTTTTAAAAAAAAAAATATTTACTGATCCGAAATGGATCAAAAAATAAAAACAGAGATGGTGAAGAGAATACGCTGCAGGCGAAGCAGAAGGAAAGCCATCGAATAAGCACGCAAAATGAGTGACAAGAAAAGTGACCAATGGGCAGACTTCGTCCAAGGCACACACTCTCCCCGGTAGCTCAGCGGTGCTCGGCTCCACCTAGGAGGCAGCCCCTCTCCTTGGCAGGGTTCGAGACCACCCTGGTCCAGCTTTCCTTCAGGCGCCCACGGTGATTGGGTATTAAGGGTGTACTTTCGTCTGTATTTTAATGGTGTAATTTTGTCTGTATTTTGGTATTGTCAATTTTGTTTGATTCTCGCTTTCTGTTCCCCTTCAGCCCTTGCTGGGGGCTGTTCCCCCTCGTTTTCCCTTCCTTTTCACGTCGCCACTGACCCCTCCCCCTACCGCCCTCCTCCTGCCTCCCAGCGCCTCGTCCCCCCCCCTCACCTACATCATGGAGACAGCTGGGCGGTTGCGCCGCTGGCGCGCCCAAGGCAAGCCCGTCTGCGCTTGTCCTCGCCTGGACTGCGCCCAGCACCAGACCCACACGAACGCCACTACGCCGCGATAGCGCCCTCCGCGAACTCAACACCGGCAGATCATCAAACTGCTTCTAGGCCAGCCCGAAACTCACCCACAGACCGTTCACCTGCCGTAGCTGCAGCTTCACAAGCCATCAAACACCTGCACGTCCTACACCCCCCCCGCCCCCCCCCAGGCAGAGCAGGATGCAACCACCAGAGACCTGGATGAACCCCTCCTCGGCACCAGATATCGCGTAGCCATACCCGATGCCTACAAGATCACCAGAAGGGACCGCACCAACAGACCAGGAGGAGAAATTGCCATTGTCTACAGAAACACCCTCAGAGTCTCGACCTGCACAGCAGACACCTCCAGCACCGTCGAACACCTGCACTTCCAGATCCACACAGACCCAATGCCACCCTCAGAGGAACACTCATTTACAGACCCCCGGGACCACGGGCACAGTTCATAGACGCCATCTCTGACAGTCAGCACGCACGCTCCTGCTTCCATAGACTACATCCTCCTCGGAGACCTGAATTTCCACCTTGAGAACGCCGACAGCAACTCCGTCGCTTTGCTCGATAACCTCGCCAATCTCTGACTCAAACAGCTCGTCGCGACCCCCACCTACACCGCCGGACACACCTAGACCCCATCCTCTCCGCCAGCAACCATGTCTCCTTCAGCCACACCACCGAACTCCACTGGACCAACCATCGCTGCGTCCTCTTCACCTTCAAGAAACCCACCTCGCACCACCACCCGCAATGGATCCCCTACCGCAGCTGGAACAAGGTCACCGAAGACCAGCTCATCACCACCCTCACCCAAGACCCACCCACAGACACCACCAACACCAACAAAGCCATCCACAACCTCAGGCAATGGATCAACAACTGCGCCAACTCTCTCGCCCCGATCAAAAACCCCTCAAACAGACGCACCAACAAAAAGGCCAATTGGTTCAGCACTGAGCTCCAGGAATCCATGCGGACTTGCCGAAGACTCGAGGAAAAGTGTCGCCATGAACAGACACCAGACAACCACGCAGTCCTAAAGAACGCCAGCCGCAAGCACCACCAACTCATCCAAGCCAGCAAAAGGACCTCCTTCAAGGAACGCATCGACCATGAACACAACAGCAAAGAGCTCTTCAACACTGTGAAGGAACTCTCCAACCCCAGCTCCAACGACATCCCGCCGTCGCAAGACCTATGCAACTCCCTAGCCACCCTTTTTCACCACAAGATTGCAGACATCCACGACAGCTTCAACGCCCAGACCCTCCCTACAGCTGCCGACACCGCACAATCACCACCCCCCAGCCTCATCAACCGCCTGCTCTCCTGGACCCACAGCAACGACTACACCAGCAAGACCATGAACACGATCCACTCCGGCTCACCATGGCCTGGACCAACTCCTTCCTCACCGACAGAACCCAGAGGGTCCGCCTCCCCCCTTTCTGTTCTGAATCCACCAAGATCTGCGGCATGCCCCAAGGATCATCCCTCAGCCCTACCCTTTTCAACGGCTACATGGCACCACTCGCCAACATCGTCCGCTCGCACCTCTACATCGTCTCCTACGCTGACGACACTCAGCTGATCCTCTCACTCACCAAGAACCCCGCCACCGCCAAAACTAACCTACACAAAGGAATGAAGACCATCGCCGAATGGATGACACTCAGCTGCCTGAAACTGAACTCAGACAAGACAGAGGTCCTCATCCTCGGCTCCACCCCCTCCACCTGGGATGACTCTTGGTGGCCAACAGCCTGGGAGCTGCACCCACACCCACCAACCACGCACACAACCTGGGGTTCATCCTAGACTCATCATTATCTATGACCCAGCAAGTCAACGCCGTTTCCTCCTCCTGCTTCAACACCCTTCACGTGCTCCGCAAGATCTACAGATGGATCCCCACCGGAACCAAAAGGACGGTCACCCAGGTCCTCGTCAGCAGCAGACTGTACTACGGCAACACCCTCTACGCAGGAACCACGGCCAAACTCCAGAAAAGACTCCAACGCATCCAGAACGCCTCTGGACGCCTCATCCTCGACATCCCTCGCCACAGTCACAGGCCACCTGAAGGACCTGCACTGGCTCCCCCTCAACAAGAGGATCACCTTCAAGCTCCTCACCCACGCTAACAAAGCTCTCCACAACACCGGTCCGGCATACCTCAAACGACTCACCTTCTACACCCCGAACTGCCAGCTTCGCTCCGCTGACCTCGCCCTCGCCACCATCCCACACATCCACAGGACCTCCACCGGCGGCAGATCCTTCTCATACCTCGCCGCCAAGACATGGAACACCCTCCCCACCCACCTAAGGCAGACCGAGGACCTGCTGACATCCAGGAGACGTCTCAAGACCTGGCTGTTCGAGCAGTACCCCCACCCCCCTCAGCGCCGTGAAACCCTCATGGGTGATTAGTGCGCTCTACAAATGATTGATTGATTGTAAACTCCTGAAAGCTCTTGGTAAGCACAAGCCCACCCAAGGGCTTTGACCATGTCCAGCACTAGGCTGCCCTTGGGCTTGGTTCGCGCTATAGAAATATGTTATATATACCCTTACATACAATAGGCCTTTTCCTACTAGATAACACGACCTCAAAAAAAGCATTGGCAATCCCAACCAGTCTCACTTGTATGTTAAAGTAAGCGAGACAAAAGGCATTGCCAATGCTTGTTGGATCTGTGGTAAGCAGATGCGAAATCCTCGACCGCAAGAGTGACCCAGCCTTCTCTCGCCTCACAGAGGACATGACGGTCTGCACAGGATGCTGACACGCCCGAGGGTCACCCCTGTTAGCCTACATCCCCTCAGCCAATCAGAGCAGGCGCTGGGGCCGGAGGCGGCACATGGAATGTGCACTTCATTAGCTAAGTGCCCGTTTGCCATCTTTTCATTACGCAGATTCTCTGTGGATCCTGGCTTCTCGAGATTTGGCCTCACGGTCCTAGGTTTACCGCAGCTTCGAAAGTAAAGTCCTACTTCTGTGTCTGTGGCGTGTCTTGGGGCTCACCTAAGGCTCATATAAACCAGAGCACGTGCACAATTAGTGACATGGCTGACACGCAGCACGTGCGGGGCCCCCCATCCTGATCGCGTCTTCGCGGCCAGGCGGGGTACACAGAATCAAGATACAGGCACGGGGGCACGGGTTACACGTCTGTCTACTCCCCTCTTTAGCACCGCGTGATCCTGGTTCTCGGACAAACGAGGGTGCGAGGTTTACCTTCATAGCTCACGGACTCCCTTACGGGCCTTTAGTCAGGGCACAAGTCGGGGGCACCCGCGGGGAGAGAAGCTGGCCCCCCCTGAAATGCTTTCCAGTCCCAGCTTAACCTGCAGGCGAAGGTTTTTTTAAAAAAAATGTTCACCTCCCGCTGGGCCAAAGCTAATGGCCGAAGTTAAGGGGCCCCGAGGCCTCCTTTTGATGGAGTATCCTGCCCGGGCGCAGCCTAGAACCGCGCACTTAAATGCAAATGCCACAGAGGGGACACAAAGGCACACAAGGTGTTATCACTTCGCTTCCTTAAGAGAGGCAGCTTTGGACTTGGTTCAGTCCCTGTCTGTAAGGCGGGCATGCATGCCCTGTAAGGCGGGCATGCATGCCCTGTAAGACGGGCATGCATGCCCTGTAAGACGGGCATGCATGCACTGTAAGACGGGCATGCATGCACTGTAAGACGGGCATGCATGCACTGTAAGACGGGCATGCATTGTAAGACGGGCATGCATGCACTGTAAGACGGGCATGCATGCACTGTAAGACGGGCATGCATGCACTGTAAGACGGGCATGCATGCACTGTAAGACGGGCATGCATGCACTGTAAGACGGGCATGCATGCACTGTAAGACGGGCATGCATGCACTGTAAGACTGGCAGATGTGTTGGTCTGCTCCAGTATTTACACAAATAATTAAAATACCGCTATTTAACTCTTTGTAGCGCTACTCATCCCAATGCAGGGTGTCAGAGCGCTTTACATAACATACACATTATACATTGAAAGTAAACCATGTAAGTATGTAAATCAATGTACCCGATGTGTCATATAAGAGTGAGGGTTACTAGGTGTAGGAGTCACATGTCCTTTATACCTCACTGTGCTACATTACAAGGATTACAATTTATGAACTGCAAGTAACAAAATGATTTGTGTGTCAAAAGCAGTAACCCACTTTCACATCCACACAAAATAAAAAACTGTCATCTGCAGGTTAGGCAATGTGCTCTGAAGGCGAGATGTTAACCCTCTCTGCTACTTGGATTCAAATCTGGGACAGGACAAATCCCAGATCTCTCCAGCAAGTGCATTAGCCTCCAGAGTTACCTTACCAATATCATTCCCTGGGCACTCTGCAGTAGGTGCCTTAACCCCATAAGATATTTAAAAATGCAAACTTTGCAATCTATGAAACAGAACAGATTTCCAGCCACGTTCGTCCTTGTTGCTAATTTTTGTGGCACAGTACAAAAAAAAAAAAAAAAAAAAAATTATATTCTCTCTCTATATATATATCTATATCTATATCTATATCTATATATGTATTTATGGGCCAGAATTTGCATTGCGTTTGTGCCACTCACCTCCTTTTTGGTCAGTTCCTGTGATGCAAAGTGCAGTCATCCACCATGATGTCATGCGCTGTGATGTCACACACCACATCACTTGCGTACTGCATCACTTGGTTAATTCCCCCCTCTTCTCTTTTCAGGACCTGTGCCCTGCTTTTAGGACGTTTCTGAGCTAACATCCTGTGGTATTCGACCAAAACTGCCATGAGAGGCGGCCCGGGCCCTGCGTCAAGGGGCAGCTGGTCCCCCTGCTTGTAGCGGCATTGGCAGCGCCCTTCTGTGAGGGGGAGGGGGGGTGCCCCAGTCCAGAGATTGGAGAAGCCAGACAGCCTGGCTACCCCCATGGATGCATGCCTCTGACGGACTCCAGTCAGTCCCAGTTCAGCCTGGACACCGCGTGCCATGACTGTGAGGGGCTGAACGAAAGTGCCCGCAGTGCCCACAAACGATGGCCGAGAGTAGCAAAGGAAGGGTGAAGAGTCCAGGAGCAGGGTCCACCCCTTGCCATGGTGGCCTCCTCCTTGGCTTGGGTTGTGGGTTTGGAGTCTGGACTTGGAGGCGCCGAAGCTTCACGATCTGCCCAAGGGTGCGCCTCACACCTGGACCATACTTCAACCGGGGTGACCCCCACTTACCCAACACCGTTCCGGCGCCACGGAGGCCGACTGCGCACCCGTCAGCTGGGCGAGATCCCTCCTCCTTGTGCTCCTGTGGCAACACAGTGCTCCGCCAGACGGGGTGCACCCCAACAGACACCCCAACACCTCAAGCCCAGCTTGTGCTACGCTGAACTGAGAGCGAAGGGTTCTGCGTAATCCAAGGGACCCTGCAAACAGGAGGGAGTGAAGCCCATGGCAACATGGAGGGGAGAGCGGCCGGAAGTGTCCTGGCCTGGCCAGCCACACTCCAAGGGTTCCGGAGCCCCCAGAAGGGGCCCTCACTGGGAGCTGGTGGTACAAGGACCATTATAGGAGGTCGTCCAATGAGAGCTCAAGCTGCTGACCAATAAGAATGCTTCGTTTCATATTGAAAACCTTTTCCCCTCTTCTATCCCTCCACTATCCTTCTCACTCCAAATAACTGACAAACCTATCCACCAGTCAAATTACTTTCATATTTCACTATACTAATGCAACACAAATCCTTTATGGGTTCTGGAGTAGCATGCTAGTCGCCGAAAAAGCGCTTCAACACCCCATCAGGGGTAGCAAGCGCTATATAAATGCAGCCATTTTTTACCCTCTTCTATCCCTCCCCTACAGCGCTATATAACTACAATTACAATATCTGGCTTCTATAAACGTGATATACAATTGTGTGCGATTTTAGCAAAATACTTCCGTCTCAGACTTTGCACTGACTGGACGTTGAGTCCTTGGCCTGGTGAGTTCTGATTGGCTGACACCGCACGAGCTCCCTCGCAAAGCCTGGGACAGCTCGAATTTGCTACCACGAGTGTCAAGTGCGTAAGGGGGGTACCGGGTGCACAGGTTTGGGTCCAACAGTAAGGTTAACCCCGGATAATATTAGGGAAAGGAAACAGCGGTGACAATCGGAGCCCTGTGTCCCTTGTCCGAGGAGGAGTCCCGAGACCTCCCACAGACTAGTTCCATGATTTTAAGGGAACGTTGTAGCACCTCAAAGTGGGGTCACGACTTCTCTGCACCTGCGACGTTGAAGTGACCGAGACGAAAGCGATGCTCTGGTCAGTTCTGCTGGACACAGACATTGGGCTGAAGTGCCTTGAGCAGATCTGGAAAGCTTCGGGCTTCTCGGCGCTGGAACAGAGGGTTATCCCTGTGCACGGAAACACGATTATGAAGTACAGTTCTGCACGTCACTTCCGGAACTCCTGACGAGAAAAGGAGGCCACAATCCTGCAGTGAAAAGGGACAGAACCAGCTGAGCTATCTTCTAGAGCCAGGTTTATTCCAAGGAGCTGGACATCGGCTGGGAATTCCAACTAGTAAAATATGACCTGGTGTGATTAGAACCGTGAATACGCTTCCTGCTCATTTTCCCTTTTTTTAATAACTAGTTAAATCAGATCCACGCACAGGTTGTTTTAAATAAATATATTTTTACTTTGTATTTTTATATTAAGACCCTACGGATAATCCCAAAAATAAAAATTTGACGAATGGATTTGTAACGGGCCAGCACCGTCGATGACACCCCTGGGGTACGCGGCATCGAGCGCTGGGTCTGGAATGAACGCAGCTGATTGTAGATAAACTGTCGAGTGCTGGGGACACCCTGGCCTGGAGCAGCCCTTGACGCACAAGGACGCACCGGTCCCCCTGGAGAGGCTCCGGCCAGGGAGGCGCCTTCCTGTTCACCCTCTCGTGTTTGGGAGCAGAGGGTCCCGGAAGAGCCTGGCTATAACTCGACTCGGTGAGGTGGGTTTATTCCGGGTGGTGTTAAAACCCAAGTTTCCTCCACCCACGGGGTCATCCTAGACGAGAGGTGCCTTCCTGTTCACAAGACAAGCCGAGGCCGATGTCCTGGGGGTGTTTTCACGCCCCTCAATGGATGCCGGCAGGTCGAAGCCTCTGGAGACCGAGCCGTACAACACTATTTACAGAGGTTTCAGCTCGTTTTTCCTGCCACAGTGTGATATCGGCCCCTCCCCGGTGTCCGTGTGATGTGCGCCAATGCCGTGTGTCACACTGCGGCACCAAGTGAGTTGGCAGGTATGGCGCACACTCGGCTATCTACAGGTACCAAGGTCTGCCCTGGTAAAATGAAAGGGGTGCCACCCTCGCTCAGGCCGGGGGCCCACGAGGGACTTTCGGCCAAACATGGAATATTCCCTCTCTAGTAAGTGATTCTCAGCCCCCCTATAACCCCAGCCCCTCCCCCTCCCCCACCAAGCTCCAGAAGGGAAGCACAGCCTACTTTAGAAACAGCGCAGTGTAGGCCGGTCAGGAAGGAGGTGTAGGAACTGAAAGCAGAAGGGACCACGCGCTGGGCGTGAACGGGGGAGGGGAGAGGAGGGCGCAGAGTAGAAAATACAGACTGGATAGACCGGAGAAATGAACAACTGCAGACACGGAAGGAAGAGAGCAGAGAATGGAGGAGAGAGAGGGAAGGAAGAAAGAGAGGGAAGGAAGGAAGGAAGAGAGCAGAGGATGGAGGAGAGAGAGGGAAGGAAGAAAGAGGGAAGGAAGGAAGAAAGAGAGCAGAGAATGGAGGAGAGAGGGGGAAGGAAGAGAGCAGAGAATGGAGGAGAGAGGGAAGGAAGAGAGCAGAGAATGGAGGAGAGAGGGAAGGAAGAGAGCAGAGAATGGAGGAGAGAGAGGGAAGGAAGGAAGGGAAGGAAGGAAGAGAGGGAAGGAAGAGAGCAGAGAATGGAGGAGAGAGAGGGAAGGAAGGAAGAGATGGAAGGAAGGAAGAGAGCAGAGAATGGAGGAGAGAGGAAAGGAAGAAAGAGGGAAGGAAGAAAGAGCAGAGAATGGAGGAGAGAGGGAAGGAAGAGAGCAGAGAATGGAGGAGAGAGAGGGAAGGAGGGAAGAGAGGGAAGGAAGAGAGCAGAGAATGGAGGAGAGAGAGGGAAGGAGGGAAGAGAGGGAAGGAAGAGAGCAGAGAATGGAGGAGAGAGAGGGAAGGAAGGAAGAGATGGAAGGAAGGAAGAGAGCAGAGAATGGAGGAGAGAGGAAAGGAAGAAAGAGGGAAGGAAGAAAGAGCAGAGAATGGAGGAGAGAGAGGGAAGGAAGAGAGCAGAGAATGGAGGAGAGAGAGGGAAGGAAGAGAGCAGAGAATGGAGGAGAGAGAGGGAAGGAAGAGAGCAGAGAATGGAGGAGAGAGAGGGAAGATGAGAGAGGGAAGGAGGAGAGAAAGGGAAGGGAGGAAGAGAGCAGAGAATGGAGGAGAGAGAGGGAAGGAAGGAAGAGAGGAAAGGAAGAAAGAGGGAAGGAAGGAAGAAAGAGCAGAGAATGGAGGAGAGAGGGAAGGAAGAGAGCAGAGAATGGAGGAGAGAGAGGGAAGGAAGAGAGCAGAGAATGGAGGAGAGAGAGGGAAGATGAGAGAGGGAAGGAGGAGAGAAAGGGAAGGGAGGAAGAGAGGGAAGGAAGGAAGAGAGGGAAGGAAGAGCAGAGAATGGAGGAGAGAGAGGGAAGGAAGGAAGAGAGCAGGGAATGGAGGAGAGAGAAGGAAGAAAGAGAGCAGGGAATGGAGGAGAGAAAGGGAAGGAAAGAAGAGAGCAGAGAATGGAGGAGAGAGAGGGAAGGAAGAGAGCAGAGAATGGAGGAGAGAGAGGGAAGGAAGAGAGCAGAGAATGGAGGAGAGAGAGGGAAGGAAGAGAGCAGAGAATGGAGGAGAGAGGAAAGGAAGAAAGAGGGAAGGAAGGAAGAAAGAGCAGAGAATGGAGGAGAGAGGGAAGGAAGAGAGCAGAGAATGGAGGAGAGAGAGGGAAGATGAGAGAGGGAAGGAGGAGAGAAAGGGAAGGGAGGAAGAGAGGGAAGGAAGGAAGGAAGAGAGCAGAGAATGGAGGAGAGAGAGGAAAGGAAGGAAGAGGGGAAGAGAGGGAAGGAAGGAAGAGAGCAGAGAATGGAGGAGATAAAGGGAAGGGAGGATGAGAGGGAAGGAAGGAAGGAAGAGAGCAGAGAATGGAGGAGAGAGAGGAAAGGAAGGAAGAGGGGAAGAGAGGGAAGGAAGGAAGAGAGCAGAGAATGGAGGAGAGAGAGGAAAGGAAGGAAGAGGGGAAGAGAGGGAAGGAAGGAAGAGAGCAGAGAATGGAGGAGAGAGAGGAAAGGAAGGAAGAGGGGGAAGAGAGGGAGGAAAGGAAGAGAGAGGCCACTGGGAGATGTAGGTGGCGCCTCGAGAGCCCTTGCAGGGCCACTATCACCGTTTCTTTGGGGCTGTAGGGTTTACACCCTACTTGTTCTTGAAAGATGTCTGCACTCGACCTGCCCGACTGCAAATGTAAACAGGAGCGAACAATAGCCCATGTTCACGTCATATCCACACTCGTCTCTGTAGGGGGGGAGGGGGTGACTCCTGCATACTGTATCGATATGGGGGGGGGGGGGGCGGCCGGAGCACCGATATACATCTGGGGATGAAACGTTCCTTTGTGAACCTTAGAAGCCTTCACACATATGTGGCATTATATGTAGAAAGAATGCCTCTCCCGGGACAATCCCGGCTCCTCTGCCATCAAGGAAACGAGGGGGGGGGTACTCATGGATCAATGGAGTTGGGGCTGAGGCTCGTGACTCCATATCTTACTCATCCGAACTCCGCTTTACCCATCGCTACCATCTTCAATGCAGGCAGCGAGGACTGGGCGGGAATCTCTCCTAGCGCCTCGAGAAGCGCCACGCAGACTGCTCAGCAATGTTTGCAAGTTACAACCTTCCGTTTAGCTGCCCCTTTGGTGTTGTCCGTCTCCACATCCACCCATGTGCATCCCTACCGCCCTCCCGCCCCCACACCGTCTCTGGCGCCTGGACCCCGGTGGAGGGGAGTGTATCTGTCTAAGTCTCCACAACCACCCATGTGCCCCCTCCCGCCCCCACACCTGTCCCCGGTGGAGGCGAGTGTACCTGGCTCCGTCTCCACAACCACCCATGTGCCCCCCCTCCCGCCCCCACACCTGTCCCCGGTGGAGGCGAGTGTACCTGGCTCCGTCTCCACAGCCATCCATGTGCCCCCTCCCGCCCCACACCTGTCCCCGATGGACAGTGACACCCAAAGCGGTGGACAGTGACACCCAAAGCGGTGGACAGCGACACCCAAAGGGATGTAGACCACAAAGCAATGGACAGGGGCACCCAAAATGATGGACAGGGGCACCAAAAGCGTTGCAGACCCCCAAAGCGACGCAGAGCCCAAAGGGATAAGGAGGGACAACCAAAGCGACGCAGACCCCAAAGCTGCGCAGAGCCTAAAACGACGGACCGGGTCACTCAAAGCGACGCAGAGCCCTAAAGGAAAGGATAGAGACCCCCAAAGCGACGCAGAGCCCACAGTGATTGTTATGTCGTGGGCCCTAGGCCCACATGATGTTCAATGACTGACACAGACACCGTGGCTACCGTTAGTTAACTGGCCACGAGCACGTGCACTCGGGCCCCTTTATTAGCCGGGTCACCTGACTGGTGACGTCCGTGTTGGATGGGTGAGGGGGTGTGTGTGGGCCAGCCCTCGGGGGAGTGGCTGGCAGAAAACACTAGACTGTGTCCAGCAGGACACAACATTCCTCCCAAATTTTAATAAAACGAAAAACAACAAACAAAAGTCCAACCTATGGGAAGGAATGAGAAAAACAACTAAAATAATGGAAGTCCCACAGTTCAGAGATGTAGTTCGCAGGACACCGGTGGACAGGTGCAGCTGGGAGCACCCGGACGTCTTTGCACATGTCCATACTTTAACCAGGTATATCTGGGGATGAACACGATGCTGCTGAAATCCGGACCTTTCAGCTTCGCCTCAGTTGAGGGATGGTCCACCTACGTGATGTTCATCGGTCCAGCGTACTCTTGCTGTGAGGCAATCAGTGTCTTATTGTTCAAACAAGGGTGCATCAGGAGCGTATAGATGAGTCCACTGTAACACACCAGACGATTGCGTCGCTTGATCCTTTGACGACAGTCTTGGCCTTCTGTGACCTGTTGAGATTCTCGGTTGGATGGCCTGGGTACTTCCTGGAATCCATTGGTGGGGCACAGTACAGACCATCTCTCATGCTCTGGGAGGCCCCTTGGATGAGTTGCCCCGGGACTGCATATGGGCTCTGACTCTGGAGCCACTGCCTCGTCACTCGTGCAAACTTCAGGGGTGGATGTGTGTTGGATGGCCTGGGTACTTCCTGGAATCCATTGGTGGGGCACAGTACAGACCATCTCTCATGCTCTGGGAGGCCCCTTGGATGAGTTGCCCCGGGACTGCATATGGGCTCTGACTCTGGAGCCACTGCCTCGTCACTCGTGCAAACTTCAGGGGTGGATGTGTCCTGGCCAGAAACATGCTCTCGCTACCAGGATCAGGACATGCGCTGGTTCAACAGATGGTCACTGTATTTTCGGATCGTCGCTGGTTCTGGCAAATGGTGTGGGACTCCAGTTATTGGTCTTGACGCGCCAAGGATGGCAGTGATGCACATGACAGATGATGGAGTGGCTGCCATAAGACGACTTGCACCACATCTGGTGATAGCTGGCAGTGAATAGGGATGACTGTCGAATCTTTGCAGTCATGATACTCGCCGGACACTTGGTGCAGCTCTTCTGATTTGGCATTTGTGTAAGTAGAACAGGGATGCCCTTTTCTTTAAGCAGCCGGCGACAGGTGGATGACGGTCGCTATGAAGAATGATGTCACCCCACCCCAGTGGCTGTCGTATCTTAGAAGGTGCACTCAGGTGATCGTGCGAGTACTTGTTCTAGTCCCCTTTTGTTGATTCCCACTGTTCACTTGTTGTCGTCCGTTTTCCTGGAATAGGACTTTCACTGTCCTATATCTCGCCACTCCTTATCTTCTCTAGAATGTGTCAACAGACCACGTAATGCAGGTCGCTTCTTGCTGCAGTGGCATCTTGCTGCAATGACATCGTGTTGCAGTGGCATCGTGTTGCAGTAGCGTCATGCTGCAATGGCATCGTGTTGCAGTAGCATCATGCTGCAAAGGCATCGTGTTGCAGTAGCATCATGCTGCAAAGGCATCGTGTTGCAGTAGCATCGTGCTGCAATGGCATCGTGTTGCAGTGCAAGTCGCTTCTACACCTGTGCTTCTCAGGTGCGTCAGCCATTTCAGGAACGGCAGTGGAGGTAGGTGAGTTTTGATGGATCCGTTGTGTAAGACCTTCCATACCCTTCCTCTCCTTGACAGAGTATTCCAGCTGTACTTTCGGATCGCTTGGGAGGTATGTATCTCCCTTCTCTTGCGTCAGTAGTGGTGACGTGCCACTCGGAGTGCTGGACTCTCCTCCCGCCTGCACCGGACTGTTGCACACCACAGTCTTAAGGCAGTATTGGGGGCACTCCCTGAATAATCTCTGGCTCACTGCTGGGCGACGTTGGTGCAGGTGGGGTGATTACGATCTCTCTTCCTCCTGCTTTCGGGCCACACAGGGCCCCTATCCCTTCTGGGAATTCCCTTGGTGCTTTACAGATGGCGGGTAATCGCCCTTCCGTCTCCTCTTTTCCTTGCCTCTGCTCTGGCAGCAGTGGCGCTGTAATATATCAGCCAGGTTCTCTTTACTGCGATGGGACTATTCACCGCAAGTTGGCGTGCAAATGCTCGCATTTCTCATTAGAGCTTGTCACTGTTGTGTGGCTTCTTCTCTCGGTTCACTACACTTTCAGCTCTCCAGGGTAGGTAATTCTCTGACTGAAGACATTGGTAGTGGCATCAGGGTGGCTCTGTGTGCATGGCAGCAGGGTGTCTCTCTCTCCTGGTCGGGGGTCTCTCTCTCTCCACCGGCCTGGGGGTCTCTTCTCTCTCCACCAGCCTGGGGGGTCTCTTCTTCTCTCTCCACCGGCCTGGGGGGTCTCTCACTCTCTCCACCGGCCTGGGGGGGTCTCTCACTCTCTCCACCAGCCTGGGGGGGTCTCTTCTTCTCTCTCCACCAGCCTGGGGGGTCTCTTCTTCTCTCTCCACCAGCCTGGGGGGTCTCTTCTTCTCTCTCCACCAGCCTGGGGGGTCTCTCACTCTCTCCACCGGCCTGGGGGGTCTCTCACTCTCTCCACCGGCCTGGGGGGTCTCTCACTCTCTCCACCGGCCTGGGGGTCTCTTCTTCTCTCCACCGGCCTGGGGGGTCTCTCACTCTCTCCACCGGCCTGGGGGGTCTCTCACTCTGCATCAGTTTCTTTTTTGTCAACCTGACATGCAGTCCATGGGGCAGGTGGCACCATTCTGATCCATCTATTGCTGTGATGTCTTGACCATTGCTTAGTTCCTCCCACTCTGTCCTCTCCTTATGGTTGGCTGGGGTGAGTACAGTGGGTGTGGGCGCTTTTCGTTTTAGGTGCAGTGTTGTGTTACTTCATGCACTCACTGTGTGGCTGCGTACGTGCTTGGCGCTGTGTTTCTGTGCTCCTGGCGCCTAACTGCGCCTTATCTCTTCAGCCTTAGAGCTGTGTAGTTTCTTGGCACCACTTTGGCATGGCGGCTTTCCTGCACAATCACTTTATGCCCTTGTCAGCCCTCACTGTGTTCCTGGTGCAACAACCAGTTCTGTGCTGCTGCTGGCACTGGTTGTGTCCTCTAACGTATTATGATTGTTATATGTTTTATTTGTTTTTCACACATGGATGACATTCTTCCCTGGCACTTAGTGCATGCTGCAGAAATTGGTTCCCTTTTCTTGTATGCTTTCAATGTGATTTTTTTTTTTTAGCCGCGGTAGCGCAAAACGGCCACTAGATGGCGCTACCGGGCAAATTCTGGCTGACTGCGGTCGTTTTCCTTCGTTCTGGAACCCCGCTCAGTTCCGTTATGCTGCCGTTTGTTCTGTACTCCCGGGCTTCGATGGGGCACAGGAGTGGAGGGCAGGCACCTCGTGGTGGGTGCTGCCTTCTCTACAGCCCCGATGCCCACCAATCTGCAGACACACCTGGACGTCCCTGGGCCTCTGCGAACGGCACCAGCAGTCCTCGTGGCTCCACGGCCACTCTATGCTGCGGTAAGATTTCTCTAAATTTCTTTTTATTCTTTCTGCACACATTTGAATGGGCCTTCCATCTCGGGTTAGTCCCACGCCCAGCAGCCCTCGTGTGCTTCGGCACTTTTAATTGACGGCCGCCTGGTCAGAGTTTGCATTTACGGTGCTCTGATCGCCTGGTGGGGGGAACACGGTCTCTTCCTTACTCCACCCCACCGCCGCAGCCTCGCAGTTCACACGCTGCGCGGGGGGGGGGTGCGGGAGTTTGGCGCAGCTGCCGGTATGGGGCATTGTTTGTCTCCTTCGAGGGGTGACATAGCAGGCTACCGCTTCGCTTCAATGCCCCCGATGTCCCGCAGCCAGGGCTCACCTTACACCCGCGGAATTGCAGGCGGATCAAATGCAGGATGTGCCCCCGCTCCGCTCGATTGCACTGCGGCCAGCCTTCCTCTCTGCAGTTCTCGCTGGACACGGCTGTGCACCGGTGTTTGTCAGGTCAGCAACGGGCGGCTGCCGCTTCCTTTGCGGGGCTCCATAAACACCCAGCACGTGTCGCCATCTCGGGCTCACCTTGTCCCGATCGCCCGACAGGCTCACTTCTTCTTCGGGGCACGTCTCAGCAGTCCGGTCTCGCCCGTGCTCATTCTGTGTTCATGGGGCTTTACCTCACACCGGCGGTAGGAGCTGCAGGCTCGTCATGTGCAGGGGGGTCAGCAGGCTCGTCATGCACGGGGTGGGCTCCCACCACCTCAACTTCACCGTGGGGCCCTTCACACGCCCCTCGGACGCTTCGATGATTTAATCACCTGCTTCAGGGTCTGCCCTCTCCAAGGGCGATGCACATTCCCCCTTCTCCCCCGGGAACAGGGCGGCTGCACACGCGGGATAGACCCTCTCGTCGCCAAATGTTATGTCGTGGGCCCTAGGCCCACATGATGTTCAATGACTGACACAGACACCGTGGCTACCGTTAGTTAACTGGCCACGAGCACGTGCACTCGGGCCCCTTTATTAGCCGGGTCACCTGACTGGTGACGTCCGTGTTGGATGGGTGAGGGGGTGTGTGTGGGCCAGCCCTCGGGGGAGTGGCTGGCAGAAAACACTAGACTGTGTCCAGCAGGACACAACAGTGATAAGCAGGCAAAATCTAAGTTACGCAGACCTCCAAAGCGACGCAGAGCCTAAAACGACAGGCCGGTCACTCAAACGACACAGAGCCCTAAAGGAATGGATAGAGACTCCCAAAGCTGCGCAGAGCCGGAAACGACTGGCCGGTCACTCAAAGCGACGAAGAGCCCGAAAGTGATGGACAGGGTCACCCAAAGCGATGGACAGGGACGCCCAAAGCGACGGAGAGACCAAAACGATGGACAGGCAACCATACCCAAAGTGATAGGCAGCCACCCCTCAAAATGATGCAGACCCCTAAGGGAAGATAAGGGCCGCGTGGTTCCTGACTGTGCCCCCTTCACAGCAGCACGGGGAGACCATGCAGCCTTACGGTTAGAACGGTCGACCTCGAATATGGGGAACCCGGACAATGCTCAACATCCTGTGATTCTGGGCAAATCACAATCTTCCCGCTCCTAACAAAAGCATGAATGTGTCCATCTGTGACGAAACTGGCGCTCATGTAAAGCGCTCCGATACCTGTTGGCTCGGGTCTAGTTTGCGCTATATAAAACTGTGAAATAAAATAAAAATTCATTTTCTCGGCCTCCTACACATTTTCCACTCTCCCTGGTAGACGTCGCTTAGCCCCCGTTTACACCATCGCACTATTGTGCCCATGCCTGAGTGGCGTGTTGAGGCAACGACACCGGCAGCATGAGGTTCCGAGGTACTGCACACGGGAGCCAAAGGGCCCATGTCACACGGGCCACCTCCCAGGCATCTTGGCGGCAGCACTCTGCATTCCGGGGGCGGTAGCGCCACTGTTCCCTTCACAAGTGCGGAACTACATGTCCCAACATGCAGAGCGCTTCGGGCTGAAACCTAGGAGTGGCTGAAAGGTGACTTGTGGCGCCAGACACTTGACAGCACCGCCGAAAGCAGAACAGACTTTCTATATGTCGCACATCCCGAGAGGATGCGTCACTGTGCACTAATAAAACCCCAGGGTTAAGAAACGGGTCTCTAGCGTCACTAGGCACCGAAGCGGTTTCAAAGCGCTACAACTGAAGATGTCCCGAGGAGGGCGCAGACTGGGCTGCGGTGGCCAACACGTGACAGGCTGCAGCCTGTCTCTCCATGGAGGGGGAGGGAGGTCTCTCCATGGAGGGGGAGGGAGAGGAGTTCAAAGGAAGGGGCGACGCGCCTCTTAATCGGCGACTTAAGTGGAAGGAAAGCAAAACAAGCCACCCCCCAGCACCGACCCCCCAGGCTGGGGATGGAGCCTCCGGCGGAATAAGTGGCATGCCAAGGAGGCAGGGAGCGTGAAGGGACGGGGCCGACTGATGAGAGAGGGGAGGGGGCTCAGTATCACCAGAGAAGGGCGAGGATCCACGCACCTGAGAGGTGCCCCTCGCCAGCGAGGAGAGGCGACATCCGAGGCCAGGAGAGCGTGTGAACACACTCAACCTCCAACACAGAGGAGAGGGAGTGACCAGGACACCTTCATGCATGGGGAGGGGAGGGACTAACCTCACACTCAACCAAGACACCCCTCCAACACAGAGGAGAGGGAGTGACCAGGACACCCCTCTAACACAGGGGAGAGGGAGTGACCAGGACACACCTCCAACACAGAGGAGAGGGAGTGACCAGGACACACCTCTAACACAGGGGAGAGGGAGTGACCAGGACACACCTCCAACACAGAGGAGAGGGAGTGACCAGGACACCCCTCCAACACAGAGGAGAGGGAGTGACCAGGACACACCTCCAACACATTAGACAGGGAGTGACCAGCACACACCTCCAACACAGGGGAGAGGGAGTGACCAGGACCCACCTCCAACACAGAGGAGAGGGAGTGACCAGGACACACCTTCATGAGGAGGGGAGTGACTAGGACACACCTTCATGCATGGGGAGGGGAGTGACTTACACCTGACCAGGACACCCCTCCAACACAGAGGAGAGGGAGTGACCAGGACACACCTTCATGCATGGGGAGGGGAGGGACTAACCTCACACTCAACCAAGACACACCTCCAACACAGAAGACAGGGAGTGACCAGCACACACCTCCAACACACGGGAGAGGGAGTGACCAGGACACACCTTCATGGGGAGGGGAGTGACTAACCTCACACTCAACCAAGACACACCTCCAACACAGAGGAGAGGGAGTGACCAGGACACACCTCCAACACAGAAGACAGGGAGTGACCAGGACACACCTCCAACACAGAGGAGAGGGAGTGACCAGGACACACCTCCAACACAGAGGAGAGGGAGTGACCAGGACACACCTCCAACACAGAAGACAGGGAGTGACCAGGACACACCTCCAACACAGAGGAGAGGGAGTGACCAGGACACACCTCCAACACAGAGGAGAGGGCGTGACCAGAACACACCTTCATGGGGAGGGGAGTGCCTAACCTCACACTCAACCAAGACACACCTCCAACACAGAGGAGAGGGAGTGACCAGGACACACCTTCAACACAGGGGAGAGGGAGTGACCAGGACCCACCTCCAACACAGAGGAGAGGCAGTGACCAGGACACACCTTCATGGGGAGGGGAGTGACTAACCTCACACTCAACCAAGACACACCTCCAACACAGAGGAGAGGGAGTGATCAGGACACCCCTCCAACACAGAAGAGAGGGCGTGACCAGAACACACCTTCATGGGGAGGGGAGTGACTAACCTCACAGCTGACCAGGACACACCTTCATGGGGAGGGGAGTGACTTACACCTGACCAAGACACCCCTTCAACACAGAGGAGAGGGAGTGACCAGGACACACCTTCATGGGGAGGGGAGTGACTAACCTCACACTCAACCAAGACACACCTCCAACACAGAGGAGAGGGAGTGACCAGCACACACCTTCATGAGGAGGGGAGTGACTAACCTCACACTCAACCAAGACACACCTCCAACACAGAGGAGAGGGAGTGACCAGGACACACCTCCAACACAGGGGAGAGGGAGTGACCAGGACACACCTTCAACACAGGGGAGAGGGAGTGACCAGGACACACCTTCAACACAGAAGAGAGGGCGTGACCAGGACACACCTTCATGGGGAGGGGAGTGCCTAACCTCACACTCAACCAAGACACCTCCAACACAGAGGAGAGGGAGTGACCAGGACACACCTCCAACACAGGGGAGAGGGAGTGACCACGACACACCTCCAACACAGAAGACAGGGAGTGACCAGCACACACCTCCAACACAGAGGAGAGGCAGTGACCAGGACCCACCTATAACACAGAGGAGAGGGAGTGACCAGGACACCTTCAACACAGAAGACAGGGAGTGACCAGGACACACCTCCAACACAGAAGACAGGGAGTGACCAGCACACACCACTAACAAAGAGGAGAGGGAGTGACCAGCACACACCTTCATAGGGAGGGGAGTGACTAACCTCACACCTGACCAGGACACCCCTCCAACACAGAGGAGAGGGAGTGACCAGGACACTCCTCCAACACAGAAGACAGGGAGTGACCAGGACACACCTTCATGGGGAGGGGAGTGACTTACACCTGACCAGGACACCCCTCCAACACAGAAGAGAGGGAGTGACTAACCTCACACTCAACTAGGACAGCCCTCCAACACAGAGGAGAGGGAGTGACCAGGACACACCTTCATGAGGAGGGGAGTGACTAACCTCACACCTGACCAGGACAGCCCTCCAACACAGAGGAGAGGGAGTGACCAGGACACACCTTCATGGGGAGGGGAGTGACTAACCTCACACCTGACCAGGACACACCCTCATGGGGAGGGGAGTGACTTACACCTGACCAGGACACCCCTCCAACACAGAGGAGAGGGAGTGACCAGGACACACCTTCATGCATGGGGAGGGGAGTGACTAACCTCACACCTGACCAGGACACACCTCTAACACAGAGGAGAGGGAGTGACCAGCACACACCTCCAACACAGGGGAGAGGGAGTGACCAGGACCCACCTCCAACACAGAGGAGAGGGAGTGACCAGGACACACCTTCATGCATGGGGAGGGACTAACCTCACACTCAACCAAGACACCTCCAACACAGAAGACAGGGAGTGACCAGCACACACCTCCAACACAGGGGAGAGGGAGTGACCAGCACACACCTCCAACACAGGGGAGAGGGAGTGACCAGGACACACCTTCAACACAGAGGAGAGGGAGTGACCAGGACACACCTTCATGAAGGGGGGAGTGATTAACCTCACACCTGACCAGGACAGCCCTCCAACACAGGGGAGAGGGAGTGACCACGACACACCTCCAACACAGAAGACAGGGAGTGACCAGCACACACCTCCAACACAGAGGAGAGGCAGTGACCAGGACCCACCTATAACACAGAGGAGAGGGAGTGACCAGGACACCTTCAACACAGAAGACAGGGAGTGACCAGGACACACCTCCAACACAGAAGACAGGGAGTGACCAGCACACACCACTAACAAAGAGGAGAGGGAGTGACCAGCACACACCTTCATAGGGAGGGGAGTGACTAACCTCACACCTGACCAGGACACCCCTCCAACACAGAGGAGAGGGAGTGACCAGGACACTCCTCCAACACAGAAGACAGGGAGTGACCAGGACACACCTTCATGGGGAGGGGAGTGACTTACACCTGACCAGGACACCCCTCCAACACAGAAGAGAGGGAGTGACTAACCTCACACTCAACTAGGACAGCCCTCCAACACAGAGGAGAGGGAGTGACCAGGACACACCTTCATGAGGAGGGGAGTGACTAACCTCACACCTGACCAGGACAGCCCTCCAACACAGAGGAGAGGGAGTGACCAGGACACACCTTCATGGGGAGGGGAGTGACTAACCTCACACCTGACCAGGACACACCCTCATGGGGAGGGGAGTGACTTACACCTGACCAGGACACCCCTCCAACACAGAGGAGAGGGAGTGACCAGGACACACCTTCATGCATGGGGAGGGGAGTGACTAACCTCACACCTGACCAGGACACACCTCTAACACAGAGGAGAGGGAGTGACCAGCACACACCTCCAACACAGGGGAGAGGGAGTGACCAGGACCCACCTCCAACACAGAGGAGAGGGAGTGACCAGGACACACCTTCATGCATGGGGAGGGACTAACCTCACACTCAACCAAGACACCTCCAACACAGAAGACAGGGAGTGACCAGCACACACCTCCAACACAGGGGAGAGGGAGTGACCAGCACACACCTCCAACACAGGGGAGAGGGAGTGACCAGGACACACCTTCAACACAGAGGAGAGGGAGTGACCAGGACACACCTTCATGAAGGGGGGAGTGATTAACCTCACACCTGACCAGGACAGCCCTCCAACACAGAGGAGAGGGAGTGACCAGGACACCTCCAACACAGAGGAGAGGGAGTGACCAGGACACACCTTCATGGGGAGGGGAGTGCCTAACCTCACACTCAACCAAGACACACCTCCAACACAGAGGAGAGGGAGTGACCAGGACCCACCTCCAACACACAGGAGAGGGAGTGACCAGGACACACCTTCATGAGGAGGGGAGTGACTAACCTCACACCTGACCAGGACAGCCCCCCAACACAGAAGAGAGGGAGTGACCAGGACACCCCTCCAACACAAGAGAGGGAGTGACCAGGACACCCCTCCAACACAGGGGAGAGGGAGTGACCAGGACACACCTTCAACACAGAAGACAGGGAGTGACCAGGACACCCCTCCAACACAGAAGACAGGGGGTGACCAGGACACACCTCCAACACAGAGGAGAGGGAGTGACCAGCACACACCTCCAACACAGAGGAGAGGGAGTGACCAGCACACACCTCCAACACAGAGGAGAGGGAGTGACCAGCACACACCTCCAACACAGAGGAGAGGGAGTGACCAGGACACCCCTCCAACACAGAGGAGAGGGAGTGACCAGGACACACCTCCAACACAGAGGAGAGGGAGTAACCAGGACACACCTTCATGGGGAGGGACTAACCTCACACCTGACCAGGACACCCCTCCAACACAGGGGAGAGGGAGTGGCCAGGACACCTTCAGTGGGGAGGGGAGAGAGTGACGTCACACATGAGCAAGGCACACCATCTGTAGGGAGAGAGTGACGTTACACCTGGGACCAGGGCGAGAGTAACCTCACACCTGAGACCAGGACACGCCTTCACCATGGCACAGTCAAATTCTGCTGACAATGCCCTCAATTTATGTAAATCTATACCTTTGGCCTTGCAGGCAAACCCGCAGGTGCAGGCATTACACCGCCAGAAACGCCTTTGTCACCGCAGCACTGAACACCGGGACCGGAAAAAAAATAAGAAAAATAAAGTAAAACAGGTCAGACTTCCTGCAGCGGCTTCCATTTCGAAATGTGGGATGCTGGCGAGAGGCCAGGTGCAGAATGGGAACGGAGAATTAGTTCACCCCGCGGGGTTCTCCATGTAATCGCTATTTAATGTATGTAAACAATACACGTATCTCCCTTCAGGGACAGGCAGGTGAGCCAGGCATATGCAACTTCACAGTAAGACAGCCGGGGTTAGACAGGCTATCTTATTCCCAGACCTACACGTGCATTCTGGGAATCGTAGTCTTCGTTTCCATCAAAGGAAGCAGTTGGATTAACACACCTGAAAACGATGATTTGAAGAAATAAAGCCCGGGCTGGGACCATGGAATCCAGTGGACATGGGGCGAGCTGGTACCCCGAGACGGAGGGCAGGAGAAGGGTGCCCTTCCGCCCCATAGAGAGAGGGGGTCATGGGTACAGAACTGGGGCGGAGGGACCTCAGTGCCGCGTGTGCACTCTTAGGAAGACGGGTTACACGCACATAATGTGAAGGGAGAGGTACCCGGACAGAATGTGAAGAGGGGGTACACGCACATAATGTGAAAGGGGAGGTACCCGTACAGAATGTGAAGGGGGGATACACGCACAAAATGTGAGGGGCCCCTCGCACAGAATGGGAGGGGGAGGGGACTGACGCCAGGTGTTTTTTCGAATCTGCCACAAGCGGTCTTTTTACCACCCGTGTCTGACGCTTCGGCCCCTGCTCGGTTTCTATTCGTGCCCTGGGGCTGCTCCCCGCCCCCTTCTCTTAAAACATGCCACGGTGGCCAGAGAGCACCGTGTTCGTAGCCTTAAGAAAATGATCAGCTATTAGGATACGCGGTGTGTAATCTGGAGGGGTCCCTGAATGGAATAACTCGGAAACCCCTCGTGTTCACCGCGCGCGCGCAGCAGCTGTGAAGGGCGGGCTGCTGGGGACTGAAACTAGTCGCTCCCTATCCCGTTAGACTCCGATAACTACTTTATCTATTTGTGTTTTGAATGATGTGAATTCTTGCATAATTGCTTTTGTAATAGTAGGTCTCGTAGTCCATCTAGCACCGTATTCATACTTGCCCCAGTCCCGTTTATACGCCTTTTAACTACATATATTAATTTACTTCAGGGACATTTTAGTTATCTGTGTGGAAAGCCTGCTTTTTTTTTTTTTTTAGACATCAGGGTAACGATAAGCGCCGGTTTAGTCACTTTTATCTAACATAGATTAGTGTTTGGTATCCCGACTAAAATCTCTAGGAAAGAAAGTTGAAGGAAGCAGAGGGTACGGAGCGCGAAGAGTCGCGGCTGTACTAGTTGTATGACATACCCGCTCTTTATCTATTTTACTTTTTATTCATTCTGTATTTTTAAACTGTGTAATTTTGTTTATGGTTTTAATGGATTAATAAACTAACATTAACCCCCCCCCCCCCCAAAAAAAACCCCGAAAGTTTTAAGACGGCGTCTCAGCGCCGTCTGACAGTAATAAGCCCCCACTCTTCAGGGTGGTAGTGGCTCAAACACTTGGGGCCCCAGGGCAGTAACCCCCCCCCCCCCCCCCCCCTCGTGTACCGGGTTTATCCACATTCACTGTCTCTCTCGTATCCGTCCGCGACCCCCTTTGACCTGGCCCGCAAAGAATGTGTGGTGTGAAGGAGACCCCCCCCCCCCCCCCCCCCCCGGCCCTGAAACTGTCCCAGGTCAGACATAATCCTTCTGGCGCGAAGGTGAGGATTCCAGACGAGGAGACACAATACTTCCTATGAGGCAGCAAGAACCGGACCCCGCAGAGCAGGTGAGGCCACATGTGCTGAGACCACATGCCACCCAGGGACCTCAGAACACAACCTAGGTTTGGGCTGCCCAGCGTCGGAGTTCAACAGGTGGGACTATCTGTTGCCTCCAAAACTGGACACAGTACTCCAGATGTGCCCCCCAGAGAGGGCAAACTACCGAGATGGGACGCTAGAACTTGGCCGAATCCATGGATGGACCTTGGAGAAGGGCACACACTGTGCCATGGAGGGCCTCTGGCGTGGACCCCCCACTTCAAACAAGGCAGCAGCAACTTCACACGGTTTTCCACACGAATGCCACAGAGATGGCACAAACATCACACGGTAAACCACATGACTGCCACAGGGATGGTATAAACTTCACAGTGTGGTCCACAGGAGTGCCACAGGGATGGTATAAACTTCACAGTGTGGTCCACAGGAGTGCCACAGGCATGGTATAAATTTCACAACATGGTCCATAGGAGTGCGACAGGGATGGTATAAACTTCACACGGTGGTCCACATGAGTGCCACAGGGATGGTATAAACTTCACACAGTGGTTCACATGAGTGCCATAGGGATGATATAAACTTCACACGGTGGTCCACAGGAGTGCCACGGGCATGGTATAAATTTCACAATGTGAGCCATAGGAGTGCCACAGGCATGGTCTAAACCTCACACGGTGGTCCACATGAGTGCCATAGGGATGATATAAACTTCACACGGTGGTCCACATGAGTGCCATAGGGATGATATAAACTTCACACGGTGGTCCACAGGAGTGCCACGGGCATGGTATAAATTTCACAATGTGAGCCATAGGAGTGCCACAGGCATGGTCTAAACCTCACACGGTGGTCCACATGAGTGCCATAGGGATAATATAAACTTCACACGGTGGTCCACATGAGTGCCATAGGGATGATATAAACTTCACACGGTGGTCCACAGGAGTGCCACCGGGATGGTATAAATTTCACAACGTCGGTCATAGGAGTGCCACAGGGATGGTATAAACTTTTGTTCCAATTGGATTTCTACTCTCCCTCTGCGAACGTTGTTCTCAGACATTATTGCGGAGTTGTTTGATTCTAGCCTTCACTCCTTCGTGGCTGCCTGTCTCCCCTGCCGCCTTCGTCACCTGAGGCCGCAGCAGGGGGAAACTACAGGCCCCAGCATCCTCCCTGGCTCCGCCCATTTCTGCCGGAGAACGCGCCCGGAGGCGCTACTTTTACCGAGGCTCCCTCCGCGTCGCGGGACACGCGCGGGCGACGCCGGGCTGAGCCCGGCAGAGGGCGGGCCGTCTGTGGCCGTCCGAGGTCGAACAAGGTCGGGTTGGGCCACCCTCTTTGCATCTAGCTGCAGTCCTGTGGATAAGTACATTATTATTCCATTTTCTGTTGGCGATTGTGGGACTGTGCTGTGTGCCTTGGGACCTGATCTGGACAGAGTACTTGATTGCAAATGTCAACTCGCTCCGGTAAAAGTTTGAGGGGGGGGAGGGCAGGGTGATTGGGGGGGGGGGGCGTATGATTGGCACCATGGATCGTTTTATTACACGTGTGGCCAACGTAATTGACAAGGAAATTGGCATGGCCGAGCGCCGCTTGTCGCGAGGGCCTCATAGTAGTCGACGCTCATCGCTGGGTTCATTAGCATTGGTGCCTTCACCTGAACGTGGCCAGGAGCCCCCTTCCCTTGTCCCCTTTCCCCTGGATGATCTTGAAGTGCTGACAGATGCAGTGCTCCAAGCTGAATCTAACTTGGTCATAGATACAGCTACTAACGAGGCGGACACCTTGCTTTTGCCCTTGGCCAGTCTTCCCACCCACGCAAAAACAAATGTTGTTCCAGCCTTAGTGGTACAGACAGAAATTCACCCTGCCCCTATTAAAAGGAAAAGGCTGCTCACCCCGCAGAAAGGCAATCTGGCTAAAGTTTTTAAGCGGCCCAGGCGGATTGGCACCAGGTCGGGTGGGGCGAAAGTGGGGCGAGATTTCTGCCCACCGCAGGGAGCTTTAGAGATGGGTATTTCAGGTGGGATATTGAATACTGGTTGTGGAGTACCGCTCCGAAACTCTTTAACACAACCACCTTCTGATTCCCTACTTGTTAACAATTTAGAGAAAATGATGAAATCCTTACTTCTCCCTGTGCTGGACAAAATCGAGGGCCTCTCACAGCGGGTGGACAAAATGGAGCAGGTAACCCTGGACAATTTTTTCTCGCTAAAATCATTTATTAAACTACAGCTGAGAAATAGGGAGGATGGCCAAGGGAGAGGGAATACTAGTAGGGAGTCATCTTTAGTGCCTCAAAGCTTAGTCTCTCCAATAGACACCACAGCAGTTGTACTCGAGGCGCCTGCTTGTGCCCCACAGCCTACTTTTACAACTGCAAGGGTGGGAAGGAAGCCTGGCCTGTCGGCAACTGAATCTGCAGTTAAAACCAAGCCTACTAAAACCACCAATATTACGTCAGGCAAAATGAAGACTTGCTCCGTAGCCTCTGGTATTGCTCCCAAAGATAATTCCACTACCCCTGCTATTAGGCCTGTGGCTTCAAGCCCATCTAAGATCCTAAACCCTGAAGAATTAAATCCTGCAAAAGCTGGTTCACATTCGTTAAGCGAAGGATTAAGCGAGGGAAGGGCGACTAATGTCAACCTCCCCCCTGCCTGCCAGCCTTATGTAGCTGTCTTGACCGGGGTGCCAGTGCTTGGTCCGGGCAAGCGGGAGACCTTTGAGGACCTATACAATAAGACTCTTTTTTGGCTCAAAGAAAATAGGCCTTTGCCTAAACCCTTGGGGGGTCGGATTATACATGTTAGGAGAGTTGGTTGGATTGGTCCTCAGCAAAAAACCATAAACGGCGACTGTATTATCGTAAATTTCGACGACCCAAGAGTGGCTAGTTATGTTTGCAGTAGGCCTCAGAGGGTGTATAGTGCACCCGTCAGTGGGGGCCAAATTGATACATACGATCTTAGTTATTTTTATTCCCCAAACTTGTCTGGGAAGACAGCTGGTTTCTATGGGCGGGAGGAGAGAGGCGGCAGACAGTTCTATGGACCCCTACTCCACCCTAGCTTCTCTGTCAAGCCTCCATACCAGTCACGAGATTGGCCTCTCCAACATTATTGACTTACCACCAGCCCAACAAGGGAAATATATACTGAGGGAATAGAGGAGCTACTACGCATTAGTCAATTGACTGGTGCGGAATTGGCGAGGCCACCCGTTTATACTCTAGCTAATATAAATCCCCCTAGGGAGCAATTGCATTCACCTCTGCTATATTCAAAAACGCTAGTCCCATCCTCCCAAACCAAGGCTGCTCTGAAGGAGGTTATCACAACTATAGAGACCTTGTCGCTGCCGGCCATTGAGACAACTCCAACTACTGCTAGCCCCCCCCTTGTTAGTAATATGGAGTTAGGGCGGGAAGAGGGAGGCAGTGTCTCATTGAAGGTTGTTAGCTGGAATATAGCAGGTCTTGGACGGAATTTGGGTATACCAGATTGGAATGCCTTGATCGAATCGTTTGGGATCTGTCTATTCCAGGAGACCTGGTCTCTGGAACCTCAACACAAGATGGGTTATACCACCTATTCTGTCCCTGCCATACGCCCTAAGGGAGGGAAAGGCCGTCCTTCGGGAGGGCTGACAATTTGGGTGAATATTTCCTTGCGTTACTCTATCAAATCTATTACCACTAAGTCTCCTGATCTCCAAAGGCTAATAGTTAGAGGCCCTTGCGGAGGGAAAGTACTTGAAATTCTTAATATCTATATTAGAGGAGCACGGGGGGGTTCTTCTATGTTATCCTCAACTGGCATTGACGAGGAACTCAGAAATATCAAATCTGATGCCTATATCTTGCTAGCGGGGGATTTTAATTGCACGTATGAACCCCTTGCTGCGGATGATGTGCTGGGCAATAGAGAAGACGACACTAGGAGAGGCATTCCAATATTGCAACTTCCACCTATTAGGAGATGGAATCAAGGTGCTATTGATCTCAATGCACTTTGTATGGAGTATAACGTTAGAGCCACTAATGGCAGATCCAACTCAGACCTAATGGGGGCCCACACGTTCAACAGAGTAGGGCATTCCTCACGGATTGACTACATTCTGCTGAACTACTGTTTGTGGCCCTATTTGTTGGATATGGTGGTCTTGCCGTCTACTGACAGTGACCATAATCCATTGTCACTATCCCTGTGCCCCTTCTGGTTGGGCCACTCCCCTCCTCGAATCCCGCATATGTGGAGAGCTACCCATGAAGTATGCCCCTCAAATTGTGGTAGGCGCCTAAAATGGAATCATTTTGCTGCCAGGGAGTGCAAGATTCAGGAGGTAAAGTTAATAATGTCCAATATTCCCCATCGCCTAGATTCTCCCCCTGCTAGTGCACAGGAGATCTCATTATTGTTCGACCAAATCACGCATGCACTAGGCGATTTATTCTTAGTCCCCAATGTGGGAAAGAGACGTAATTCAAGAGGCGCCACAAAGGGCAACGTCGGGAGGTTTACTCCTGTTTGCCGAGAGGCCAAAAGGGAACTAATCAAGGCGGTTAAATCTAAGGACAGAGCCTTGATTAGTGCTGCGAGGGGTAACCAGAGGAGAATTATAAAGGAGGCTAAAATTGCATGGGAGGACCAGTTTTGGCACGATCTAAAAGCCGCTAGCATAAGGAAGGACTCAAAGGGTTTCTGGGACTTACTAAGAGCAAGGGACAAGCCTGTGGACTCCTTAATTACATGCAATATAACAGAGGATGCATGGTTTGACCACTTTTCCCTGCTTTACTCTGTGGCCCTGAGTGCGGGGACATGTCAGACAGAATGCTTTTCTGTAGAACCCTGTGAACTTACTGAGGAGCATATGTTCACTGTTAAGGAAGTGGTGGGGGCAATTACATGTCTTGTCCCCAATAAAGCGGCAGGCCCGGATGGTTTGCCAGGGGACTTATTACGTATCAACCCAGTAGAGTGGGGGAAACTTATTGCTGCCCTACTGAATGCTAGTTTCAGTGGGGCAACTTTTCCAGGCTCATGGAAGGGTGCCGAAGTTGTTCCCATTTTTAAAAAAGGGAGTCGGATCGACCCCGCTAATTATCGCCCCATAAGTCTTTTAGACGCCTCACAGAAAGTGGCAGGCAAAGTGATCTTAGGTAGGATACTACAATGGATGGAGGAAAAAAGCATTCTCTCTGATTTCCAGGCTGGTTTTAGATCAGGTATGGGGACGATAGAGCAATCTTTTCGGCTTTTGATGCTCTATTGGAAAGTGGTTGTACTGGGCAAAGGCAGTCTGTATCTCGCTTTTATAGATTTGCGGACTGCCTTTGACCTGGTCCCGCGTAACCAACTTTGGGGTGTGCTGAATGATTTGGGCATTCCCCCGTACCTTCTAAGCCTATTGATAAAGTTGCATGCCGGCAACTTTGCCCAGATCAGGTGGGGTAATCAGGGCCAAAAAACAAATCGAATACCTGTAAATAGAGGAGTACGCCAGGGGTGTGTTCTAGCCCCCACTCTGTTTTCCTTGTATGTAAATGGAGTGGTGGAATTTTTATCGGAAGTTCCATCAGATGCACCACCCTCCTGATCTCCAAAACCCCTGTAGGCCTGCAGAGCCTGCTATCTAGCTTCAAATCCTTTTGCGATGCAAGGGGGCTAGTTATCAATACTGGGAAAACTAAGTATTTAGTTCTCAATCCCCCGAAAAAGACAGTCAAACCACCAATTTTAGATGCTGTTCCTCTAGAGAGGGTTACTGAGTTCGACTATCTTGGCATCCGCCTCTGTGACTCGATGAGTTGGGAATGTCATTTACAAAAGATGTTGTTGACTCATAAAAGGGTCTTGGGTGTCCTTCTCAAGGAACAACGTGCCTCAACCCTAAAACCTACTGTAACAATTCTTGACATCTACAGGGCAAGGGGCGTTAATGCAGTTTTATATGGGGCAGAACTTATGGGGACATATAAGGCGGACCAGCTAACTCGCTCGGAAAATAAGTTTCTGAAAGATTTAATGGGACTTCCTTATAGTACCCCAACCCTCCCACTGCTTTTGGATATGGGGTTAAGTTCAATTGGTGATCAGGCTCGACTCCGCCCTCTCCTTCTATGGGCAAGAATCTGGAGAGTCCCAGAGTTGTCTTGCTTTGCGGAAGGCCTAACTGATGTGTTGGAGTCACCGGGCTGGTCTAAGATACAATGGTTGAGGGAAGTCAAGCGTCTTCTCTTCAACATGGGCCTTGGTAATGCCTGGGTTAATAGAACTGCCCCCCCTAAACCTGTGCTAAAGAAATTATATTGGAATTGGGTAGCCGATAGCAGATCTGGTAACTCCAATTTGTGCAGGACCTCCCTGGACTTCCTACTAGTAAAAGATATGCCCCTTTGCGAACCCTACTTGGACATCATTATAAAGCGCAGTGATAGAGCATTGTACTTTCAATTCAGGATAGGCCTACTTCCTGTAGGGGAACTTACCTCTAGGTGGAAGGCCTCGGCTCAAACCATCCCTATGTGCCCATTTTGTGAGCATAAGATAGAGTCAATCCCACACTTGTTTTTTGAATGTCCGGCCTATGCTCTCCCCCGCAGTAGGTGGTTAAAACCACTATGCAGAGAACTTGGGACAAGGCATTTTAAGGAGGCCTGAAGTGTTCTAAAAAATGATCCCCGCCCACTATTTGCTTGTGGTATAGCTAAGTTCCTGGGTTGGGCCTGGCGCATTAGATCATCTAGGCGTTCCTATCTTGTTTAATTTGTTCTTAAATGATTTTATCTAATTTATTGGGGTCATTTGTAATATGAATTGCTTGTTAATGTACTGGCTCCTTTTATTCTCTTATTGTTCTGTACTAACTGTACTGCTTTTAAAGATATTGTTTATATCGAAATAAAGCCTATGATGATGGTATAAACTTCACACGGTGCTCCATGAATGCCACAGGGATGGTATAAACTTCATACGGTGCTCCATGAATGCCACAGGGATGGTATAAACTTCACACTGTGGTCCACGAATGCCACAGGGATGGTATAAACTTCACACGGTGGTCCACGAATGCCACAGGGATGGTATAAACTTCACACGGTGGTCCACGAATGCCACAGGGATGGTATAAACTTCACACGGTGCTCCATGAATGCCACAGGGATGGTATAAACTTCACACGGTGGTCCACGAATGCCACAGGGATGGTATAAACTTCACACGGTTTTCCACAGGAGTACCACAGAGATAGTATACATTTTACACAGTGGTCCACGGGAGTGCCACATGGATGGCATAAACTTTATATTGTGGTCCACATGAGTGCCACGGGGATGGACAGAACGGTCCAGAGATGGCCATGTACACGACATTACATACAATTTCACATGAGAGCTCCAAGTGGGCACAACTGTCTATAGGAGCCTTCAAAGACAGTCCACAGTACTCCAGAACAACTCTCCAGAACCAGGCAGAACTCACAAGAGGTGGCACTCGGTGGTCACCAGTGCTTCCTTGCATTCACCCATCGCTCTGCCACTCTTACCAGCCAGCCTGGACCCCACCCTCGGGCGCCTGAGCTAGTAGGCATGTTTGTGTGAGGCAGCCAAACCATGAATGGATTCCAGCTAGACCAGGGGTAGGAGATGCCACTTTACTTGGTCCTTGGTGCCCATGGCAGTGCCCTTACAACACTGCTACCAGGAACACGGATTAAACAGGGCTTCCAGTCTCCCTGCTGCCCCCTCTTTGGCACTAAAAGAGCTACGGTTGGAACAAGGAACCCCCACAACATTGCCATCTGAGGGTCAAAGGGCATGCCATCCTTCAATATCAAGCTGTTAGTTACACCAGTGCTCTCTCTCCTGTGTGCTCTCTCTATAGAAACCAATCATGCTTTCAATTTTTTCACCCAACTTTGGCAAAGTCAATAGGGCATGTAACAGGCATTTGTGAATGTCTGGGTTCACATGCTGCCTGACAAAGGTGAGCCTATTGGCTTTGTCAAGGTTCCTTAGGACAGGTTTAGCTCTCCTCGACAGAGTAATGTGCTGGCAAAGGGATGAACTGTATACGACGCAAGGGCGACAAGAAGAGTTTTTCTGGACTTCCGATGGGTCCTTTTTCTTGACCCAAAAACGCCACGGCAGAAGGTTTATATTCAGGGGTTGTGCAAACGTATGAAAATATTGTTGCATTCACAAAATTTAGCCCAGGGGCAACATTTCCCATGTAAAACAAGCATTTGCAATGCAATAGCTATCACATTTGCGAGAATTTAAGCTACCTTTATTTATCTGTTTTGATAATTAACACACAAATAAAAGGCATCGTCATTTACAATAGCTCAAACTCTTGTAAATGCGAGACCTTTTCCATTTCAAAGAAGCGGCCGCCATTGTCCCGGCTGCTTGGAAAGTGAAAGTGCCATGGAGTGGAGAATGCTGCAGCAAAGCATGACGTGCCTGCAGTCGGAGAAACTCATTAAAGAAAATAGTGCTTACAGACTAAATAAAACATATTGTGTAACAACTGAAGTAAAAGGGCCAGTCCTCATAGAAGGTTACAAATGAAGACAAGGCGGTACTAAGGAGGGACTAACAAGCCCATTAACGAATCAGAAGCCAGCATTTACGAAGGGCAATGACACAAGCCAATGACCAATATGGGCAGCGTGGGTGGGGCTTCAAGTCCATACTCTAATACAGCATGCCTTGCAGAGCAGCACATGCGCTGCCCAGGCTCGACCTAAAAAGCCTGGAGTAGACTTTTATTTGTGTTGGGATCCTTTAGGGAAAAGCAGGACACACAGACCTCTCACCAACATTCCTCGTTTGAACCCGCCCCAGTGTGGTTTCATGGGCACCACATCATGTGCACTGGGTGAGTGCGATGGGGCGGTGTCCTGGCACCAGTTTTTATCCTAATACCAGCACACAATAAACATCACTTTATCCGGGGACACTCATCCTACAACACCACACTACATCCTGTGGACAGCGCTGCACAACCTTCTTTATTCCACAGGACTACATCAGCGTGCTCCACTGCATCCTAGGACACTACCCCAGCAATGTAACCTAGGGCAGAACCCTGGCACACTGCACTGCATGGGAGGGGTCTGAAGGGGCAACATGAGCTGCGTCTTCAGGGCACTGACCCAGTACACTGCACTGCATCCTAGGACACTGCACCAGCAATGCAACCTAGGGCAGAACCCTGGCACACTGCACTGCATGGGAGGGGTATAAAGGGGCAACACGAGCTGCGTCTTCAGGGCACTGACCCAGTACACTGCATCCTAGGACACTGCACCAGCAATGTAACCTAGGGCAGAACCCTGGCACACTGCACTGCATGGGAGGGGTCTAAAGGGGCAACACGAGCTGCATCTTCAGGGCACTGTCTGACCCAGTACACTGCACTGCATCCTAGGACACTGCACCAGCAATGTAACCTAGGGCAGATCCTGGCACGCTGCACCGCATGGGAGGGGTATAAAGGGGCAACATGAGCTGCGTCTTCAGGGCATTGACCCAGTACACTGCACTGCATCCTAGGACACTACCCCAGCAATGCAACCTAGGGCAGAACCCTGGCACACTGCACTGCATGGGAGGGGTCTGAAGGGGCAACATGAGCTGCGTCTTCAGGGCACTGACCCAGTACACTGCACTGCATCCTAGGACACTGCACCAGCAATGCAACCTAGGGCAGAACCCTGGCACACTGCACTGCATGGGAGGGGTATAAAGGGGCAACACGAGCTGCGTCTTCAGGGCACTGACCCAGTACACTGCATCCTAGGACACTGCACCAGCAATGTAACCTAGGGCAGAACCCTGGCACACTGCACTGCATGGGAGGGGTCTAAAGGGGCAACACGAGCTGCATCTTCAGGGCACTGTCTGACCCAGTACACTGCACTGCATCCTAGGACACTGCACCAGCAATGCAGCCTAGCGCAGAATAGCTCAATACAGTGCATAGGAGGGGCCTGAAGGGGCACATCGAGCTGTGTCTTCACTACACTACTCCATTGCACTGCACTCTAGGAACACTTCAGGACACTACTCCATTGCACTGCACTCTAGGAACACTTCCCCAGCACATTAGGAGCACTTCAGATCACTACTCCATCACACTACACCACATCCCATGGCACTGACCCAGCACACTGCACTGCGTTCCAGGGCACTGGCCAAGAATACTGCACTCTAGGGACATTTCAGGACACTACTCCATTGCACTGCACTCTAGGAACACTTCCCCAGCACACTGCACTCTAGGGACACTTCAGGACACTACTCCATCACACTGCACGCTAGGAACACTTCCCCAGCACACTGCACTCTAGGAAGACTTCCCTAGCACATTGCACTCCAGGACACTACCCCAGCAATATAACCTAGGGCAGAACCCTGGCACACTGCACTGCATGGGAGGGGTCTAAAGGAGCAACACGAGCTGCGTCTTCAGGGCACTGACCCAGTACACTGCATCCTAGGACACTGCACCAGCAATGCAAACTAGGGTAGAACCCTGGCACACTGCACTGCATAGGAGGGGTATAAAGGAGCAACACGAGCTGCGTCTTCAGGGCACTGACCCAGAACACTGCATCCTAGGACACTGCACCAGCAATGTAACCTAGGGCAGAACCCTGGCACACTGCACTGCATGGGAGGGGTCTAAAGGGGCAACACGAGCTGCATCTTCAGGGCACTGTCTGACCCAGTACACTGCACTGCATCCTAGGACACTGCACCAGCAATGTAACCTAGCGCAGAACAATAGCTCACTACAGTGCATGGGAGGGGCCTGAAGGGGCACATCGAGCTGTGTCTTCACTACACTTCTCCATTGCACTGCACTCTTGGAACACTTCTCCAGCACACTGCACTCTATGGACACTTCAGGACACCACTCCATCACACTGCACTGCAGTCTAAGGACACTTCAGGACACTACCCCAGCAATGTAACCTAGGACAGAACCCTGGCACGCTGCACTGCATGGGAGAGGTCTAAAGGAGCAACACGAGCTGCATCTTCAGGGCACTGTCTGACCCAGTACACTGCAATGCATCCTAGGACACTGCACCAGCAATGCAGCCTAGCGCAGAATAGCTCACTACAGTGCAAAGGAGAGGCCTGAAGGGGCACATCGAACTGTGTCTTCACTACACTACTCCATTGCACTGCACTCTAGGAACACTTCAGGACACTACTCCACTGCACTCTAGGAACACTTCCCCAGCACATTAGGAACACTTTAGGTCACTACTCCATCACACTACACCACATCCCATGGCACTGACCCAGCGCACTGCACTGCGTCCCAGAGCACTGGCCAAGAATACTGCACTCTAGGGACACTTCAGGACTACTCCATTGCACTGCACTCTAGGAACACTTCAGGACACTACCCCAGCAATGTAACCTAGGGCAGAACCCTGGCACACTGCACTGCATGGGAGGGGTCTAAAGGAGCAACACGAGCTGCGTCTTCAGGGCACTGACCCAGTACACTGCATTGCATCCGAAGACACTGCACCAGCAATGCAACCTAGCGCACAACAAAAGCTAACTGCACTGCATAGGAGGGGTCTTAAGAGGCACATCGAGCTGTGTCTTCACCACACTACTCCATTGCACTGCACTGTAGGAACACTTCCCCAGCACATTAGGAACACTTCAGGTCACTACTGCATTACACTACACCACATCCCATGGAACTGACCCAGCGCACTGCACTGCGTCCCAGGGCACTAGCCAAGAATACTGCACTCTAGGGACACTTCAGGACACTACTCTATTGCACTGCACTCTAGGAGCACTTCCCCAGCACACTGCACTCTAGGAAGACTTCCCCAGCACACTGCACTCTAGGAAGACTTCCCCAGCACACTGCACTCTAGGAAGACTTCAGGACACTACTCCATCACACTACACCACTCCCCATGGCACTGACCCAGCGCACTGCATCCCAGGGCACTAGCCAAGAATACTGCACTCTAGGGACACTTCAGGACACTACTCCATTGCACTGCACTGCATCCCATGGCACTGACCCAGCACACTGCACTGCATCCCAGGGCACTGGCCAAGAATACTGCACACTAGGGACACTACTCCATTTCACTGCACTGCATCCCAGGGCACTGACCCAGCACACTGCACTCTAGGGACACTTCACAACACTACTCCATCACACTGCACTGCATCCTAGGACACTGCACCAGCAATGCAACCTAGCACAGAACAATAGCCCACTGCATAGGAGGGGTCTGAAGGGGCACATCGAGCTGTGTCTTCGCCACATTACTCCATTGCACTGCACTCCAGGAACACTTCTCCAGCACACTGCACTCCAGTCTGTCCCATGCTGTGGTGAATGGAGGCAATATGTGAATTGCTGCTGATCAATGGACGAAGAAGCTAGATGTATATATTTTAATTTATAATATTTTTAATTGCACGAGTCTACTGACACAGCTAATGCCGCCTATAGGCCAGACCTAAAAGGAAAGCTTCTGTCCTGACTGCTTTAAATCGTCCTTAGAAACCCCTTTTACATAGGATTGTAATGTGGCTTTTTACAAAGCTACACACGAGTTCATGAATGAATACACCTCTTTATAAAAAACAAATACTGGGCGCACTTTCGTTTGTGGGGACCTGGGCTGTCACATGACCCACACATGATCAGAACATGTAAACAGAGGGAGTAAAGCCAACACTGCTGTAGGGAAGGAAGCCTTACTCCGACGCCAGATCACGGCGCACACATCCCCCCCCCCCCCCCCTCCCTGGCGTGCACAGCGCACACATCCCCCTGGCGTGGAAGGGCAAATACAAAAACAAACTTTTAAATACAGTCCCCTTTTATTATTCAATTATACTATTTTCTACAGCAAGGGGTTCTTAAAATACAATTCATAGACCCTGAACTGTCCTTTTAACCCATGTCCACGTCAGCAGCAGTGTAGGAAAGCCGGGCCTGTGGGCTTTGGCACTGGGAGGCTTCTGGTTCTTTTCTAATGTGATCACTCGAGCACGTGCCTGGCTGGACACGCCCACTTTTTCTGTCTATTCTCTTGCTTTGTTATTTGTATTTGACTTCCGAGCCTCTGGATCACCGTCACTACGCCCCCTCCCCCCCCCCCCCCCAAATTCCTCCTTGTGTTTCTATTTAAATATGAATTTATGTTTCTTATAAAGTGCAGCGCTGATCATGTAAATCGATTACCCAGTCAGGAGCATCCTGAAAGGGGGGGGGGGGGGTCGAGATACGAGATAGTTGAGGGATAAGGTTATTTCAATCGGTGGGGAGGGCGGAGATCGCCCTGGGAGGGGAGAATAGCTATAGTTTGCGTGTAGTGAGGCACTTGGACCCATGAGTCTGGGTGCCACTGCACTTGCTGCACTAGTCATAGGTACGCCCATGAGGGCAAGAGGCAACTTTACTAGAAGTGGACTTGCTGAGGAGGAGTGGGGAATGAACAGGTGGGGGAGGGGGCAAGTCCAGGAACCAGTGGGTCGTGCTGCTAGGGGCATTGGTTGAAGAGACGGGTCTCCAGCTCTTTTTGGAAGCAGAAGGGGCCACACCCAGTGGACCTGAATTAAGATGGCGGCCCTTGCCTTGGAGGACCAGCAGCGCGAGCCCTCGTGTTTATGGTGAGGATTGACGCACAACTGCCACCAGACGATTGTGAGAATCCCCAGGAGAGGCGCTTTGACTACGCCCACAAGTTGAGAGCCGGGATGTAATGTTTTGATTGGGCAAACGTTGTGAGCTTCCTCGAAAGAAGTGCCTGCTCGTCACGCAGCTCTGATCACGGTATTTACCCAGCTGCCCGAGTTGAACTTTCAGGGACACACACGGGGACTTGTAATGCTATTAAAGTGTCTCAGACAAGTAAATAATGTAGGTTGTTTTTCTCTGGCAGCAGCACTGATGGGAAGAGGGGTAGTTCTTCACCTACACAGATTTTTAGGTCTGGCTTGGCAGTACAATTGTCACCTGACCTTTTAACCTGCACCTCTATTCCTCTACAGCTCTTTGCATCCACACAAATACCTCCCCATTCCCATGCTATTCACGTGTAATGTTCCCCATTACCATACAACACTCCCTTGAAGCCAGACCTTTGTCATTGTAAGTGCTTGTTTTTCTTTCCAGTATCTCCAGGGTAACTGCCCCGGGATGATGCTGCATAGCTGGCCGGTTCTTCCGAGAAACTACCATTTCCTTCCTCTCTGGGTGTCTCAACATCCTCTCAAAGGGGCTCTTCTCCTCCACTGCCCTTCCTGTTTAGGTCTGGCCACAGATGGTCGTGTGGCTACCAGAGCTCATGTTGTCAACACTAAAAACATACACAGAGGGGGGCTTTGGTCCACCCCCTTCAACCATTGGTTCATTTGAGTCAGCCCCCACTGGCCCTGTTCAAGTTTAGAGCTTTCCCCAGTTGTAGGGCTCTTGTAGGTACGAAGTTGAGTCCTTCTCTTCTGTGATTTCCACCGGTTTCTTCCAGCCCACCTCCGGGCAGCCTCCCTACACTTTGGTGTGTCACGGGTCCTTCTAAGGAGCCTTAAACCCTAGTGCCTCCTGCGACGTGAGCACCAGGACACAGCCGCCTCTCTTGGTTGGGTCTCGTGTTCATGGTAGTATGTTCACGTCTGGTCCCTGCATGCCACCTCTGTACCCTTCGTAGTGTTTGAAGTGGGAGCAGCTGCCCCCCGCCCATCACATCCCGCTGGCAGCACTGTCTCTTGTGGTATTTACAACAGCCTGACACTAGAGTCCGGGGTGGATGCCCCTTCCGATACCAGCCTTTAAGTCACAATACTTGACCCCCTGCTGTTTCTGAAGCTGTAGTTTAAACACATACGCAACTGTGCATCTATCGGACATTCCTGGTGTGTTCCCATCTCAGAGGCAGCGCGGGACCCTCACCTGTCCTCGGTTCATGTTTCCACACTTTGTGTTTTTTAGGTCAAGCCTAGAAGCAGCGCGCGGTCAAGCCTAGAAGCAGCGTGCATGCGCTGCTCTGTGAGGCATGCTGTATTGGAGAATGCACTTGAAGCTCTGCCCATATTTGTCATTGGCTTATGTCATTGTCCTTCGTGAATGCTTGCTTCCGATTTGTAAATCGGCTTGTTAGTCCCTCCTTGGTACCGCCTTGTCTGCATTTGTAACCTCCCAGAACGACTGGAGCTTATACTTGGCTTGTTACACAGTCTGCATTCGAAGTCGTGAGCACTATCTTGTTTGACTAATGGGGACAATGGCGGCCGCTCTTTGCATGGAGCGATTTGCTGCTCTGCCTTTAAACGTGGCTGCCCCCTATCCCGACAGCACTCGCAGTACAATGGCAACGCTTTTATTTTCATTTTATTACTTTTAAGATTAACGCGGCGTCTGCTTCAGGGACACTGCACTTTCTTACAGTTTTTTTTTTTTTACTTTAATGTTGAGTGCGCTGCCCGCTTCAGGGACCCTACGCTCTGCAATTCAATAAGTCTTGCTTTTGCCAAACTTTGACCTATTGGTATTGTAAATGGCAATGCCTTTTAACCTTATAAAAGGCATTACCATTTACAATGCCAGTAGCTCAAAATGAGGCAATTGCCAGACCTATTGCATTGTAAACGCTTGTCTTGTATTCGCGCCTGCCCACTGGAGAGGGCGCCTGCCCACTGGAGAGGGCACCTGCCCACAAGCGGTCATCATTTCCACATACTAGAAAGAGTTATCCCGCCCTTTAATGAGGATTCTTTGTAATATGTCGAATTAACATCCACGTGTGCAATACGTGTGCGTTAGGATGCATTTATATGACAGGAATCAAGTCTCACCCTCCTGGTGTCGAGGTATATTGCATGTATAATAATGTACTATTGTTGACTGAATATTGCTCCTGCGGAGGACTCCGATTTTCAGGTAGAAACCCTCGGTGATTCAGCAGATTTATTTACATTAAGGTAAGAATCTGACACACAAACCCTCCCGATGCACAGCACGATTTGCGGCAGGGTGTGTCTATCTGCACTGATTTGTAATCGGGGACACTGGAATTATGCGATTTTGTGGCTGCATAATCGGGGATTTCCGCCTAATCCATCATTTGATACAATATAGGCAGATTTACATCAAAAACATGTTTCTAGCTCAAAAGGATAAAAAGTTACTAAAAATACAGCAGCGCGTTGCTGTGCAGGGAGGGGCCCTTGTAAATGCTGACGGGTCCCCTCTCTGTCGCTTGTTGCCGTATGTGGGTGTCAGGCAATTGCTAATGGGGTGCAACCAATGCCCAGGCAGCGTCCAGAATGACAAAATAACGAGGGAACACATCGCAAAACGGGCTGCAACATTTGCCTTTTCTTGATGCACGAATTATAAACCCTGCCACATAGTTTGGTCCTCCCCGCATAGTTTGCTCCTCCCCTGCCGCATAATTCAAGCGGCTGGTCAGAGGCTGTTTTTAAAACTTCGATAACGAGCGTGTGGGAGTACCTGGGGTTCCGGTTGCATTGCTATCGACCATATGAAGTAGAACAGCTCTCGCTCGGGTCGTATTTAAACAAAGGAAATGGAGGCAAAAGTGTTAAAGTAGTATGTTTAAGTGGGGGCAGGGGGCTCCCTGGTCAGGAGCGCCTTGAATACACAAGTCAAGCCGCTTTCCTATAAAAGAGGCCGAATAAGGAACCTCGTCAACAAATAAACAATCCCGAGTCCTCGACCTGCCTCCCACACACACACCAGAGATTAATGGACCCTGTTAAGAGGCCTCCGAGGTCCTGGCACGAGCGCCCCCTCTTTGAAGGTCACTGGGAGGCAGAGGCGCAACTAGAGCCACATTTTGGGGGGGGCTGAGCAAAAATTTCGGGGGGGGCTGAACTTTAAGCAATAGGCAGAGTGGAGCTGCAGGGGCTCTTAGAAGGGGTGAAACAACAGCGAGGCCTCATTAACATGCAAATGGTCTTTTAAAGACCTGTGAAGTGCTCGGGTGCGGCTGCTTTTTTGCCCGGGAAGGTGTCTCATCCCGGGCTGCCACACACGACGGGGGGGGGCTGAAGCCCTGTGAGTCCAATGGGTGTTGCGCGCCTGCTGGGAGGTGCCGCCTCGGGAGCGGAAAGGGACGGTGACGTCAGCGCGACTGCAAACAATGAAGTAAGTCATTCCTTAAGCAACAGATAATATGTAAATAGAAAGGCCACGTGTCCCCCCCCCCCCCCCATAATCAAACAACCACAGAGAGCCGCCTGGCACACCACAAACACTCCTTCACGCCGAGTGTGTGCAGTGCACCATCAGGGGAGGGGGGCAGACACTGGTGAGGTGCACTGGAACAAAGAAGCACATAGTATCATGGTGAACATAAACCGGACTCCGCCACACTTGAGTCCTCACCTAACGCCAGTGTCACGGAAGTACTGCACTGCACACACTGGAGGGCGTCACCCAAGGCCCTGGCCACGGAAGGTCAGCACTGGAGTGCGCCACCCAAGGCCCTGGCCACGGAAGGTCAGCACTGGAGTGCGTCACCCAAGGCCCTGGCCACGGAAGGTCAGCACTGGAGTGCGTCACCCAAGGCCCCGGCCACGGAAGGTCAGCACTGGAGTGCGTCACCCAAGGCCCTGGCCACGGAAGGTCAGCACTGGAGTGCGTCACCCAAGGCCCTGGCCACGGAAGGTCAGCACTGGAGTGCATCACCCAAGGCCCTGGCCACGGAAGGTCAGCACTGGAGTGCGTCACCCAAGGCCCCGGCCACGGAAGGTCAGCACTGGAGTGCATCACCCAAGGCCCCGGCCACGGAAGGTCAGCACTGGAGTGCGTCACCCAAGGCCTCGGCCACGGAAGGTCAGCACTGGAGTGCGTCACCCAAGGCCTCGGCCACGGAAGGTCAGCACTGGAGTGCATCACCCAAGGCCCTGGCCACGGAAGGTCAGCACTGGAGTGCATCACCCAAGGCCCTGGCCACGGAAGGTCAGCACTGGAGTGCATCACCCAAGGCCCTGGCCACGGAAGGTCAGCACTGGAGTGCATCACCCAAGGCCCTGGCCACGGAAGGTCAGCACTGGAGTGCATCACCCAAGGCCCTGGCCACGGAAGGTCAGCACTGGAGTGCGTCACCCAAGGCCCCGGCCACGGAAGGTCAGCACTGGAGTGCGTCACCCAAGGCCCTGGCCACGGAAGGTCAGCACTGGAGTGCATCACCCAAGGCCCTGGCCACGGAAGGTCAGCACTTGAGTGCGTCACCCAAGGCCCTGGCCACGGAAGGTCAGCACTGGAGTGCGTCACCCAAGGCCCTGGCCACGGAAGGTCAGCACTGCAAACACTGGAGTGCGTCACCCAAGGCCCTGGCCACGGAAGGTCAGCACTGCAAACACTGGAGTGCGTCACCCAGGGCCAGGCGACAAGGAAGATCAGCACTGCACACACTGGAGTGCGTCACACAAGGCCTGGCACCATGGAAGGTCAGCACTGCAAACACTACAGTGCGTCACCCAAGGCCCAGCGTCACGTGTCGTGTGGACCACGGAAGGTCAGCAATGCAAACACCAGAGTGCGTCACCCAAGGCCCCGCGCCACGGAAGGTCAGCACTGCAAACACTGGAGTGCGTCACCCAAGGCCTGGCGCCACGGAAGGTCAGCACTGCAAACACTGGAGTGTGTCACACAAGGCCCCTCGCCACGTGTGGTGTGGACCACGGAAGGTCTGCACTGCAAACACTGGAGTGCGTCACACAAGGCCCGGCGCCATGGAAGGTCAGCACTGCAAACACTGGTGTGCGTCACCCAAGGCATGGTGCCACGGGAGGTCAGCACTGCAAACACTGGAGTGCATCACACAAGGCCAGGAGCCATATGTGCTGTGTTGGACAGGCCACACGAAGGGCTGGCTCCCTCCCCGCATGACAGGGCCCCAGCCCAGGCCCACCAGGCGTGACCCACGAGAATCACCCGCACCCCGTCTCCCGACGGAATCCCTGCCCTCGGACCTCCATGTATCACGGACCCAAGCCACCACCGGCTCCCCCGGCCGGGTCAAGCCGCCATCTTGGGCCCTGCGCCACGAGGCCGCGTGGCCTCCATCCGACCCTAACCCTGGGCCTGGCCGGCCCCGACATCCCGGCACCACCATCCACCCAGGAGGTGAGCGGACCACTTGGCAGGTCAATGGGAGAATGAAGCGCCAAGGACTCTCCCCCGCCAGGTACCGATCGCCTCCAGCTCCCCCAGGCGCTGGCTCCACCCCCTGCTGGGTGTCTGGACACCTCCACCCCGGACCCTCCGACCTCCAAGTGCGAGGGTCCGGACATCAAAGGGCGCCTGCCCTATAACTGGGGCAGCTCCGGAGCAGGGAGGCAGTTGTATCCTGGAGTCGAGAGACACCGAGAGAACTCAGCCTTGACGGACTACTGGCGCTGCCGTAGCCCTATCTTGTGAACTATCGTCCTGCCTGCTGGCGCTGCCGCGGCCTTCTGCAACATCCATCCTCGTCGGGACCTGCTGGCGCTGCCGCGGCCCGTTGTAACGACCATCCTCACCGGGACCTGCTGGCGCTGCCGCGGACCGTACATCGACCATCTCTCCGGGACCTGCTGGCGCTGCCGCGGACTGTGTATCAACCATCTCCACCGGGACCTGCTGGCGCTGCCGCGGCCCGTCCCAGCTAGAACACCGAGCTCGAGGATTGTGAGCTATCCACCGTACCACCTCAACTACCAGACTGGTAACCAGACTGTCCCGCTACCCCCTTTCCCCATCTTGAGAGACTTTAATCGAGGGGACCCCTGAGTCCAGACCTCCTTGTACCTTCCATCGTACCGTAAGAAATTGCCTATAAAGAACGCTAAACCTTCTCCGTGTGTGGTGTCTGTCTGTGGGGGGGAAGCTAGTTATCTGTACGATCGCTGGAGACGGCTCTCCCCGGAGACCTCTCCCCTTGTCCTCGGCCGACCCTCCCGGTCCGTCTAACATGCTGTGGACCACGGAAGGTAAGCACTGCACACTAGCGTGCGTCACCCAAGGCCAGTGCCACGGAAGGTAAGCACTATACACACTGGAGTGCATCACCCAAGGCCCGGCGCCACGGAAGGTCAGCACTGCAAACACTGGAGTGTGTCACACAAGGCCCGCGCCACGGAAGATCAGCACTGCAAACGAGTGTGTCACACAAGGCCCCTCGCCACATGTGGTGTGGACCACGGAAGGTCTGCACTGCAAACACTGGAGTGCGTCACCCAAGGCCCGGTACCACGGAAGGTCAGCACTGCAAACACTAGAGTGAGTCACCCAAGGCCCGACACCACTTGCGGCGTGGACCACGGAAGGTCAGCACTGCAAACACTGGAGCACATCACCCAAGGCCCAGTGCCACGGAAGGTCAGCACTGCAAACACTGGAGTGCATCACACAAGGCCCAGAGCCACGGAAGGTCAGCACTGCAAACACGAGTGTGTCACACAAGGCCCAGCGCCACGTGTGGTGTGGACCATGGAGGTTCAGCACAGCAAACACTACAGTGCGTCACCCAAGGCCCGGCGCTACAGAAGGTCATCACTGCAAACACTACAGAGCATCACCCAAGGCCCGACGCCACGGAAGGTCAGCACTGCAAACACTGGAGTGTATCACACAAGGCCCCTCTCCACGTGTGGTGTGGACCACGGAAGGTCTGCACTGCAAATACTGGAGTGCGTCACACAAGGCCCGCCGCCATGGAAGGTCAGCACTGCAAACACTGGAGAGCGTCACACAAGGCCAGGCGCCACAGAAGGTCAGCACTGCAAACTAGAGTGTGTCACACAAGGCCCAGCGCCACATGTGGTGTGGACCATGGAAGGTCAGCACTGCAAACACTGGAGTGCATCACCCAAGGCCCGGCACCACACAAGGTCAGCACTGCAAACACTAGAGTGCATCACCCAAGGCCCGGCACCACGGAAGGTCAGCACAGCTAACACTGGAGTGCGTCACCCAAGGCCCGCTGTCAAGGAAGGTCAGCACTGGAGTGCGTCACACAAGGCCAGGCGCCACGGAAGGTCAGCACTGCAAACACTGGAGTGCGTCACACAAGGCCAGGCGCCACAGATGGTCAGCACTGCAAACACTGGAGTGCGTCACACAAGGCCAGGCACCACGGAAGGTCAGCACTGCAAACAATGGAGTGTGTCACACAAGGCCCAGCGCCACAGGTGGTGTGGACCACAGATGGTTAGCACTGCAAACACTGGAGTGCGTCACCCAAGGCCCGGCACCACGGAAGGTCAGCACTGCACACACTGGCGTGCATCACCCAAGGCACGGCACCACGGAAGGTCAGCACTGGAGTGCGTCACCCAAGGCCTGGCGCCACGGAAGGTCAGCACTGCAAACACTGGAGTGAGTCACCCAAGGCCCGGAGCCACGGAAGGTCAGCACTGCAAACACTGGAGTGTGTCACACAAGGCCCCTTGCCACGTGTGGTGTGGACCACGGAAGGTCTGCACTGCAAACACTGGAGTGCTTCACACAAGGCCCCTCGCCACGTGTGGTGTGGACCACGGAAGGTCTGCACTGCAAACACTGGAGTGCTTCACACAAGGCCCGGCGCCATGGAAGGTCAGCACCGCAAACACTGGTGTGCGTCACCCAAGGCCTGGTGCCACGGTAGGTCAGCACTGCAAACACTGGAGTGCATCACACAAGGCCAGGTGCCACATGTGCTGTGGACCACGGAAGGTAAGCACTGCACACACTGGAGTGTGTCACACAAGGCCCGCGCCACGGAAGATCAGCACTGCAAACACTAGAGTGTGTCATACAAGGCCCAGCGCCATGGAAGATCAGCACTGCAAACACTAGTGTGTCACACAAGGCCCCTCGCCACATGTGGTGTGGACCACGGAAGGTCTGCACTGCAAACACTGGAGTGCGTCACACAAGGCCCGGTGCCATGGCAGGTCAGCACTGCAAACACTGGAGTGCGTCACCCAAGGCCCGGCGCCACACAAGGTCAGCACTGCAAACACTAGAGTGCATCACCCAAGGCCCGGCGCCACGGAAGGTCAGCACTGCTAACACTGGAATGCGTCACATAAGGCCAGGCGCCACGGAAGGTCAGCACTGCAAACACTGGAGTGCGTCACCCAAGGCCCGCTGTCAAGGAAGGTCAGCACTGCAAACACTGGAGTGGGTTACACAAGGCCGGGCACCACGTGTGGTGTGGACCACGGAAGGTCAGCACTGCAAACGCTGGAGTGCGTCACCCAAGGCCCAGCACCAGGAAAGGTCAGCACTGCAAACACTGGAGTGCGTCACACAAGGCCCAGCGCCACGCATAGCGTGCGCCACCAATGGTCACCACAGTGCACACTGGAGTGTGCCACCCAAGGTGCGTCGCCACGGATGGTCACCACATACACTGGAGTGTGTCACCCAAGGCCCGGCACCACGCATGGCGTGTGCCACGGATGGTCACCACATACACTGGTGTGCGTCACCGAAGGCCCGGTGCCACGCATGGCGTGCGCCATGGATGGTCACCACATACACTGGAGTGCGTCACCCAAGGCCCGGCACCACGCATGGCATGCGCCACGGATGGTCACCACATACACTGGTGTGCGTCACCGAAGGCCCGGTGCCACGCATGGCGTGCGCCATGGATGGTCACCACATACACTGGAGTGCGTCACCGAAGGCCCGGCGCCACGCATGTCGTGCGCCACGGATGGTCACCACATACACTGGTGTGCGTCACCCAAGGCCCGGCACCACGCATGGCATGCGCCACGGATGATCACCACATACACTGGTGTGCGTCACCGAAGGCCCGGTGCCACGCATGGCGTGCGGGATGGTCACCACATACACTGGTGCGCGTCACCGAAGGCCCGGTGCCACGCATGGCGTGCGCCACGGATGGTCACCACATACACTGGTGCGCGTCACCGAAGGCCCAGTGCTACGCATGGCGTGCACCATGGATGGTCACCACATACACTGGTGCGTGTCACCGAAGGCCCGGCGCCACGCATGGCATGCGCCACGGATGGTCACCACATACACTGGTGCGCGTCACCGAAGGCCCGGCGCCAAGGTAGAGGAATGTTCATGTTAAACCTGCTGTGGGGGAACCCAAGGGCAGGCGGCCAGCACCCCCCTGCACCTCTATGAGAGATCACAGTACTTTCATACAGTGGACAACAAACCAGAGAAGGGTTCAACCCCCCCACCCCCCCTCTTCCGCAGCAGGTGCACTCTGCAGTGACCCCATCCCAGTGGTGCAATGCCCTACCCAGTGTGACAGACCCCAGTGCAAGGAAGGAAATGGGCCCCGGCTGCTCTCTGAACTGTGGGGATTGCAGTAATCTGTCAGGGCTCTGTGCCCGGTTCCACTGCACCTGCTGCAACGGAACTCTGGTGTATTGAGACAGGTGCTTTAGGAGCGATGCAGAAGAACGCAGACAAGGCAGGCGGGAGGCAGGCGGGGAGATGAAATAAAGGCGGAAGTTAAAGAGGGAAGGTGTGAGTCAGCCCATCCCTCCAGAACCATTAGGATGCAGCAGCAAGAATCACCCTGGATCTGCCAAGACATCCCACCCCTAATCCCCCCCACCTCCGCCCCCTGCACTGGCCCCCCATCAAGAAGACATGCCACTTCAAGCTGCTCACTCACACCTACAAAGCCCCCCACAACTCAAGACCAGAATACCTGGACAACCGCCTGACTCTTCACCACCCCACCAGACACCTGCGTTTGGCCACCTTCCCCCAAACCATTCCCACCTCACGCCAAAGCCTGGAGTGACCTCCCCATCCACATCTGAAGCTCCGCCTCCCTCGCCGAATTCAGGAGCCGTCTCAAGACCTGGATGTTTGAGTAGCCCTCCCCCCACACCCTCCCACGCAGCGCCTGGATACCTCGTGGTGATTCACGCGCTTTGCAAATACCGATTGATTGACTTATTGAGAGTCGGGCAAGAGACGGACAGGGAGAGGATATAAAGGGGCAGGTGAGAGGGGGCGAGAGACGGACAGGGAGAGGATATAAAGGCAGAAGTAAGAGACGGCAGGTGAGAGTGGGGGCAGAGACGGCCAGGGAGAGGATATAAAGGCAGAAATAAGAGAGGGCAGGTGAGAGGGAGGCAAGAGACGGACAGGGAGAGGATATACACGCAGAAGTAAGAGACGGCAGGTGAGAGGGAGGCAAGAGATGGACAGGGAGAGGATATAAAGGCAGAAATAAGAGAGGGCAGGTGAGAGTGGGGGCAGAGACGGCCAGGGAGATGATATAAAGGCAGAAATAAGAGAGGGCAGGTGAGAGGGAGGCAAGAGACGGACAGGGAGAGGATATAAAGGCAGAAGTAAGAGAGGGCAGGTGAGAGTGGGGGCAGAGACGGCCAGGGAGATGATATAAAGGCAGAAATAAGAGAGGGCAGGTGAGAGGGAGGCAAGAGACGGACAGGGAGAGGATATAAAGGCAGAAGTAAGAGACGGCAGGTGAGAGGGAGGCAAGAGACGGACAGGGAGAGGATATAAAGGCAGAAGTAAGAGACGGCAGGTGAGAGGGAGGCAAGAGATGGACAGCGAGATGATATAAAGGCGGAAGCAAGAGAGGGCAGGAGAGAGGGAGGCTAGAGACGGACAGGGAGATGGTATAAAGGTGGAAGCAAGAGAGGGCAGGTGAGAGGGAGGCAAGAGACAGGCAGGGAGAGGATATAAAGGCAGAAGTAAGAGACGGCAGGTGAGAGGGAGGCAAGAGAAGGGCAGGGAGATGATCTAAAGGCGGAATAAATAGAGGGCAGGAGAGAGGGTCCGACAGGGAGATGATATAAAGACAGAAGCAAGAGGGGGCAGGTGAGAGAGTCAGGCAACACAGACTGTCAGGGAGATGACCAAGGCAGGAAGTAAGAGAGGGCAGGTAAGAGGCAAGCAGGTGATGTAAAGGCATGCCCCTGGAGAGACAAGCAGGTAAGACACGACAAGAATGAGAGACAGGCAGGCGAGCGACAGACATTCAACGGACCCACCTGTCCGTAGCACAGCAAGGAGAGACCCTCAGAGAGACATGGACACTTGAGACAGGTACCCCACGAGCTGCCCCCTGGCACTCACCGCTCCGACGGGCGTCTGACAGCTCAGACTCCTGGAAACTCCAGTCTTCATAGCGCCAACGCCTAGCACTGCGCTCCAAGAGGCACTAGACTTCATAGCACCGCAACTGGACATTGCAGCCTAGGGCACATGGTCCTGTCTGGCAAGGAAGAAAGACAAGAAGGCTATCAGGGTCAAAGGGTGAGCTACGGCAACGCACATGATGGGTGGGGGTACAGGTGAGGGGCATGAGATGAAAGGCACCCCTCTCCACAGAGTTAAGATGGCAGATAATTTATTTAATGCATTTTTATATAGCGCACACTTTACCCAAAGGTGTCTGAGCGCTTCACAATAGAACCAAGTACGTTACATGAGGAGATTTACATACGTACACGTTACAGATACAAACGGGATAGTTGAAGAAGTAAAATCAATCACACAAAAAAACCACACAAGGATTATGTTGTTCCAGGAATAGAATACATATTTACAACATTGTATTAATTCTGGAAGTGTCTTTGGGAGAGAAGAGATTTGAGGTCAGCTTTGAAAGTCTGGGTAGAGTTGGTGGTACGGAGTGGTGGAGGACGCGAGTTCCAGATTCTAGCCGCATTGCCTGAGAACGATTGAGCCATCGATCTTTCCCTTTTGAAGGTGGAGGGCTCAAGCAGTAATTTTTCCGCATTATGTGAAGGCCTCGCGCCTCCAGAGATTTTAAGTTTATTCACCAGATATGGAGGGGAGGAAGTGTGCAAGGCTTTGTGGGTGATACAGGCAGTCTTGTAGATAGATCTTGCCTCGATGGGAAGCCATCGAAGAGAAGACAAAATGGGTGTGATGTGGTCACTTCTTTTGGCCCCAAATATAAAACGAGCCGCTGAATGGAGAACAGATTTAAGAGGGGAAAGGTGGGATGTGGGGGGGCAGCAAGAAGAGAACTGCAATGGTCCAATCTAGAGAGAACCAGAGATTGGACCAAGGTTTTTAGCGTCATGTCTGGTGTGGACCACAGAAAGTCAGCACTGCAAACACTGGAGTCGACAACGATAGGTTTGTTAAGTAGATTCGGCTTATCCATCCAAGATTGAACAGGAGGAGGAAAACGTGAGGTAGAGAGAAGGAGGAATTCAATTTTGGAAGGATTCAGAATGAGTTGATGAGCTGACATCCAGTTTTGAATAGAGTTGAGAGTAGTGTTAAGGATGGTTAGACTTGGCGTCTTTTGGCGTGTTTCCCCTGAGTTTTTGACTCGGTTTTTACTGGTGTAACGTTTCTGCGCGCTTTTTGCACTGCTGATCAGTGGTAAGGTGCTGGTGCTCCTGTGGTAAATTGTGTTATGATTGGATGTGTGACTTACTTGTCAGTCCCCAGTAAAGGGCACTGCGGGTGCCGAGGCTTGTGAGTCCACCGATACTCGTGGGCCTGCAGCACGGATTGTGCCACCACGTACGTAGCCCGAAAAAGGTATAAGTGAATGAAGTTTGGTATGCCTGAACTCAGCATCTAAAGACGCAGCCTTTAGCGAGGGTGCCCTTGTCATTCTGAGTTCATTAAGGCCACTTTCGGAAAGTGGGTATTATTTTGCTCGGTCATCCCGTGTGCCTCAGCTGGAATGCCTGTCTGGGTTTTGGACGTCAGATGGCTATGAAGCAGGGAGGCTCCCGATAATCTAGGTGGGTCAGCAAAGGGCTAAATAAACCTGGGCTGCGATGGGTGAACGGGGAGGAGATTTCCCTGCACCTCAAAGGGCCTGGTCTGCCTCTAACAAAGCAGTCTCCACCTCCTGCCAGGAATTCACACCAGAGAAGGCCGAACTGGCTCTGGCCGGGCACAGACACCCTCTGCCTGGAAGATCAAAGGATTTTTGTGTACAAATACTGGGGCCCAGACCCCTGAACTATAGAACTCATCTGGATCAAGAAGACTGCCAAGAAGAAGAGCCGGAGAAGCTGTGAAAAGGAACGACTGCTTTGCTGGGTGCTTTGCTGGGCTGACCTGCAGTGGCTGCTTCTGTCTTGGACAGTGAAAAGCCTGGACTGGACTTTCTGCAACCTAACTTGTGAGTCTCTCCAAGGGCTTGAGGTAGAGCTTGCCCCCTGTTCACGAAGTCTCAGGAACAGCAAAGACTTCAAGTTCTTCGACCCTCAGCACTGGGGACTGTGTGTTTTGTGCTGCAACCCGAAGAACACCAACTCGATGACGTCTACAACGCCACTGCCGACTCGTGTCCTGAAGGCACCGCAGAGGGCACTGCAGCAACGCCGCACCGCAACCCTAGTCTCACCGATGATGCCGGTTGACGCCGCCACCGAGCCGCTACTTGCACTGCGACCTGTGGGCACCGCACTCCACACCGTCTTGCTTCACGAGGACACCTTGGCCTTCCTGACGCCGCCTCTTCCCGCCGAGACAGACGCCGCTGCTTGCACCGTGGTTCGGGGGCACTGCTTGTAAGTTACACGACGCACCGCCCTCATTTCACACTGCAGCCTTGGCCCACCAACGCCGGTGCCATCGACTCCCGCTAGTCAGCCAACAACAGCGCTTCAGCAACGGCAACACTGCTGCTTGCACCGTGACCTGCTAGCACCGTGACGAGCACCGCCTCCATCCCGCACCGCGACCCTGGTCTCACCAACGATGCCATCTGACGCCACCACCAAGCCGCTGCTCGCACCGCGATCTGGGGGCACCGCACGCCGTACCACAGCACCCGATGCCTGTTGGCGCCAGCGCTCCTGATTCCATCAGAAAGGAGCTCGACCTGCAACGCAAGTGACTTCAAGGGCCACATCGCCCTGCATCTCTGAAAGGTACTGTTTGCGTGTCTTCCCGGCACCGTAGCTGGCCTGCGACGCGCGGTCAGCCAGAACAGTTTTTGGATTTGTGTGTTCATGACACCGGGGTAGCCCGGACGGAGCTATCCACACAAGGAACACTTTTTAATCAACGTATTTTTGAACTGTGAACTTTTAAGTATAGTATTGTGGATTTTTATCGTTTTGGTCTTCTTTTAATTATATAAAAATATTGGATATTTTTCTAAACTAGTGTGGTGTCCTTTTGTAGAGTGTACACTATTATTGTTAGTTATGTGCAAATGCTTTACACACTGCCTCTAAGATAAGCCTGACTACTCGTGCCAAGCTACCAAGGGGGTGAGCAGGGGTCATTTTAGACGTGTAACTCCCTTATCCTGACTACAGTGGTGGTTTTTGCCTGGCTTAGGCCCACGCCCTAGCCTACCCAAAATCCCATTTCTAACAAGGATTGAGATTGTGTGTGCAGAAGACAACTAACGGTAGATTTGGGTGTCATCAGCATAGAGGTGGTAATGGATCCCAGATTTACTTAGGAGGTTCCCTAATGGTTCCAAATAGAGATTAAACAAAGTGGGAGCCAGGATAGAACCTTGAGGGACGCCTTGACCTACAGCCATTGAAGACGAAAGGCTGCTCGCTATTTTGATCATTTGGGATCTGTCCGAGAGGAATGAGGCAAACCATTTAAGCACAGTGCCCTCCATGCCCATTCTCTGTTGAAGAGTGTTAAGGAGAGTGTTGTGATTAACAGTGTCAAAGGCTGCAGAAAGGTCTAGAAGGATCAGAATACCAGATTCCCCCGGTCAAGTACACGTAGGGCGTCGATCCCTTGCAGCAGGGCTGTTTCAGTGCTGCAGTCTTGCATGAAGCCAGATTGGAATTCGTGGAGAAGATTGTTATCCTTGATATGTAGGGAAAGTTATTTCGCCACACATCTTTCAGTGATTGTCGCAAGAAAATGGAGGTTGGTGATGTGGCGGAAGTTGTTGAGGTCGTTCGCATCAGCTGATAATTTTTTTCAGAAGTGGGGTAACCTGTCCTGTTTTACGGGCAGCAGGATGGGACCCTTGGCTGAGGAGGAGGTTAACCAAACTGGTCCAATAGGAAAGAGAGTGGGTGTAGAAGTCAATGGCAAAATCACTCGGGATGGGGTCGGAAGAATGATTAGAGGGTTTTGTTTCGAGGTTACATTTGAGGAGGGCATCTTCAGAGATGGCGTCAAAGTTCTGCCAAATGACTAAGGATGTTCGCTCCTCTATGGGGGTGGGATGAATGACCGGATCCACCAGTGATTTAACTTTTTCATCAAAGAATATAGCAGATTCTGCAGCTTTCTTTGGAGGATCGTCAGGCTTGACGGTTGAGGGAGAGCAGTTTGGATTTTTGATGAGGTCAAATAGTTTTTTGGGTCTGTTTTTGGCTGAGTTGAGGAGTGTTCTGAAGTGTGATGCTTTTTAGGTCGCGCCTGTAACAGCGCGCATGCGCTGTTCTGGCGAAGACTTCATGTAAGGGCTTTCAAAAACTGACCTAACAATCGCACACGTTCGTGCGTGTGCTTTTTGTTTTGTCCCACGCTATTGGCCTTTGCATGCGTCTTTTTAACAAAGACGGCACGCAATTGGCCAAAGGCGGACGCATTGCTCCGCCCATGGCCCATTGATGTCGGTTACCTGCACGGCTGCCATGTGGTTTCAATTATCGTGCCCAGACACGAGCGCAATAATTGAAACCAGATGTCTCGTTGTGGCGCAGGCGCGCACCACTCGCGTGCTTGTTTTTACAGTGCTTTTTTTTTCTTTTTATTGCAGGACGAGTGCTTCAGAGGACAGCGTATTCTTTTAACAGCTGTCCCACAATTGTTTATCCACCATGTGGCATGTGTATGCAAAATAAAACAAGCATTTTTGTGCTTTCTTTCAGTTCAATTTCCTGTAGGGCCAGTAACTTTTTGAGAATCACAATTCCTGCATTATCTGCGCGTGCCTGGGACTGCGACGTGCAGAACTGGTGACGAATGAGGTGCACCATCGCTTCCGCTCGTTTTAAAGCCCTTGTGTTGGAGTGATGGAAACAGCATCTCTCTCTTGAGCCTGTGTCATTAAACCTCCGCTTCAGGAAGCTGTCCTGCTATCCACATCACCTCACGGCTTTTTATGTATCAACAGCTTCCATTTTCACGTACCTCACACCCCTGATCAGGAACTACGAAACGGCAACAGTACCTGGACATTCTGCTTGTGAAATCCCCAATGTCTCCCAACATTGGCATAGCGTGAAGTTTCCAGACCCCTTATGTGGGACATTTCTGTGTTTTCAGCGTGCTTATGCTTGAAATTCTCTTGCCTAAAGCACGACACTGAGTGACACTATAGCGAGTAGAAAGAACCATGCAGATACATTTAACGCCATCACACACATCGAAACCGAGCCCCGTAGACGTCACTGCGAGAGTGTTGGCATTTGTTTCTGGGGAGTTTAGAGCTGCAGCACAGAAACATGCTTATGCTTATTAATGCCAACAATAAATGTGAACACATGATTGGTTCTAAACCACCAGGCAACTGAACCTAGAGCGCCCGCATGGGACTGACTGTCATAAAGTTGTTGCAGTGTTAAAGGGGGATATTTACAATGAAATAGCACAGTGGCGCTGCAAGCAATTTTCCTGTGCCGAGCTGCGTCATTTAAAACAATCATTTCAATGCAATAGGTCTCGCATTTACGCAAGTTTAAGCTATTGGCATTGTAAATGGCAATGCCTTTTATTTATGTTTAAAAAACCAAAACAAAAATAAAAGGCATTGCCATTTACAATGCCAATAGCTCAAACTCGTGAAAATGCGAGACCTATTGCATTGCAGATGCTTGTTCATGGAAGATGTGTTTGTGGTATTTGGATCTTGCCGATTCGTGGTGGATGGAGATTGTCTCCACTGTTTCTCCAGGAGTCTTAGATTCATCCTTTCTTCATAGAGGGATTTCCAATGATAATGCGCATTGCCTGCTTGTAGTGACTGCTGCGGGCTTTCCAACCCGGAGTCCCGTAACACATTCAATCATTGTGTGGTCCTGGGCAAACACTTTACACCCCAGTGCTTCAACCTGTAAACGTGTAATACAAGCGAGTGTAACGAATAGCTGTTCCAGAGGTGATCGAGGTTTATCGACAGGCTGGATTGAGGCGCATCACCACAGCTATGTGTACGGGGGTGGGGGGGGTTTGGGGGAGGGGTTGATAAAGATCAGTTATTTAGGTACCCTGAAGATGATGCGTACGCACCCAGATTGAGGTGCATTATCACAGCTACGTGTGTACTGGGGGAAGGGGCAGTTATTGGGGTACACTGTAGAAGCTGCGTGCGCACCAGGGTTGATGTCCTCACCACAGCTGTGTGTGTACTGGGGGGGTCCAGTTATAGGGGTACACAATAGAAGCTTCATGCGCACCAGGGATGGTCATCGCCACAGCTGTGTGTGTAATGGGGGAGGGGGTAGTTATTGGGGTACACTGTAGAAGCTGCGTGCGCGCCAGGGTTGATGGTCATTGCCACAGCTGTGTGTACTGAGGGGTCAGTTATTGGGGTACACCGTAGAAGCTGCGTGCACCCTAGGGTTGATGGTCGCCACAGCTGTGTGTGAACTGTGGGGAGGGGGCAGTTATTGGGGTACACCGTAGAATCTGCGTGAGCGCCAGGGTTGATGGTCATCTCTACAGCTGTGTGTACGGGGGGTGTCAGTTATTGGGGTACACCGTAGAAGCTGTGTGCGCGCCAGCTTTGAGGGTCATCGCCACAGCTGTGTGTGTACGGGGGTGGGGGTCAGTTATAGGGGTACACCATAGAAGCTGCGTGTGCACCAGGTTTGAGTATCATCGCCACAGCTATGCGTACTGGGGGGCAGGTCAGTTATTGAGGTACACCATAGAAGCTGCGTGCGCATCTGGATTGAGGGTCATCACCACAGCTGTGTGTGTGGGGGTCAGTTATAGGGGTACACTGTAGAAGCTTCGTGTGCACCAGGTTTGAAGGTCACCACAGCTGTGTGTACTGGGGGAAGGGGTTATTGGGGTACACCGTAAAAGCTGCGTGTGCGCCAGGATTGAGGTGCATCACCACAGCTGTGTGTGAACTGTGGGGAGGGGGCAGTTATTGGGGTACACCGTTGAAGCTGCGTGCGTGCCAGGGTTGGTGGTCATCGCCACAGCTGTGTGTACTGGGGGGGCGCAGTTATTGGGTTACACCGTAAAAGCTGCGTGCGCGCCAGCTTTGAGGGTCATCGCCACAGCTGTGTGTACTGGGGAGGGGTTAGTTATTGGGGTACACCGTTGAAGATGCGTGCGCGCCTGGGTTGGGGCGCACCAACAGAGCGGAGCTCTGGTTCCCCTGCCAGGGCCTTGAATGTGAGGATTGTGCGGGCCATCTGTGGAGGCTGAAGGCTGTCACTGTTTGGGGCCCGGTGACCCCAGGCCCCTCGTGACTCTGCTCTGGCACTGCTAAGAAGAGGCCATTATGTGGCGCCGGCGCCCTCCGCATGCCCACTCTGAAGGGACCCCATTATCACAGCCGGTGCCAAGCTGCAGTGTCCAGGCCCGTCACAGCACAGACCACCACCCCGCCGTCATCAGGAGAACTTAATTCGCCCCCCCCCCCCACCATCACTCTGGTACAGGAGGCAATAGCGTCCCAAGACCCCCCACCTCTGCAGCCCCTTCCAGACTTACCCCAGTACAGGCGAACTTACAACCCCCCACCCACACATCCCGGTACAGGAGGCAATAGCGCCCCAGTCCAGGAGCCTTTAGACCACCCACAGTCCCGGTACAAGACCCCCACCCAGTCATCATCCCAGTACAGGAACCTACAGAGCACCCACAGTCCAGGAGCCTACAGACCACCCACAATCTGTGTGCCTACAGGCCACCCTCAGTCAAGGTACTAGACCCCCCCCCCCAACCCAGTCATCATCCCAGCACAGTAGCCTACAGATCACACACAATCCAGGAGCCTACAGACCACTCATATTCCACGAGCCTACAACCCACCTTTAACCCAGGTACAAGACCCTCACCCAGTACAGGAGCCTACAGACCACCCACAGTTCATGAGCCTACAGACCATCCACAGTCCAGGAAATAGACCTCGAATCCAGTCATCGTCCCTGTACAGAAGACCACAGACTACCGATAGTCCAGGTACAAGATCCCCATGCAGTCACCATCCCAGTATAGGGCCTACAGACCAGCCACTGCCCAGGTACAAGACCCCAAACCTCATCCCAGTACAGGAGCCGAAAGACTCCGCACAGTCCAGGTAAAAGACCCCCACCCAGTATCATCCAAGATCATACAGACCACCCACAGTTCAGGATCCTACAGACCACCCACAGTCCAGGATCCTACAGACCACCCACAGTCTGGTACAAGACCCTCACCCATTCATCCCAATACAAACGAGTCTACAAACCACCCACAATTAAGGTACAGGACCCCAACCCAGTCTTCATCCCACTACAGGCGCGCTTACAGACCACCCACAGTCCAGGTGCAAGAGCAGTGCGCACACTCCTTCACCCCAGTACAGCAGACTGTATTTTTATATTATTAATGAGGCTCTATATAGCGCACAGCGCGGCGCGCTTTACATCAACACGAGGCCCGTATCTACATACAATGAATTTGTTTCACCCAACTCGCCGTGCAGGTAAGACTTATTCTTGTAATGGGGGGGGGAGAGGGGCTCTAACATCGGTGTTTGTGTATTAAGGGGGACCCCTGGTTGCTGAAAGAGGCGATCCCGCGCCACATTCACTGATGGGAAGCGTTTGCTGAGTGCCAGTGTGCCCAAGGCCCCGACCAGGGTCTGAAGGGCTTGAGTGGGGCCAAGTACTGAACATTCTTCTGCCTGGACCTTATTTATTTATTTGAAGGTTTTATATAGCGCGAACAAGACCCTTGCGGGTATCAGAGCGCTTTACATGTCAGATGTTGGAAACGGGTACAAGCATTAAATAGTACAAGTATAGGTGATTCACATACAAGGTGCTCAATAATACAGACTAGTAGTTAAAATACAGTAATAAGTAAGTAATTCACGCGTGTTTAGCCATGAGAATCGCTTTCACTTCTTTTTTGAAGGAGGTAGTGGAAGGGTTCAGTCTGGTTTCTGTGGGCAAAGCATCCCAGATCCTGGGAGTCATTCCAGAGAAGGATCAGGTGTACGTTTTTTCTTGGCAAATCGTTGTGGTTTCAGTAGAAGATTCTTGGAGCTCCTGGAGGGTCTGTTACCAGCGGAAAGTACCAGTTTCTGCGCTAGATAGCTTGGAGAATTTTGGTGTAGGGCCTTGTGCGTCATACATGCTATTTTCAGATGAATTCTAGCTTCGAACGGGAGCCAGTTGAGGGCTCTAAGGTCTGGAGAGATGGGAGAGGTTCTCTTTGAGCCTGTGATGAGTCTCGCAGCTGAATTGATAGCGGCTCTTAGCGGGGCGGTCGTCGATCTGGGGAGGCCGCATAGGGTTACAGCCCCATATTCCACTCTTGGGATTACTAGGGCTTGAACTGCTTGTTTGAAGTCGTTTGCTGGCAGGAAGGGTTTCAGTTTTCACAGGGTCTTCATGTGATGTTTGCTCCTTTTGTGGAGGCGCTGATTTGCTTCTGCATCTTTAGTTTTCTGTCCAGTGTCACGCCTAGCGATTTTGCTGATTCGATCACGAGAGGTTGCCCTCTGAGTGCTGTTAGGTGCTTCATCCAGTCAAGGATGTTGGATGATTCGGGTGGGGGGGGGTTAAGAGGAACTTCATTTTGAGGGACTTTAGTTTCAAATGGTTTTCGGCCAGCCATGTTTGAGTTTTTTGTAGCGTTGTGTTGAGAGATTTGATGTCCTCCAGTGAATGGATCTTGATGTAGAGTTGGGTGTCGTCTGCATACATATGGAAATAGCTCTTGGAGAGACTGAGAAGTTTGGTGAGAGGCTCCATGAAAAGGTTGAAAAGTGTGGGTGAAAGGGAAGAGCCTTGGGGTACTCCTAACGTGACTGCAACGGGGTTAGACAAGGATTGATTGACCTTGAATCTTTGAGATCTATTTTGGAGGAAAGAGGTAAACCAGGCAAGCACAGATCCAGATAATCCCATTCTGTGTTTCAGGAGCTCTAGCAAGTTATCGTGTTTGATGGTGTCAAATGCCGATGACCGGTCGAGTAATATTAGTAAACAGGCTTTGTTTTGGTCAAGGATTTTTAGAGCGTCAATTATGCGGGTCTTGGCTGATTCAGCACTGTAACCTGCCCGGAAGCCGGATTGGTATTGGTTGAGCAGGTTGAATTGTTCGATGTGGTCGCTAAGCTGCGTATGAACACATTTTTCCAAGAGCTTGGCTAGAGTGGGGATGTTGGATATCGGGCGATAGTTATTTAGGTCCGATGGGTCAGCTGTTGGTTTCTTTAGGATAGGGGATACCGGACCTGTTTTCAGGATTTCTGGGATGGTTCCTTGAAGGAGGGAGGTATCTATAATCTTGGTCCAGAGAGGTAGTAACAGTGGAATGAAGTCTTTTAAGTGGTTAGCGGGTAGTGGGTCTGTGAAGTGGCTGGAGGGATTCAAGGTGGTTAGCGTCTTAAGTATGGTATCTTCACTGTAAGTGTTGAAGGAGGACCAGGTTGCGTTGTTTTTAAGGTTGAATTTTGTGGAGCATTTGACTGGGTCACCTGTCGGGGGCAGTGAGGAGTTCTTTTGCATGTCCGTGAGGGATAAAAGGCCATTGAGTAGGTCGGTTTTTATGGTTTCTGATTTTGTAGTGAAAAAGGAGGCAAATTCCTCACAGTTGGGTAGAGTGTCCGGGATAACCTTGGGATGGGTGGGTGGGTGCATTCTTGGTTTGGGCTTGGATTAAATCGAATAGTTTTTTGGGACGGTTCTTGGCTTGGTCTAGTTGATTACTGAAGAAGTCAGTTTTAGATCTTCTTATCTTTCTAAAGTAGGAGTTTCTGGTGGTTCTTAGTAGCTTAAGGTGGTCAGCTGACGGTGTGGATTTCCATCGTCGCTCAGTGACCGTCTGTCTTCATTTCGCCTACCATCATACCAAGATTGAGTCTTTTGTGGTGGTTCTTTTCAATTGTAGAGGGGCTATTTTGTCCAGTTCGCCGTTCATGGAGTGGAAGTAGTGGTTGGTCAGACCTTGTACATCGGCTAGGTCTTCCGGGGGACATAGGATGTTTGGATTAGAGGATGCTAGTAGGTCGGAGCTAACGTTTTATTAGATTTCTCTTCCAGATCTTTGTGCTCAGGGATTGTGTCGAAAGTCGTTTAACTGATTCCATGATTTGGAATGTAATGATGTGATGGTCAGACCAATCACAGGGGAGAATCGAGTCAAGCTGAGTGGAGTCAACTTTGGAGATTACTAGGTCGAGGGTTGCGCCTTTGTCGTGAATGGGGCTGTTACAGAGTTGGTTAAGATTAAGGTCTGAGAGGAAAGCTTTGAGGCTGTTGACCCCTAGGTCGTTCTGATCATCCCAGTGAAGGTTGAAGTCACCCAGGAAAATTTGCATATTTTGTTGGCCGTCATTCGTCGCTAGAATATCCATGAGGTGTTCTATGAATGTGATGTTAACTCCTGGCGAGTGGTAGAATGTGTGTAAAGAACATATTTGTTTGTTGTTACTAGAGATGTTGAAGCAAAGATGCTCACAGGAGGGCGGTGCCGGGGCATTGGCGATGGTCACTGCAAGCGATCCCACCACTCGGCCTATCAATTCTGTCTAGTCTGGCGAGGTCATAGTTAGGGGGTACAAGTATGTCTAGGATGGGTGTAGATGATTCATGTAGCCATGTTTCCGTCAGGATTAGAATGTCTGGTTCGTTAGCGAGTAGAAGGTCAGCCATATCGGCTGCATGTCTGGATGCGGACCTGCAGTTTAGGGGTATACATTTTAGCCGCGTCTTGTTTGGTGCTATGTTGGGTTCGCGTGTGTTAGAGGGGTACGCGTGAGGTTGTTTTCCACTATGCCTCTGGAGTTCTCTAGTGGCTCTGTGTGTGTTGCTGGGGTTAGACTAGATTAAGGAATCTATATGCAAGTTATCTGGGTGCACAGAGTTGTGTGGGAGGTAAGATAGCTTGTAAGAGCGGAGTAGGGAACCTAATTCTTTAGTTGATAAGGAGTTTTTCATTCTGATTGGGCGGGATAAGGCATTGGGGGTGAGGCACTGTACTTCATCTTGGGGGCTCATGATTTTGGGAGCTTACGTGTAGTTGTTGGGTGCGATTCGAATTTTTGATGTGTGGGTATGTTTTGGATTCATGTTTAGGGCGCGCCAACTTGGGTTGCTGCAGAATCAGATTGTGTAGAGTTTGGATGTCAGCTTTGACTTGTTGAAGAGATAGAAATATCTACTCTAGACTGGGGTCTGGAGTGAGAATTGCCATATTTGATGGATGGACTGTGGGTGAAGGAGGAGTGGTTGTGCCTTATGTGTGGTTTGAGGGGGAGTCGTAGTCGGGATCCTTGTGTTGAGATCTTTCTGTGTGTATGTCAATGGAGAGGGGGAGGAGGAGTGTGGAGGTGAAAGGAAGAGAGGTCCGTGCCAGAACACAACCCAGGGACGCACTTTTGTGCACAGTCACCAGCTGGTTACCAAGTAGGTTTCACTTACACGATAAGATTATGAGAGATGGCGTACTGGAATTCGGTGCAACGAGAACAAGAAGGAACCACCACGAGGGCCCCCGCCCACCCCTCACCGGACCGCTCGGCTTCGCCACAGTACAGGAGCAGTATTGTAGCACACTATTGGGGTCTAGTCATCCTCTGAAGCACTGAACGTCTGCCCTTGTGCACTGTTTTATTATTAATAATCACACCCGCAGCAGGATACTAGTGAACACGTCATGCACAGGATGCACGTGCGTCAGTGCTGTACTGTTCTTTTCTAGTGATGAAGTGCAGAACGTGTGCCCTTGTGCACTGTACAGTTACTATTGTCACTACCGCAGCAGAATAGTTAACTTGCCATGCACAAAAGGCCCGTGCGTATTGCACAGTGTTATTTTCTAGTGATTATGAAGTGCAGCGTCTGTGCCTTTGTGCACTCTACCGGTTCTTATGATCACTACTGCAGAATCGTGAACGTCTCGCTCAGAATGCGTGAGCTCGTGTACTGTACTGTTATTTTCTAGTAATTATGAAGCGCAGAATGCGTCCTCCTGTTGAAATGTACAGTTACTAATGGTCACTACTGCAGAATAGTGAACGTCATGCTCAGAATGTGTGAGCTCGTGTCATGTACGGTGTGATTTTTTTTTAGTGATTATGAAGCATAAAAACGTGTGATCTTTTGCACTGTACAGTTACTAATGGTCACTACTGTAGCAGAACAGTGAACACGTCATACTCCGAATGCACGTGCTTGTGTATTGCACAGTGCTATTTTATAGTGACCATGAAGCGCTGAACATGTGCCCTTGTTCACTGTACAGTTGGCAATGGTCACTACAGCAGCAGAATAGTGAACATGTCATGCTAAGAATGCACGTGCTTGTGTACTGTACTGAGTTGTGTTCGAATGATCATGAAGCGCAGAAAATGTGTCCGTGTGCCACTGTACAGTTACTAACGCTCACTACTGCAGAATAGTGAACATGCCATGCTCAGAATGCACGTGCTTGTGTACTGAACTGCGTTTTCTATTGATCATGAAGCACAGAACATGTACCCTTGTACACTGTAGAGTTATTAATAGTCATTACTGCAGAATAGTGAACATGCCATGCTCAGAATGCACGTGCTTGTGTACTGAACTGCGTTTTCTATTGATCATGAAGCGCAGAACATGTACCCTTGTACACTGTAGAGTTATTAATAGTCATTACTGCAGAATAGTGAACATGTCATGTTCAGAATGCACATGCTTTTGTACTGTACTGTCTTATTTTAAGGTGCTCATTAAGCACAGAACGTGTGTACTGTGCAATTACTAATGGTCACTAGTGCAGAATAGTGAACAAGCAATGCTGAGAATGTGTGTGCTTGTGTACTGTACTGTGTAAGTGCTAGTGATTGTTGAAGCACAGAATGCATGCCCTTTTGCACTGTACAGTTACTTACTAATGGTCAGTACTGCAGAATACTGAACGGCATACTCGGAATGCGTGCAGAACGTGTGCCCTTGTACACTATAGTTACTAATGGTCACTACTGCAGAGTAGTGAACGGCATACTCAGAATGTGTGTACTGTACGGAGTTATTTTCTAGTGATCATGAAGCGCAGAATATGTGTCCGTGTGCACTGTACAGTTACTAACGCTCACTACTGCAGAATAGTGAACATGCCACGCTCTGAATGAGTGCGCTTGTGCACTGCATTGTGTTATTTTCTAGTGATCATGTTGCATAGAACGTGTGCCCTTGTGTACAGTTATTAATGGTCACTACTGCAGAATAGTGAACATGTCATGCAGAGAATGCACGTGCTTGTGTACTGTACTATTTTCTTTTCTACTGATCATGAAGCGCAGAACGTGCGCCCTTGTGCACTGTACAGTTATTAATGGTCACCACTGCAGAATAGTGAACATGTCATGCACAGAATGCACGTGCTTGTGCGTTGTGTTATTTTCTGGTTATCATGAAGCACAGAACGTGCTCCCTTGTGCACTGTAGTTATTAATGGTCACTACTGCAGAATAGTGAACATGTCATGCACAGAATGCACGTGCTTGTGCATTGTGTTATTTTCCAGTGATCACGAAGCGCAGAACGCGAGCCCTTGTGCACTGTAGTTATTAATGGTCACTACTGCAGAACAGTGAACATGTCATGCACAGAATGCATGCGCTTGTGCATTGTGTTATTTTCCAGTGATCACGAAGCGCAGAACGCGTGCCCTTGAGCACTGTACAGTTATTAATGGGCGCTACTGCAGAATAGTGAACATGTCATGCACAGAATGCACGTGCTTGTGCACAGTTATTTTCTGGTGATCATGAAGCGCAGAACGCGTGCCCTTGTGCACTGTACAGTTATTAATGGTCACTACTGCAGAATAGTGAACATGTCATGCACAGAATGCACGCGCTTGTGCATTGTGTTATTTTCCAGTGATCACGAAGCGCAGAACGCGTGCCCTTGTGCACTGTACAGTTATTAATGGGCGCTAGGGCAGAATAGTGAACATGTCATGCACAGAATGCACGCGCTTGTGCGTTGTGTTATTTTCCAGTGATCACGAAGCGCAGAACGCGAGCCCTTGTGCTCTGTACAGCTGCTGCCCTCAGTTTGAGATGCATGAGCATGTTAAAGGAATCTCTAGTAATGTAACATTAACCCCAAAGCCGCGCCCCCGCCCCGCTTCTGAAGTTGACCTCAAGGAGGGCCTTGAAGGCGTGGGTGGGGGGCAAGAGAAGGGCGTGTGACTGCCGCCACCCCTGAATCTCCGAACCCTGACATTTCGGGGAGTGAGACAGACCCCCATTGACAGACGGGTGAGTGACGCTCGTTGGACTCAGTGCAGAGGGAGCGGGGAGGGAGAAGGGTCTGTACAGCCTTCCCCCACACACTCAGCCAGGGGGCTGCCGGCCCATCCTTCCCAACATCCGGTCGCAGTTGCACCCCCGCGTCTGCCTCGGACATACCTCAAATAGTTCTACTTTCTTGCTCCCTCCCTTCTGCTGCAGGCTGACGGAATCCTGTTCATTCCGTCCTACTCCAAAGTCTGCCCTTCAACTCTCATAGTGTAACCTCCTACTCTGGTGGGCGGCGACCACCGACACCTCGAGCCTGAAGCCTGGCTCGGCCCGAGGCGCTCTTGGAACCCCGAGCCCTTGACGAGCCGAGCTTGCACTTGCTTCTTTTTGCCTCGCTTCCTCTACCCAGGATGTGGCATTACTGTCAGAGCTGCCCTCTGAAGAACTGGGGAACCAGGCTCGAGTCTCGGCATCGGATCCGCACCCTGTGATTCTGGACACATCCCTTAATCTCCCCGTGGCTAGAGACTGAATGCGACCTTGTGTAATCTAACTCGTGCTCTTGTAAAACGCTCGAGCTTCCGGTCCAGTTTGCGCTATATAAAAGCACAGAGAAACAGAGGTAAAAACACAGTTTTAATATAAGAAAAGCCAGGTAGACAGCAATTTACTGACTAATTTGTACGACGTGAAACCATAGAACCTGGATAAATCGCTTCTTCCCCGCGTAAATTCTGTGATCTTAGGCAAATATTTTTTTTCACCAAACCTTTTTTCTTCATTGTCACATTAACAACAATTTAAAATATGTAAGTTCAAACTATCAGTTGTATAAAACGATCCCTTCTAATGAGCACTTAGTGCAGTGTTGTGATGGGCCCCATTTATGGCAAAGCGTTACCATGAAATACACTGGTTTTAATTTCCACGAGCCTTTACCGTGCTTTACATGACGTTTGTTGTTTTATTTACATCACAAATATTTTCAGGCCTTGGCTCGTGAACAGACTAAGATCCGAGCCACGCCGTTGGCTTGGCTCTCCAACCTCTAACCTGCTCCTCATCCTGCCCTCCAGTCCCATACTGTGACCTCTGACCATGCCCTTCAGTCCCATACTGTGACCTCTGACCCTGCCCTCCAGTCCCATACTATGACCTCTGACCCTGCCCTCCAGTCCCATACTGTGACCTCTGACCCTGCCCTCCAGTCCCATACTATGACCTCTGACCCTGCCCTCCAGTCTCATACTGTCACCTCTGACCCTGCCCTCCAGTCTCATACTGTCACCTCTGACCATGCCCTTCAGTCCCATACTGTGACCTCTGACCCTGCCCTCCAGTCCCATACTGTGACCTCTGACCCTGCCCTCCAGTCCCATACTATGACCTCTGACCCTGCCCTCCAGTCCCATACTGTGACCTGACCCTGCCCTCCAGTCCCATACTATGACCTCTGACCCTGCCCTCCAGTCTCATACTGTCACCTCTGACCCTGCCCTCCAGTCTCATACTGTGACTCCTGACCATGCCCTCCAGTCCCATACTGTGACCTCTGACCCTGCCCTCCAGTCCCATACTGTGACTCCTGACCATGTCCTCCAGTCCCATACTGTGACCTGACCCTGCCCTCCAGTCCCATACTGTGACCTCTGACCATGCCCTCCAGTCCCATACTGTGACTCCCGACCATGCCCTCCAGTCCCATACTGTGATCTCTTACTCCTGATTCTGCCCTCCAGTCCCATACTGTGACCTTTGACCCTGCCCTCCAGTCTCATACTGTGACCTCTTACTCCTGACCATGCCCTCCAGTCCAATACTGTGACCTCTGACCCTGCCCTCCAGTCCCATACTGTGACCAACTCCTGACCCTGCCCTCCGCTCATGGTGTGACCTCGGACCCTGCCCTCCAGTCCCATACTGTGACCTCTGACCCTTCCCTGCAGTCCCATACTGTGACCTCTGACCCTTCCCTCTAGGCTTATTCTGTGACCTCTTACTCCTGATCCTACCCTCTAGTCCCATACTGTGACCTCTGACCCTGCCCTCCAGGCTCATACTGTGACCCCCTTACTCCCGATCCTGCCCTCCAGTCCCATACTGTGACCTCGGACCCTGCCCTCCAGTCCCATACTGTGACCTCTGACCCTGCCCTCCAGTCCCATACTTTGACTCCTGACCATGCCCTCCAGTCCCATACTTTGACCTCTGACCCTGCCCTCCAGTCCCATACTGTGACCTCTTACTCCTGATCCTGCCCTCCAGTCCCATACTGTGACCTCTGATCCTGCCCTCCAGCCTCATAGGTTGAATTCCAGGTCTTGACCCTCCTCCTCTTCTCTGATTTTTTACTCTGAACTTTCGTGTGCCTCATGCCACCTTCTGCGCTTTCCTACTGCATCCCCGCTTCTTGTCCCTCTACTCCTACAACTTCTAGTTTACAATCACTACTCACAGGAGATTGTGGACTCCAGAAGTGAACCGTGCACCAGATGGGCTGCCCAGACCGGAGTACATTCTCTGGAGCAGGGGTGCGGTCCATCCCCAGTGTGTGGGCAGCGACAACCCAAGATTCCCTTTCTGCTGGTTCTAGGGCGCCCCTGAACCCCAAGATGCTTCTCCCCTCAGTTGCTCGCACACTCTACACACTGTTATGCTGTGAAGATTTTAGGTTTCGCTACCAGACAGCACAAGCGTGAACTTGCAGTGGGCTTACAGCCCGCACATTGCTCAACTTTGATTGACTTTATGGTCATTCATTCATTTGCTGGCTTCCTAGCCAATGGCTTGCTTTTCTCTTCTTGCGTTAGTCCCTCCCATGGAGCATAGCATCTACACCATCTTTTTGACTGGTTAAGCACTCCATGAGAGTGCATGTGTTTTCCAGCTCTTCCCCTTGTGTGCTTCTCCCACTGCCAAATAAATACCTGCAGCCCCCGGGGTTCCCGTTGCTCTCTCCCTCCTGCGCTTCTCCCGTAGCCCCCGTGTTGCTCTCTCCCTCATGTGCAGCTGCCTGTCCCGTGTGCGACTCCGCACCAAAGTTCTCCGCCCCGGCACTCCATGATGTTCTTTCCCTCATGTGCTTCTCCTCCATCCCCTTTGAGGCTTTCTCCTTCATGTGCTGCCTTTCTCCTCCTCCGCCAAAGGGGCGTACAGGGAAAGGGGGCATCTAAAATTTACCAAATAAACAAGCATTTGCAATGCAATAGGTCTCGCATTTGCGAGAGTTTAAGCTATTGGCATTGTAAATGGCAATTCCTTTCATTTATGTTTTAAAAACCAACACGTAAATAAAAGGCATTGTCATTTACAATGCCAACAGCTCAAACTCTGGCAAATGCGAGAACTATTGCATTGCAAATGCTTGTTTTAGAAGCAAGCAGTGGTCCAAGGGACCAAAACTTCAAAAAATGTTTATCGACAATCCCAAGGGGCCACTTGTCTTTTGTAAATAGTTGCCAACAATTTGGATTTGGTTGTAAAATATTAATGTTTTGCAACCGGATGTAGGTTGCAAAACATTAATACATAAGTTTAGGAATCGGTATTTTGGAAGGTATGCTCTTTACATACCCTTTCCAAATACTGACTCTGTATTAAGCCTGGAACACTAATTGAGATTCCGTAAAAATGCTATTTTGTAGTCGCAACGGCTCAACTGTGTCCTCCGCAACTGGAAAATAGCTTTGTGCATCAGGCCCCATGTCGCTGGCTGTTAAGAGATACGCAGAGCTTGACGATCACAAGTTTAAACCTGGCAATGAGATTTAGTATTTCATCCTTGCAAGTTAGGTAAAATGAGTACCATTAAAATGTATTGTATATATTAGAGAAAAAGGTATCAAGGAAATAATACAACAATCCTTCATGAAGAGAGCACATTTAATTACCCCTTCAAGAGTATCAAATATTCATTTTGAGTACATCTGACATTTTCAAAATACACAAAAACGGGCGCTTATTCAAAGAAAGACACAATGACATATCACACAACACCAATTATATACATTGCACAAAGAATCTACTACACATGACAATTAACCCAAATGCAAGTCATTCCCATCAGTGTCCCCTTCTAAATGGCAGGCGGACCACTGGGAGGTAGTCAAACAAAGGGGGGAAAAACCAAGCAAGGGGTGCAAAAATGGCCCAAATTTTACAGGTTTCCCAACAACAATCTGCGAATCACTAAGACTCTAGTGACTCCTCCATCCAATGTCTGTCGACGTGACCACGTTTCAGCCAGTATTAGCTTATGGCCTCTTCAGGACAGGGGTTGAACGACAAATGTATCTTCCTTATTTCTATCTTGCGTGGCTGCGCAAACGGTACACACAAAAGTACTTTAAACCACTGTGCGCGCTTATCAACAGGTACTTTCCATGAGATCCGACCACCGGTTCTCCACTACGTTTTAGATCAAAGTCGGGTCAGTCTCCACAAGAAAGTAGTGTAACAACAACCTTTTGTTGTTACACTACCCTGAGCGTGTGACCCGACTTTGATCTAAAACGTAGTGGAGAACCGGTGGTCGGATCTCATGGAAAGTACCTGTTGATAAGCGCGCACAGTGGTTTAAAGTACTTTTGTGTGTACCTTTTGCGCAGCCACGCAAGATAGAAATAAGGAAGATACATTTGTCGTTCAACCCCTGTCCTGAAGAGGCCATAAGCTAATACTGGCTGAAACGTGGTCACGTCGACAGACATTGGATGGAGGAGTCACTACAGTCTTAGTGATTCGCAGATTGTTGTTGGGAAACCTGTAAAATTTGGGCCATTTTTGCCCCCCTTGCTTGGTTTTTCCCCTTTGTTTGACTACCTCCCAGTGGTCCGCCTGCCATTTAGAAGGGGACACTGATGGGAATGACTTGCATTTGGGTTAATTGTCATGTGTAGTAGATTCTTTGTGCAATGTATATAATTGGTGTTGTGGGATATGTCATTGTGTCTTTCTTTGAATAAGCGCCCGTTTTTGTGTATTTTGAAAATGATGTCAGATGTACTCAAAATGAATATTTGATACTCTTGAAGGGGTAATTAAATGTGCTCGCTTCATGAACGATTGTTGTATTATTTCCGTGATACCTTTTTCTCTACTATATATATTGTCCCTTATACCCAGGTATCATAGGGGGAATTGGGTATACCCCTGTTGTTTTTGACTATTAAAATGCAGTGGGCATGATTCATTCCAAGTGACTGGACTCAATCCTTGAGAGAGGGACACTGCACATGTGTTTCTCCCACCCCCAACACCTCGGTGAGCTGTCCCGGAATATAAAGTGCATCAGTAAATATGATTAAACGTGAGGACATTCAATTCCATGACTCGTCCGGCCTGGGAAGACTTCGAGCGGCTCGCCATGCAGGCCCAGTTTGAATGATAGCACCTTTCTTGGGGCGTTATCCTCTTTCCGTATTGAGGTTAGCCAAGTCCGGGCGGGTTTCGCGCGAGACCCCTAGTCCATCCGTGAGACTGGGTTCAAGTCGTGACTGAGGTGTCCCATCTGAAGTGGTCCGTAATGAGGCACACGGACCGTACATGTAATGGTTCCACGAGGGCAACTGAATATGTCCTTTCACCTCTTGGTGGGTCACAAAGGACAGTTACAAACGGGATGCAGTTGAACATTCACATCCGCGGGCACTGGTGCCACTGCACTTGCTGCACTAGTGATGGCTGCAACACCGCTGATCGGTCCTGCGGTTGCCAGTTCTAGCGTCATCACTAGGGGGCAACAGAGCGGCCTCGTTAAGCCTCACGCCCAGAGTTAATGGATGTGCGTAATTTGAAGACTGCAGAGTGAAGTGATTGGTGTCAGAGCTCTCCTCCCCCCCCCCCCCCAACCCCCCAGGGGTTCCTAGTGCAAAGGAAAATGAGCCCCCGTTCAGCACTGGTTGGGTAGTAAAACAATCTAATATTCAGGGCTCCGTGGTCCAGAGGACTCAGTTGCGGTGCCACTGCACCCGCTGCACCATTGATAGTGCGTCCCCGCCCCCACAAACGACAGTACGGCCAGTGATGGGTGTGTCCTTCCCTACCGGTAATGGCATTCTGAGGGGGGTGGGCAGAGCTAGCCCACCCCTACGCTTGGATGGGACTGTAAGAAACGCTTGTGTTCCGCAGCAAACGTACTGAGGTATGTGGTAATCACAGGCCCGTTTACACGTGGATTTGTGTAGCGCAGAACGTCGGCGCTGCTTCATAACGCCATGAGCACAGCAGCAGCTCTTCACTTAGAGTCTTACAGAGACAGCAGCACACCCCGTCAGAGAGAGCTCAAAGTGCTGGACAGCTCCCTCCAAGGACGCTGATTTAGTCACACAACCGTTTGTAATGATCAGACACTAACAATAACATTACTTTAATTCGGGATCTCAGGCGGGGAGAGCAATGCTGACGTTCGAGCCCAGGATACACGCGCATCTCAGCAGCAGCCAGCGCTTCAGTGAGTGAACTATTGTAGTGAAGCAGAATGCGTCCGGCCAGAAGGTGTTAAAGAGAGTCATATGACAGGGTAGAGGGCCTGGAATTAAAACAAAAGTGAAAGAAGAGAGGAGCAGTAAAGAACAACGTGGAGAGAGTATGTGGCGCTACGGCTAGAGCTGCCGACTTTGGAGCCTGGAACCAGGCGTGAGTCTCGGCGTCGGCCTGTGATTCTCGGCATATCACTTAATCCCACCCCAGTGCCTAAAAAAGACAAGTTGTGAAAGCTTTCTTGTCTTTATTGGGCCATGTGTTTGAACACATGGCCCCATAAAGATATGAAAGCTTTCACGATGCACGGAAGGCAGATGAGCCCGTCCAAATGGGACGGCTCAAAAAGCCGAAGGAAAACGCCATGAACAGCTCTTTTCCAATGGCTGGCCACTGTTTAGCATAAACGGTGACGCCGTCCAATGGAAAAGAGGGGCAGGGCTTAAAGCCCTTTACAGAAAATACCACAAAACGTTAAATCTCGCCATCGAGACTGCGCATGTGCGCAGCCCACGCCAGGGGAGACCTAAAAAGCAGTGGGCCACAGGATGAATGTGTGAGATGACAGGTCCGGGATGGACTGTTCCCATGAGGAGTAGGGTCAGTACTGATCTGTATCAATGGGCCTCTGGGACGGATTGAATTTAGAAGACCGGTACTCACTCCATTGCAACTGCAACTAAGTACCAGGTTTGTTAAACTTAGCCAGCCCTCCCGATCTGGAGTTCGGCGGACTGCAAGTGTTACACCGATGGAGTAAGTTTAGTCCGTCTGCGTAAAACGGTCTCCATTGGCCCGCCCAACAGAGCAAGCGCCGTCAGAAGTGAGTTATCCAACCGACGGTTCTATCTAGAGCAGAGTTACTCATAGTACGGCCCGCGGGCCGCTGGAGGCCCGCCTGGCCTTCATTGGCGGCCCGCGGACCTTGATCGATTACAATACACTTCCTTGGAGTAAGCAGGGAAGATGGCCGCAGGAGCAAACGTTGTGAATACGCTTTAATACGTATTCACACCGTTTCCTCCTGCGGCCATCGTCTCTGCTTACTGCTTGCCTCCGATTGGCCTGCCTGCCTCTGACGTCACACAAAGCTAAGGCCCTTTAAAAGTCAGCTGTAACTAGCGCTAGTTACAGCTGACTTTTAAAGGACCTTTTGGTGAGCTTTCTGTGTTGACGACGTCCTTCCAGCCCGCAGCCCCGGAGAACCTTCACAGCAGCGCCTGCACAGGTATGTTTTCTTTATTCTTTTGTGAAACGTTCACACTAAGTTTAGTTTCCCATCGCGCGAGACCTGGGATACGAACTTTAAATGAACTTGCTTTTTAATATAGCGAAGCATGGCTCGTAAGCACAGTTATGTACATTTAGGGCATATGGCTCCCCTGTGAAATGGATCCCAAAAAGATTTTTGCTGGAAACGTCTTTTTCTGACACCAGTGCAGTCTCGGGGTGGAGAGGAATAAAACATTCCAAATGTAAAAAATAAATAACTAATTAAAGCAAGACAGAGTGGTTGCAAGGTGCCCAGATTGATTTATTTACACCTAAACACATTAGCGCCACTTTACAGTGTTTGCCAGTGAAGCGCTACTTTTGTTTTCTTGTCTCTCTTTCAACAACATTGTTTTCCCTGTGTGGGAAAGGCACCCTGCCTGGAGGTACTGAAATACCTGCTTGATGGGTGAATTGGAAAACAAGATGTGAACAGCGGCTGTGTGTACACGAATGTGGTCTTTTAAAACCAGACTGCCTGTGTTTTGAAAGAATATAAGCAATGGGCACCGAAACGGGTCCCTTCCGGGCCCTGTAGTCATGGCCTTACCTTTTCATGCGAAAGCACTCACTGCTTACATTTCACATGCTTTACTTAATCTTGCATTCCCTATGAGTGTTTGCTTTTTCTAGGATGTTAATTTTTTTTACGCAGCATATTGCTCTTGTCTAGGGCGTAATTAGAATTGAGTCACATCCAGGTGTTTATAGCAGGTCAGTGCAGTGCAAGTTTCTCTCAGTGGGGCAGTATGGTGTTCAGTGGGGGAGAGGATGTGGCGCTATGGTCAGAGCTGCTGAAGTGGAACTGGTCAACCAGGTTCAGCCTTCCTGACCAGGCTCCCAGACCACTCTCCTGAGGGAGCACATTCCCGTGCTAGACCTAAGAAGGCGCCGCAAAATCTTAAAAGCCCTGGTGTCTTAGCACCAGCAGGTGGACCCTAGCGGTGGCAAGTGTGGATTAACCTTGAAGGCCTGGCCACCACTATCCATGAAGTTCACCTCCAGTCTTGGGGGAACAACCTTTACAACGCAACTGTTACAACGCACTACACTTACAACGCATAATCCATTACAACGCACTACACTTACAACGCATGACACTACAACGCATTTTTAAAAACTACCTTTACAACGCATTCCATTACAACGCCTACCATTACAACGCATAATATTACACTACACTTTCCAACACTTACCCTACTGTTGCACCCCCTATAGTTAGAATAGTAATTTTTACCCCTATACTATCCAACACTTACCCTACTGTTGCACCCCCTGGAGTTAGAATAGCAATTTTTACCCCTATACTATCCAACACTTACCCTACTGTTGCACCCCCTGGAGTTAGATTAGTAATTTTTACCCCTATACTATCCAACATTTACCCTACTGTTGCACCCCCTGGAGTTAGAAAAGTAATTTTTACCCCTATACTATCTAATACTTACCTTAAATGCAATGTAATATTATGCGTTGTAATGGTATGCGTTGTAAAGGTAGTTTTTAAAAATGCGTTGTAGTGTCATGCGTTGTAAGTGTAGTGCGTTGTAATGGATTATGCGTTGTAAAAAATGCGTTGTAAGTGCATGCGTTGTAAAAGTGTGCGTTGTAACATCATACATCCCCAGTCTTGGGGACAGAGCTATGAAGCAGCACACCATAGAGTGGCAGTGACTGTCACTGAGGTCACAGGAACCTTGAGCAGGGTGGCTCCAGGGCAGTGCGACCGCACCGGGCGCTAACTACCGGTGGGGGCGTCGTGTTTGTAAGTATAATATGGTTTTAAAAGCACTTGCTGCCTCCTTCCTGGCCTCCAACATTTTTGGGCAACAATAAAAATGTCTTGCTAATTCCAGTGATTAATGTTCTTAGTAGAGAGAGATGGCGTTTTGTCTAGTGCAGGGTTACTCATAGTACTTTCAAACTAGGATATTATCAAATTGTGCTCTTTGTAGTTGCATCTGATTGTGAAATACAGCATTGTCTAATGTTTTGAAAGGTTTTTTTTTTACTCTAGCTCCGCCCCCCACTGATCCCGCCCCCACTGACTCCACCCCTACCAGTGCGGCCCTCGGCCACTAACCACACTGTAATTTTGGCCCCCGACAGAAAGTCTGTGAGTACCCCTGATCTAGAGTATACCATCAGATGTTCTTTTTTCCCCCACTGTCCATTAGCGCCAGGTGAATCCAGGTGGTAAGGGCCAGTGAAAGAAAATGACCCCCTATACAATGGGAGAAAAATGCCATTCTGTGGGCTTATTCAAAAACGAATTACCACTGAGAATTTTTTGAACAATTAAAAACTTTGGAAAAGTTTGGCATCGAGCAGTCATGTTTGACAGAGCGGTCAGTCAAACTGGTTCCTACCAATGTACAGAGATGTCTGCGGGGCTGGAAGACATCTCTAAATATGGCGGGCAGAGTAAAGGCAGTAAAGTCGCGTGCCATCCTGTTTGCCTTTTAATCCGTCTCCTAATCCTAAATGGAGCTCTAAGTCACGAGTGGCACAGTGTGCGAAAAACAGTGGTTTTGAATACTGTCCGAGGGACTGCCAGTGGTCAGACTATTTGCAAGCATTCGTCCTATCACCTTTGGGAGTTTAAATGCTTGTAGTGAAGATAGTTATGTATATATGTACAATGCTAAGTTAGCACAACCGCGTTAGATGTTAGAAAGCCATCTTGCCGCTTTTGCTGGTTTTGCACACGACACTGTAGTCACATGTTATTAAATTGAGAAATGCTTGCTCGACTTTGCTTCACATGAGAACTGTCTGTTGTTCACATCCCAAACAGTGAGCAGCGACCTTGGTCTGTACACAGTGTAAAGAAACAGTCTGGGTCGCTAGACGGTGCATGTTGTTGGGTTCAGGTTGATCGGCCCACTACTTTAGCCATAACACGCACGCAGCTGCAAATACCTGAAAGTCGGGTGCTTTTAATATTGCAGTGTTACATGTTTTCAACACATTCGGAAGAAGAGCTTTCCCAGGAGCAGAGCCTAGCTGATCCTGTGATGTGATCTCACTGACCTGATCTTTACGGTATGGGGTTCCCCATTCAAGCCTAGAGACCTTTTACTTGTCTAATAATAATACTATTAGTTTGCTAGAGAAAGAAAGGTGGCTGAGATCCACTGTCATTTTATTATGATTACTCCTTTCATTTTCTATGGTATTGTAACGATGCTGATGGTTTTGATTTTAATCGTTTGTCTGCTTATGTTAGCCAAACTGCTGCATCTTAGGACACGAGGTTTATAAAATAAACTCTTTAAACTTTTACCGTGTCTCTGTTTATTCTGTTGTGGACTGATATGAGAATAATTACGAACAGGTATTTCTGATTCCCACCATTCCTGAGATATACACTAAGTCGCTTGTTCTAGGTTGTCTATGCATTGGGACCGCCGAGCTAAACCTCTGATAACGAATGGGACACTGATGCTGGTCGGTTAAGGGGTTCTGGGTTCTGAGGTGAGTTTTTGGTACACCACAATTCACTGAGGGCCTGGGTTCCTGCGCATAGTTCTGTGCATAAGCAGAATCCCTGCAACATGCTCATAGTTGCTGGAATCCGGAGACTGTGGCAGCTTTCAAAGCTTACTGCTGCCAATGCTTGTGCATTCCAAAACTGGACATTTGCACCAACTCAAGGAGAGCTTCGGTGTGTGCAGATTGGTTTCTTTTTTGGTAAACTGGTCCTAAATATATTTTTACGTTCCTGATTTTAAAAAAATGAACAAGTTAAAACTTCTCACTGATATTAGGATGGCAAGAAAAACAGACACAGATGCAGCAGACTCCACTCCGGGCCCTCCGACCAACCTACCAAGCCAAGGATGTATCCGGGGGGGGAGGGGGGTATCACAACACGTTACACCCCCCCACCCTTAAATCTACGGCACTGCTCCCGCCTCTCGCTCCTTACTTGTCCCCATTATCCTGCATTTTTTTTGTTTTTATTATGCGTTTTCATACTAAAAAGATTTTAATTTTATTTAGTGATCCAAGTGGAACTAGCCGCCTTGTATTGGTCAATAAATACAAAAAAATAAGAAAACAGACAAGAATAGTAGCTCTCTCATTCTGCCAGGTGACGCTACCGATAACCGCAGTCAAGATCATTGCTCCTTTTTTTCTTTTCTTTGATGCTGTGCAGGATCGGCAAAAATCATTTTGCTTTTTGCCAGTTCTGCACAGCATCGGCAAAGTGCATTGACAAAGCCAATATTTTCGGGAGGCAAGACCTACTGACTTTGCCAATGCTTGTTGTGTAGTGTCACCTTCACCAAATACTTTGCCTCTTGGTGGGACTGCCGGGTGAGGGGAGCAAGAGAGAAGCGGGAGGCTAGAGAGGGTGGGAGAGGAGAAGAAAGGCAGCACAAGAAGGTGAGAACAACAAAGGGGATAGGGAGAAGCAGCAGTGGTGGCGGCTCCTACGTCGGGTGGAGAGGCGGCACCCCACTGCTCTCTGAGCAGTGAATAAAGGAAAAATAAAAATGATAATAAAACATGTTATTTTATTTTTCCTTGCCATGCCCTGTATGCTGGATCATGGACGGGGCGGGGCCATTTTGATTGACGCTGGGAGGAGTGATAAGCACTGCTACAAGTGCGCATGTCTGTTTGGCGAGCCGTCTTAGGCCGGCCAAACAGACATGTGCAGTTCAGTTTCTCCAACCCAGCTCTATTCCACAGCCGGGTGGAGAAACAGCACAGACTGAGTGAGCGCCAAACCAGCTCGCTCAGGCCAATCCCCACGCTGCTCTCATGCTAGGTGTAGCATAAGAGCAGCGTCTGGATTGGACAGGGAGCCTGTGATGTGTCCCAGGGGCTGCTGGGAGCAGGAGAGCACCGAGGCATGAGGCGACCAGCAGCATCAGGCGAGTCTTCAGCAGGAGGAGAAGCACACAAGAGACAGCGGCATGAGATGAAGAGAGTGACAGAGAAGCACACAAGAGACAGCGGCATGGGATGAAGAGAGTGACAGAGAAGCACACAAGAGACAGCGGCATGGGATGAAGAGTGACAGAAGCACACAAGAGACAGCGGCATGGGATGAAGAGAGTGACAGAGAAGCACACAAGAGACAGCGGCATGGGATGAAGAGAGTGACAGAGAAGCACACAAGAGACAGCGGCATGGGATGAAGAGTGACAGAGAAACACACAAGAGACAGCGGCATGGGATGAAGAGTGACAGAGAAACACACAAGAGACAGCGGCATGGGATGAAGACAGTGACAGAGAAGCACACAAGAGACAGCGGCATGGGATGAAGAGAGGGACAGAAGCACACAAGAGACAGCGGCATGGGATGAAGAGAGTGACAGAGAAGCACACAAGAGACAGCGGCATGGGATGAAGAGTGACAGAAACACAAGAGACAGCGGCATGGGATGAAGAGAGTGACAGAGAAGCACACAAGAGACAGCGGCATGGGATGAAGAGAGGGACAGAAGCACACAAGAGACAGCGGCATGGGATGAAGAGAGTGACAGAGAAGCACACAAGAGACAGCGGCATGGGATGAAGAGTGACAAACACACAAGAGACAGCGGCATGGGATGAAGAGAGTGACAGAGAAGCACACAAGAGACAGCGGCATGGGATGAAGAGTGACAGAGAAACACACAAGAGACAGCGGCATGGGATGAAGAGAGTGACAGAGAAGCACACAAGAGACAGCGGCATGGGATGAAGAGAGGGACAGAAGCACACAAGAGACAGCGGCATGGGATGAAGAGAGTGACAGAGAAGCACACAAGAGACAGCGGCATGGGATGAAGAGTGACAGAAACACACAAGAGACAGCGGCATGGGATGAAGAGAGTGACAGAGAAGCACACAAGAGACAGCGGCATGGGATGAAGAGAGGGACAGAAGCACACGAGACAGCGGCATGGGATGAAGAGAGTGACAGAAGCACACAAGAGACAGCGGCATGGGATGAAGAGAGTGACCGAAGCACACAAGAGACAGCGGCATGGGATGAAGAGTGACAGAAGCACACGAGACAGCGGCATGGGATGAAGAGAGTGACAGAAGCACACAAGAGACAGCGGCATGGGATGAAGAGAGTGACAGAGAAGCACACAAGAGACAGCGGCATGGGATGAAGAGAGTGACAGAGAAGCACACAAGAGACAGCGGCATGGGATGAAGAGAGTGACAGAGAAGCACACAAGAGACAGCGGCATGGGATGAAGAGAGTGACAGAAGCACACAAGAGACAGCGGCATGGGATGAAGAGAGTGACAGAAGCACACAAGAGACAGCGGCATGGGATGAAGAGAGTGACAGAAGCACACAAGAGACAGCGGCATGGGATGAAGAGACAGCGGCATGGGATGAAGAGAGTGACAGAAGCACACAAGAGACAGCGGCATGGGATGAAGAGAGTGACAGAAGCACACAAGAGACAGCGGCATGGGATGAAGAGAGTGACAGAAGCACACAAGAGACAGCGGCATGGGATGAAGAGAGTGACAGAGAAGCACACAAGAGACAGCGGCATGGGATGAAGAGAGTGACAGAGAAGCACACAAGAGACAGCGGTATGGGATGAAGAGAGTGACAGAGAAGCACACAAGAGACAGTGGCATGGGATGAAGAGAGTGACAGAGAAGCACACAAGAGACAGCGGCATGGGATGAAGAGAGTGACAGAGAAGCACACAAGAGACAGCGGCATGGGATGAAGAGAGTGACAGATCAACTCGCCCAGCGGCTCGTGCTTCCACACCCCTCGACTCCTCAAGGAAGGATTTCAGACCGCTTCCGCTCAACATCCGTCTAATTATTCAATTCCTTATCACCAGGAAGCTGGACTGCAGTAACACACTTTATGTCACAATCTCCACACAACTTGCTAACAGACTCCAGGTCATCCAGACTCAACTGACCACCGAGCCCCCACATATCCTCGCATCTCAAAGGCCTCCATTGGCTTCCCATTCACAAATGCACCATTTTCAAACTACAACCACACACAAAGCACATCACCACCAAGGACACGCCACCCTGAACCGCCACATCAGCTACCACAGCAGACCTCTTTGCTCGCCAGCCTCCCTCGTGCCCGTGCCCCCCGCATCCGAAGTGACCGAGTCGGCAGCCGCGCTCTCGTGCTGCGCCTAAAGCCTGGATTGAAGACTTGACTTTCAATGGGCACCATCCCTTCTCCAGACACCAGGATACCCTCCTGGGTGACATGAGTGCCCTACAAACACACACTCACAACACAGCCTGCTGCTGTCGCTGGAGCGCTGCCCACATTTCCTTTTCTGCTCCCTTACGGACAAGTGTCCACTCCTGGCCGCCAGCTCCTGCATCTCAGCTCTTGTATCCACTCCCTCGGGGGCTCGGTCTGTTGACTGTGTGGGGGACACCGAAGTCTCAGCCACGGCTTGGAATGGGCGGCAGTCGGCCCCACACATCTCCAAGCAGTTCCATGAGCAGGCTGAACACGGGTGAAAGGACTGCCCTCTGAGGAACCCTGCAGAGCCCTGAGCCAGGGCTGGGGCAGCTCCACAGCTCGCCTCCTGGCAGGTCCAGCGGGCAGGGATTCTAGCCGAGCGCCCAGCGGTCAAGGCCTGAACACATGTCGATGCAGCTCTGCGATGGAATTGGTGCTTTCCTTCTGCACACACACAGGGGGTGTGGGGCGAGGGAGGTGTGTAAAGGAAACACACATGGATCTGGCTTATAACAACATAACAATGAGGTGCTTTTCAAATCCAGCACAGAGTTGATGTATTCGAACCCCCCAAACATAGTCATTTCTCCCGATACCGATTCTTATGACAAACATTGTTCGAATACCCCATTTGTTCGTTCTGTGGGTCTATCTGTTTGAGGATGAAAACTGGCCCGGAAGCTGGCCTGGGTGTAAAGAGTTGCTGGTGTTCCCTTTCTGAAGGCATGTGGCCTGGAGGTGCACACCCTCCCCTCCCCATCGGAGCAGGGCCTGCCTGTTACAGCACAGTGAGCAGAGACCGAGCTTGGACCCGGCCCAGAGTAGCCCCAGTGGCTGCCAATAATTCCAGCTCTGCAGTCATCGCTTTGTTTCTCTCAGTGGGACGCCCCAAGCGTGCCAGATCCTCAGATGTGGCTCTCGTGGTCACTGCACCTAAGGAATTCAGCTGCGTCTGACTGACGAGGCTCAACACGCCACAACCAGGGGGTCCCTCCTGTCCCATTCAGAGGGGGCGTGGCCTGGCAGTGTAGGTTAAACTGTTCCTATTGAGGAATCAATCAGTAGATGTGTAGAGCGCTTCAGGTCACCCTCGAGTGAATCCAGGCGCTGGACGGGACCAAGACTGCCTTGCATCAGGTTGGTCCCCGTCTAAAGCTACAGAGAAAGCAAAAATGACAGAATGGAATGTAGCCCAGGATGATTACCAGAAGCGGCGATGAAAGCAAACATTCAGACCCTCAATTTATTTTTATTTATACCTGTTCGCTTGACGTGCTCAAACGCAAGCACCATAAGAAGGCGCTCGATTATGAGAGGTATTCACACCTGCAAAACATGTAACCTCCCCAAAAAAGACCGACGTCACTACCTCAGTCACGCTGATGCGTGCACAGGGAGAGTGGTCATTTTAAGAAAGCATCTACGGGTACTTTCGAATGCCCAGTTGTTAGATAGTGACCTCGCCGGGGGCTTCTCGTCCATTCAGTTCCAATGGGTCCCACCTCCTGGACCTCACAGGCAGCCGATGGATGGACACAGGCTGCAGGGACCACCCGCTGCCCTCGGCTTCAGAGACGGTGAAGTGGGGCTGCGGAAGGCTGCAGTGGTACCACCCTCCGGGCATCTGGTTGTGTCATGATGGAGACTCACGCCAGGGCGCCTGCACCCCTCCAGCTGAAAGCTCCCTCTGCGATGGTCTCACGAGAAACAACATCATGAACTGGTCAAAGCGGTCTCCTCTTCCAAAGAGTAGGATTCGTTTATAATCTTACAACAACAAACTGCATGTCGGTGTGGGTGACTCTACGCCAGGCTTCTCCAACTAGCTCGTGAGACCCCCCCCCCCCCCCCTTCCCCCCCTTCCTCCTTAGGTGCTCACTGTGGCGGGCTGGGGCGGCGCAATACAGGACGCGAAGGTGGGTGAAACATGAGGAGGGGGGAACATGAGGCGGTTCACCCCAGTAACAGGGTAGTAACACGGCCAAAGGCCCTCCCTTGACCCCGCCCTCTGGGAGTGAAATCCGGAGACCAGCATCGCCTGGTAAAGTAAAACTTCCCTCCCAGATGCGGCTCCGCCCGATCTTCGCGGAGACGCATCGGGGCCTCGCGCAGCGCACGAGTTAAGCAAAGGCATGCCAAGGTGACCTGGGGTTGTGGGCGGAGGGGCAAAGACACGTCCTTTCATCTCGCGACCAGTGTATTTACTGAGGCAGAAAAGCACACGGCTAAGATCACACATGATGTCAGCAGTGCTAGGACTGGGACTGAAGTTCAAGGCGTTAGCAGTACATCTCCGTCCACCTCCTTCCTCTGTCACCCATTTACCTGCATCACGAGTACGCAAAGATACTGAGAACACGTTCCTGCTCAGTGTACTCATTTCATCAACTCTGGAATGGTGAAATGCGAGCTTAGAAGCAGCTGACGCTGTGACTGGATGGCTGCGCAGGCGCACTCTGCGTACCGCTCTCGCTGGGGGAATCGAAGCACACGGGCCTTGCCCTTGGGCACCAGCTCCCCTTCCGACAGGAGCTGCCCAGGCAGAGGTGGGCAGAGGAAGGAAGGGTGGCTTCCCGACTTCACACTCCGTGTGTACTATCCTGGAGCCGCCCACGGTTCAGTGCATGCCAGCCCGAGCACTCAATGCCCCTCTTTGTCCCCCGCCCCGAGATAAGGCTCAGGCTGGGGGTGAACAATGGTCATCTGTCCATCAGTGTGAAAATAACAGACTTCAGAGAATGAGTCATGTGTACAGCTCTGCGTGCCCAAACTCAGCCATGCCGTGCCAACGAACGGGAGGCGCCAAGGCCTCGGCTAGCGCCGTGCCAGACGGCCGGGAAAGGGATGTATCGCTGCTGTGCACAAGCACCTTAAAGCGAAGGCATCGCTGCTGTGAACAGGCGCCTTGAAGGGCAGGCATCGCTGCTGTGCACAAGCGCCTTGAAGGGCAGGTGTGTACAGGCGCCTTGAAGGGCAGGCATCGCTGCTGTGTACAGGCGCCTTGAAGGGGAGACATCGCTGATGTGCAGAAGCGCCTTGAAGGAGACGCTTAGCTGCTGTGCACAAGTGCCTTGAAGGGGAGGCATCGCGGCTGTGCACAAGAGCCTTGAAGGGGAGGCATCGCGGCTGTGCACAAGTGCTTTGAAGGGGAGACATCGCTGCTGTACACAAGCACCCTGAAGGGAGGGATCGCTGCTGTGCACAAGCGCCTTGAAGGGAGGCATCTCTGCTGTGAACGAGAGCCTGGAAAGAGAGCCATCGCTGCTCTGCACAAGAGCTTTGAAGGGGAGGCATCGATGCCGTGCACAAGCGCCTTGAAGCAGAGGCATCTCTGATGTGCACGAGAGTCTGAAAAGGGTGCCATTGCTGTTGTGCGCACGCGCCTTGAAGGGGAGCCATCGCTGCTGTGCACTAGAGCCTTGAAGGGGAGGCATCGCTGCTGTTCAAAAGAGCCTTGAAGGGGAGTGCAAGAACCTATGCAAAACAAATACTGCACAAGAACCTGCCCAGGATTTATGAAAAATAGAAGCACTTAATAAGAACTGGTCTGTGAGAAATGTAAATGTTACTGCACAAGAACCCGCTAGTGTTGAAAAATACTGCACAAGAACCTGATCAGTACTTACAATACACTGGACAAAAGCTGTCCTGGGCATATGAAAAATAAAATCTAATGCACAAGCACCTATGCAAAACAAATACTGCACAATACCCTCCCAAGGACTCATGTAAAATAAAATGTACAGGGCAAGAACCTGTAAGAATCTATGCAAAACAAATACTGCACAATAACCTCCCAGGGACTCCTGTAAAATAAAATGTGCAGGGCAAGAACCTGTAAGAATCTATGCAAAACAAATACTGCACAATAACCTCCCAAGGACTCATGTAAAATAAAATGTACAGGGCAAGAACCTGTAAGAATCTATGCAAAACAAATACTGCACAATAACCTCCCAAGGACTCCTGTAAAATAAAACGTGCAGGGCAAGAACCTGTAAGAATCTATGCAAAACAAATACTGCACAATAACCTCCCAGGGACTCATGTAAAATAAAATGTACAGGGCAAGAACCTGTAAGAATCTATGCAAAACAAATACTGCACAATAACCTCACCGGGACTTATTGGAAATACACTGGACAAGAACCTGCCCGATGCAAACGTAAAATACACAGGAGGAGAACGTGGCCAGGGTATACGTAAAATACACTGGACAGGAACCTGCCCAGGGCTTATGTTAAATACGGTGAGTAAGGACCTATGTAAAAAACAAAAATTACAATAACTTGCCTGAACTATATGTAAACTAAAAATAAATAATAAACTGTACAAGAAGCTGCCGCGTGAGCCCCTGCTGCACACCAGAGTGCCACCACGCGCACTGCAGCCTGCCACTCACGTTTCACAATTGGTTTCTGAGGCAGAGAAGGGCCCAGTCACAGTTTAGGGCCCAGTCACTGTCGTCATGAAAGGAACCACTCATGCGACATGTGAAATGGCGTGGTGACCAGTCCTTGTGAGACAGACCTAGCACGGTCTCCTCACGAGGCTGTACCCCGGTTAGAGTCTTGAACCCTATGGGAGGACATTCACACTGGCAGTGACCCCAAAGCAATGTCGGGTCACTAAAGTGTGACGTGGGAGTGGTAGCGTCACGGTGAGCCATGCAAAAAGGCCTTTCTTCAGGCAAGACCACTGGAATTATATAGAAGGGAAAATGCCATTACAACGCGGACATTACAACGCAGGTACCGTTACCATGCATAACCATTACCAAGCAGGATTTTACGGCACATATCCCTTTAACACGAATGCCTTCACAATGAAATTCGTTGTAAAGGTATGAACGGTAAAGGCATATGCGTTTTAAATGTAAGTATTAGGTAAGGATTACGCAAATACATATTTTATTGTTGGGGGGAGTCGTTTTTTTTTTTTAAAGGGTTTAAGCTGGGCATTTTTAGGGGGTATGGGTTGCATATTAAATGCAACACATATATATACACACACAATGTATATAAAGTTTTTTTTAAAAAAGTATTAGGGTGGGCATTTTTTAAGTTTAGGGTAAGGGTTTTGAGGTGGCAAGGGTAATTTTAGGGTTAAGGTTGGTAAGGTTGAGGGGTTTTAAGATGTGCATTTACTATATATATATATATATATATATATATATATATATATATATATATATATATATATATATATATATATATATACACACTGAAAAAACCATAGGTTTCACACATGTTACAGTTAGCGGAAATGTTACTGATAAAAAACCAATGAAATTCCCCCGTTATAGTTAGTGCAGGCAACTATAACTCACGTGACCGCAATCCTCTGCTGATGCCAATACTGTATTTAGACACTTATTTGCCCATGTCTTCTTCCATACATTTTTAGCTATACATATATTACAAATATTTTTTTTTCATAAAGACACATATGTCATCAGCAGAAGATTGCGGTCCCGTGAGTTATAGTTGCCTGCACTAACTATAACGGGGGAATTTCATTGGTTTTTTATCAGTAAAATTTCCGCTAACTATAACATGTGTGAAGCCTATGGTTTTTTCAGTGAATTTGCAAGGTTTTTTAAATGCTAATTCCTAACTATAACGTGTGTGAAACCTATGGTTTTTTCAGTGAATTTGTACGGTTTTTTAAATGCTAAGTTACTTTACGCCATTCGTGGCGTGCGCGCCCACTTAACGCAGTTCGTTCCGTGCGCGCACGGTGCGCTTCGCGCGCCCACTTTACGCAGTTAGTGCCGTGCACGCACGGTGGGCACGCGGTGCGCTACGCGCACCGCGTGCCCACGTTACGCTAGATGGGCCATGTACGCACGATGCGCTTCGCGCACCGTGCGCACATGGAGGACATATGATGCGCTTCGTTGTGAAAGCTAATATTTTAATTTTTCACATCTGTAATATGCCATGCACAAATGGTGCTCTTCTGGCACCATTTGCACATGGGGTGGGGAGAGTATGTATAATTTTTTTTAAAAAAAACTTACCGTACGCGTACGGTAAGCGTAATCGGCGAAATTATCGAAAAAATTAAAATTCCGTTTTTGGCCTTGGGGGATCTTTGGGGACTCCCCCAACATGGCTAGGTGCTTAGGAGCTGTCTAAACAGCCCCTTTACATGTTTTTGTCCTTTGTTTTTTAATCCCCACTCAGAGTGCGAGAGAGAAAATGGCGGCCGCCGCTTCCTGGTTTCGACCGATTCGAATGTTTACTAAGATCTATCAGCCAATCAGAATCGCGCTCGCGCACGTCACCGTACGCGTACGGTAAGCGCACCGTAAGCTGGCTCAGATATATATATATTGATTTAAAGGCTATTTTCTCAGAATCTACTGAACAGATTTACACCAAACCTACAAAAGGCACTTCCTTGACCTGAGGACTACCTCTCTGCCAAATTTCTAGTAATTCTGTTCAGCCGTTCGGGCTGTAGCCCTGTCTAAAGGTCCTATGGAAAAATGCATGGGAAAAATGCGTTTTGGGACCCCCCTTTTATCTCAGCCCCCGCTTGACGAATCCCCCCGAGACTTTCAGGGAAGGAGCGGAGCGTAGCGCCCCACCTATTTTGAAAAATTCGCGAGGATTCGTCGACCGGCGCCAAAGTTATTCAAAATAGAATGTTGCGGATTTCCTATGGAAACGTGGTCCTAACTATAACTACCTACTGGCGACCGCCAGTAGGTAATACACACACACACACGTATACGCATTTATGCGTGTGTGTGTATATATACAGACGCACACACACACATATATACATACATACACACCACAAGCGTTTGTACCTACCTGTACATTTCTTTGCAAGCATCAAGCATATGCCCTAACCTTGCATGCTTTTATCACATAAATGTAAGTATTTTACAGGAAAATGTTAACCATGTATTTATTATAGATAGATCGATCTTATACTTACCTGTTAAATACTTCTATTTACTGGTGAAACCTTTACCATGCATGCTTTTACAATGAAATTATTTGAAAAAGCACCCGTGGTAAAGACATGGGTTGTAAAAAAAAATGCTCGATAATGGTTATGCGTGGTAATGGCATTCGCGTGGCTGCGGCCGCGGCCGCGTTGTAACGGCATGCATTACAATGGTTATGCGTGGTAATGGCATTCGCGTGGCTGCGGCCGCGTTGTAACGGCTTGCATTACAATGGAATGCGTGGTTTCATCATACATCCTTTCCAGAAGGGTAGAGGAGACTTTGCGGCAGGGCTGACTAAATTATGCAGCAAGAAAAGGCAAATTAGATGGTGAATGCTGCACATTGTGTTAGTTTTACTTCATTATTTTATCATGCGTTAACACTGTCTTGACAAAGGGTTCACCACATTAGAACCAGTTTAAAAACCAAATCGAATAGTTTCTTACCTGTCGGTGTAGTTTTGCAGCTTGAAGATCTTTCTGGATTCACTATGCTGTGCATTATTCCACGATCTTGTGGTTGGGTCCGGATTCGTAGTCTTTTCTCTGTTTTTTTTTTTTTTTTTCGTAGCCCAGGTGGGCGTCGACGTACACCATTTGGTGCACCTCCCGTGACGTCGTCGTGCTTCCTGCGGAAGTCCCACCTTTGGGGCGCCATCTTCGGGTTCTTTTTTCCTTTCCTCTTTTTTTTTTTTTTTAACCCTAGGCGATTGATTAATCCTTCTTGTCCCTTTATCTGTATGTTTGTATTTCTTTGATCTTTTCCATTTTACCCCCTCTTCCTCCAGCCTCATCTTCCTGGCGGAGGTGGGTGGGTTCGCTAGTGAATCCAGAAAGATCTTCAAGCTGCAAAACTACACCGACAGGTAAGAAACTATTCGTTTTGCAGCGTGAATCTTTCTGGATTCACTATGCTGTGCATCGATTTTGTAGCGGTTTTCCTAGTTCTGTGGCGGCTGGGTGGTAGATGAGCATTGGTCGTTGAAAATGTGCTGAAGCACCTTCTGTCCAACCTGTGCTTCCTTGTTCATCTGGATGTCCACGCAGTAGTGTTTCGTGAACGTGTGCACAGATGCCCAAGTTGCCGCGAGGCATATGTCCTGGATGGGCGTGTTCGCCAGGAAGGCCACGGTGGCCCCTTTCTTCCTTGTGGAGTGAGCCTGCGGCCCCTCCGCTAGCTCCTGTCCAGCCTGTTTGTGGCAGAATTGAATAGTGAGGGCAATCCACCTAGCGATGGTGCCCTTGGTCACTGGTCTACCCATGAAGCTAGTAGCAAAGGACACAAACAGCTGTTTCGACTTCCCGAGTTCCTTGGTTCTCTCAATGTAGTGCATCACCGCTCTTCTGGCGTCGAGGGTGTGCAGTGCCTTTTCTGCGTTTGTAGTCGGGTTTTGGAAGAAACTTGGTATCTGGATAGCCTGATTTATGTGGAACGCCGACACTACCTTGGGCATGAAGTGTGGGTCCGTTCTCAGGACTATCCTATCTTTGTGAATCTGAATGTAGGGTTCCTGCAGCGTTAGTGCTTGAAGCTCGCTCACCCTGCGTAGTGAGGTTATGGCCACCAGAAAGGCTGTTTTCATAGTCAACATCTGCAGTGTGGCCTTGTGAATGGGTTCAAACGGTGCCTTCATGAGCTCCGTCAGGACCACATTCAGATTCCATGCCGGCGGCGGCAACCTTTTCGGGGGGGCCATCCTTTTGGCTCCTTCCATGAATCTCCTCACCACCTGCGAGCTGAAGAAACTTCCACCTTTTTCACCTCTGGTGTAGGCCACGATGGCCGCTAGGTGTACCCTTAGTGAGCTCGAGCAGAGGTTACTCTTTAGAAGGTGTGTGAGGTACCTCAGTACTGTTGAGTCTCTTGTCATTCTGTTTTGCAGGCCCTTTTTCCGGCACCACACAGTGAACCTCTTCCATTTTGCGCTGTAGCATTTTCGTGTAGTTGGTTTCCTCGCCTCCCGTAGCACTCGCATCGTGCTCGGCGGCAATCTTAGGTGCGCGAACTCTATGTCTTCAGGAGCCATGCCGCCAGGTTGAGGGTCTCTGGCTCTGGGTGCAGGACCTCTCCGTTTTGCATTGAGAGCAGGTCCTTCCTCCTTTCGAACCTGTATGGGTCGCCTTGTGCCATTTCTTGAATTTGTGAGAACCATGTCTGCCTCGCCCACTGTGGAGCCACCAGGATCAGGGTCATGTTGCTGGTTCTGCACTTGTCGAGCACTCTGTGCAACAGGGGTATCGGTGGAAAGGCGTAGGCAAATGTCCTCGACCAGCTTATCCATAGGGCATTTCCCTTGGATTGCTGATCTGGTTGCCTGGACGCGAAGCTTTGGCATTTTGCATTGAGGCGTGTTGCAAAAAGGTCTATTGTGGGAGTCCCCCATCTCCGGAAGAGTTTCTCCGTTTCCTGGCCATTGAGCTCCCACTCGTGTGATGCTGAGGTCTGCCTGCTTAGCCAGTCTGCCTCCACATTGTCCTTCCCCGGTAGGTGAATTGCCAGTAGATCTATCCTGAGAGGTATGGCCCATCTCCAAATCTCCTGAGCTAGGGATGAGAGCGGGAACGACTGTGTCCCCCCTTGTTTGTTGATGTAGAACATCGCCGTGGTGTTGTCTGTTTGGACCAACACCCTCTTGTTGAACAGGTGCCTCTGGAATGCCTTGAGGGCTAGCAGGATTGTTTTCAACTCGAGGTAGTTGATATGGCGGACCGCATCTGCTGGGGCCCATAGACCCCTCACTCTGAGGTTGTCCATGTGCGCTCCCCATCCCTTCTGCGATGCGTCCGTGGTAATGGTCACTGTTGGGATTGGTGGTGTCAGGCTTCTCCCTGCTGTTATGTTGCCTCTGTTCCACCAAGTTATCTCCTCCTGCACTGCGTGCGTAACAACCACTAGATCCTCCCAGCTTCCGTTTGCTTGTGACCATTGTTGTTGTAGCCATTCCTGGAATGGTCTCATGTGCAGGCGCACATTCGGCACCAGCTGGATACAGGACGCCATCATCCCCATCATCTTGCTCACAGCCCTCACTGTCAGAGCTCGCCCCTTCTGGTAGAGCTTCGCCTCCTTCAGTAGAGCCTCTGTCCTCCTCTCGCTGGGCACTACTGTACTGTTGCGGGAGTTGATCTTTGCCCCCAGGAAGATCTTCACCTGCTCTAGTTCCATCGATGATTTTCCTCAGTGGATCGAGAATCCCAGTTTTGTGAGGGTGTCTGTTACGCGTTTTGCGTGTCTCTCGCACTTTCCGCTTGAGTTTGCCTTGACCAGCCAGTCGTCCAAGTAGGGGTAGACATGTATTCCCTGCCTTCGTAGGTGTGCCGCTACCGCCGACAGGCATTTTGTAAAGACCCTTGGTGCTGATTTTAATCCGAAGGCCAGGGTCGTGAACTGGTAGTGTTCTTGTTCGATGTTGAATCTTAGAAGGCCCTTGTGCCTTCTGTTTATTGGGATGTGAAGGTAGGCATCCTTGAGGTCCACGGTGACCATGAAGTCCCCTTCTCTTATCTGTGGCAGAACCTCCTGCAGTGAAGTCATTTTGAACCTTTGCGTTCTGATGAACTTGTTTAGGTAACGGAGGTCTAGTATGGGTCTGAGGTCTCCGTCTACCTTCGGAACCACGAAGTAGTTTGAGTAGACCCCTTTGTTGCGTTCTCTGAACGGCACTGTCTCTATGGCTCCCTTTTGCAGGAGTTTCCGCGTTTCTTCTCTGAGTATTGCCAGTTCTTGGGCCGATCTCAGTCTTCCCCTTGGTTTCCTGTTTGGAGGTCTTTTCTCCAAATCTACGCAGTACCCGTACTGCACAACGTTCCGTATCCACTTGTCTGTGGTTATACGCCGCCACTCCTGAAGGTAGAACCTCAGTCTTCCGCCTACTGGTGTCGTATGCTCGTAGGCTCTTGAATTTTCTCTTCCCCCTGATGACACTTTTTTGCGCCTCACCCTTGGGGTCCTGACGAGGGTAGGCGTCCTCTTGCGTGCTGAGTCACTTTGTCGAGGGCTGTTCGCCCCCTCTCCTCCTTTGGCCACGTCCGTTCCCTCTCCCGCGAAGGGACTGGCCCCGATGTTGATATTGCCAGTTTTGCTTCTGTTGGCCTTGTCCGTGACCTTCACCCTGCTGACTTTGTTGGAACGCCTGGTGCGACGTCCCCTGCTGGCTTCCTCCCCTACCGTAGGGTCTTCGAGGGATTTCCTCGCCTCATTCCCCTCAGCTGTAGGGCCCCCATGGACCTCGCCGTCTCGTTTTCTTTTTTCAGCTGGGTGAGCTTGTCGTCCACTGTTGCTCCGAACAGTGTCTCTCCATTGAAGGGGGTGCCAAGGATGTTGTTCTGCACTTCCGGTTTGAATCCCGAGATTCTTAGCCATGCATGCCTCCTCTCTGTGACCCCTATGGCCATGAGTCTTGCTGAAGTCTCTGCCCCATCCAACGCCGTCTTTATACAGGAGTTGGCGATGTTTTTGCCTTCATCTATCAGGTGAGAGGCTCTCTGCTGGAATTCTTCGGGGAGGTGCTTTACTAACTCCCCCATCTCATCCCAGTGCTGGTACTGGTGTCTATTGAGGAGTGCATTTGAATTCGCCATGCGCCAGTGCATTGCGGCGTTCCTCTCGACCTTTCTTCCTGTGAGGTCAATCCTCCTGCTCTCCTTATCCGGGGGTGGGCCCGAAGTTGCTGGTACGTTGGCCCTTCTCCTGGCCGTGGAGGCTATGATGGAGTCCGCGGTCACGCTACCCTTGATGTAAGGGGGGTCCAGGGAGGAGTGCTTATATTTCTTCTCTGTCCTGGGCGTGATCGACCGGCAGGTTGCAGGTTCCTTGAAGGCTTCTCTCCCCTGATTCATCACGCTTTGTAGCATGGGGAGGAACTGGCTCCTTGTCTGGATGGGGAGCAGTGTCTCGACGAGAAAATCGGCTTTCGGTTTCTCCTCGTCGAGTTTGACGCCGAAGGCCATTGCTGCGCTCCTGACCACCATATTGTAGACCCCGATGTCGTCGGGTGGCGAAGGCCTCGAAGGGTACGTGTCCACGGGCTCCTCTGGGTTTTCGGTGTCGAGATCGTGCCATTCGACGTCGTTGCTGGTAGATGCCGCCGATTCGTAGAACGACCGTTGGTTTTCTTCCTCGGCTTCTCCCTCATAATAGGGCTCTTCTTCCTCTTCGAGTTCTCTTGTCAGCCCTTCGGCGTCGAACTCGTCTTCGACCTCACCGACGTCCGCTGATGAAACCGTTGGAATCTTGAATTCCCTCATTCTGGCGTCGAACTCCTTCTTTCTTTGAAGGATGTTCTCCATTTCGGCCTCGAGCCGCCTCTTCTTTTTCTCCATCTCGGAGATGCTTTCGGCGTCGACCGCGGGTCTTTTCGATGAAACTTGCGTCGACGTCGAACGTTCTTTCTGCGTCGATCGGCCCGTTTCATGGGATGCTTTCGACGACCCTTGCCTTTCGGCGTCTTTCGGCACCAGGGAGTCCTTATCTAAGGATCCGCTCGGCCTCTTGTCCGTGGTTCCCCCTTTGGACGTCGAAGTTTTCGGCGTCGGGGCTCCCTTCGTGGACTTTGACTCAGATTTTCTCGAGTCACCCTCGTGTTGTCGAGGTACTTTCTGTTTTGCGCTCGACGATTCTCTTACCTCGTCTTCTTTTTTCTTGTCGGTCTCTACGACCGTGAAGTTTTCGGCTGTCTCGGCGTCGTTGTCCTCGTCGTCCGAGGAGAGGCCCAGAGCGTAGAGTGTCGGGGGCTTCCCCTTGCCATCCATGCTGGCGTTGGCCCTTCTCTGCCGCTCTCTCACCCTGAGTGTCTTCGGCGCGAAGGCTGAGCAGGCGTTGCAGTCGATACTCTGGTGATCGACCGGTAGGCAGAGGTTGCAGACCGGATGCTGGTCCTTCTGCGCGAACTTGTGGTGGCAGTTTGGGCAGAACTTGAATGGCGTCTTGTCCATTGCGCTCAGGGTCTCTGAGCGTGCATTCTCCAAGGCCGTCGAAGAAAAAGGGCGCTGGTCCTCCTTTCTTCGCGCTCCTGCTGAAATCTTTTCCTTTCCTGATATCTTCTAGTGTTTCTATCGACGAAACTCGCTTTTCTTCCTTCTTCCTTCGAGTGTAATTCTGGAGCTTCCCGATGACGATCCAGACCCAACGGCGGAAAAAAGAATCTGAAGATGGCGCCCCAAAGGTGGGACTTCCGCAGGAAGCACGACGACGTCACGGGAGGTGCACCAAATGGTGTACGTCGACGCCCACCTGGGCTACGAAAAAAAAAAAAAAAAAAAAAAAACAGAGAAAAGACTACGAATCCGGACCCAACCACAAGATCGCGGAATAATGCACAGCATAGTGAATCCAGAAAGATTCACGCTGCAAAAATAGCAATAAGCAACGGAAAGGTGACCCGTCAACATCTGTAAAGAGCTTTCTACTGTTTCGCAACACAGGTTACGGAGTTTCTAGTAGTTTTGACCTATTTACGCTAGAAACAATTGTTTTATTACAACCTGCAGATTGTGCAGCAGATCATGGCTTATGTGGCAAGGGCATCAAATCCAGAATTATGCGGAAAATGCCACCGCTGCAAAATTACATAATGACAATGGCCCTGTCCATCAGTAAACTAAAGCCACCTTGTCACGAGTCCTCGTGCGAGCTCACTTGTTGCACGACATACAAAGGCTTGTTCCTTTTTAGGTCTCGCCTGACCCAGCGCATGCGCTGCTCTGGCGAGACATATTTAGAGGGCTCCAAAAAGTGCTACCATTGGCAGCCTAGAGCTACAGTTCATGTGCGCGGGCGCGCGCGCTTGACCGAGGTTACTTTCAATTTCGCGGCCGCTTAGATGTTTGATCGCGATCACTTTCGTGGCCCCTTGGCATAGCCAATAGGTCTCGCTTTTGGGACCTTATAAGTATTCAGTTGTGCAACTGTTGCATGGCTAAACACTTATAAGGTCCCAAAGGCGAGACCTATTGGCTATGCCAATGCTTGTTCTTTTTTACCAATCGAACGAAATGTGTATATACACCCGATTAATATTTTTGGACACCTTCATGTGATGCATAATTAAATGGTGCCAGCAGAGGTTTGAAGGCTTGGGCAATGTGGGCTGTGACCCAGGGCCACTGGCCCCAGACTGTCAAGGGTCCCCCTGACAGAGTCCGCTTTGTTCTGCAGAGAAGCTTGCTCTGATGACCTTCAGTAATTCTTAAACAGATTATTTTAATTACCGTTTTCCCTCATTTTATTTTTTATGTGGGTGATGTATGAGAGTATTACAGGCATTTTTTAGAGAAATGTTGTGTTTGTTTCATCAATATCCATAAAACCTTTTTCTTAGCTCAAAACAAGACCTCACATGTGAGAAATGGGAGGGGGGTCACATGATTCGCAGTAATATTAGAATTTGGGCGCCAGTCCCCCTGCAAAAGAGAATATGAAAGAGCTGAAACTGGATCATAAGTTCAAAGCTGTTCCGAACATGGGCCCCCAAAATATGTTTGTCCCAGGGCCCCTAAAATCCTTTAGATGTCCCCATCTGCCAGTGGTAAGGCCTCGCAGCACGCACCTTGCACGCAGCAGTCTGAACGCTCCTCACGCACAGAACGCTCCTCACGCACAGCAGCCTGAACGCGCCTCACGCACAGCAGTCTGGACGCGCCTCACGCACAGCAGCCTGGACGCGCCTCGTGACATTAGTTGCTCCATGGAGTCGAAAGTGTGAGAACATTCCATTTGATCTTTTGATGTTAGTAGTTTCTGGGGTCTGCAGACGCTCCAGTCACGGTGTTCACTTGCTCGCTGCGTTACTTCGCATACACAGTAGTCCCAGGCAGGTTTTTGTGGGTTAATGAACATATTGGGGTAACTCATCCATGAGTCACGCTCTGGGTGTGCTCACAGCTTTTTACAGTTTTTAATTGGTTCTGAGTTTAATATTTCTGTTTTTACTAACAAACGTTTTTAGCCTTGATCCGGGAAACACACAGACACCCATTGGTACATATTGGGCACTTTGTGTAGAACCTACAGAAACACCTAGTGTGACACTATTGTGGAATGCTTCCAACTTCACAGATACACTATTTCTCGTGAAGATCTTTTGATACACTGGTGAAAATGAACCGTGCTAGACTGTCTTCAAGTCACCTGACTGGTTACTCACACCTTGATCTACGGCGTTCAGCCATCAAAGGACGCCTAATTCTCCTGTTTTTTGTCCTTTTATTTGTCCATTCAATGAAACCGTTTTGTGAGCATTCTGCAGTACGGGATTGACGCGTTTCAGCTCCTACTTCAGTACTTGGCGTGGCCTTCATCAGTATCTGAGTGACCTTCTGAAGGTAGACGATTCACGAGCATATGTTCCATGGAGCTCCTTTGTGAACCACAGATGGATATAGGTTTCTTTACTTACATTTTGATTTTTAATTTAAACCCTACATTTTTCAGCTGCAGTCCAAACCAAAACTGAAGCTTCCCTACAGAAGCAGATTACTTACACCACACTGACACTCAAAAGTAAACTTTCAGCACATACACAGAACCGAAGTATCTGAATGTTAAGCTTGTAAACAGTTTATTTATTTTAGTTCTTCAGCCTGTTCAGTCCATACACTGTAGCAGCAGGTATCCCTAAATGCCCTCCTCTCCCACACTGTCACATGTATAAACAGCGCGCCCGAGCCAGGAGCTCTGAGCTGCCACAACCCAGGGCCAGAGGCTCAGAGTCACTCCCTGTAACTCAACCCACCTCAAACAAGAGGCCTGATGCACACCTGAAGGGCGGAGGCTGGCATGGGCGCAGCTGGGTGCCGGGCGCGGCTCAGGTAACTAGAGCTGTCGTGGCAAGCCTTGCTCCCCCCTCCTGGGGAACTGGATATCCAGGAGCTGGGCCCCCAACCACCCGCCCCCACGTCAGCAGCACAAAAGAGTGAAGTTTCCCTCCATTGCCCCCCTGATTCTAAAGTTTGCACTCACTACCTTCTCTGAAATAATGGTGCACGCCCCCCACTCCTCTGAAACAATGGTCTGCACCACTTCCTCCTCTGAAACAATGGTGCGTGCCCCATCATCTCTGAAACAATGGACACCGCCTGCTCCTCAAACAATGGCCTGCGCCCCCCCCTCCTCTGAAACAATGGCCTGCGCCCCCCCCTCCTCTGAAACAATGGCCTGCGCCCCCCCCTCCTCTGAAACAATGGCCTGCGCCCCCCCCTCCTCTGAAACAATGGCTTGCGCCCCCCCCTCCTCTGAAACAATGGCCTGCGCCCCCCCTCCTCTGAAACAATGGCCTGCGCCCCCCCCTCCTCTGAAACAATGGCCTGCGCCCCCCCTCCTCTGAAACAATGGAGTGCGCCCCTCCTCCTCTGAAACAATGGAGTGCGCCCCTCCTCCTCTGAAACAATGGAGTGCGCCCCTCCTCCTCTGAAACAATGGAGTGCGCCCCTCCTCCTCTGAAACAATGGAGTGCGCCCCTCCTCCTCTGAAACAATGGAGTGCGCCCCTCCTCCTCTGAAACAATGGAGTGCGCCCCTCCTCCTCTGAAACAATGGAGTGCGCCCCTCCTCTGAAACAATGGAGTGCGCCCCTCCTCTGAAACAATGGAGTGCGCCCCTCCTCTGAAACAATGGAGTGCGCCCCTCCTCCGAAACAATGGAGTGCGCCCCTCCTCCTGTGAAACAATGGAGTGCGCCCCTCCTCCTGTGAAACAATGGAGTGCGCCCCTCCTCCTGTGAAACAATGGAGTGCGCCCCTCCTCCTGTGAAACAATGGACTGCGCCCCTCCTCCTCTGAAACAAAGGAGTGCGCCCCTCCTCCTCTGAAACAAAGGAGTGCGCCCCTCCTCCTCTGAAACAAAGGAGTGCGCCCCTCCTCCTCTGAGACAATGGACTGCGCCCCTCCTCCTCACAGACAATGGACTGCGCCCCTCCTCCTCTGAAACAATGGACTGCGCCCCTCCTCCTCTGAAACAACGGCCTGCGCCCCCCTCCACCTCTGAAACAACGGCCTGCGCACCCCTACACCTCTGAAACAACGGTCTGGGCACCCCTACACCTCTGAAACAACGGACTGCGCCCCTCCTCCTCTGAAACAACGGACTGCGCCCCTCCTCCTCTGAAACAACGGACTGCGCCCCTCCTCCTCTGAAACAACGGACTGCGCCCCCTCCTCGTCTGAAACAAAGGAGTAAGCCCCCTCCTCCTCTGAAACAAAGGAGTAAGCCCCTCCTCCTCTGAAACAATGGTGTGCGCCCCCTCCTCCTCTGAAACAATGGACGGCACCCCATCTTCTCTGAAACAATGGTCTGCGCCCCTCCTCCTCTGAAACAATGGCCTGCGCCCCATCTCCTCTGAAACAATGGCCTGCGCCCCTCCTCCTCTGAAACAATGACCTGTGCCCCCTCCTCCTCTGAAACAAAGGAGGGGGGAGTGCGCCCCTCCTCCTCTGAAACAAAGGAGTGCGCCCCTCCTCCTCTGAAACAAAGGAGTGCGCCCCTCCTCCTCTGAAACAAAGGAGTGCGCCCCTCCTCCTCTGAAACAAAGGAGTGCGCCCCTCCTCCTCTGAAACAAAGGAGTGCGCCCCTCCTCCTCTGAAACAAAGGAGTGCGCCCCTCCTCCTCTGAAACAAAGGAGTGCGCCCCTCCTCCTCTGAAACAAAGGAGTGCGCCCCTCCTCCTCTGAAACAATGGCCTGCGCCCCTCCTCCTCTGAAACAATGGCCTGCGCCCCTCCTCCTCTGAAACAATGGCCTGCGCCCCTCCTCTGAAACAATGGCCTGCGCCCCTCCTCCTCTGAAACAATGGCCTGCGCCCCTCCTCCTCTGAAACAATGGCCTGCGCCCCTCCTCCTCTGAAACAATGGCCTGCGCCCCTCCTCCTCTGAAACAATGGCCTGCGCCCCTCCTCCTCCGAAACAATGGCGTGTGCCCCCTCCTCCTCTGAAACAATGGCCTGCGCCCCTCCTCCTCTGAAACAATGGCCTGCGCCCCTCCTCCTCTGAAACAATGGCCTGCGCCCCCTCCTCCTCTGAAACAATGGCCTGCGCCCCCTCCTCCTCTGAAACAATGGCCTGCGCCCCCTCCTCCTCTGAAACAATGGCCTGCGCCCCCTCCTCCTCTGAAACAATGGCCTGCGCCCCTCCTCCTCTGAAACAATGGCCTGCGCCCCTCCTCCTCTGAAAAAATGGCCTGCGCCCCTCCTCTGAAACAATGGCCTGCGCCCCTCCTCCTCTGAAACAAAGGAGTGCGCCCCTCCTCCTCTGAAACAAAGGAGTGTGCCCCTCCTCCTTTGAAACAAAGGAGTGCGCCCCTCCTCCTCTGAAACAATGGCCTGCGCCCCATCCTCCTCTGAAACAATGGCCTGCGCCCCCTCCTCCTCTGAAACAATGGCCTGCGCCCCCTCCTCTGAAACAATGGCCTGCGCCCCCTCCTCTGAAACAATGGCCTGCGCCCCCCCTCCTTTGAAACAATGGCCTGCGCCCCTCCTCCTCTTCTGAAACAATGGCCTGAGCCCCCCCTCCTCTGAAACAATGGCCTGCGCCCCCTCCTCCTCTGAAACAATGGCCTGCGCCCCTCCTCCTCTTCTGAAACAATGGCCTGCGCCCCTCCTCCTCCTCCTCTGAAACAATGGCCTGCGCCCTCTGTCTCTGAAACAATGGTGTGCACCCTCTCCTCTGAAACCATGGAGTATGCCGCCTCCTCTGAAACAATAGTCTGTGCCACATAATGGCATGTGCTTTCTTCTCTCAGACAATCGTGAGCGTGCCCCCACATCCTCTGAAATAGCGCGGGCCCCTCCCAAGCAACAATATATTCTACCCTTCGCCCCCTGTAACAATGGGGCTTGCTTATCCTGAGCTCAGATAATGATCTCCACCCCCTCGCACCCCTGCTCTCAGCCAATGGTGTTTGCTTATCCTGAGCTCAGATAATGATCAGCACCCCCTCGCACCCCTGCTCTCAGCCAATGGGGTTTCAGCCCTCCCTGTTCTTGCCTAGACCAGGATGTATGCCCCACACTCAGTCAGTGGTGGGTGTGCCTGACCCTCCCCAGCAGAGGGGGGGCTCGATGGCAGGTGGGAGTGGCCTGCTGTCAGGCGGCAGGTGAGGGCTCGACTCAAGCTACCAACACATTCCAGAGCTCTGGGGGAGGATGGGGGGGGCTGTGAGGGAGGGAGATCCTGGCCAGACCCAAAGAACGTGTACGAGGTGTACAAGCGAGACGGCCACTTCTGGGGTGGAAACAGAGCTGTACGGGCCCAGCACAGGAAGAACAGACACCCGTGGGGTGGAACCAGAGATATACGCACAGGTATTACAGCCACCCCTGGAGTGGAACCAGAGATATAGTAACCCAGCACAGGCAGAACAGCCACCCCTGGGGTGGAATCCGAGATATACAGACCCAGAACAGCCACCCATGGAGTGGAACAGAGATATACAGACCCAGCAGAGGCAGGACAGCAACCCATGGGGTGGAACCAGAGATGCACAGACCCAGCACAGGCAGAACAGCCACCCCTGGGGTGGAACCAGAGATATGCTGACCCAGCAGAGGCAGGACAGCAACCCTTGTGGTGGAACCAGAGATATACTGACCCAGCACGGCCACCCCTGTGGTGGAACCAGAGATGCACTGACCCGGCACAGGCAGGACGGCCACCCCTGTGGTGGAACCAGAGATGCACTGACCCGGCACAGCCACCCTACTCAGTCACCTCCATGACATTCCTACAGTGAAGCGTGATACTCACTCATCTATGGCAGTCCTACAGTGAAGTGTGATACTCACTCATCTATGACATTCCTGAAGTGTAGCATGATACTCACTCATCTATGCCATTCCTACAGTGAAGCGTGATACTCACTCGTCTGTGGCAGTCCCACAGTGAAGCGTGATACTCACTCATCTATGGCAGTCCTACAGTGTAGCATGATACTCACTCATCTATGCCGTTCCTACAGTGTAGCATGATACTCACTCGTCTATGGCAGTCCTACAGTGAAGCGTGATACTCACTCATCTATGGCAGTCCTACAGTGAAGCGTGATACTCACTCATCTATGGCAGTGCTACAGTGAAGCGTGATACTCACTCATCTATGTCATTCCTACAGTGAAGCGTGGTACTCACTCGTCTGTGGCAGTCCTACAGTGAAGCGTGCCACTCACTCGTCTGTGGCAGTCCTACAGTGAAGCGTGATACTCACACATCTATGACATTCCTGAAGTGTAGCATGATACTCACTCTCCTCTAAGGCATTCCTACAGTGAACGGTGATACTCACCCACCTATGGCATTCATAGTGTGAAGCATAATTGTGAGAAGTTGGCCTGGTATATGATGCTCACTAGTTAAAGTGATCACCTTGTACCATGCCAAGCAACCCTTATGGTGTGGTTGTAAGTCAACCTTTTCGGACTAGCTGCCCTAGTGGTAGCGTAGGCTAAGCAGTCTTTGAGGCTAAACTCGTGAAGCGTGTTAAGCCAGCTGTTTTACCAAATGCAACCCCCTTTTATACCAATGAAAGGACACCACACAGATATATATTCAAAATATATATGTATTTATTTCTCAAAGTAACCCCTAGTCTCTTTATGAGCACAGGAGCACAAATCGTCAAACAAGATTATCACAGAATACACAGAAGTTGCACTTTATATGGATAGGCCCTGGTGGCCACTCGAACCATATACTAAAATAGTGGTATAAGTACCACGAACAGAAAAGGGAAAAGGCCTAGGGCCTCTAGAATCGCTGGGCCTACAAGGAGCTAACTTCAGTTAGTGACCAGGAGGTCCACGGGTGGCGTGTGCAGAGCAAATAGTCACACGCGTGCTCCCATAGGTTTCAATGGGTGCGTAAAAAGTACAAAGTTACTGCAAAGAGGATCTTCCGGATGGACTAGGAACTCAAGATTTGGAACACAGGCACTAGAGATGTAATACTACACTTGGGCACAGGTGTGCCAGCTTTACCTCACCCACAGGAAGCGGGTGCATAGGCCTCGAAGTGCGTCGGGTTTCTTCTATCTGTTCCGTGGAGCCTGAAGACAAAGATGCTGCAGGCGGTCGGTCCGGGAGAGATGCAGTGGATCCAAGAGTGGATCGGAGATATTGAAGACCTGTAAGCAGAGGGGACAGTGTTCACAGTCACTAGCCAGTGACCAGCGTGGCACCAGGTGGGTACCAGGCAATGTCGGGTGCAAACAGGAAGAAAGGTGTAGCTTGTCTCTGCAGCCACGTGGTCCCTGGAGGTCGACGACGTCCAGGAGTCGGTTCACGAGCTGTCCCACGCAGGCTCTTGCTGACGGCGGTGTCGGCGACTTGATCGAAGCAAACAAGCCTTGGCAAAAGCAATTGTTGTAGGAGATGAAATAAGCTGATGGTTCTGACCAGCAAGGTCAGAAGGACTGCTCCTTTGGAGGGGAGCAAGGGCCAGTCTGGAGCAACCAGACCAGCGGTGTATTTCTTGAAGTTCGTCGCCAAGATGGCTACTAGCCAGCGGGCCAGCAACCGGTTAGGCGCGTCGAGTGGCAAAATGCAGAAGGGCCCCACGCAGATCGTGGAGATGCTGGAGGGCTCACCTTTGGTGCAGATGCTGCTCGGGTGTTGGGCTTCTCAGATCCCAAAGCACAACTTGGAGGGAGCCTCGGTTGTTGCGCTTGTCAGCTTGTCGTAGTCGTTCCAAGATGGCTGGCTCCAGGTGTCTCGGTGCCTCCACGGGTCTCCTCTTTTCAGGGACTGTGGATCGGGCGGTGAGAGGTCTGGAGGTCCAGGTCTTGTCAGTCTCTGGGCTCGGGCTCCGGCGGGAGGCGGCGGCAAAGCAGACGTTGATTCGCTGGATGGTGCTTGCGTTAGCAAGGTGGTCACTCCCTGACCACAGGGGAGATTGGCTTCAGTCCTTTGTGCAGCAGAGCGTCGAAGTTCCCGTCTTCTTCTTAGTGTTAAGTTGATTCCAGGATGTCTGAAGTCTTAGGACACAGCTCCTACCTTTAAGCGGATTCTAGGGGCCGGACTACCTGCTAGGTCCCTCCCTATGGGTGGGACCAGGAAGGGGGGTGGTTACACCCCCAATCCTTTGTCCAGCTCGCCCCAGGCCCGGGACTGGTGTGCCCCAGGACCGGTTTGAACTGGCATATGCACCGAGGCTCCTTGTGAGCCACAGGCATGTCTGGTTTCTTTCAAGCCCTACCTGACCAATACACAAAATCCTGTCTGGGGTGGTGCACGCACCTCCCCTGGCAGGAAACCCTTTGTCCACACCTCCCAAGCTGGAAGGACTCCCAGCAGCAGGAGGGCAGACTTGTGTCTGTGGTGGCAGCATCCATTTTGTGGAGCTGAGGCTATGTCTGATTTTACCCGGGTTTCAGGTACTGTACATGTCGTGTCCCTCTAGAAGGGTGGAATGCTAACCCCGTCGCCAGAATTGGCGAGGGGTTAGTATTCCAATTCGTATGACACCTTACTCGACATGTTTTGATAAAGCCAAACCAAAGATAGCATTTAACCGCGAGGTTCATAATGCACTTAAGAGTATATGGTATGACGATATCTGGAAACAGTAGAAGGAAGTTGTTACGACCACTGCAGACAGGCTCAGCTCATGCCAGAGCACCATCTCACATGGAACCAAGCACTCTGCCTTCAGGATTGTTAAGGCCTGCCATAGGAGTGACTTATAGGTTACCAGGTGTCCCATTTAAGGTTAGGTATAGGTATACTACACGTAAGTAAGAGGTGATTACACCAACTTACCCCAGCTGAGTGGTCAACCAGTTGTGTCAAATTGTTAGGCCAAGCCTGGGGTGGCATAATACATGCTTCAGCCCTTGGCAGGCCTTGGGTACACCAATGCCCTGGGTACCTAGCGTACACTGGTACAGGGGCTGACAGGGTGATCCACTTCCAATTGGTTATGCACCTAGGGTGCATAGTTTTAATTTAGTAGAGAGAACAGCAGGCTGGGGGTCTGATTGGCAGGCCCACAGCCTCAATATGTCAAAAACCAGTGAAGCAAAAAGCAAAAATTTGGGGTGACCATAGGAAAGCAGACCCTACTCTCCTACACAACCCCCCCCCAAACGCTGGGACATTAAACTAGCCTTGACCAGTCTCGTCTTCATGTCCTAAGTGGAAGTACCTGGAGAGACCATCTGCATTCCCATGGTCAGTACCTGGCCGGTGCTCCACTGTAAAGTCCATCCCCTGTAGGGAAATGGACCACCTAAGCAGTTTGGGGTTTTCACCCTTCATCTGATTTAGCCACAAGAGGGGCTTATGGTCAGTCTGAATCTTGAAGTGAGTGCCAAACAAGTATGGCCTCAGCTTCTTCAGGGCCCACACCACAGCAAAGGCCTCCCTCTCAATAGCTGACCAATTCTTCTCTCTGGGGGTCAACCTTCTGCTAATAAAAGCAATGGGTTGGTCTTGACCATCTACATTAAGTTGTGACAGCACAGCTCCCACACCCAACTCAGAAGCATCTGTTTGGACAATAAACTCTTTGGAGTAGTCAGGACTTTTCAGGATAGGTGCAGAGCACATGGCCTCCTTCAGGTCATCAAATGCCTTTTGACAGCTTACTGTCCACTGAACCTTTTTGGGCATCTTCTTGGATGTCAGATCATTAAGAGGGGTCACAATGGACCCATAGTTCTTAACAAACTTCCTGTAGTACCCAGTCAAGCCCAAGAAAGCTCGAACTTGAGTCTGGGTGGTTGGAGGGGACCAGTCCTTGATGGATTGTATCTTACTCTCCAGTGGTTGAACTTGGCCTCCACCTACAAGGTGGCCCAAATATACAACCTTACTCTGCCCTATCTGGCACTTTGTAGCCTTGATAGTGAGGCCTGCCCTTTGCAGAGCCTTCTTCAGGTATATCAGGTGATCCTCCCAGGTGGAGCTAAAGACAGCAATGTCATCCAGATATGCTGCGCAAAAGTCATCCAACCCAGTAAGGACTTGGTTCACCAGCCTTTGGAAGGTGGCAGGTGCATTCTTCAGACCAAAGGGCATCACCACAAACTGGTAGTGCCCACCTGGGGTTGAGAATGCTGTTTTGGCCTTAGACTCCTCAGCTAATCTGATTTGCCAATAGCCAGCTGTTAAGTCAAATGTGCTCAAAAACTTTGCAGAAGCTAGTTTGTCTATGAGCTCATCTGCCCTTGGAATAGGGTGTGCATCTGTCCTGGTGACAGCATTGAGTCCTCTGTAGTCCACACAAAACCTCATCTCTCTCTTGCCATCTTTGGTGTGAGGTTTGGGGACCAGAACCACTGGGCTAGCCCAGGGGCTCTCTGAGGGTTCAATGACACCTAATTCCAGCATTTTATGTACCTCAGCCTTTATACAGTCCCAGACGTGGTCAGGTTGTCTGTAAAGCTTGTTCTTTACAGGCAGACTGTCACCAGTGTCCACCACATGGGTACACCAGTCAGTTTGACTAGGTATCAAGGAAAACATATGTGAAAATGATTGTAGAACCTGTCTACATTCAGTCTGCTGATGGGCAGTGAGGTTGCCTCCAAGGGTCACTCCTTCAACTGAGCCATCTTCAGGGTTCTGAGACAACAGGTCTGGGAGAGGGTCACTCTCTTCCTCCTGTCCCTCATCTGTAGCCATGAGCAAGCCCATGTCTGCCCTGTCAACATATGCTTTAAGCCTGTTAACATGGAGTACCCTGTGGGGACTCCTGGGAGTTCCTAGGTCAACCAAGTAGGTGACCTCTCCCTTCTTTTCCAGGATTGTATGGGGTCCAGACCATTTGTCTTGGAGTGCTGCTGGGGCCACTGGCTCCAACACCCATACCTTCTGTCCTGGCTGAAACTCAACCAAGACAGCCTTTTGGTCATGCCAAGCTTTCTGTAAGGCCTGGCTTGCCTCAAGGTTTTTGGATGCCTTCTCCATATACTCAGCCATCCTGGAGCGGAGACCAAGTACATAGTCCACTATGTCTAGCTTGGGCTTTTTGAGAGGTAACTCCCATCCTTCCTTCACCAAACACAGTGGGCCTCTCACAGGGTGCCCAAACAACAATTCAAAGGGGCTGTAGCCAACTCCTTTTTGTGGGACCTCTCTGTAAGCAAACAGAAGGCAGGGTAGAAGGATGTCCCATCTTCGCCTGAGCTTTTCAGGTAATCCTTTGATCATACCCTTTAGGGTCTTGTTGAATCTCTCAACAAGCCCATTTCATTGTGGGTGATAAGGGGTGGTGAACTTGTAGTTGACACCACATTCCTTCCACATAGCTGTCAAGTATCCTGACATAAAGTTGGTACCTCTGTCAGATACTACCTCCTTAGGAAACCCCACTCTGGAGAATACTCCCAGCAGGGCCCTGGCCACAACAGGAGCTGTAGTGGTCCTAAGGGGAATTGCCTCTGGATACCTGGTGGCATGATCCACTACCACCAGTATAAATCTGTGCCCAGATGCAGTGGGAGGATCCATGGGACCCACTATGTCTATTCCCACTCTTTCAAAGGGGACCCCCACCACAGGTAGTGGTATTAGGGGGGCCTTTGTTGTGCCGCCTGATTTGCCACTGGCTTGGCAGGTAACACAGGAGCGACAAAACTCCTTTGTATCTTCATTCATGTGAGGCCAGTGAAAGTGAGGGACAAGTCTGTCCCAAGTCTTGTTCTGGCCTAAGTGTCCTGCTAAAGGAATGTCATGGGCCAAGGTAAGAAGGAAGCCCCTAAATTGCAGAGGTATAACCAACCTCCTGGTAGCACCAGGCTTGGGGTCTCTAGCCTCTGAATAAAGGAGCCCTTCATCCCAATACACTTTATGGGTACCTTGAGCATTCCCAGCAGCCTCAGCAGCAGCCAGCTGTCTGAGGGGTTCAAGAGAGGGACAGGATAACTGAGCCTGCCTCAAGTCAGCCCTTGAAGGTCCCCCTGTCCCCAGAAACTCAACCTGGTCAGGTTCAAGCTCTTCAGGGACAGTTCCTTCAGGGTCCTCTAGATCAGCTTCCTGGGAAGGCTGATCATCACTCTGAGGCAGGGGGGAAGGCACAGCCTTGACCCTCCTGTTCTTCTTGGTAGGTGCTTGGTCCATTGTTCCAGGATCCAAGACCTGAGGTTCAGTGAGGCACTTTTTGGCCTGTGACCTGGTCACAGCAAGGACATGTGATGATATACCTAACATCTCTGCATGAGTCCTGTACTCCACTTCTGACCATAGAGAACTCTCTAGGTCATTGCCCAACAAACATTCTACTGGGAGGTCTGCACTAACCACAACCCTTTTGAGGCCAGTTACCCCTCCCCATGAGAAGTTAACAACTGCCACACTATGTGAAGTAGTGGCATTGCTGGCATTGGTCACCAGGTAGTTCTCACCTGGTATGTACTGTCCAGGGTCCACAAAGCCTGGTGTCACCATAGTGACACTGGCACATGTGTCCCTGTAGGCTTGAGCCACTTTGTCATTAATTAAAGGAGTCTGTCTGTACTTGCCCAGGTTACTGGGGCTCACAGTCAGGGACAAATCAATGTCCCCATCACAGATCAAGACTGCCTGTGTCAGGGTTCTGTCTAAGTCAGAATCTCCTTCAGTTCCCATAGTGATTCCCACTACACCCTTTGTCTGGGGACCAACACTGCTAACAGTAGTACTGGGAGCAGGTGCCTTAGGGGCAACAGTGTTGGGGGCTCCACCCTTTTTGCAATCACTAGTCCAGTGAGTTGTATTTTTGCAATGATTGCACCAGGGTTTCTTTTGACCTTCTTTCTTCTTTTTGGACTGTTGTTGGGACCCACCCTCCTTAGCAGTAGTTTGGGGCCCTGTTGAAGACTTCTGGTCTTTAGATTTCTGATCTCCACCCTTTTGGTCTGTTTTCTTCTGATCACCCTCTTGGCCCTGGTTCTGGTTCTTTTGCTTAACCCTGGTTCTGACCCATTTGTCTGCCTTCTTTCCCAATTCTTGGGGAGAGGTCAGATCAGAGTCAACCAAGTGTTGATGCAGTTGCTGGTTTTGACAGTTATTTAAAATCTGTTCTCTCATCATCAAATTATACAATCCTGTAAAATCAGATACCTTACTTCCCAGCAACCAACCCTCCAAAGCCTTAGTGGCACATTCAACATATTCAGACCAGTCCTGAGTCTGTGTCTTCTGGGTGTCTCTGAACATTAACCTGTACTGTTCAGTGGTTAAGCCTAACCCATCAACCAGGACACTCTTCAGGGCTCTGTAGTTTCTGACATCCTCTTCTCTAACAGTGAGGAGTCTGTCTCTGCCTCTTCCTTCAAAGGAGAGCCAGAGGATTGCTGCCCACTGGTCTTCAGGAACCTGCTGTACTTTGCAGGCTCTCTCAAGAGCAGTTATCCATTTGTGGATGTCATCCCCACTTTTGTAGGGGGGCACAACCTTAGACAGGTTCCTATTATCAAAGACCCTATCTTTGTCCTTAGGGACAATGCTGCCACCAGTGGGTATAGGCCCACTCTCTCTAGGTTGCCTAGCCTTGTTCAGTTTTTCTTCCATCAGGGCTACTTCTAGCTCCTGCTTCCTGATCCTCAGCTGGGCTTCCTGCATTCTGGCCTCATGTTCCCTCCTCTGAGGGGTGGTCATCCTTTTCCTGGAGTGACCTTGAGAGCCTCTAGAGCCATGAGAAGCATTGGAGTCACCTGAGCGATTCCTTTGCCTCCCAAGCCCTGTGTTAAGTCCACTGGGGAGATCCAATGGGGTAAACCCATTGTCAGTCCCCAATAGCCTTAGTTTAGCTGGGCCAAGTATAATACTTGGCACTGGGCTAGTTCTCCCTTCATCATCACTACTTTCTGTATCCTCACCACTTTCCTCCCCTGTAGTATGATTCTCATCTAAGGGATGGCTATTGGAACCGGGTACCTCTGTAGCATCTTCAGAAGGGGGGCCTCCTGTTCCTGACCCTAAGGGGGCTAACTGGGAAGCTTTCCTGAGTTCTCTCTGATTCTCATCATTCTGTAAGAGTTCTCTGAGCTCAGCAGAGGTAGGGTTCTTGGGCTGTTTAAGGCCTCTAAGAGTTGCCAAATGCCTGAGCTCATTCTGATTAAGGGTAGCAAAGCTGGATGGTGCCCTCTGGGGGTCACTCTCAACAGAGATGGGTACAGTGGACCCCTCTGCCCCGGCCATTGCTCTTAAGTGTGGGTGGATGTGTTGCAATCTACCTACACTTGGGTTTACCTACTAAACCTATCTAGTAGTTGTAGTCTGGGTGTGCTACTCCCTTTGCTCTACAACAACTAAGTTCAGTAGAACTTATGTATATCTAATCTTGTTTTATATGTACCTACAGGTACCTATGTGATCTTTCAATTGGTAACCAAGAGATTACAATGGTAAAACACAGCAAGCTCAAATCCAACCGCTGCTCACCAATGTGAGAAGTTGGCCTGGTATATGATGTTCACTAGTTAAAGTGACCACCTTGTACCATGCCAAGCAACCCTTATGGTGTGGTTGTAAGTCAACCTTTTCGGACTAGCTGCCCCAGTGGTAGCGTAGGCTAAGCAGTCTTTGAGGCTAAACTCGTGAAGCGTGTTAAGCCAGCTGTTTTACCAAATGCAACCCCCTTTTATACCAATGAAAGGACACCACACAGATATATATTCAAAATATATATGTATTTATTTCTCAAAGTAACCCCTAGTCTCTTTATGAGCACAGGAGCACAAATCGTCAAACAAGATTATCACAGAATACACAGAAGTTGCACTTTATATGGATAGGCCCTGGTGGCCACTCAAACCATATACTAAAATAGTGGTATAAGTACCACAAACAGAAAAGGGAAAAGGCCTAGGGCCTCTAGAATCGCTGGGCCTACAAGGAGCTAACTTCAGTTAGTGACCAGGAGGTCCACGGGTGGCGTGTGCAGAGCAAATAGTCACACGCGTGCTCCCATAGGTTTCAATGGGTGCGTAAAAAGTACAAAGTTACTGCAAAGAGGATCTTCCGGATGGACTAGGAACTCAAGATTTGGAACACAGGCACTAGAGATGTAATACTACACTTGGGCACAGGTGTGCCAGCTTTACCTCACCCACAGGAAGCGGGTGCATAGGCCTCGAAGTGCGTCGGGTTTCTTCTATCTGTTCCGTGGAGCCTGAAGACAAAGATGCTGCAGGCGGTCGGTCCGGGAGAGATGCAGTGGATCCAAGAGTGGATCGGAGATGTTGAAGACCTGTAAGCAGAGGGGACAGTGTTCACAGTCACTAGCCAGTGACCAGCGTGGCACCAGGTGGGTACCAGGCAATGTCGGGTGCAAACAGGAAGAAAGGTGTAGCTAGTCTCTGCAGCCACGTGGTCCCTGGAGGTCGACGACGTCCAGGAGTCGGTTCACGAGCTGTCCCACGCAGGCTCTCGCTGTCGGCGGTGTCGGCGACTGGATCGAAGCAAACAAGCCTTGGCAAAAGCAATTGTTGTAGGAGATGAAATAAGCTGATGGTTCTGACCAGCAAGGTCAGAAGGACTGCTCCTTTGGAGGGGAGCAAGGGCCAGTCTGGAGCAACCAGACCAGCGGTGTATTTCTTGAAGTTCGTAGCCACGTGGTCCCTGGAGGTCGACGACGTCCAGGAGTCGGTTCACGAGCTGTCCCACGCAGGCTCTCGCTGTCGGCGGTGTCGGCGACTGGATCGAAGCAAACAAGCCTTGGCAAAAGCAATTGTTGTAGGAGATGAAATAAGCTGATGGTTCTGACCAGCAAGGTCAGAAGGACTGCTCCTTTGGAGGGGAGCAAGGGCCAGTCTGGAGCAACCAGACCAGCGGTGTATTTCTTGAAGTTCGTCGCCAAGATGGCTACTAGCCAGCGGGCCAGCAACCGGTTAGGCGCGTCGAGTGGCAAAATGCAGAAGGGCCCCACGCAGATCGTGGAGATGCTGGAGGGCTCACCTTTGGTGCAGATGCTGCTCGGGTGTTGGGCTTCTCAGATCCCAAAGCACAACTTGGAGGGAGCCTCGGTTGTTGCGCTTGTCAGCTTGTCGTAGTCGTTCCAAGATGGCTGGCTCCACGTGTCTCGGTGCCTCCACGTGTCTCGGTGCCTCCACGGGTCTCCTCTTTTCAGGGACTGTGGATCGGGCGGTGAGAGGTCTGGAGGTCCAGGTCTTGTCAGTCTCTGGGCTCGGGCTCCGGCGGGAGGCGGCGGCAAAGCAGACGTTGATTCGCTGGATGGTGCTTGCGTTAGCAAGGTGGTCACTCCCTGACCACAGGGGAGATTGGCTTCAGTCCTTTGTGCAGCAGAGCGTCGAAGTTCCCGTCTTCTTCTTAGTGTTAAGTTGATTCCAGGATGTCTGAAGTCTTAGGACACAGCTCCTACCTTTAAGCAGATTCTAGGGGCCGGACTACCTGCTAGGTCCCTCCCTATGGGTGGGACCAGGAAGGGGGGTGGTTACACCCCCAATCCTTTGTCCAGCTCGCCCCAGGCCCGGGACTGGTGTGCCCCAGGCCCGGTTTGAACTGGCATATGCACCGAGGCTCCTTGTGAGCCACAGGCATGTCTGGTTTCTTTCAAGCCCTACCTGACCAATACACAAAATCCTGTCTGGGGTGGTGCACGCACCTCCCCTGGCAGGAAACCCTTTGTCCACACCTCCCAAGCTGGAAGGACTCCCAGCAGCAGGAGGGCAGACTTGTGTCTGTGGTGGCAGCATCCATTTTGTGGAGCTGAGGCTATGTCTGATTTTACCCGGGTTTCAGGTACTGTACATGTCGTGTCCCTCTAGAAGGGTGGAATGCTAACCCCGTCGCCAGAATTGGCGAGGGGTTAGTATTCCAATTCGTATGACACCTTACTCGACATGTTTTGATAAAGCCAAACCAAAGATAGCATTTAACCGCGAGGTTCATAATGCACTTAAGAGTATATGGTATGACGATATCTGGAAACAGTAGAAGGAAGTTGTTCCGACCACTGCAGACAGGCTCAGCTCATGCCAGAGCACCATCTCACATGGAACCAAGCACTCTGCCTTCAGGATTGTTAAGGCCTGCCATAGGAGTGACTTATAGGTTACCAGGTGTCCCATTTAAGGTTAGGTATAGGTATACTACACCTAAGTAAGAGGTGATTACACCAACTTACCCCAGCTGAGTGGTCAGCCAGTTGTGTCAAATTGTTAGGCCAAGCCTGGGGTGGCATAATACATGCTTCAGCCCTTGGCAGGCCTTGGGTACACCAATGCCCTGGGTACCTAGCGTACACTGGTACAGGGGCTGACAGGGTGATCCACTTCCAATTGGTTATGCACCTAGGGTGCATAGTTTTAATTTAGTAGAGAGAACAGCAGGCTGGGGGTCTGATTGGCAGGCCCACAGCCTCAATATGTCAAAAACCAGTGAAGCAAAAAGCAAAAATTTGGGGTGACCATAGGAAAGCAGACCCTACTCTCCTACAATGATACTCACTCATCTATGGCAGTGCTACAGTGAAGCATGATACTCACTCATCTATGACATTCCTGAAGTGTAGAATGATACTCACTCATGTATGCTATTCCTACAGTGAAGCATGCCACTCACTCATCTGTGGCATTCCTAGGGTGAAGCGTGCCACTCACTCATCTATGGCAGTCCTACAGTGAAGCGTGCCACTCACTCGTCTGTGGCAGTCCTACAGTGAAGCGTGATACTCACTCATCTATGACATTCCTGAAGTGTAGCATGATACTCACTCATCTATGGCAGTCCTACAGTGAAGTGTGATACTCGCTCATCTATGGCAGTCCTACAGTGAAGCGTGATACTCGCTCATCTATGGCAGTCCTACAGTGAAGCATGATACTCACACATCTATGACATTCCTGAAGTGTAGCATGATACTCACTCGTCTGTGGCAGTCCTACAGTGAAGCGTGCCACTCACTCATCTATGGCAGTCCTACAGTGAAGCGTGATACTCACTCATCTATGGCAGTCCTACAGTGAAGCGCGATACTCACTCATCTATGAGATTCCTACAGTGTAGCATGATACTCACACATCTATGACATTGCTGAAGTGTAGCATGATACTCACTCATGTATGCCATTCCTACAGTGAAGCGTGCCACTCACTCATCTAGGACATTCCTGAAGTGTAGCATGATACTCACTCATCTATGCCGTTCCTACAGTGTAGCGTGATACTCACTCATCTATGGCAGTCCTACAGTGAAGCGTTATACTCACTCATCTATGGCAGTCCTACAGTGTAGCATGATACTCACACATCTGACATTCCTGAAGTGTAGCATGATACTCACTCATCTATGGCAGTCCTACAGTGAAGCGTGATACTCACTCATCTATGAGATTCCTACAGTGAAGCGTGATACTCACTCATCTGTGGCATTCCTAGGGTGAAGCGTGATACTCACTCATCTATGGCAGTCCTACAGTGAAGCGTGATACTCACTCATCTATGGCAGTCCTACAGTGAAGCGTGCCACTCACTCATCTATGGCAGTCCTACAGTGAAGCGTGATACTCACTCATCTATGGCAGTCCTACAGTGAAGTGTGATACTCGCTTATCTATGGCAGTGCAACAGTGAAGCGTGATACTCACTCATCTATGACATTCCTACAGTGAAGCGTGCCACTCACTCATCTATGACATTCCTACAGTGAAGCGTGCCACTCACTCATCTATGGCAGTCCTACAGTGAAGCGTGCCACTCACTCATCTATGGCATTCCTACAGTGAATTGTGCCACTCACTCATCTATGGCAGTCCCACAGTGAAGCGTGCCACTCACTCATCTATGGCAGTCCTACAGTGAAGCGTGATACTCACTCATCTATGGCAGTCCCACAGTGAAGCGTGCCACTCACTCATCTATGGCAGTCCCACAGTGAAGCGTGCCACTCACTCATCTATGGCAGTCCTACAGTGAAGCGTGATACTCACTCATCTATGGCAGTCCTACAGTGAAGTGTGATACTCGCTTATCTATGGCAGTGCTACAGTGAAGCATGATACTCACTCATGTGTGGCAGTCCTACAGTGAAGCGTGATACTCACACATCTATGACATTCCTGAAGTGTAGCATGATACTCATGTATGCCATTCCTACAGTGAAGCGTGCCACTCATCTATGGCAGTCCTACAGTGAAGCGTGATACTCACTCATCTATGACATTCCTACAGTGAAGCGTGCCACTCACTCATCTATGACATTCCTACAGTGAAGCGTGCCACTCACTCATCTATGGCAGTCCTACAGTGAAGCGTGCCACTCACTCATCTATGGCATTCCTACAGTGAATTGTGCCACTCACTCATCTATGGCAGTCCCACAGTGAAGCGTGCCACTCACTCATCTATGGCAGTCCTACAGTGAAGCGTGATACTCACTCATCTATGGCAGTCCCACAGTGAAGCGTGCCACTCACTCATCTATGGCAGTCCCACAGTGAAGCGTGCCACTCACTCATCTATGGCAGTCCTACAGTGAAGCGTGATACTCACTCATCTATGGCAGTCCTACAGTGAAGTGTGATACTCGCTTATCTATGGCAGTGCTACAGTGAAGCATGATACTCACTCATGTGTGGCAGTCCTACAGTGAAGCGTGATACTCACACATCTATGACATTCCTGAAGTGTAGCATGATACTCATGTATGCCATTCCTACAGTGAAGCGTGCCACTCACTCATCTATGGCAGTCCTACAGTGAAGCGTGCCACTCACTTATCTATGGCAGTCCTACAGTTAAGCGTGATACTCACTCATCTATGGCAGTCCTACAGTGAAGCGTGATACTCACTCATCTATGCCGTTCCTACAGTGTAGCTTGCTACTCACTCTCCTCTAAGACATTGCTACAGTGAACGGTGATACTCACTCATCTATGGCATTCATAGTGTGAAGCATGATACTCACTCATCTATGACATTCCTAAAGTGTAGCATGATACTCACTCATCTATGACATTCCTGAAGTGTAGCATGATACTCACTCATGTATGCCATTCCTACAGTGAAGCGTGCCACTCACTCATCTATGACATACCTACAGTGAAGCGTGATACTCACTCATCTATGGCAGTCCTACAGTGAAGCGTGCCACTCACTCGTCTGTGGCAGACCTACAGGAAGCGTGATACTCACTCATCTATGGTAGTCCTACAGTGAAGCGTGCCACTCACTCGTCTGTGGCAGACCTACAGGAAGCGTGATACTCACTCATCTACGGCAGTCCTACAGTGAAGCGTGCCACTCACTCATCTATGACATTCCTACAGTGAAGCGTGATACTCACTCATCTACGGCAGTCCTACAGTGAAGCGTGCCACTCACTCATCTATGGCAGTCCTACAGTGAAGCGTGATACTCACTCATCTATGGCAGTCCTACAGTGAAGCGTGATGCTCACTCATCTATGGCAGTCCTACAGTGAAGTGTGATACTCGCTCATGTATGCTATTCCTACAGTGAAGCGTGATACTCACTCATCTATGCCGTTCCTACAGTGTAGCGTGATACTCACTCATCTATGGCAGTCCTACAGTGAAGCGTTATACTCACTCATCTATGGCAGTCCTACAGTGAAGCGTGATACTCACTCATCTATGGCAGTCCTACAGTGAAGCGTGATACTCACTCATCTGTGGCAGTCCTACAGTGAAGCGTGATACTCACTCATCTATGGCAGTCCTACAGTGAAGTGTGATACTCACTCATCTATGGCAGTCCTACAGTGAAGCGTGATACTCACTCATCTGTGGCAGTCCTACAGTGAAGTGTGATACTCACACATCTATGGCAGTGCTACAGTGAAGCATGATACTCACTCATCTATGACATTCCTGAAGTGTAGCATGATACTCACTCATCTATGCCGTTCCTACAGTGTAGCATGATACTCACTCATCTATGGCAGTCCTACAGTGAAGCGTGCCACTCACTCATCTATGGCAGTGCTACAGTGAAGCATGATACTCACTCATCTATGACATTCCTGAAGTGTAGCCTGCTACTCACTCTCCTCTAAGACATTCCTACAGTGAACCGTGATACTCACTCATCTATGGCATTCCTAGGGTGAAGCGTGCCACTCACTCATCTATGGCAGTCCTACAGTGAAACGTGATACTCACTCATCTATGGCAGTCCTACAGTGAAGCGTGCCACTCACACATCTATGGCAGTCCTACAGTGAAGCGTGCCACTCACTCATCTATGGCAGTCCTACAGTGAAGCGTTATACTCACTCATCTATGGCAGTCCCACAGTGAAGCGTGCCACTCACTCATCTATGGTAGTCCTACAGTGAAGCGTGATACTCGCTCATCTATGGCAGTCCTACAGTGAAGCGTGATACTCACACATCTATGAGATTCCTACAGTGTAGCATGATACTCACTAATCTATGACATTCCTGAAGTGTAGCATAATACTCATGTATGCCATTCCTACAGTGAAGCGTGCCACTCACTCGTCTATGGCAGTCCTACAGTGAAGCGTGCCACTCACTCATCTATGGCAGTCCTACAGTGAAGCGTGATACTCGCTCATCTATGACATTCCTGAAGTGTAGCATGATACTCACTCATCTATGCCGTTCCTACAGTGTAGCATGATACTCACTCTCCTCTAAGACATTGCAACAGTGAACGGTGATACTCACTCATCTATGGCATTCATAGTGTGAAGCATGATACTCACTCATCTATGACATTCCTAAAGTGTAGCACGATACTCACTCATCTATGACATTCCTGAAGTGTAGCATGATACTCACTCATGTATGCCATTCCTACAGTGAAGCGTGCCACTCACTCGTCTATGGCAGTCCTACAGTGAAGCGCGATACTCACTCGTCTGTGGCAGTCCTACAGTGAAGCGTGCCACTCACTCATCTATGGCAGACCCACAGTGAAGCGTGATACTCACTCATCTATGGCAGTCCTACAGTCAAGCGTGATACTCACTAATCTATGACATTCCTGAAGTGTAGCATGATACTCATGTATGCCATTCCTACAGTGAAGCGTGCCACTCACTCGTCTATGGCAGTCCTACAGTGAAGCGTGCCACTCACATCTATGGCAGTCCTACAGTGAAGCGTGCCACTCACACATCTATGGCAGTCCTACAGTGAAGCGTGCCACTCACACATCTACGGCAGTCCTACAGTGAAGCGTGCCACTCACTCATCTATGGCAGTCCTACAGTGAAGCGTGCCACTCACACATCTATGGCAGTCCTACAGTGAAGCGTGCCACTCACTCATCTATGGCAGTCCCACAGTGAAGCGTGCCACTCACTCATCTATGGTAGTCCTACAGTGAAGTGTGATACTCGCTCATCTATGGCAGTGCTACAGTGAAGCATGATACTCACTCATCTATGACATTCCTGAAGTGTAGCATGATACTCATGTATGCCATTCCTACAGTGAAGCGTGCCACTCACTCGTCTATGGCAGTCCTACAGTGAAGCGTGCCACTCACTCATCTATGGCAGTGCTACAGTGAAGCGTGATACTCATCTATGTCATTCCATCGGTAAAGCGTCATACTCCCTCTCCTCTATGGGCTCTCGCGGTGTAGCGTGCTACTCATCCGCAGGAAGCGCTATGTTCATGCCATTGCCTACCGTACAGTTTTCGTCCATGTCCTTGCGGCTTTCCTTCCCCTTTTCAAGATTCATTTAGAAATAAAATGCTGATCACTGGTCAACAAAGTAGCATTTTTTTATTTATTTAAACACTGAGGACAGCTCAGTTCTTCCTGAGGTAATGTGCGGACACTGAAGGATCCCTTAGAGGAACTAAACCGCGGTAGCTGCGCGGACTCTGAACGTTGCAGAACAATTTCAAGATGCAAAATTAAGTATCAAGTAAGTAAAACTGGAAAGCAGGAGTTCCATCAAGAAAGCCGCTTTGCAGGTGTTTACTTACCGCACAAGGAGTCGCGTGCGGGGGATACTCAAGCGGACTGAGAGTTTGATCAACTGCAAAGTAAAAGGAAGAAACACAAAATGTAAGATTGGATTTTACCTGCATTTACTGAGAAGGGCATGAAATGAACGGGATTAGAAGAATGAAAAAAGTACTTAAAAAAACAAAATACACCTGCCTTAATGTACATCTAAACTGAACATTGATTTTTGTACCTCTATTTGCAACTCAAATAAAAACTACCACAGAAAACTAATCTCAGGTACTTAAAATAATGTGTCATATGTCGGAGTAAGTGTTAGAATTTAAATGAAAAATGTTGCCTATGTGGTTTCCTTGCCACATGACTCACTGACTAATGCTCCGGCCATTTGATGCTCTGCTGCAGCAGATTACTGTGCCACTAAGAAGAGACATGGCCTTACCAGCCAGTCCAAGTACACCTTCTGCCTTAAATGCAGGCTGAGTAAATGCAGCACCCGTCGCCCAGCGCCATGCGTGCCAAGGCCTGGGCTTTCATGCAGTACATGGAAGGCTGGCGATAACCAACCCAATACACTCTGCTCTTTAGTTAAAGCTGGCAAAAATATACTTGATGGTGAGCTTTTAAAGACAAGCTGGCAGGGTTGGCGAGCACAGGGGTAGAAATGTGAGGGTGAGGGAGCACATATGGGGGGGTGGGAGAGAGTGAAAAGACACTTCCATGGAGTGCTTGAAAAAAAAGTAGCTCTCTCATGCGAGAAGTGGAAGTATACAAGTAACCTAATTAAAATTAGGGGGGAGGATGTGGCCTAATGGGTAGGGCAGTCGATTTCAAATCTGGGGAACTGGGTTCGAGTCTCAGCAATGACGCTCAGCATCCTGTGATTCTGGGCAAATCACTTCATCTCACCGTGCCTAACAAAAATGAATGTGTCCTTGTGTAAGGTAACTGGTGCTCATGTGCTACGATGCCAGATACCTTTGGGTCAAGATCGCGCTATATAAAACTCCGGAAAAATAAACAACAACAAAAAGGATGGTAAAAGGCTGTGCTCCATGGGAGGGACAAACAACAATTAAGAAAGAAAGCCATGGATTAAAAAGGAAACAAATGAGATTGACAAGCATGGCAACCAATGAGAAGCAATGCACTGACCCAAAACCCACTAAGCATTGTTACTGTCCACAACAGGGCTTGGACCACATGTCTTCAAGGAGAGCTTAAACCAGGATTACAAATAGAACTGAAGTTGCAAGTTATGTTTTTTAGATTTACATTTCCGGAAGCTAAAAGACAGCCAGTCCTCAGCAGTCGGGAGATTGGCAGAACCAGGAGCACAAACCGGCTCTGAACAGAAGGAAGCGGGTAAAATGTGCGTGACTCCTGGGTGCAGAAGTGACCGCTGAAACTGAAGAGTGAAAAACAAAGGGGGCAGCTGGAGACAAGGGCCCCAAAGAGAGCCTGGAGGGGGCCCAGAGGGAGGACAATGAACAGAGAAAAAACCAGGGCTAGAGATGGACTAGGCAGCAGGAGCTAGAGATGGACTAGGCAGCCAGACAGGAGTATGTACACTCCTCGAGCAGACAGAAGGTACCCAGAGACTTGTGGGGGGGTCACTGCGGGATGCACTGGGAAACCAGGAAAGGTGTCAGCATCCTCGGATTAAGGACCCGAAAAAACACCGAGAGCTCAGGAGTGGAAAGAAACGAGGACGCAGCAGAGGGAAGAGAAGCGAGTGGATGAAGCGCTAATTCATTCCGGCAGTCGTCTAGGCGCTGGATCCAACGTGGATCTTGTTGATCGAGGCCGATTTGCCGTGAAACGTGCTGTGGGACCAGTTGTGCCTTGCAGGATACCAACCTTTGGAAACAAGCATTGGCATAGCCAATAGGTCTCGCCTTTGGGACCTTATAAGTGTTTAGCCATGCAACAGTTGATGTCGTTGCGCCAAGGATATTGTGCTGGAGGACTGTGCGCTATTGTACCTTCAGACGCTTGATGTTCAGGTTTTAATTCACAGTATGTTGTAAGACCTTGTGGTTTTCATGGTACGGCTTCGGTGGGAGGTTTCATGAATCCTACGGTGTTGCATTGTTTGTGGTAATTTGGGACATCTGTGCAGTGTTCTGGAGCAACGGAACTCTGTGTATTGTCACAAAAGGAAAGGCATAAGTCACCACTGATAACAGCTTTAAGGTAGGATTTAAACCATTTATTGATGGCTCGAAAATAAGTTAAATAATTAACTGCGGTGCTAGGACTGGGGTGCCAGAAGTGCTGGGCAGTTTTAAGGGTTTGGTTTAAGGGAGACGCAGACGTCACATTGCAGTAGCACCGATTAAAGAGTTTATAATGACGTCATTGGCGCTGTGGAACAGTCAGACGGGCAAGTCCCAGTGCTATAGCCACGGTCACAGGGCAGCAGGGGAGACCAAATTATGCCAGGGGTGACTAAATATTGCAGCAAGAGAAGGCAAATTATACGGCATAATGTGGCACGTGTTTTAATAGCATTATTCCGAGTTAATTGGATTTTTAAACGAATATGGTATTTTGTAAAAAGGTGGATTTAGTTATTCCCTTAATAAAATGTACACCAGTAGTACCACCCACTATAATTAAACTCACATTATATGTCCAAGATCACAGCGTCTTTAGTCAAGTGGACTAGCCAGGTGTAGAAGTCGGGCTTTCTGATTTCAAGGAAGGAGGGGAGGGGGGGGGGGGGTTTATAAAACCACTAGATCAAATCTTCATGAATTCACCGATCTCTTATGACTTAGGATAAGAACAGCGCGTTCAATGTTAGGAAAAGCGCTTTATCAGTTACGCCGCGCTAAAGCGCCTCGTCCATCTCCTCGCCCAATAACAGGGAGGCCTGTGATTGTCCAGCACCCGCATATATTTTTTTTTATTTTTGCAATGATGAACTTCAAAATCGTTAGTTTGCTCCTTGTTTTTACTGTTGCAAAACGTCACCTAAGTGTCTAGAATGAAAACTGTAGGCACTACAGAAATCAAAATAATTACACATAAATATGACCCATCTCCAAAGCATCCTTTTTATCGACCTTGGAGAGATGACAAGCTATTTCACCTACTTGAACTTAGTGGTAACGCTTTGTCCGAAGCAGGACTCAATAGTACGGCTTTGGCCGCAGTCTCCACCGAACATGCTGCAAACTCGGCGCCCTCTTCTAGGCGCATTAAGAATTCAGAGCTATTGATGAAACGTAGCACACCCTCATAGGAAGTGTGACGCATAATTAGTCACACATGTGGTAGCACCATCACTTGCTGGAGCCCTACGCGATCTCTTTTCTCGAGCACAAACCCGGAACCTAAGAACTCAAGTCCTTTTAGTCTCAGACTGTTCAAGATCGTAGTGTCAGCGAAATGATTTTGGGCGTCCTGGGCAAGAAATATTCTGGGAAGCTGTGTTCAGAGCAACTTTGAATTTTAGTACACGTGTTCTGTTCTTTCAAGCCCGATTACATCAGTCAATGTTGAATTATAGGACAAAGTTTCAGATAAAGAATTAGACAGAAGTTAAAGACAGAATTCGCATTCACAGGAGGCCCTCGGGGAATCTAGGCCTGTGCAATTACCCATTTTGTACCATCTCTTAAAAAGCCTCTTCGAGCTCCCCAATGGTCTATCCTCAAAAGTTGGCGCATTCCTCGAAGAATGTGTGCGCCTGCCTCTTTACACTCCTCGCGGGCCAGGGGGTGTACATCGAACCCCAGTCAGGAAGGCGGACAGAACTGCGGTATGCCGAGGAAGGCGCCAAAAGGTCATTTTGCAAACAATTGTCATCGCCGTGAGTGGTGGCTCTGGGGACCGATGCTTCATCTGTGGGAACCTGTCTTTGAGCAGGAGTTCGAATACTGGAACATCCAGTCAGACGTTCATTCTTCTGTGGTCGATAAATGAATTACAAGTCACCTAACAATGTAACCCCTACGACTGCGCGCCTGGATACACCGAGGAGTAAAGGCGGCTTTAAAGATATGTTAAACTATTAAGTTAGCTTAGCAGTACGGTTTACATCTACAAACCCCTTGATTGCCAAGTATGGCCTGTTATGTCTGATATTCATAATAAATATTTTAACGTCAACACTTCCGAATGGCCGAGATGCCACCTCCTTGGTGCCGACTTACTACATATGCTATGGTCTTGCCCCCTGCTTTTACCCTATTGGCGCACGATCACAGAAACACTCACGAACTGCACCAACACCCAAGTGCCAGCTACATGGGAGGTCTGTATCCTGGGGTTTTACAAATGAACCAAAGCTAACTATGTCAGTTCTAGATTTAGTGACCTAGGCCTCATAACCGCAAAACGACTGATTACAAAGAGGTGGAAACACAAAGACCCTCCAGAAATACACCCCTGGATAAAGTCCTTAGAGGTCTGGGCACAGGCTGAAAGCGCAATCCTTCATAGGGAAGAAACAGCAGGGTGGCGGAAGTATCCCATAGCGCAGCCCTGGGACGATGCCCTCAAAGCCCTTGTACACTCTAGTGCCACATTGTGCACACCCCCTGCGCAACAAGCGGGAGACACTACCTGACACATCGCTTGAGCGGCGCCGTCACGCTGCACTTGTAAGACACCTCGGCCGCAGCTGTTGGGTTGGATAATGGCCTTGCATTCCTTTTTCACATTTCATGAACATGACTCATACAATAAGATACTCTAGTGTCCACACAATGACACATAGTATAGGTACGGCAACTCGCATTCACTACGGTTATACAAACCTAGGCACGACTGAACTCGAACGGCATTCTATACACTGGCTACATATTTCCACCGACATTTGATCTTTTTTGATTTTATTAATTTTTCACTGGCTGTGGTTCAATGTTTGAAGATAGAAAAGAAAAGGGGGAAAAAAATAAAGGAAAAACAGCAGAAAAGAAAGAAAAGACAAAACGAAACAAAAGGTGACTAGTAACAGGTAGAGGTACTTATTACTCTCTTGCCCAAAAACAATTGTGCGTTATGATTTCACTGTTGAAGCTGAGGGAGCTGAGCCAATACACTGAAGACCGCAGTACAGAAAGGGCGCACATGGTAGATAACATCTCGCTCCTCGATTAGAGATGACAGTACATATGGACTGTTAATGCCCATGTTACTTTACAAATGCACGACAATTCCTGCGCAGTGAACACGTACTATGCCACAATTATGAGATAGAAATAATTGGTTTGATATAAACAGTGACATGGTATTGATGATGTTGTTATAAGTGTAATACGTACTGATGCTTATAATCTATGTAACAGAAAAGATAAAAATGTAATCAAGATATATATATTTTTTTAAATGTCTCCACGCATAAGAAAAACAAGGAATGTGCATGAGAGAGAGGGGGAGCAGGAGGTGAGTGCATGCGCAGGCTGCTCATTTTTAGGTCTTGGCTGGCGAAAACAGCGCGCATGCGCTGTCCTCGTCATACGAGAGCTTCTTGGAATCAATACAGATTCCAAAGCTCTCGGAGGCGGAGTTGAAGCCCCGCCCATCTTTTTGATTGGTTTGCGTCATCTTGCATGCAAAATACTGGCTTCTCATTGTAAAGGAGGCTTCTTAGTCCCTCCTTGTTGCCACCTTGTCTCCTTTTAGCCCCGCCCACCGGGATTGGATCTTTTACTGGTGGCAGTATTCAGGCTGTTTTTATTGCTTTTAAAAAGTGCGCTCTCGCCGTCTGTCCGTGTTGGGCCTCCCTCTGTGCGCATTAGTTCGCCTCCTGTGACTGCGAACACACATGGTTTATTAGGGCGGTGCGTGCTCCAGAGCTCATGTGTGCGCGCCGCAGGAAACAGTTGGATTTTGTGGCTTACTGGGGCCATTTGTGACTTACTTAAGCGCAATATGTTGTGTTTATGGGTAAGGCCGGTTCTCCTCTCCACCCCCCCCCCCCCCCCTGGTTCCGGATTGCTTGCGTGGGTCGCATTGCGACCCCATACGAATGCCTGCAACTTTAAATGTCTACCGTCTGAGTCCACTATTTGGTGCTGTTGACAGTGTGAGCGGGCGATAATTGGCGTCTTATTTGATCAACAGAGTGGTCTGCTTACTCGGTGCCAGGTAGAACCCTTAGCCTGTGCAACTTTTAAGGGTAATTGGCATCGTTAATCCTGGCACTGATCCACGGTTTGGGCCGATAGGGGGGCGCTAAACCTCCCGCCGTGGGTGGGGGCGGTGACTTGTAACCATTGTGTAGACTCTTGCAGGTACCGCCCATCCCGCACCCGGAGCAGCCGCAGTCCAGTGAACCCACCACAGCTGTCACACCATGCCCTTGGTCTTCCACTCTCGAGCCCTCGCGGATCTTCATTATCGTCTTGACCCCCTTACCTCACTCTGCCCATCTCCTTGTGTTTTGTTTCGTTTTACCATTAAAATGTGGTTTAACCTATACGGGAATGCCGGTTAGTTTGGATAGAAGCATTCGCCACCTTGCTCATGTCTTGCAGTGCATTTAATGTGCCTAACGAACCTAAGCTTTGTTAGTTCATATCACACCCCCTTTTAATGCCTGCTGTGATAGTGCTTTCTTAACCCCTAATGCGGTCATTGTCACAGGTTAATAATGCACTTGCTTGTGGTGGTGGCAGTAGGTCCGGGGTCTCTATGGGGCTTCTATAACGTGCCTATAATCTTGATTATTTCAGGGTATCGTTGCAAGAAGCATCTGTAATTTCATACATTCCTTTTGGTGAGGGGGGGGGGGGTAATCTAAAAGCAGTTTTCTCCCACAATTTGAAATGAATAAATAACTATTCATGCTGAACTGTCCTGCCTTTTGGAGGTTTTTGAATCAGGCGGGTGGTTTAGGGGGCCGTCTTATCGAAAGATGAATTACTTATGGAAGGGGGAATTTGTCTGCATGTAAATTACACATCTGATCGGGGGGGGGGGGGGGGGGGGGGGGGGGGGAGTCTGCATGCGTCCTGCGGTTTCCACTGCTGTAAATATTCATAGACTCTGGAAAGAACCAACAGGACTCCCTACAGATTCCACCCAGCCACGGGTTTGTTTCCTCTGCACGAGTTTTGCCCTCAATCCCAAGTTGGCTTCCCTCCCCCTGAGTGTTTCTACCTCTCAGACCCTCCCTTACCTCTCCTCCCACCCTGCCAGTTGCTTAAAATTTGTACCCCATGCTCCTGTCTCTTTGTTCCCGGGCTGAGCCGCCATGGCGCAGGGGTTCCCCTGACGCAGTGACGCCGCAGAGTGCCCTGCAGAAGCAGATGGGCCCAGAACCAGACTCTGGAGTTGCTCCGCTCACATCCAACGCTATCAACCGTCTCGGTTTTACGAGCGCTCATAAAACAAGCATTGCAAATGCAATAGGTCTCGCCTTTGGTTAAGTGAAAGCCATTTGCTTTGCTAATGGTATTGTATAGCAAAACAAATGACTAACTTAATCAAAGGCGAGACCTATTGCATTTTCAATGCTTGTTAAGCACTACACTCGTGCTTGTGGATATCGCCACAAGCATGAGTGTGTGCTTGAAATTAAGCGGAGCGACGGCTAAAGGCCCTCCTAAGCAGCGCATGCGCACTGCATAGGCGAGACCTAAAAATGAAGTTACGTGCGCAGGCAGTGCCTGTCACCCGCTTATAATAAGAACTGATAGCGTAGCACCAAGATAGTCAAGTCAAGCGCCAAGTGACTCCTTAAAACAGACTTGCATATTGTTGGCAATCTGGTCAGTGTGCAGTGCTTAATTTGTAAAACAAGTGCCAGGGCCCTCGTCTGGAGGTCACTGCAGCTTACACACCCTGTGCCCCTGCCAGCGTTGCAAATGACAGACTCAACACAACTACTGACTTTCACATATGCTCATGGTCATTGCTATTTCATGTCTGTTTTGTAAATGTGTTAAATGAAGAACATAAATAAAAATAAAAAATTTAAAAAAATAAACTACTGACTTTCACACTCCTACAAGTGTGACAATTCACAATATTCCATGCCCCCAGAGCAATAAGAATGGCTTGGGCAACAAGTATTAGTTATTTTAATGTATAGTTAATCAATAAACAACTGTTGTGCTAGTCTTGAAATTGGACAAACAGCACCACCATGTGGCAGACATCTAGAAGTGCCGGTGTTGACGAATAAGAGCCCGTGCCAAGCGCCGGAAACCACCGGCTCAAGTTAAGCACTGCCTGTGTGTGTATAGTTAGTTACAAGTGAGGAGTACCCGAAGAAGTCGCAGACCAGGATGGCACAAGGGGGGCGGGCACCGCATGCCACAGCTACTGGCGCACACGGCTGGTCCCTTCTGAGCAAACTCTGCCACTGCCCGGAAAAGATGCCAAACCCCTGAAGGCCGTGCCCTGCATGCCTGGCGGTGGTGTAAGTTACCGGCCTGGAGCACGTGGGTGGAGACTGATGTGGTATGGTGGTCAGTGAAGAGGGAGTGGACTGTGGTGCTGGAGGGAGTGTAGATGAAGGGGTGCCTCCAATGTGTGTCGGACACAGCTGTGAGTGTGGAGAAGGTGCAGGCACTTGGGAGACAGACCCCCTGTGAGAAAAGTATTTAAATGTGTGAGGGAGGAGAAGTTATGATGTAAGAGATGTCTTTATAAATGCACATTGATACCAAGGGCAGACTGTAAATGAGGTGAAAAGAGTCTGAAAGCGGTATAAGGGCGCTTCAGAGGAACTGAGGCGGGCTACTTTTAATCAAGCGCGCAGAGAGCAGACGCCAGCTGAAATACACAGTACACTCAGGGCAGATACCTGGGGAGATAAACAGTACAGACACCTAAATTGTAACAGGAAACCTATTGAGATACACAGTAGTCAGGGCAGACTCCTTCAGTGGATCCAGACACCTGAAGAGATATGCAAGTACAGACAGAAAAAACACCTGGAGTGGACCCAGGCACTCGCTCACATACTCAGGGCAGACTCCTTCAGTGGAATCAGACATCCAATAAAATACACGGTACAGGCAGGACAGACACCTAGAGTAGAGCCAGAGGCCAGCCCACATACACAATAAACTCATGACCGACATATTCAGTGGAACCACACCTTAAGAGATACACAGTACACATAGGACACAGAGTACAACCAGACATCTGAAGAGATACATAATACAGACAGGACACCTAGAGTGGACCCAGACAGTTGTTGGGGATACACAGTGCACTCAGGGCAGACTCCTTCAGTGGATGCAGACTCCTGAAGAGATACACGTGTACAGATAGAACAGACACCTAGAGTGGACCCAGGCACTTGCTCACCGGCACAGTGCGCTCGGGGCACACTCCTTCGGTGGATGCAAAAACCTGAAGAGATACACAGGTACAGACAGAACAGACACCTAGAGTAGACCCAGACAGCTGTTGAGATACACAATACACTCGGGGCAGACTCCTTCAGTGGGTGCAGACACCTGAAGAGATGCACAGGTACAGACAGAACAGACACCTAGAGTGGACTCGGGCACCTGCTCACGTACACAATGCACTCGGGGCAGACACATTCCTATTCTGTGTTAAGACCTCTTCAGGGCAAACCCCCGCACCCCTAGATTTCCCCATTTACAAACTAAAAAGGCAAAATACACCCCAGAGCCTAACCAGAGTGCGTTTAAGAGACGGCCTAATCTGCCTTGTGGTTTCAATTGTGTTTGGAAAGCATATGTAGCACTCGTTTTTGGCTAGAAAAAGTGATAAGTGTGCACAAGCAGTATTTTTAGTGGCTTTAGAGTGGGGCCTGACCTGCAGGGTTGACCAGGAACTGCAAAGTTTGGATTGAGTATGTCTGTGTCCAAGGAGATTCTGACTACAGAAGATCTGCACACCAGTTTGTGCTTAAAGGTCACTTTATATAACTTCTTACTGGTAGTTGCATCTGCACCCTGATTGGCTCCTCGGACTAGGGTTGGACTTGGGGCTTAGGGTTTGAGATCAGATTGGTTGGTCGGGCCAGGTCTCCCATTGGTACTAGGATTTAAGGCTAGGGTTCCCATTGGTACTAGGATTTAAGGCTAGGGTTCCCATTGGCCAGAGGTCACCTGACCTAGGGCTATTTATCCGTAGGGCTCAGGGCACATGCTCCACAAAGTCCTCAGGTGGCTCCCCATCAGCACCAGGAAGACAGTGATGCAGGCCTCATCACCAGCCGACTGGACTAAAGCAACGCACTCTATGCAGGCACCACCACCGAGCTCATGAAGACTCCAGACGATTCAGAACGCAGCAGCCAGACTAACCACCAAGCTGGCTAAGAGGACCCACATCACCCAGTGCCTGAAGGACCTCTACTGGCTCCCCATCCAGAAGAGATGTCATTTCAGGCTCCTGACCCATGCCTGCAAAGCCCTCCATGCCCAAGGACCCACCTACATGAACCACCGCATGCAATTCCACTGACCAACCAGGAATCTCTGCTCCACACACCTCGCACAGATACCACATATCCACCGCTGCCACTCGGAGGGAGGGGAGGGGGGAGGGGTGATGGGGGAGGGGGGGAACGATCCTTCTCCAACCGCGCCACCAAAGTCTGGAACGCCCTCTACCTTTACCTCTGTACCGCACCCTCACTGACCCTCTTCAGGAAGAGACTCAAGACCTGGCTCTTCGACTGATGCCTGCAGCCCAGCTCCTGGATACATTCTAGCGTGATAAGCTGTGCTATAAAAGCACTACTTGATTGATTGGTAGGTTGGTTGAGGGTGTCTCAGCCCGGGTGTCGAGGACAAGGTCCTAGAAGACAAGGGCAGTTGCCTGTTCAGGCTGGATCGGGCCTAGGGCCAGAGATGCTTCCTGTTTTTCCACTTGCCAATAACCCCTTTAACCCCTTGTGTGCCACGCCCTTTCCCCGCCCTGTGCCGGCCGTTGCATTAGCGGGCGGGGTTTATGACGAGCTGGACTCGTCATGGGCACAGCGCAACCGCGGCCCATGACGAGTTCAGCTCGTCATGGGCACAGAAGGGGTTAAGCCATCCACATCCTCAAACACATTGACACACTATCAGCAAATGCACACAACAATGCACACTACTCCTAACCAACAACCCTTATCCACACTTCAATGTCGCAACAACCATTACAAAACCCCACAAGCCACATCTATTCACCCTTCTACCCCCAACTGCCACCTAATGGCACCTTCACTCTCACACACACCACCACTCTATCTTATACCACTATCAAATCCACGCATCAACACAAACCCACATTATACATAGCCCTAATCTCTCCAAACACACACTTCCTGTTCATACAAAACAGCAGTTCTACCCTCTGCTCACTCCTAACAGACCCCTTTCCACCACCACCAAACCTATACTTAACCCTCTCTCATATCAAATATCAACACCCTCCGCCTCTTTCTACCAAAAACAAAACAAAAAAATCCTTAGACTCCACCACACATATGACCTCTTCCTGCTACCAAATCTAACACAAACACTCCTAAACTCTGTCCATCCCCTCACACACACCACATGCACTCTCCTCCAATGAACATCAGCCCTTGACCACTCAACATCCACTCACCAACAGTACTTTACATTCAAACCCTTCTCAGGAAACCACTACATCAATATCTCATCTCACTACTACACACCAGCACAACAAAATCTCACACACAACTTCATACTATATTCCGTCACATAATAGAAAAACACCCACTCCCACCCTCATGACTACACATATACAGATCCTAAACCAACTTTACTCCCAAATCTTCTATCTTCACCAACACCTACCACAAATACCCCAACACAACACTCATTCACCCGCCCTCATCCGTTGCACAATTTAGAGCTTCAAAACAGGATGTACATGCTCCAGCACCACCCCTAACCCAGACAGCTTCCACCCTAAACAGATGCAAACAAAACAAACATGCCAGTCTTCACAATTTTGCATCTCTAGGTCTATTACACAACAAGGCTACTCTACAAAAACAACAGCTCACCAACTCACTCTCAACCACCATCTCCACCACCTACACACGAAGACCCATAAAATGCCTTCTAAACCTGCTAGACCAGGATTACGGTATAGACAAACATTATGGCCACATTCATACAGCTAATAACACTAATAGTACATCTGCTACAAGTTCCAAGAATACTGCGCACTCTTCTAGAAAACAAAGTCACACCACCCCCAAACACAATCTCTAGACTGACAACTAATAAATACTCGATCACTCTCTAAAAACAAGCATTACATCTACGACCCACTCACTGACACAACCCGACTTACTCTTCATAACTGAATCATGGTTAGAGATGGCATGGCTCCAGTGTTGCATGAAGCGGTTCCTCCAGGCTGTCAAACTATCACACAAAATTGTACAGGCAAAAGAGGAGGCGGCCTAGCGGTTATATTCAAGGAAGCAATAAATCTCACCAAAGCGGATGACGTTTCCATACAAGGCTGTGAAACCCTCATGAATAGATGCAACCCCGCACCCAAGTTCCTCCTGTAACTTCCTCCTTCTTTACAGACCACCACTTAGCGATGCAACATTCCCAGACATACTTCTAGACACAGTTTCAAACATTAGGGCACTACACTCCAACCTATGCATCCTTGGTGCCTAAACATATGGTTTGACGAACCCAATATGCTGCATACTTGACCCATTATCACTGGCCTTGACACACTGAACCTACATCAGATTGTCCACAAACCCACACACATCACTGGACACATCCTAGATGTCATTTGTGCAAATCCAGAACTAGTTACCTTTCAAAGGATTACTCCAGTGACATTGCCAGACCACCATCTGGTAGCTTCCGACACAAAACACCACAAATCAATATACCTAAAGTCACCTTTTGTTCCTCCACCTTTGAAACTCAGCTAAAATCCAACGCAGATCTTGTCACAATAAATTCAGTTCAATTACTTTGAGGTGGCTCCAAGAAGTGTTCGTATGCTAATACCACAAAGAACAACAAAACAGGACAAACAAGCATTTACAATGCAACAGGTCTCGCATTTATGAGAGTTTGAGGTAACGACATTGTAAATGACAATGCGTTCGATTTATGTGTTGTTTTTAAAACAGATAAATAAAATGCATTTTCATTTACATTGCCAATAGCTTAGTCATAGAAGCACGCAAACGAGAGTGGCAAAAAAGCCAATGAACAGTAAGGAATGGCCAGGCTCTAAGTTCACTATAACTTATTGGTATGCCCAAAAGACCCTTTACCCCTACAGATAGCTAAGAGCTCTCTGTTTTGTGAGATTTTAAAAACAAAAATGATAGAAGCCCAAAGGTTAAGAGGGACAAAGTATAGGAATTAAACAAGACAGAAAATGGGAAAATAGGCATAACAATGAAGTAGAGCTGAGGAAGAAAAAGGCATTGACAGTCAAAAGTGTATATGTAAGCAAGCAAAAGAAACATGGGCAGAAGTGTTAGTGAACGAGAACCCTGCACAAATTAACATCAATGGGACGTTTGAAAAAGGTCTAAATCTGTATTTGTACCTTCTTGTTTTCATAATGCTTGCTGTCACCACATAGTTGCCGCTTCAGGGCACTCTGCAGCAAGCGATGCTATTATTTTGCTGAACGCTACACATTTTATCTGCTTCCGACTTGTTAAATGCAGAGGCTAAATATATTGAGCTTCGCGCTGTTGGCTTTATCACGGTGCGGGTTGCTCGGTTACATTGTGTGCCCTAGTGTATGTTTTACATGTGTAAATGTAGCACACCACCACGTTCGCAAAGGCATTTTTGTGCAAATGTATATTATTTAAGCAAGTGAGTAAGCACATTAGGAAACTTATTAAAAAAATAGATTATGGAAATGAATGCTCGTCTGCTTGCATAGCAGTGGTGGGCGTCAGTTGGTTTGATTGTAAACATCCCAATGATTCCACATAATGTACTATATTTAAATAAGCATTTCCATGCAAGCGCACAAATTTCTTCAACGAGTATGGACACGCTTCACATTTACTGAGGGCTGATAAAAAGCAGTCGCGCTCGGCATGCCAGACCACTTACGTTTTTTCGTGGGTGGAGGGCAGCACGGAGGGTATTTAACATGCACAATGGCAGGAGGCCATTCAGGCAGTCTGTTTACCGAGCGTGCGCAGAAGCAGCATATATCATTTAGGAACCGATCATGGTGTCCAGAGATCCACTATCCAAGTCATCAATGGGGCAGCGTTACTAGGCTCGTGGCTCTTTCTAAAATTTGGCGCCTATCACACAATTCTCTGCAAGAAGCACGGGGTCTTGACGTCCGCAGCTGTGGGCGTGGGAGAGGTGGGGCTCGTGCACAATCCATTTAAACATAAACTGTAAGTATCCATATTTTAAAAGCATTTGCTCAACAAAAATAAAAAGAAACCTATTACAATCTAGTGGACAGAAAAGTAATTAAAAAACAATTAACCAACATGGGTCCGTTTAAAAATAAAGAAACTGTTTCAATACGAAAAAAATATGCATACATTACAAGAGCAAGACGTGAAGGCGGACTTTCATTGCATACAAATTGAAACACGTTGCTGCTGGAAACTGCCTGCAAACGAACTCCCACCTGGTGAATGAATGCGAATGGCAAAATCACGTGCATCAGAACACAAGCCGAAGCAGGAAACAAACGAGTGGTGCGCGTGCGCCACAGCGAGACGTGGTTTCAATGATCGCGCCCGTGTCTGGGCACGATAATTGAAACCACATGGCAGCGGTGCGCATAATAAACACCAATAGGCCATGGGCGGAGCAATGCGCCCGCCTTTGGCCAATTGCGTGCTGTCTTTAATAAAAAGACGCACGCAAAGGCCAATAGCGTGGGCCAAAAGGAAAAGCACACACACGAGCGTGTGCGATTCATAGGTCCGTTTTCAAACCCCCTACATGAGGTCTCTTGCTGCGCGAGCAGTGCTGTGCACTTCAACGCTAGGCGCGAGACCCCAAAAACCAGCACCTTGGAGGAATGCAGAACTAACAAGCATTTGCAATGCAATAGATCTTGCATTTACTCAAGTTTAAGCTATTGGCATTGTAAATGGCAATGTGTTTTATTTATGTTTCAAAAACCAAAACATAAAAGGCATTGTCATTTACAATGCCAACAGCTCAAACTCACATAAATGTGAGACCTGTTGCATTGCAAATGCTAGTTCATGTATTCGCCACTTACGACCTTCCAACACAATATTTCAAGTTCAAACCAAAACCTAAAAATCACCTCCTTCAGGTATAAACCCCCTGCCGAAAATGAGAAGGGGCGCCGCATGCTGGACAGACAGACAGACAGCCATCAGAAGTCAATGCTTCAAGCTGGCAGGTCCTGGGTGCCTGGCACAGACTGCACGTGCTGGGGGTGGGGGGGGGGGTCTCTTTCTGCGGCCGTTTAATTTCAATGAGAGAGCTCGGGTACTTCTCGGTGTGAATGAGGTTCCGCTGCAAGACACTCAGCAAGACCCTCTGTCTCCTCCAGTTCAAACGTCATCACAGGAGCACACTGTGTACCAAGGTGTCTTCTCACTAGATATAATGTCCCCTGTATAATGGCACATAAAGCGGATATTCATTCTAGTACCTGATGGTTTAGAGCTGGCCTTTTCCAAACAACACATTGTGGTAGGCTAGTGTTTGTATTTCAATAACAGTTCAGGCTCCTGACCAGGCTTCGAAGCGCGTTGGCAGACCAGTAGCGCACTGGAGTGCACGCTATAGTAGGAAATCGCACCTGGTTGGCAGTGCGCTGCTTTCATTCGCAGGGGGCAACGCAGAAGAGAAATGCAGACACCACGGAAGATGTGAATCAGCGCTCTGGCAGACAGCCCGTGCCCATGATCCAAATGGGTTACATCAAACGTACGCACCCCCTGCACTGACAGTTGTTCCTGTAGTCTCATCGTTACTACAACTCCTTTGCAAATTCACTCCAAGCAAGAGCACAGAGATGGCCAATGCAGGAAAACCCAAGAGTGTCTGAACCGAACGTACACAAAGAAATTGCTCAGGGTATATTTCAGACAACATAAACTCGCATTCACAACAGAAGTTAAGAACCCCTAATGTCACCGAAGTGATTTACAAAAAAGTAACTCCTGCAATAAACAAAACAAAATATTCTGGCAGTGGACAGGGCATTCTGGGGAAGCCGGCAGAAAAGATCCTGGCATTCATTTTGACTAGGGAAAAAAGCATTGAAAATGCAATAGGTCTCGCCTTTTATTAAGTTAAAGCCATTTGCTTTGCTAATAGTATTGTATAGCAAAGCAAATGGCTTTAACTTAATGAAAGGCGAGACCGATTGCATTTTTAATGCTGGTTTCTTTTAAGGACGAGAATATGGGAGGTGAGCAGAGGGATGAAAATTAATCTGTGCAAGATACCCCCGAAATAGCTGTCAAGATGTGCATCACTGGCAGGCCCATTCGGGAGGAAACTCGTGCTAGTGACGGGAGGAAACAACTCCGTGGCAGCTTGTGTGTGGTTTAGACAGATGTTTTCATTATTCTTTTTTTGAGCAGCAGACACTTAAATGGCAGTATCCATGCTCGTGTGTCAAAACGGAGGACAAGGAGAGAAGCAAACTCCTCTGCTTCAACCCAAATCAAGAGAAGCGCCCACACAACCCGTGTATTTCTGTTCCAACGCGCAGCCGTACGCGGTGGGCACCGCCAGAGCCACTTGACTAACTAGAAACCATAACTATCATTTGCCAGGTGCGCAGCAAGTTAACAGGAGCTTGATTTTCCATGAATAGTTTTAATGAACCGACACCTTCACTGCCCAAAACCAGTCTGAGAGACAAGCAAATTAGATTTGAAGCGCCTTGGCCTCCCTACGTTAAACTGTACAATGAGGTCCAAATGAGTGGGTGACAAAAGCTTTAATAGGTTAGCAATTGAACCGGAAAAAAAGTTTAATTTGAAACACGAACGCTGCGTAAGACAAAAAGGGAGCGGATTTGTCACTGATATTTTATTACAGCAAGTTTGAAAAAGACGGAATCACGTTTCACTCTTCGTGAACTGCAGGCACTATCTTAGGTAGGCAATTTGTTGGTGTACAAATGCCGTTGAACACATAGTACTTACTATAAGTCCCCAGGCGCACCCGCCTGAATGTTTACTTGAATGCACAGCAGTTATTTACTGAAACAGCAGCCTTCCATTACTACAGCAGCCTCGCAATCATCTTAGAACAAGCGCTCAACATCTGTTTTCACTCAGCCACTTGTCAGGGCTCAGTGAAAAAAGATGTCCCAGACAAAGATAAGAAAATGCTTTGCGACAGCCACAAAGCAGACGAGACAATCCGGATGGGCCAGACAGAAAGGCGAAAGGGCAGCGGCTACTAAACCCCATTTCCAATGGCAGGCCACCATTTAGCATAAACAATGACGCAAGCTAATGGAAATACGGGGTGGGGCTTCAAGCCCCCTTCTGAAATATGCTCTCTCACAAAATCACTTGCCGAGCGAGCAGCGCTTTGCCCTGCAACGCCAGGCGAGACCTAAAAAGGATTAAACAACAAATTTCAAAGATGCAACACACCTGGCTCAAACAAATAGTAATCAAGACAATCAAAAAAGCTAAACAAAGGTACGATTCAGGCAGAATTCATAACACTAAGTATGCAAATAAAGACTTTTATAAAATTCTCACAAAATTCCGTAAACCTAAATGCATAGAAGGAACTCATTCCATGATTTAAGAATTTACTAACGAACTGGCAAGTCATTACACAGCCAAAGCAGACAGGTTAGACTCCTATTTAAAACAAAGGAAAACCACCAGCACTGACCTATTTTCAACAATCCCCTCCAAGGGTAGGCTACCCCGGCCTCTGCATTCCTTCAAACAACTATCACAAAGTTGAATTTATGGATCTGGTCAAAGCAAGATGGCCAGCCAGATGCTCTACAGACCTTTGTCCACCACAAGCTTCATGAACATTCTTTTAACTACCTCTGCTGCCATGCTGGTCAGAACAAGCAGCACTAGTTCTTTAACTACAGGAGTCTTTCCAGAAGACAAAGGCACAAATTATTAAAGAAAACAAACCTGGTCTTGCATGACCCAAACTACAGACCGATTACAAATGGACCTTTCCTCTGCAAAACTGAAAGAGCAGCATTCGCCCAGATGACAATTCATTGAAGATAATTCCATACTTTCAGACTTACAAACAGGATTCCGTCCAGGAAGAGGTACAGAATCTGCCCTCATCGCCATCTGGGATGAACTTAAGAACACAGTAAACCAGAACGGGAATACTGCACTATTTCTCTTGGGCGTCTCAGCAGCCTCTGGCACAGTTGAACATGACACTAATACAAAGACTCAACGAAGCCCGCATAGAGGGGGTTGCTCTCGACTGGATCACGTCCTGCCTTCAAAACAAAGCAAATGTCATTCATGCTTCTCCGTTCTCATCAACACCATACTCCACAAAAGCAGGAGTCCATCACGGCTCTATCATCTGACCCATGCTTTTCAACATTTACATGAAGTTATTACTGGCACTGATCAATCAATTTCACCTCACGACCTATAACTATGCAGATGAGTCTCAAGATCTCGTTAAACTGGAATCCCCCAAAGACATCGGAAACTCAAACATCTTCAGTTGCCTCAGAGGCGTTGAACAGCGGCTGACGTGGAGCCATCTCGCACTGAATGCTTCCAAAGCAGAAATATTGACACGTGGTGAATTGAAAAATGATGACACGCTCTGTACCTGCCCTGACGACCTGGGACCACCTCCTAAAGTATCTAAGGAAGTATGAAACCCTGGAACTACCATGGACTCCAAGCTGTCGATCAATGGCCAAGTGTACAAATTAGCAGGATCAAGCTTCATCACCATGAAAACTCTGCGACGCATCTTCCCTCAACTGGGATTTCCACACAAGGCCCAGGCTACCATCTCTCTTGTATTGTCTAAGCATGGTTACGCCAACGGCCTCCACCACGGATCATATTTATCAACTATGAAAAGACTACAACGGATTCAGAACTCTGCTGCCAGATTGCTCTTACACATAAAGCCACAAGCCCACCTATCCCCTGCCGTCAGGGCCCGGCATTGGTTACCGGTTGCCAGAAGATCGACCTTCAAGCTGCTTTGTGTCATCCTCAAAGCAATCCATGGAGCAGCACCGCTGTTCATCAGAAATAAAACCACCAAATGCATACACCAAAGGAACCGTCTCTCCAGATTGCCACCGCACCTTGAAAACCAGGCATACTAGAAAAAAAAAAAACAGGTGGCACATCTTTCACTGTTCAAGCTGCCAAACTATGGAATTCATTACTCCCAAACACGAGAGCCACGGATACCGGTCTTATCTTCAGAAGACTACGTAGGAGTTGGCTCTTTCCTACAGGACCTCCACACGCAAATCATATGTACAGCATATCCCTGTGTGTGTAAACAGGTATCATTTGATTATATGTATGTATTTAGATATGTGCATTTATTTGTACAAATATATATACTATTTATGGTTTAAGAATATATGGATATTCTTTAGGTCTGCTTAACAAGTGTATATATAACTTATGGTAAAAAATATATATATATTTTTATACATCATTTTATGCTTAACATGTATATAGGTCACTTCATAGTTTTCATATAAGCTATTTGATTAGATGCTTATGGGTCTCTGTTTATTTTATGTATCTATTACAATATGCACGTATGATCATAACTATAAGGGTTTCACTTTTGACATATTGAGGAAAACAAACATTTAAAAAAATATATATATTATATATATATATATATATATATATATATACACACACAAATGAAATAGCTTTTACGTACAGCAACACCTGAAAGTCTGAATTATTAACAATCCATCCACACTTGCACGTAGGTAATTTTTACACAATTTTATATTGCTATTATTTTCCTTATATGTGAAAACATTCTATGTAGTTATGTAACTATATATTTATTACTTTACTCCTAATGTAGAAAGAATGGAAAAAAACTTCAACTCCATCCAATGCCCTACTGTCTCATCCTACACCTCTCAATATGTCCTCTACCTCCACTCTCCGACTCATCCCAAACCTCTCTCTACTGCCATGACCTCCCATGTATCCTTTCTAGACTCTTCCCTCCTCTATCCCTCCTTTATGCTAATTCCATCAAACTAACAGACTCACATGTCCACTGCTTCAATGAACAACTTATATTTCCCTAGACCGACCCACCACTGATCCTTTGGGTTCCAGAGTAGCTGCACAGTACACTCAGGGAAGACACATGCAGTGGAAGCAGACAGCTGAAGAGATGCACAGGACAGACAGAATAGACGCCTAGACTGGAGCCAGGCACCCGCTCAGATACACAGGACACTCAGGAAAGACACATGCAGTGGAAGCAGACAGCTGAAGAGATGCACAGTACAGACAGAACAGACGCCTAGAGTGAACCCAGGCACCCGATCAGATACACAGGACACTCAGGGAAGACACATGCAGTGGAAGCAGACAGCTGAAGAGATGCACAGAACAGACGCCTAGAGTGAACCCAGGCACCCGCTCAGATACACAGGACACTCAGGGAAGACACATGCAGTGGAAGCAGACAGCTGAAGAGATGCACAGGACAGACAGAACAGACGCCTAGAGTGAACCCAGGCACCCGCTCAGATACACAGGACACTCAGGGAAGACACATGCAGTGTAAGCAGACTGCTGAAGAGATGCACAGAACAGACAGAATAGACACCTAGAGTAAACCCAGGCACTGGCTCAGATACACAGGATACTCAGGGAAGACACATGCCGTGGAAGCAGACAGTTGAAGAGATGCACAGTACAGACAGAATAGACGCCGAGAGTGGAGCCGAAGACTGCTCTTTCAATTCAAAGAACGCAGCGCCCAGTGCAAATTGTACGTTGCAGAGAAAAGACCCTCGGTCCTAGGGTGGATGGACCAAGGAGAATTGGGAATGCAACTGAATCCGGGAGGAGACACCCAAGTGTTAGTAACGTTGGAAGGAAAATGGTCTAAGGCAGCGGGACTGCGAAGCGATAACCCGAAAATATTTGGTGACAAGATAAGGAAATTGGGAAAATTTACCCACAAAATTGTGCTCAAGGAGAATGCCCACCCTGTGACACACAAAGTGAGAAACATACCGATCGCAGTGAGAGGCAGTGCAACGGGAGCTACACCGACTGGAGGAAGAAGGAATTATTGAACACATCGACAGCACGGAATGGTTGGCACCATTGGTGGTGGCCATGAAACAGACAGGCAAGGTGCGATTATGTGTGGATCTCAGAGAACTCAATAAATGTATTGTGGTGGAGAAGTTCCCGCTACCATGCATAGAGGAAATGCTGGCACGAACAAAATGAGTGAAATGGTTCTCCACAATCGATCTAAAGTCGGCGTATCACCAGGTAGTCCTGCACCCCACGAGCAAGAAACTGACGTCATTCATAACTCCATTTGGGTGCTATCAATTCTGCCGCATGCCCTTTGGTCTGGCATCGGCAGCAGCAGTTTTTCAAAAACTAATGGCCCGTCTGTTCAGAGACATAGGAGTACAATACTTCCAAGACGACATCCTAGTGATGGGGAAGGAACAAGAAGACCACGACGAGAAGCTGGTTGTGGTACTTAGGATCCTGGAGGAAAACGGACTAACAGTAGAGTGGGAGAAGTGCCATTTTGGCAGGTCATCAGTCACCTACCTAGGGCATGAAATCGGAGAAAAGGGAATAACACCAAAAAAGGGAACGCGACAGCCATCTGCGATGCTCCTCCGCCCACCACCAAGGAAGTAGTAAGATCCTTCCTAGGGATGGCGGAATACTACAGTAAGTTCGTCCAGCACTTTGCCACGAAAACGCACCACATGAGGCAGCTCACGAGGGAGAAAACAGCTTTTGCATGGACGGACGACACGCAAGAATAGTTTGACAAAGTTAAACGAGAAATCAGCCAGGCTATCCCGCTACATGGGTACGATCCCCTAGGAAAATCGATATTGATGACAGACGCCAGCGAAAAGGGGTTAGGAGCAGTGCTCATGCAAGAGAGACAAGACGGCAAGAAGGAGACGATCAGCTTGCGTCCAGGTCACTAACGAATTCAGAACAAAAGTTCAGCGTGATAGAGAAAGATGTTGGCCGTAGTATGGGCCATGGGGAAGTATCGCCAGTTCCTGTGGGGCACGAGATTCCTGCTGAAAACGGACCACAAACCATTAGTGAAAGTACTAACGTCAAGCGGACATGCCAGCACGACACCCCGCATAGCGAAGATGACACTGAAACTCTTGGAATATCATTATGATGTGGAATACATACCAGGCTCAAGAGACAAGATAGCAGATTATCTCAGCAGAGCATCAGCAATGGAAAGTGCCACCAACGTCACAGAAGATGATGATGTGATGGTAGCCTTGACAGAAGATCTGGAACGGGCAATAAGCAGGCGAGAATGGAAGGATGCGTATGAAGCAGATAGAGACCTGGAAGAAATCAAGAAATGCATGGTTCAAGGGTGGCCCGATAGGAAACAACAGACGCCTCAACTTCGACAATTCTACGAGGTCAGGGACAAGTTGTCAGTAAGAAATGGAGTGTTTGTATACCGAGGAAACAGAGTGGTCCCACCAGCGAATGTAATACCATATCTTTTGACTATAATACATGAAGGACACCTGGGAATCGTGAAGACTAAAGCAAGAACCAAAGAAACGTATTGGTGGCCAGGAATGGATCTACAGGTGGAGAGACATGTAAGAGATTGTGCGCAATGCCAAGGAGCTGACAAAATCCTGAAACCAATGAGACCTGCTCTAGGAAGGTTCACAAACCCCAGTAAGCCCGGGAAGAAGTGGCAGTGGACATCTTGGGGCCAGTACTTGACAACCAGGGAATCCCAAGTACATATGTGTTATAGTGGACAAATACTCAAAGTGGCCAGAGGTACACATTCAAGAAGAAATGGACACTGACACAATACTCAGATTCCTCACAACGGTATTCCTCAGGGAAGGCATCCCCAGAGCCATAATTAGTGACAACGGACCCCAATTTACATCGAACAAATGGACCAGATTTGCACAGAGAAATGGCATTCTACTCAAACACACGTCAGTATATCACCCTGCCAGCAACGGTCAAGTAGAACGGTTCAACAGGGTGATAATGGGCTCCATACAGGCAGCCATCTCCAGGGGCAAAGACTGGGAAAAGGAAGTACAAAGCACGGTATGGGCCTACCGCATCACCCCCACTAGCACGGGGTACAGCCCGTTTCAAATTCTACGAGGAAGGCAATCCTTCACCAAAGACAATGTCGCTTGGAAAGAGAAGACAATCACAAGCAAATGGTCTCCAGCAGTGGTGCAACACAACCTGGAGAAAGCACAGAGGATATATACAGAACATTACAACCGCAGAAAAAACGTGAAAGAGACAGCCTTAGAAAAAGGGGAGTGGGTTAGAGTAAAGTTGGCAGTACTCTAAAGAAAGGGAGACAGCAAATACTCCCCACCTCTAAGAGTGGAAGAAGTGTATGACCGAGCGGCGTTGCTCAGCGATGGAAATGTGTGGTCCCAGGACCGTATGGCTAAATGCAACAAAATCCTACAGTGGCCCCGCGAGGACAAGGAAGGAGCGACATCGCCAGAGGACACGAGAAACGAAATAGAAACTCCTAATAGAGAGAATGAAGAGAGTGTTCCTGAAGACCTTAGCAGCGAGAGGAAAGTACGAGAAGGACCTACAACGGAGGAAAGGACCAGGGAAGTGGGCGAGAATGGAGACAGAGAAGGAAAAGGTACCCAAGAAGGAAGAAGGGGGAGCCCAGTCGTAGAAGGGGGTCGAGAAGGACACACTACCCCGGTAAGATGCACCCGAGTTGGGCGAGCGGTGGTGAGACCATCCAAGTTTAAAGACTATGAACTGGAATAACACTCACAGTTATGTAATTAGTTTTGTGTGGTATAAAAGGGGGAGATATGTAGTGTCGCGGTCTAGTGGACGCGCACTAAGTAGGCATGCAAATGCGTGTAGCGGCCATATTGGACGCTACTGCGCATGCGCGAGGCGGATTAGAGCGATCAGAGCAGTATGCCCGGCGCTCTCTGGTGAAATAAGTTAACCAATCAATAAAACGAAGGTTGGAACCACATCCTGGCTACTGCTTTTCACTGGGGGGAACCCAAGTAACATTACACTGCAGCCGCTGTGGTTACCCCTCGCACCCGACCACGTCCACCAGCAGCCGCTGAGGGTACCCCTCGCACCCGACCCCGTCCACCAGCAGCCGCTGAGGGTACCCCTCGCACCTGACCGCGCCCACCAGCAGCCAGAGGGTACCCCATCACATCTGACCACATCCCCTTGCATCTGACCACACCCCCAGCAGCCACTGAGGGTACCCACCTCGCATCATGAGAGCCACCCCCCCCCCCCTAAATTTGACAAAAATACACAGGTAGTAGTGTTCCTTACAGGGAAATGTCCGCACATTCACTAAGCATAAAGCATTCTAACAATGATTTAGCGTGACAAATGAAACTATTCTACAGTATTTCGATACACGGGTGCTAGGTTGGCCCCAAACACCTACTACCCAACGGTGTTGTCAGCACAAATCAATGTGCAACCAATTTAAACACAAAAACTGAGGCTCTTCCAGCACACCAGTTGTCCTTATTTATTACTGGTTAGGTTTGTCAGACCCTTGGATATATATATAACCCCAATCTACGAACGGAGAAGACACAACAACATTGATCAGAGACAGAAATCCAGAAAGGTCATTCTTCATGCTGTTTAGCAGGCTTTATTCACATTGTAAAAGTATTAAAATTCCCAGCACACGATTAGCCGACACGTGTTTCGCCTTTGCTTAGACTTTTTCAAGGCATAAACGGAGGAATCATGAAGCCAAAGTCGAATTTGCACAGCATCTATGCTTGCGTTATAGTGTGTAAATGCGAGTCCCCAGTCCGGATACTTATATGCACAATTCAGCTCCAAGTGTCCCACACACAGCCACGAGCACGATCCCGATATCCGTCCTTTTAGTCAGGAAAATCCCATATGTTTTAGAGCTGGGTGTACGCAATCATTTGGCCACTAAAATCATTTGCATCCGGGCCTTTATAAAATATTTTACAAGGTCTGGTCCTGTAACATTTAAACAACTCCACATTAGAGAGTCCAAATTGCACGTTAGTTACAACTCGTCAGTGGACCCTTGTTCACGTTCCGGCTACAATACGAGCCGTAACCTCAAACTCAGCCAGCCCGTCGTCCTATTAATTCATGTGAGTCACTACACTGGCGTCCCATCAAAGGCCTGTAATAATGCTCTTGTGGAAATGACCAACAAAATGTCACTCGTTTCACGACTCGTGCGGCACAACCATGATACGTTGTAACCTTCAAATCTTCAATGTCTTAAGCCGATCCGCATATCCCCACAGTCCATGTTGGGTGACGTGACCTCTTTGGTACCAGCATAAAATATACAAACAAGTGATGGATGGAATGCTTGAATTAATCTCAGTCACGGGTAATTACTCCGGCTGAACCCAACCCATCATTCTTTTACTCACTACGCCACTCCAGTTTGGACCCAGCCATATGCAAATCAGTGTCGACTCTGCTCCAACGCAACAGTCCAGTCCCAACTGCCAGGCCAAGTCCTCCCTGAACCAGAACATAAGCATCCTAGGACCGGTTTCGCCCTAGATAGTGCTCAGTCCTAACTGAGGGGGCACTCAAGCATTCCATCCATCAACTTGTTGTTTTGCATTTGCCTCTGTGGCACCAGTGCAGCCCCGTCTGCCCCTTCACATGCCAGGCTCTTCTTCCCATGTCTGGTAAACGGGGTACAATTGGGGCTTGAAATGGGTCGTGGACCTCCAGGTTTCAGACCAGGCAGTAATTAACAAGCATTGGTAATGCATCGGTTTCGCCTCGGTTAGAGAAAAATGGGACAGAAAGAGAGGCGGAGAAAAGTAGGACAGAAAAGAACAAAGATGAAGGAAAGAGGGCATGGAGATGGGGGGGGGGGGGGAGAGCGTGAGTTGAGAGAGAGAGAGAATCACTACATGCTACGAGGCTACGTCTTGAAAATAAGGAAATAAAAAATATGACACTCATTAGAAAAGTTGTTCTCTGTTTTTCCCAAGAAGGCACCTTTACGAGTTTGAGTGTTTTCCTAGCGCTGTGGTGGGCGCGAACACACCAACATTTTACATTGTTCATGGCCATATCTCATAGCACACAGCAGCAGGGAAATAATACAAAAATACATAGCTTTGGGGGCATGGGAGATTGTTCTTTTCCTTAAGCATTCAGGACAAACCTCGTCGCTCATCAACCCACACACACCACATGCACCCAGTGCCAACCAAAAAACAGAAGATAAGCATTGGTAATGCATTAGATTCGCCTATATGATAGAAGCAGGGTTTATCAATTACCGTCCAGGACTAAGGGTCGAAGGAAAGAGCTCCCTGACAACCATCACGTGAGTGCAGAGAATGTGGCACAGTGGCCAGAGCTGGGGACCCCGGTTCGAGTCTCGCCAGCGCAACATCTTGTCATTCTGGGAAAATGACTTAATCTCTCACTGTGATAAGTTGCAGTGATATAAAACTGCTGCCGAATGAGGCAAATCATTATTTATGAAAAAATAACTCCACCAACTCAGATGTTAACAGTATTTCGGCGGCGGGAAACTGGTAAGAGAAGCAGACACGGAACAAGCATTTGTAAATGGAGGAAAATATGCTACAGCCAATAGAAATAGAAGAAAAGTAAGTAGCACACACAGAAACCAATGAGAAGCCAGGAAAGAGAGGAGGCAGGATGTAACTCCCTTTTAAGTTTATAATAACAGAATAACAGAACCCGGAGAAGGGGTGGGGGGGGGGGGGGGAAGAGGGACCCGGAGAAGTGGTGGGTGGGTGGGGGGGGGGGGGGGGGGAGAGAGGAAACCGGAGAAGGGGTGGGTGGGTGGGAGAGGAAACCGGAGAAGGGGTGGGTGGGTGGGAGGGGAAACCGGAGAAGGGGTGGGTGGGTGGGAGGGGAAACCGGAGAAGGGGTGGGTGGGTGGGAGGGGAAACCGGAGAAGGGGTGGGTGGGTGGGAGGGGAAACCGGAGAAGGGGTGGGTGGGTGGGAGGGGAAACCGGAGAAGGGGTGGGTGGGTGGGAGGGGAAACCGGAGAAGGGGTGGGTGGGTGGGAGGGGAAACCGGAGAAGGGGTGGGTGGGTGGGAGGGGAAACCGGAGAAGGGGTGGGTGGGTGGGAGGGGAAACCGGAGAAGGGGTGGGTGGGTGGGAGGGGAAAAGGAACACGGAGAAGGGGTGGGAGGGAGGGGGAAAAGGAACACGGAGAAGGGGTGGGAGGGAGGGGGAAAAGGAACACGGAGAAGGGGTGGGAGGGAGGGGGAAAAGGAACACGGAGAAGGGGTGGGAGGGAGGGGGAAAAGGAACACGGAGAAGGGGTGGGAGGGAGGGGGAAAAGGAACACGGAGAAGGGGTGGGAGGGAGGGGGGGAAAAGGAACACGGAGAAGGGGTGGGAGGGAGGGGGGGAAAAGGAAAACGGAGAAGGGGTGGGAGGGAGGGGGGGAAAAGGAAAACGGAGAAGGGGTGGGAGGGAGGGGGGAAAGGAACACGGAGAAGGGGTGGGAGGGAGGGGGGAAAGGAACACGGAGGAGGGGTGGGAGGGAGGGGGGAAAGGAACACGGAGGAGGGGTGGGAGGGAGGGGGGAAAGGAACACGGAGGAGGGGTGGGAGGGAGGGGGGAAAGGAACACGGAGGAGGGGTGGGAGGGAGGGGGGAAAGGAACACGGAGGACGGAGGAGGGGTGGGAGGGAGGGGGGAAAGGAACACGGAGGACGGAGGAGGGGTGGGAGGGAGGGGGGAAAGGAACACGGAGGAGGGGTGGGAGGGAGGGGGGAAAGGAACACGGAGGAGGGGGGGGGAAAGGAACACGGAGGAGGGGTGGGAGGGAGGGGGGAAAGGAACACGGAGGAGGGGTGGGAGGGAGGGGGGAAAGGAACACGGAGAAGGGGTGGGAGGGGGGAAAGGAACACGGAGAAGGGGTGGGAGGGAGGGGGGGGGGGGGAGAGGAACCCGGCAAAGGGGTGGGTGGGAGGGGGAGAGGAACCCGGCAAAGGGGTGGGTGGGAGGGGGAGAGGAACCCGGCAAAGGGGTGGGTGGGAGGGGGAGAGGAACCCGGCAAAGGGGTGGGTGGGAGGGGGAGAGGAACCCGGCAAAGGGGTGGGTGGGAGGGGGACAGCAACACCGAGATGGGGTGGGTGGGAGGGTGGGCGACAGCAACACCGAGATGGGGTGGGTGGGAGGGGGAAAGGAACACGGAGATGGGGTGGGTGGGAGGGGGAAAGGAACACGGAGATGGGGTGGGTGGGAGGGGGAAAGGAACACGGAGATGGGGTGGGTGGGAGGGGGAAAGGAACACTGAGATGGGGTGGGTGGGAGGGGGAAAGGAACACGGAGAAGGGGTGGGAGGGAGGGGGGAAAGGACACGGAGAAGGGGTGGGAGGGAGGGGGGAAAGGACACGGAGAAGGGGTGGGAGGGAGGGGGGAAAGGACACGGAGAAGGGGTGGGGGGGAGGGAGGGGGGAAAGGACACGGAGAAGGGGTGGGTGGGAGGGAGGGGGGAAAGGAACACGGAGGACGGAGAAGGGGTGGGAGGGAGGGGGGAAAGGAACACGGAGGACGGAGGAGGGGTGGGAGGGAGGGGGGAAAGGAACACGGAGAAGGGGTGGGAGGGAGGGGGGAAAGGAACACGGAGAAGGGGTGGGAGGGAGGGGGGAAAGGAACACGGAGAAGGGGTGGGAGGGAGGGGGGAAAGGAACACGGAGAAGGGGTGGGAGGGAGGGGGGAAAGGAACACGGAGAAGGGGTGGGAGGGAGGGGGGAAAGGAACACGGAGAAGGGGTGGGAGGGAGGGGGGAAAGGAACACGGAGAAGGGGTGGGAGGGAGGGGGGAAAGGAACACGGAGAAGGGGTGGGAGGGAGGGGGGAAAGGAACACGGAGAAGGGGTGGGAGGGAGGGGGGAAAGGAACACGGAGAAGGGGTGGGAGGGAGGGGGGAAAGGAACACGGAGAAGGGGTGGGAGGGAGGGGGGAAAGGAACACGGAGAAGGGGTGGGAGGGAGGGGGGAAAGGAACACGGAGAAGGGGTGGGAGGGAGGGGGGAAGGAACACGGAGAAGGGGTGGGAGGGAGGGGGAAAGGAACACGGAGAAGGGGTGGGGGGGGGGGGAGAGGGACCCGGAGAAGTGGTGGGGGGGAGAGGAACCCGGAGAAGGGGTGGGTGGGGGGGGAGAGGGACCCGGAGAAGTGGGGGGTGGGTGGGGGGGGAGAGGAACCCGGAGAAGGGGTGGGTAGGGGGGGGGGGGAGAGGAAACCGGAGAAGGGGTGGGTGGGGGGGGGGGAGAGGATACCGGAGAAGGGGTGGGTGGGGGAGAGGAAACCGGAGAAGGGGTGGGGGGGGGGGGGGGGGAGAGGAAACCGGAGAAGGGGTGGGTGGGGGGGGGGGGGGGAGAGGAACCCGGCAAAGGGGTGGGTGGGAGGGGGACAGCAACACCGAAATGGGGTGGGTGGGAGGGAGGGGGACAGCAACACCGAAATGGGGTGGGTGGGAGGGAGGGAGGGGGACAGCAACACCGAGATGGGGTGGGTGGGAGGGAGGGAGGGGGAAAGGAACACGGAGACGGGGTGGGTGGGAGGGAGGGGGGAATGGAACACGGAGACGGGGTGGGTGGGAGGGAGGGGGGAAAGGAACACGGAGAAGGGGGGGGTGGGAGGGAGGGAGGGGGGGAAAGGAACACGGAGAAGGGGTGGGTGGGAGGGAGGGAGGGGGGAAAGGAACACTGAGAAGGGGTGGGAGGGAGGGGGGAAAGGAACATGGAGAAGGGGTGGGAGGGAGGGGGAAAGGAACACAGAGATGGGGTGGGTGGGAGGGAGGGGGAAAGGAACACGGAGATGGGGTGGGTGGGAGGGAGGGGGAAAGGAACACGGAGATGGGGTGGGTGGGAGGGAGGGGGAAAGGAACACGGAGATGGGGTGGGTGGGAGGGAGGGGGAATGGAACACGGAGACGGGGTGGGAGGGGGAAAGGAACACGGAGAAGGGGTGGGTGGGAGGGAGGGAGGGGGGAAAGGAACACGGAGAAGGGGTGGGTGGGAGGGAGGGGGAAAGGAACACAGATGGGGTGGGTGGGAGGGGGAAAGGAACACAGAGATGGGGTGGGTGGGAGGGAGGGGGAAAGGAACACGGAGATGGGGTGGGTGGGTGGGAGGGAGGGGGAAAGGAACACGGAGATGGGGTGGGTGGGGGGGGGGGGGGGGAGAGGGACCCGGAGAAGTGGGGGGAGAGGGACCCAGAGAAGGGATGGGTAGGGGGGGGAAGAGGAAACCGGAGAAGGGGTGGGTGGGGGGGGGGGGGAGAGGAAACCGGAGAAGGGGTGGGTGGGGGGGGAGAGGAAACCGGAGAAGGGGTGGGTGGGGGGGGGGGGAGAGGAAACCGGAGAAGGGGTGGGTGGGGGGGGGGGGGGGAGAGGAAACCGGAGAAGGGGTGGGTGGGTGGGGGGGGAGAGGAACCCGGCAAAGGGGTGGGTGGGAGGGAGTGTGGGGGAAAGGAACACGGAGAAGGGGTGGGTGGAAGGGAGTGAGGGGGAAAGGAACACGGAGAAGGGGTGGGAGGGAGGGGGGAAAGGAACACGGAGAAGGGGTGGGAGGGAGGGGGGAAAGGAACACGGAGAAGGGGTGGGAGGGAGGGGGGAAAGGAACACTGAGAAGGGGTGGATGGGAGGGAGGGGGGAAAGGAACACGGAGAAGGGGTGGGTGGGAGGGAGGGGGGAAAGGAACACGGACAAGGGGTGGGTGGGAGGGAGTGAGGGGGAAAGGAACACGGAAAAGGGGTGGGTGGGTGGGAGTGAGTGAGGGGGAAAGGAACACGGCGAAGGGGTGGGTGGGAGGGAGTGAGGGGGAAAGGAACAGAGAAGAGGTGGGAGGGAGGGGAGAAAGGAACACGGCGAAGGGGTGGGTGGGAGGGAGGGGGAAAGGAACACGGAGAAGGGGTGGGTGGGAGGGAGGGGGAAAGGAACACGGAGAAGGGGTGGGTGGGAGGGAGGGGGAAAGGAACACGGAGAAGGGGTGGGTGGGAGGGAGGGAGTGGGGGGAAAAGGAACACAGAGAAGGGGTGGGAGGGAGGGAGGCTGGAAAGGAACATGGAGAAGGGGTGGGTGGGAGGGAGGGGGAATGGAACACGGAGACGGGGTGGGAGGGGGAAAGGAACACGGAGAAGGGGTGGGTGGGAGGGAGGGAGGGGGGAAAGGAACACGGAGAAGGGGTGGGTGGGAGGGGGAAAGGAACACAGAGATGGGGTGGGTGGGAGGGGGAAAGGAACACAGATGGGGTGGGTGGGAGGGAGGGGGAAAGGAACACGGAGATGGGGTGGGTGGGAGGGAGGGGGAAAGGAACACGGAGATGGGGTGGGTGGGAGGGAGGGGGAAAGGAACACGGAGATGGGGTGGGTGGGAGGGAGGGGGAAAGGAACACGGAGATGGGGTGGGTGGGAGGGAGGGGGAAAGGAACACGGAGATGGGGTGGGTGGGGGGGAGTGAGTGAGGGGGAAAGGAACACGGCGAAGGGGTGGGTGGGAGGGAGTGAGGGGGAAAGGAACAGAGAAGAGGTGGGAGGGAGGGGAGAAAGGAACACGGCGAAGGGGTGGGTGGGAGGGAGGGGGAAAGGAACACGGAGAAGGGGTGGGTGGGAGGGAGGGGGAAAGGAACACGGAGAAGGGGTGGGTGGGAGGGAGGGGGAAAGGAACACGGAGAAGGGGTGGGTGGGAGGGAGGGAGTGGGGGGAAAAGGAACACAGAGAAGGGGTGGGTGGGAGGGAGGGGGAAAGGAACACGGAGAAGGGGTGGGTGGGAGGGAGGGAGTGGGGGGAAAAGGAACACAGAGAAGGGGTGGGAGGGAGGGAGGCTGGAAAGGAACATGGAGAAGGGGTGGGTGGGAGGGAGGGGGGCTGGAAAGGAACACAGAAGGTGTGGGTGGGAGGGAGGGGGGCTGGAAAGGAACACAGAAGGTGTGGGTGGGAGGGAGGCGGGAAAGGAACAAGGAAAAGGGGTGTGTGGGAGGGGAAAGAAGGAACAAGGAGAAGGGGTGGGTGGGTGGGGGTGAGGAACACGGAGATGGGGTGGGTGGGAGGGAGGGGGAAAGGAACACGGAAAAGGGGTGGGTGGGAGGGAGGGGGAAAGGAGCACGGCAAAGGGGTGGGTGGGAGGGGAAAGGAGCACGGCAAAGGGGTGGGTGGGAGGGGAAAGGAGCACGGCAAAGGGGTGGGTGGGAGGGGAAAGGAGCACGGCAAAGGGGTGGGTGGGAGGGGAAAGGAGCACGGCAAAGGGGTGGGTGGGAGGGGAAAGGAGCACGGCAAAGGGGTGGGTGGGAGGGGAAAGGAGCACGGCAAAGGGGTGGGTGGGAGGGGAAAGGAGCACGGCAAAGGGGTGGGTGGGTGGGGAAAGGAACAAGGAAAAGGGGTGGGTGGGTGGGGAAAGGAACAAGGAAAAGGGGTGGGTGGGTGGGGAAAGGAACAAGGAAAAGGGGTGGGTGGGTGGGGAAAGGAACAAGGAAAAGGGGTGGGTGGGTGGGGAAAGGAACAAGGAAAAGGGGTGGGTGGGTGGGGAAAGGAACAAGGAAAAGGGGTGGGTGGGTGGGTGGGGAAAGGAACAAGGAAAAGGGGTGGGTGGGTGGGGAAAGGAACAAGGAAAAGGGGTGGGTGGGTGGGGAAAGGAACAAGGAAAAGGGGTGGGTGGGGAAAGGAACAAGGAAAAGGGGTGGGTGGGTGGGGAAAGGAACAAGGAAAAGGGGTGGGTGGGTGGGGAAAGGAACACGGAGAAGGGGTGGGTGGGAGGGGGGAGAAGAACACGGAGAAGGGGTGGGTGGGAGGGGTGGGCGAGGAACACGGAGAAGGGGTGGGTGGGAGGGGGGGGGAGAGGAACACAGAAGGGGTGGGTGGGAGGGGGGGAGAGGAACACAGAAGGGGTGGGTGGGAGGGGGGGAGAGGAACACAGAAGGGGTGGGTGGGAGGGGGGGAGAGGAACACAGAGAAGGGGTGGGTGGGAGAGGAACACAGAGAAGGGGTGGGTGGGAGGGGGGGGGAGAGGAACACAGAGAAGGGGTGGGTGGGAGGGGGGGGGAGAGGAACACGGAGAAGGGGTGGGTGGGAGGGGAAAGAAGGAAGAAGGAGAAGGGGTGGATGGGAGGGGAAAGAAGGAACACGGAGAAGGGTTGGGTATTCTGTCCAGTCCTGCTGGCTCTGACCTGTGTTTTGCTCCAATCTACTAACATTGCAGGCATTAGTACATTGACTACAGATCGGTTAGCTTTGCTAATGCTTGTTCCTTCTTTTTGTTTCACAAGATTTCTCGCCTGGTTTCTTGGTTTCCATTTTTCATTTTCTTGTCCTTACATCTTTCTTTTTCCATCTTTGTGTATCTTTGGCTCTGTCTGCATCATTCTTTCCATCTTTTACTCTTTATTTGCAGCGTTTTCCTTGATCCTATTTTAATTTCTTCTTTTTTTCCTTTACATCTCCTTTATTTCTCTCTGTCATCTTGCATATATATTTCTTTACTTTCTTTTTACGTCTTCTCTCGGCGTATGCCTTTCCTCCTCTTCCTCGACCGGTCTCGCTTTCTCTTCCGATTGTCTTTCCACTCATCCTTATCTCCCTCATCTCTCCTGGTCCCTCTGCGGCTGCAGTGAAGCCGCGCCCCTGTCAGATTTTTCTCTGGCTGGTGATTTATGCGGGCCTGTCCAGACCTCCAGTCTCCTGTCGAGAGGCGGTCCATTAATAAGGATTAAACCAGACAGAGCAGCAGTGGTCCAGAGGAGAGTCCCTTCGCCCGCGCTGGGCTGAAGATGGCTCTGTCCGACCGTTCCCCTCGTGCTTACACAGCGCCAGTACCAGCTAGAAGTGTCGGTGCGTCGTATACCATTGCTCAGTCCGTGTTAGACCTGTCAGCCCTAGGGTGGTCTTACCCCGTTTTTTTTGCCCTTGTCGCCTCATTTTCGCCACCATCTTTTTGTTGGCCCTAGGCCTCCGGGCGCCTTACCACTGCCAAACAGGCTGAGGTGCAGGTGCTCTCTCCTAATAACATGGCTGCCACAGGCCCCTGCTACTGCGGAGTGGCCATTGAACACACGCACTAGTGGTTAGGAACAGGCTGGGACATAGTGTTACTTATCTTTGCCGTCCCGCCTTTTTGTCCCATAGACAGACATGTAGAAGCTCATGGAACCTTCCAGCCCAGGGAGGAGATATGCTTTACTGCCTTTCAGGAGGGTCACTTGACCTAGGGGTATAAGAGGAAAGGAGGGAAACCTGACTAGTTAGTTGGGGCACCACTGGACCTGGGGGAACCTCTGCCGGAGCGTAGGTGGTTGGGCCTAGAGGGGAACCTACACTACAGGGACTGACTGAGCTTAGGCCCTGCTGTACCCAAGATAGCTGAGGGACTCTGCCAGCCTGCTGATCTTGCCCAGTGAGGGGGAAACCCAGGAGACCAACTCCAGTGTGCTGCAGGGAACCATCCTGCCTCTTATGCCTGCCAACTCAACCCCTACCTGTCCCCCAAGATACTGCACTCAAGGAACCTGTAACTAAGACCTGCTAACAACTAGCGCTGTGAACCTGGAACCTGCTATCCCCTCCCAGCGCTGGGGACCCTGTGAGAGCTGCTGCTGCTGCGAGGATCAACAGGTAAAGCGCTGTGCCCACCTAGCGCTCTACTGTCAGCCCTGTGCCCACCTAGCACTTTATTGCTAGAGCGGTGCCTCCGGCGCTATGGGGAAGTAATCTGTCTGTGCTGCCAAGCGCTAGTTGCCCTCCAGATCACTGCCGCCGCCCAGGACTGGTACAAACTGCTACTGGGCCCCTGCATGCTGTGACACCCAAGCGCTTGATTGCCACCAGTAATGCCCTTCCACGAGCGCTGTGCCATCCACGCGCTAAACTGACCGAATTTGCCCCCCTGGCGAGCGCTGAGCCAGCGTGCTCGTATTGTGCCCCTCCGCGGCGCTGAGAAATCGAGCGTGGGCTGCCCAAGATCACCGCCGCTGCCCGGGTACCTGAGGGTGGCGCTGGGACTGCCTGGCGTGTTGTCCTGAGAAGCGCTGCGGCCGAAGTCATCGCCGCGGCCCCGGGGCTGCCCCCCAAAGAAGATCCGGCGGTCCGGTCCGCCTCTGCGGCCCCCGTAGCCTGGAGAGGGCCGCCGTGGCGATAGAGAAGGCCAAAGGCGCGGAGAGCGTGCGTTGCGTGGCAACCAGGGTGCCGGCTGCGTCATAGGCCATGTCCCCGGAACACCACGCTCCTATTGGCTGCCGCGGGAGGAGTCCGGAGCCCGACCGGGCCTCGCCGAGGGCCACGTTGTGGAGAGCGGCGCCCAGAACGGCCCCGACCGGGCCCTCAGAGCGATTGCCTCAGAGAGAGAGGCCACCTTCACCAGTCCCGGCCCCGAGGGTCGAAGGGGGCTGACTGGTGAGGGGGGCGGCCTTCATCCTGCAGGACTGACGCTATTGTGGGGCCTACCTCCTCCGACCTCCACAAACAGAGCGGTGAGTGCGGTGAAGTTGGGGCCTGCCCATATGCCCCTAGACACTAGGCGCACGCTGCATTGCCTCTCTGCCTGGGGGTTGTGAACTTTGACTGGAACTGCTAACCTCCTCGCACAATAGACTGGGCCACAATTTCTACACCCTCAGTAGGCCCGGCTGCCTGTAATTACCCTGTGAAGGAGGTGCGGGTACCTAAAGCGAGCTCCTGCCGCAAAAGTTAAGTTGCAGCACTTGCATTAAATCCGCACATTGGAAGTGTTGCGCCCCCCCACCTCCCCCCTATTGGAGATGCGCAAAAGTGATGTCATCTGGATCAATGTTGTATAAGGAATGTCGCCTTTATTATTTCCCTACCTAGGGGATGTTTGATATCATGTTCATGCCGGATACGCTTGAATGAATTTACTGCTGCCCTGAGATTATCTGCTCTGTTTACCGAAATGAATTTACTGTTGCCCTGAGATTTTCTTTTCTATTACCGAAATGAATTTACTTGCCATGACCCGAATGAGATAAAGGGTCTTGTTTTACAAATCAGCCTGGTGTAGTGTCTCTTCATTGTGTGCGTATTACTGAGTCTGTGTGAGTGTGTGCTGCACAACTGCTTTACACATTGCCTTCGGGTGCCTTCCTGCCTCGCGCCAAGCTACCATGTCGGAATTGGTGACCCCAGTTCTAACAGTCCGTCTGTCCGTCCCTACCCTCTGTGAGCACACAGCCCCAGTACCAGCTAGAAGTGTCGGTGCGTCGCAGACCATGGCTCAGTCCGTCTGGCCGTCCCTACCCTCTGTGCGCACACAGCCCCAGTACCAGCTAGAAGTGTCGGTGCGTCGCAGACCATGGCTCAGTCCGTCTGTCCGACCCTACCCTCTGTGCGCACACAGCCCCAGTACCAGCTAGAAGTGTCGGTGCGTCGCAGACCATGGCTCAGTCCGTCTGGCCGTCCCTACCCTCTGTGCGCACACAGCCCCAGTACCAGCTAGAAGTGTCGGTGCGTCGCAGACCATGGCTCAGTCCGTCTGTCCGTCCCTACCCTCTGTGAGCACACAGCCCCAGTACCAGCTAGAAGTGTCGGTGCGTCGCAGACCATGGCTCAGTCCGTCTGTCCGTCCCTACCCTCTGTGAGCACACAGCCCCAGTACCAGCTAGAAGTGTCGGTGCGTCGCAGACCATGGCTCAGTCCGTCTGTCCGTCCCTACCCTCTGTGCGCACACAGCCCCAGTACCAGCTAGAAGTGTCGGTGCGTCGCAGACCGTGGCTCAGTCCGTCTGGCCGTCCCTACACTCTGTGCGCACACAGCCCCAGTACCAGCTAGAAGTGTCGGTGCGTCGCAGACCATGGCTCAGTCCGTCTGGCCGTCCCTACCCTCTGTGCGCACACAGCCCCAGTACCAGCTAGAAGTGTCGGTGCGTCGCAGACCATGGCTCAGTCCGTCTGGCCGTCCCTACCCTCTGTGCGCACACAGCCCCAGTACCAGCTAGAAGTGTCGGTGCGTCGTAGACCATGGCTCAGTCCGTCTGGCCGTCCCTACCCTCTGTGAGCACACAGCCCCAGTACCAGCTAGAAGTGTCGGTGCGTCGTAGACCATGGCTCAGTCCGTCTGGCCGTCCCTACCCTCTGTGAGCACACAGCCCCAGTACCAGCTAGAAGTGTCGGTGCGTCGCAGACCATGGCTCAGTCCGTCTGGCCGTCCCTACCCTCTGTGCGCACACAGCCCCAGTACCAGCTAGAAGTGTCGGTGCGTCGTAGACCATGGCTCAGTCCGTCTGGCCGTCCCTACCCTCTGTGCGCACACAGCCCCAGTACCAGCTAGAAGTGTCGGTGCGTCGCAGACCATGGCTCAGTCCGTCTGGCCGTCCCTACCCTCTGTGAGCACACAGCCCCAGTACCAGCTAGAAGTGTCGGTGCGTCGCAGACCATGGCTCAGTCCGTCCGTCCGTCCCTACCCTCTGTGCGCACACAGCCCCAGTACCAGCTATTAGTGTCGGTGCGTCGCAGACCATGGCTCAGTCCGTCTGTCCGTCCCTACCCTCTGTGAGCACACAGCCCCAGTACCAGCTAGAAGTGTCGGTGCGTCGCAGACCATGGATCTGCCGCTGTCAGTCTGTCCGGATCTGTCCGCCTCTGTTTAAGCCTGTTCAAGGCTCACCCAGGAAACATAACTGCCCCCTCTGTCCCTCAGCTGCAGACCGCATCTCACTCCGAGGATTGGGGGGTAAACCTGCTCACTCTGGTCGGGTGCATCTCGGACCTCGCCGAGTCCTCAGACCCCCAGACAGCCGGGTGAGACGAGACCCCTCTGGGGACGCTCCGCACCATTGATGGACAAAGAAAATGAAACATGCCCTCACCTGTAGTGTGTCAGAGTTGAACAGGCCAATAACAGCCCTGGGGTGAAATCTAGAAGGGCAGTAACAGCCCCAGAGTGAGCCTTGCAGGACAGTAACAGCCTCAGAGTCAGACTTACATGGGCAACATCAGCACCACAGTGACAAGTACAAGGGCAGTAACAGCCCCAGAGTGACACTTAAAAGGGCAGCAACAACAACCCCAAAGGGAGATTTACAGGGCAGTAACAGGGCCAGTAACAGCCTATATATATATATAGCGCGAACTCGACCCGAAGGTATTGGAGCGCTTTACATGAGCATCGTATTTACATTACACATTCAGGCACGGGGAGATTAAGTGATTTGCCCACAATCACAGGATGTGGACGCGACCCCGAGGCTCGAACCCTGGTTTCCAGCACCAAAGTCGGCAGTTTAAGCCGACGGACCACATCCTCCTGAGAGTCCTGCGCGGGCAGTTACCAGCCTGAAGCCTGCACGGGCCTATAATGCCTGTGACCCTGACCCTGTGGCTCCCAGAGGGCCATGTGACCCTCGGCAGCCTGTCCCTAGGACTCTGTGCTGGACACCAGTCCACAGTGTATCCCAGCAGAGCCCCCCTCCCCTCGCCCCCGTTCCTCGTCCCCCGGAGACAGATGGCTCCAGATTACAGACCTCTAATCTCTCCATCCTCACTGGGCCTGTCTGTCTCCGTGTCCGGGAGGAGACCAGCGGGGACCAGGCCGCTCTGCACCCGCAGTGAGAGTGGGGGAGGGCGGGAGAGAGGCAGGGACAGGCCGCAGAGGGACACAGTGAGGTTGCGGCCCCCCCGGGCGAGGCGTCGGATTTACATTACAGACAGAATACAGTAGAAACTGTCGGGGTGTGGCGAGCTAATGGGGGGCCTGCTGGGGATGCCGAGGGGGAGCAAAGGGAGTGATGCTGAGGGGCGAAGGGGGTTCCGGAATTCCATTCATTTGTGACAGAAGCATTCATGCGTACCCCCTGCTCCCCCCTCCAGGAGCCCGTGTTTACTTTGCACGCATTCCAAAAGTGCGTGTCCCCAAGAGTCGCCCCACCCTCCGGGGCAGGGAAGGGACAGGGGGCGGGGACTGGCCTTCGAGGATCTATTTTCAGGGTGACTTGGAGGGGGGGGGGGGTCTCATGTCACAAGGACGGGTAGAGGGACGGTGGGAGGGCTCGCCCCCTTCCAAATATCATGTAATATCGCGACACACAGTACATCCTGAGGTCTGACATCAGAACCAACATCGGACCAAGGACCGTGGCGACCCTAACCGCAGAGCGAGCCCGGAGGGGCCGGGCGCAGCTACCCCCTTGAGGGGCCGGGCGCAGCTACCCCCTTGAGGGGCCGGGCGCAGCTTCTCCCCCCCCCAGGGGCCCGGGGCAGCTTCCCTCCTCCGAGGGGCCCGGGGCAGCTTCCCCCCTCCGAGGGGCCCGGAGCAGCTTCCCCCTCTGAGGGGCCCGCGCAGCTTCCCCCCTCTGAGGGGCCCGCGCAGCTTCCCCCCTCTGAGGGGCCCGCGCAGCTTCCCCCCTCTGAGGGGCCCCTCTGAGGGGTCTGGGGCAGCTACCCCTTAGACACAAGGTACAACCGGAGCCATCGCACAGAAGATATATCCCTTGGGCCTCACACAACACAGCTATCCTTACTGAACAACAAACCTATCGTTGTCAACCGCGCTTAATCTCTGGGTGTCATACTTGACAAAAGGCTCCATCTACACTCCCACATCAATTCCATTGCAAAGAATGCACAACAACAACTGCGCCTTCTCTGGGGGATTCGACAGTCCTTTCCGGAGCAGGACCTAAAAACCTTGGTCCAACCTCGGATTCTCTCTAGATTGGACTATTGCAGTTCTCTTCTTGCTGGCCCCCCCACATCCCACCTTTTCACTCTTAAATCCGTTCTCCATTTAGTGGCTCGTTTTGTCTTTGGGGCCAAAAGAAGTGACCACATCACACCCTTTTTGTCTGCTCTTCGATGGCTTCCCATCGAGGCAAGATCAATCTACAAGACTGCCTGTATCACCCACAAAGCCTTGCACACTTCCTCCCCTCCATATCTGGTGAATAAACTTAAAATCTCTGGAGGCTCGAGACGTTCTCGGAATGTGGAAAATTGACTGCTTGAGCCCCCCACCTTCAAAAGGGAAAGATCGATGGTTCCATTCTTCTCAGGCAGTGCGGCTAGAATCTGGAACTCGCGTCCTCCAGTTCTCCGTACCACAGCTCTATCCGGACTTTCAAAACTGACCTCAAATCTCTTCTCTTTCAAAGACACTTCCAGAATCAATTCATCCCTTTCCATGCCCCTCAAGGAAGTTCTTTCAATGTTATAAATATGTAATCTATGCCTGTACGATCCGAATCCTATTGTGTTTTTGATTTTTGTGTGACTGCCATCTATTGTTTTATTTTACTTTTTCATCCATCTCCTTTGTATCTGTAACGTGTAAGTAAGTATTGTCAATTTCCTCATGTAACGGTCTTGGTTCTATTATGAAGCGCTCCGACACCTTTGGGTAAAGTCCGCGCTATATGAAATTGCATTAAATAAAAAATCCTTTAGGCCTCACACAACATAGCTATCGGTTAGGCGTCAAGGTCCAACTCTTCATGGAACCCCTCACAATCATTCTGAAACAAGCAGGAGTTAGATACCACCTATATGCAAATGACACACAAATCTACTACAAAATCAAATCACCCAGGGACGTCCGACACCTCAGTGTCACACTAACCAAGATCGAAACTTAGTTTAATGCAAACCACTTAAAGCTGAACCCGGACAAAACGGAATTAATACTGTTCTCTCCGAAAAGTAACCACCAACCAATCCAAGCCCGACTCAAGAATCATGATGCCCTAAACTGCTCCCTCGTCCTATCCGACTCTGTAAAGTCACTGGGCATCACCCTAGACAAGAACTTATCAATGAAGGACCACATCAAAAACTCTGCAAAAGGTGCGCTTTACTCACCAAAACACCTCAAGAAAACTAAACCTTTCATTCCCCAGGATGATCTCAAGACGATAGTACAATCCCTAGTCCATTCTAAACTGGACTACGGGAACGCCATCCTAACAGGGATTCCAAAAGCTCACCCAGCCCCGCACTAAGGGCAGTGCTGAACATGGCCGCTCGACTCATAACTGGTGTGAAGCGGTTTAAAGACATCACACCAACCCTCAAATCCCTCAACTGGCTTCCCATGGAAGGTAGATGTATTTACAAATTGTCATGCATCACACACAAAACCCTTCACTCACATTTCCCCAACTACCTGAACAGCAAACTGGTACAAGCTGGAAGATCCAGACCCCTGAGAAGCTCCAACTCACTCCTTATCCCTCCGAAATTGAGAATGAAAACCACTCGGCCTCGCTCTTCTTCTGGTAATGTACCAAGGATGTGGAACGCACCCCCTATAGACCTCAGATGCAACCCCTCCTTCTCCTGCTTCTAAAAGGGACCTGAAACTCCTTCTCCTCAACAAATACTTTACCAACCAAGTCAACTAACCTAGACTTCAATAACCTAGTTGACTCCCTCTCACTTGACCATCAAGGATATGTGGTTATTTGACTGTTTCAACCACCTGAGCTTTCTGCCTCCCCTTCACTGTGTGCCTGAATATAATGTGTTGCTTATATCTTTATACATCCTTATGTCCTGCTATGTAATGCATTTTTTTTCCTTTGTGTATGTAAACGCTAGGATACCCACGGGTCAAGCTAGCGCTATATAAAACTTAGAAATAATAAATAACCAGTATCATCACACAGCAGGGCTATCCCTTAGGCCTCGCACACCAGAGACAGCCATTAGGCCTCGCACACCAGAGACAGCCATTAGGCCTCGCACACCAGAGACAGCCCTTAGGCCTCGCACAGCAGAGACAGCCCTTAGGCCTCGCACAGCAGAGACAGCCCTTAGGCCTCGCACACCAGAGACAGCCCTTAGGCCTCGCACACCAGAGACAGCCCTTAGGCCTCGCACACCAGAGACGGGCCTTAGGAGGCCTCGCACAGCAGAGACGGGCCTTAGGAGGCCTCGCACAGCAGAGACAGGCCTTAGGCCTCGCACAGCAGAGACAGCCCTTAGGCCCAGGCGATATTTCCGCTTGTTTGCGATAATTTTAAACATTTTCGCGATAATTTGCGAAAGTTAATTTCGCAAATTCCGCACACCCCTATTTAGCACTACTCATACCAATGCAATGTGTCAGAGTACTTACACATCACACAAACACATTTTACATTGCCAATAAATCACGTGTGTGTAAATGAATGTTCAGGATGCTTCATATAAGAGGGAGGGTTACAAGGTGGAGGAGTCACATGTGCTCATGCCCCACTGAGCTATATTACAAGGATTACAATTTATGAACTGCAGGTAGCAAAAGAATCTGTGTTCAAAGCTGCAGCCCACTTATGCACTTACATAAAATAAAAGGCTGTCATCTGCGTGTAACATAATGTGTTTTGCAAGAGACACATTAACCCTCTACGCTATTTTGATTCAAAACTAGGACTAGACAAAACACTGATCTCTCCAGCAAGTGCATTAACCTCCAGAGTTATCTTACCAATATTATTCCCTGAGATTTACTGGGCACAAATATCTCTGCAGTAGGTGTCCCTCAACCCCATAAGATATTTTATAATACAGATATTGCAACCAATCATGCAGAATATATTTACTGCCAGGTTTCTACTTCTTGCCAATTTCTTTGTGATAGGGTTTAAAAAAAATGTATACGCAGAGGCCCCTATTTTGCATCAGGGTTGCATCAATATTTAGCCACAACCCCAATGCAAAATCGAATTAGTCAAATTTTGTAATGCGCTCAAATGTACTCATGATAGACCTGATAGATATATGGACGGTCTTAACATCAGATGTTACTTCCTGTGAGATTAAGGGCTGTGATGCCACTTTCTATGTCACGTGTTGCCTCATGCCATACCACTTCCTGTAATATCACTTCTGGTGACGTCATGCACGGTGATGTCACACCCATTCTGCCTAACTTGGCGAGTTCCTCCACTTCTGTTCTATAGAACTTGAGCCCGGCTTAGGCCTCGGACAGCAGAGCTATCACTTAGGGATCCCACAACAGAGCTATCCCTGACACAAGAGAGCTCTAGATCACGGATTCATAATCCCGTCAGCCTCCGTCATCGAAATCCAGAGCGATCCCTCAAACTGGAACACATTTCTTACAAAGGTCGGCAATATAAGGCAGAGCTATGGGGCAGGCTGAACAGGACTTCTGACGTCAGAGAAGACAGCGGTCCTCTTGGTACTACAAAAATACAAAGCAGGCCTGAACCAGCCGAGCTATCTCCCAAGCTCTGACCTAAACCAGAAGAGCTATCCTGCAGCGGCCACAAAAATACAGCAAAGGCCTCAGCCAGCCGAGCTATCTCCCAAACTCTGACCTAAGCCAGCAGAGCTATCCTGCAGCGGTCACAAAAATACAACGCATGCCTCAGCCAGCCGAGCTATCTCCCAAACTCTGACCTAAACCAGCAGACCTGTGCTGCAGCGGCCTCAAAAATACAACGCATGCCTCTGTAAACCCAGCCGAGCTATCTTCCGAGTTCTGACCTAAGCCAGCAGAGCTATCCTGCAGCGGCCACAAAAATACAGCAAAGGCCTCAGCCAGCCGAGCTATCTTCAGAGTTCTGATCTAAATTAGCAGAGCTATCCTGCAGCGGCCACAAAAATACAACGCAGGCCCCGGCCAGCCGAGCTATCTCCCAAGTTCTGACCTAAACCAGAAGAGCTATCCTGTAGCAGCCACAAAAATACAACGCATGCCTCTGACAACCCAGCCGAGCTATCTCCCAAGGTCTGACCTAAGCCAGCAGAGCTATCCCTCAGGTTAGACCAATTTTACAAGTTCATACAGCAGAGCTAGCTTACAGGAACGGGAGTAAACACCACAGGGGAACCTCTCACGCTGTAGATTTATTGTATTTATTAAGCAAGCAGGTCTCCCTTTATTTGCCCCCTCCCTCTCTCCCCCACCCCTCCTTTTGCCTGTAACATTATACGCAGACCGGTCTGTACATAAAGAGGCCTCTGGCAGCATTTCTGGTGCCAGTGCCTTCTCTGCATAGCGACCCGACCCCCTCGAGCCCTGCCCGCTTGATGGAAAGTCATGGAAATAAAATAAAAAATACATTTCTTACAAGCAGTTTACAGAGAACCATTGTCAGTACCTAGGTAGAGGAGGGCGTGTGGAGAACAGTGTAAACGGCTGGTAGTCATTACATGGATGAACAGCGCCATATCTGTGATTGTAATTAGCAAAGGCTCAAGTCATTTCTGCTGTGAGATGGAAAGGCACCAACAGGCGTGAAACATACATATTTACAACAGGATCAGCTCAGCTGGCCCTCTTTTCAGCTCGAGCCCACCACACAGCGCAAGCTGCTGGTTGTGAAAGACCTATTGTCGGCTCACAGCCCACCCACTGCCTACCATTGGCTGGCATCATTGTCGCTCTCATCCACTGCCTACCATTGGTTGGCTTCATTGTCGCTCATCCACTGCCTACCATTGGCTGGCTTCATCGTCACTCATCCACTGTCTACCATTGGCTGGCTTCATTGTCGCTCTCATCCACTGCCTACCATTGGCTGGCTTCATTGTCACTCATGCGCTTGCTTCTTATTCGATGTCTTGTCTTCCTCTTCTTGTGTTTTACCCTCCCTTGGAGGATAGCTTATTTACCCTCTTTTAGATGGGAAGTCTTGTATCCTTCCACTGCTCACGTTAAAGGAACTATTTTTCTTTTTCACACGGCACTCCGTGAGAGTGCATGTGCTCGCTAGCTCTTTTCCTGTTGTGCTGCTTCACCTCTAAAATATCCCCCTCCCCACATGTGTTGCTCTCGACTCCTCCCACCTGGTTTGTAAAAGTGCAGCGACTGGGGTATCTTTGCTGGGGTATGGCAGAAAAGGGTATTTGAGGGGTGCCTTTTGTCTCCTGCATTCCACCTCTGGCACACACTGGCTTTTATGGCACTGGGAGGGTGACCACCTGCGGAACTCTCAGCTGGTGTCGGTGATCAAAGGTGCATTTAAAGGCCCGTCTCCTGGAGGCTTTTAATTCCGCTCCCTGGGCTCCTGCACAGGAGAAAATGGCTGAAAGCAGTGGAAAGCACACCAGGCCTTGGCGAGTGTGTCTGGTCACACTCGGATACTCATTCTTTTTAAATTCTGTTCAGAGTTTCCTCAGATTAAAAAGTATTTGACAAATAAACTAGGTCGTTCATTGAAATTGAAAACACCGAATTCAATGCACAGCTTTGACCATAAGAAACATTCTTGCTTTTCCTTCAGAAGATCCCCTTTTTTTTGTTTTACTATTTTTAAACAAAGCTTTGGCAGTGCTGCCAGCTCAGTGCTTGCATCACAAAGGGGAGATCTATTGGCTTTGCCAATGCTTTTCTGAGAGTCAGAAGGTGCTTCTTTGGTGCCAGTTGAATTCTTGCATGGAGGAGTGGCACAGATGCCTGCTGGCAGGATGCCCAATGCCGGCATCAGAACTTTGAGGTGGCCCTGGGTGCTTTGGTCATGACCAGGAAGTGGAAAGGCAGTGATGGGAGATTTCCAGATCTGTGATGTTGTCAGAGGCAAACAGAGCCAGACCCATTCACTGCTCTGAACGCAGGAGTCTGCAACCTGTACACAGCGTGTCCCTGGCAGTGGGCCAGCTGGCTTCATGGCGCTACGTTGATGTGGGAATAGGTTTAGGGAAGTTGTCCAGAGTTGCGGTAGCAAGCTTTATGTATAGAGGGACAAAGCTTGTGGGCACACCCTATCCAGCCATGATTCACAAGTCACAAGAGTAACCAGGAGGAAGTCTGGTAAGAACAGAGAAGTCCCAGGCCTTACTAGCAGAGAGCTGAGCAATCTATTTTTAGAACACCAAAGCCCTTACCCAGCCCGCGGTGGCACGCGTCATCATAAGCCCCTCCTCGCAATGGTAAGCTGGGTCTACCGAGGGGGGCTCCAGATGAAGGGAGCTAGAAGGGGGTTTAAATGTCAGAGGGGCTCAGGGGAGCAGAGATTCCATGTGATGTTTTAGAAGTAATACGGCAGGAAGGAGACACTAAACCTTCATACTGGTAGAGTAAGAACTATCTGTGTCTCCAGTGAGGAGGGTTAAAAACCAAAAATTGTAACTTTGACCCTTCCTTAGAAGGGCAACATGTTTCGACCGTCGAGTAGCTCAGTTTACGTGCTGCGGGCTTCTTCAGGACCAGACGTCTGGCGATGATGCACCTGCAGCACAAGCATTTCAACATTTTGAAAAAAGTTATGTAAGGACGCGAATACTGTGCATGTAACCCCAACACTCAGACTCAGCCCGAGGGTGTGTCCGTCTATTCTACACCCTCAGGCTTCACGATTATCTGTACGTAAAAGATTGGGGTATTCGTGGCCCAAAAGGGGGAATTTATCGCACCTCGTAATATTACAGTAACTAGAGATATTGTTAAAAGATGGGAATCATAACACAAATATTCCCAATGTAAACAAGAAAAGAGGTGCCCTACTAAAGTTCCGGCAAGCTGCTACCCTTCACGACAGCGGCTCCACATTTGAAACTCTAGGAGCCTTACGGATGGCTCTAGTGTGACGAAGCTTTGGAAAAATCTACATTATATCGATTGTGTTTCCACTTACCTGGTGGGTGTTTCTCGTGTACTGTTGGGGGCACGTAGTAGTTTAACCGTTACACACAGGAGGTACTTATAGGTTGGTGTATGGACACATCTCGGTGAAGACTTTTATACTTAAAACTGAAACTTTGTAAACACCTCATTTCCTTTTAGCTAAGACCGGGTTTTTACATGACCATTCCTTCTTTCTTTTTCTTTATCTTCCTCCTCACTTTTGTTTCTCTGCTTTTCCTTTTTTCCGTTTCCTACTCTGTTTTTTCACTCATTATTCCTTTATTTCCCTCCAAGCCTTTGTACAAGGTATCGGATTTACAGTCAAATCTGTTTTGGCCCTAGGAAGATTGTGTTAAACAACAACATGTATGCAACTGTCTTTACAGCCTTGAAAAAGTCAAGATTGACGAAACACATGTTGGCGGAGCTAAGATTGACGAAACACATGTTGGCGGAGCTCTTTCTGGAGGCTCTTTTTTCCGAAACAAACCAATTTCACTGTGTTATTTGTGGGAACTGATTCATAGCTGGACTTATTCACGTCATTTGGGTGAAAGAGCAAAATTTGGTTTTCAGTAACTGAAATGCACAATTTGGGATTTTGGAATATACGGACACATGAAGAATTGAAACTTACAAGAATGACATCGTGTATGTTGTTCTGTTAAGCACAATCCACTACTGTGTTGGGTGTTGTGACGATGGAGAGCGCTTTTTTTTTAGTTCCTTGACGCTGTAGGCTTCACGATTGCACGGAAGGACTCGGGTCACAGTTCATTCTACACCCTCAGGCTTCACAATCACACGGAAGGGTTCAGGCCACAGTCTCAGGAGCGCCCTCAGGCTTCACAATCACACAGAAGAACTCAGGTCACAGTCTCAGGAACGCCCTCAGGCTTCACAATCGCACGGAAGGGTTCAGGCCACAGTCTCAGGAACGCCCTCAGGCTTCACAATCACACGGAAGGGCTCAAGCCACAGTCTCCGGAACGCCCTCAGGCTTCACAATCACACGGAAGGGCTCAAGCCACAGTCTCAGGAACGCCCTCAGGCTTCACGATCACACGGAAGGGCTCAGGTCACAGTCTCAGGAACGCCCTCAGGCTTCACAATCACACGGAAGGGCTCAAGCCACAGTCTCAGGAACGCCCTCAGGATTCACGATTACACAGAAGGGCTCAGGTCACAGTCTCAGGAACGCCCTCAGGCTTCATGATCACCGGGAAGGGCTCAGGTCACGGTATTTGGTGCACCCTCAGGCTTCCTATTTCAAGGAAGCACTCGGGTCACAGTCTCTTCTAAGCCCTCTGCCTTCGGAAAGCACTACTTTGTTTTCAAAACACAGTCACGGGTGTGTACTATGCACACAGACCGGTCTAGCGCAGCCTTTGAAGTCTTGGGCACATCTGAAAGGCTGCTTGGATGGCTTGGCGTAGCTGTAATGTTTTGGGCTGTAATGCACCATAGTCTAAACAAACTGAAATAAAAGGAGATTTCTTGTTTCCTTGATAAACCTGGGGGTCTCAGTCCCTACTGATGGCTCCTCCACCAGTAGTATGAAAGGAGATGTAGAAGGTACCCTTATTTTGGAAAGGGAATGGGTATTCACATGTAAACAAAACAAACTTCCCTTTTCCTTTAACTCTAGAGGGAAAAGATCAGTATCTTCAACCCCAATTATCTGTCCAGTTATATCTGGATCACCCTGGAACCTTTAAGAACAAGCTTTTGCAAGGTCTAATCTTACCAAGTTACCAAATTTACATTTTGATTTGTATACAATGCCCCGTAGTTAAAAACAAAACAAGTTCAAAAGGAATGTTCTATTTATCAATTTTATTAATCAGCATAATATTTCATCAAAATATTTTAGCACAAGTTATTAAAATAATTATTCATTGTTTCTTATTAAAAACATACATTGTACATAAATTTAAGAAAATTATGAAAAAACTGTTGCCACAGCGTTTCGGTGTTAGAAAAGATCGTCACCTTCTTCAGGACATTAATTTTTCAAGACTAAAAAAACAGTCTTAATAAATTCTATATAGGCCTTTCTTAATTGGCTTCAATAGAAGAATTAATTCTTCACAATCACTCGATAGAAAGATACAGGTCAATACTTAGTGATAAATATGTCTTTCTCATCCGATTTCATTTACTTCTCACTGTCTTGCTTACGTCATCAATCCCTTCAAATATACTTTTGCAAAAATGTTTTTTTTGGGGGGGGTTCTTGATTCGATGTTATTTCTGGACACTTTTTCTGTTCCTCTTGCACCAGTATTTAATTATGATGCCTTTCTCTCGTCACTGCTTCTAAGTTGTGCTGTTTTGTCCTTATTTAATGTTACTCTGGATCATTAGCTTTGGACAAGAGGTGGTTCTAGCATGCATCCATCTTGCTCCCTTTCCAGACCTCCACCAGTAGACCTCCCGTGGACTGGTGACCACACATCTTGGCAGGGTCCTAGGGATACCTCGGGGCAGGGACCTGGGTTATCTAGGGCTACCTCTCACCTGGGGCAGGGAGCTGGGCACTGGGGCTACCTCTCACCTGGGGCAAGGGAGCTGGGGCTACCTCTCACCTGGGGCAAGGGAGCTGGGGCTACCTCTCACCTGGGGCAAGGGAGCTGCGCACTGGGGCAGGGGAGCTAGGTCCTGGGGCAACCTCTCACCTGGGGCAAGGGACCTGGGCACTGGGGCAACCTCTCACCTGGGGCAAGGGAGCTGGGCACTGGGGCAACCTCTCACCTGGGGCAAGGGAGCTGCGCACTGGGGCAGGGGAGCTGCGCACTGGGGCAGGGAGCTAGGTCCTGGGGCAACCTCTCACCTGGGGCTGGGAGCTAGGTCCTGGGGCCATCTCTCACCTGGGGCTGGGAGCTAGGTCCTGGGGCCATCTCTCACCTGTGGCTGGGAGCTGGGGCCATCTCTCACCTGGGGCAGGGGGCCGGGGCAACCTCTCACCTGGGGCAGGGGGCCGGGGCAACCTCTCACCTGGGGCAGGGGGCCGGGGCAACCTCTCACCTGGGGCAGGGGGCCGGGGCAACCTCTCACCTGGGGCAGGGGGCCGGGGCAACCTCTCACCTGGGGCAGGGGGCCGGGGCAACCTCTCACCTGGGGCAGGGGGCCGGGGCAACCTCTCACCTGGGGCAGGGGGCCGGGGCAACCTCTCACCTGGGGCAGGGGGCCGGGGCAACCTCTCACCTGGGGCAGGGGGCCGGGGCAACCTCTCACCTGGGGCAGGGGGCCGGGGCAACCTCTCACCTGGGGCAGGGGGCCGGGGCAACCTCTCACCTGGGGCAGGGGGCCGGGGCAACCTCTCACCTGGGGCAGGGGGCCGGGGCAACCTCTCACCTGGGGCAGGGGGCCGGGGCAACCTCTCACCTGGGGCAGGGGGCCGGGGCAACCTCTCACCTGGGGCAGGGGGCCGGGGCAACCTCTCACCTGGGGCAGGGGGCCGGGGCAACCTCTCACCTGGGGCAGGGGGCCGGGGCAACCTCTCACCTGGGGCAGGGGGCCGGGGCAACCTCTCACCTGGGGCAGGGGGCCGGGGCAACCTCTCACCTGGGGCAGGGGGCCGGGGCAACCTCTCACCTGGGGCAGGGGGCCGGGGCAACCTCTCACCTGGGGCAGGGGGCCGGGGCAACCTCTCACCTGGGGCAGGGGGCCGGGGCAACCTCTCACCTGGGGCAGGGGGCCGGGGCAACCTCTCACCTGGGGCAGGGGGCCGGGGCAACCTCTCACCTGGGGCAGGGGGCCGGGGCAACCTCTCACCTGGGGCAGGGGGCCGGGGCAACCTCTCACCTGGGGCAGGGGGCCGGGGCAACCTCTCACCTGGGGCAGGGGGCCGGGGCAACCTCTCACCTGGGGCAGGGGGCCGGGGCAACCTCTCACCTGGGGCAGGGGGCCGGGGCAACCTCTCACCTGGGGCAGGGAGCCGGGGCAACCTCTCACCTGGGGCAGGGAGCCGGGGCAACCTCTCACCTGGGGCAGGGAGCCGGGGCAACCTCTCACCTGGGGCAGGGAGCCGGGGCAACCTCTCACCTGGGGCAGGGAGCCGGGGCAACCTCTCACCTGGGGCAGGGAGCCGGGGCAACCTCTCACCTGGGGCAGGGAGCCGGGGCAACCTCTCACCTGGGGCAGGGAGCCGGGGCAACCTCTCACCTGGGGCAGGGAGCCGGGGCAACCTCTCACCTGGGGCAGGGAGCCGGGGCAACCTCTCACCTGGGGCAGGGAGCCGGGGCAACCTCTCACCTGGGGCAGGGAGCCGGGGCAACCTCTCACCTGGGGCAGGGAGCCGGGGCAACCTCTCACCTGGGGCAGGGAGCCGGGGCAACCTCTCACCTGGGGCAGGGAGCCGGGGCAACCTCTCACCTGGGGCAGGGAGCCGGGGCAACCTCTCACCTGGGGCAGGGAGCCGGGGCAACCTCTCACCTGGGGCAGGGAGCCGGGGCAACCTCTCACCTGGGGCAGGGAGCCGGGGCAACCTCTCACCTGGGGCAGGGAGCCGGGGCAACCTCTCACCTGGGGCAGGGAGCCGGGGCAACCTCTCACCTGGGGCAGGGAGCCGGGGCAACCTCTCACCTGGGGCAGGGAGCCGGGGCAACCTCTCACCTGGGGCAGGGAGCCGGGGCAACCTCTCACCTGGGGCAGGGAGCCGGGGCAACCTCTCACCTGGGGCAGGGAGCCGGGGCAACCTCTCACCTGGGGCAGGGAGCCGGGGCAACCTCTCACCTGGGGCAAGGGAGCTAGGTCCTGGGGCCACCTCTCGCCTGGGGCAAGGGAGCTGGGCACTGGGGCCACCTCTCACCTGGGGCAAGGGAGCTGGGCACTGGGGCCACCTCTCACCTGGGGCAGGGGAGCTGGGCACTGGGGCCACCTCTCACCTGGGGCAGGGGAGCTGGGCACTGGGGCCACCTCTCCCCTGGGGCAGGGGAGCTGGGCACTGGGGCCACCTCTCCCCTGGGGCAGGGGAGCTGGGCACTGGGGCCACCTCTCACCTGGGGCAGGGGAGCTGCGCACTGGGGCAGGGAGCTAGGTCCTGGGGAAACCTCTCACCTGGGGCAGGGAGCTAGGTCCTGGGGAAACCTCTCACCTGGGGCAGGGAGCTAGGTCCTGGTGAAACCTCTCACCTGGGGCAGGGAGCTGGGGCCATCTCTCACCTGGGGCTGGGGGCTGGGAGCTGGGGCCATCTCTCACCTGGGGCGGGGGGCTGGGAGCTGGGGCCATCTCTCACCTGGGGCTGGGGGCTGGGAGCTGGGGCCATCTCTCACCTGGGGCGGGGGGCTGGGAGCTGGGGCCATCTCTCACCTGGGGCGGGGGGCTGGGAGCTGGGGCCATCTCTCACCTGGGACAGGGAGCTGGGGCCATCTCTCACCTGGGACAGGGAGCTGGGGCCATCTCTCACCTGGGGCAGGGGAGCTGCGCACTGGGGCAGGGAGCTAGGTCCTGGGGCAACCTCTCACCTGGGGCAGGGGAGCTGCGCACTGGGGCAGGGAGCTAGGTCCTGGGGCAACCTCTCACCTGGGGCAGGGGAGCTGCGCACTGGGGCAGGGTGCTAGGTCCTGGGGCAACCTCTCACCTGGGGCAGGGGAGCTGCGCACTGGGGCAGGGAGCTAGGTCCTGGGGCAACCTCTCACCTGGGGCAGGGGAGCTGCGCACTGGGGCAGGGAGCTAGGTCCTGGGGCAACCTCTCACCTGGGGCAGGGGAGCTGCGCACTGGGGCAGGGAGCTAGGTCCTGGGGCAACCTCTCACCTGGGGCAGGGGAGCTGCGCACTGGGGCAGGGAGCTAGGTCCTGGGGCAACCTCTCACCTGGGGCAGGGGAGCTGCGCACTGGGGCAGGGAGCTAGGTCCTGGGGCAACCTCTCACCTGGGGCAGGGGAGCTGCGCACTGGGGCAGGGAGCTAGGTCCTGGGGCAACCTCTCACCTGGGGCAGGGGAGCTGCGCACTGGGGCAGGGAGCTAGGTCCTGGGGCAACCTCTCACCTGGGGCAGGGGAGCTGCGCACTGGGGCAGGGAGCTAGGTCCTGGGGCAACCTCTCACCTGGGGCAGGGGAGCTGCGCACTGGGGCAGGGAGCTAGGTCCTGGGGCAACCTCTCACCTGGGGCAGGGAGCTAGGTCCTGGGGCAACCTCTCACCTGGGGCAGGGGAGCTGCGCACTGGGGCAGGGGGCAGGGGAGCTGGGGCCATCTCTCACCTGGGGCAGGGAGCTGGGGCCATCTCTCACCTGGGGCAGGGAGCTGGGGCCATCTCTCACCTGGGGCAGGGAGCTGGGGCCATCTCTCACCTGGGGCAGGGAGCTGGGGCCACCTCTCACCTGGGGCAGGGAGCTGGGGCCACCTCTCACCTGGGGCAGGGAGCTGGGGCCACCTCTCACCTGGGGCAGGGAGCTGGGGCCACCTCTCACCTGGGGCAGGGAGCTGGGGCCACCTCTCACCTGGGGCAGGGAGCTGGGGCCACCTCTCACCTGGGGCAGGGAGCTGGGGCCACCTCTCACCTGGGGCAGGGAGCTGGGGCCACCTCTCACCTGGGGCAGGGAGCTGGGGCCACCTCTCACCTGGGGCAGGGAGCTGGGGCCACCTCTCACCTGGGGCAGGGAGCTGGGGCCACCTCTCACCTGGGGCAGGGAGCTGGGGCCACCTCTCACCTGGGGCAGGGAGCTGGGGCCACCTCTCACCTGGGGCAGGGAGCTGGGGCCACCTCTCACCTGGGGCAGGGAGCTGGGGCCACCTCTCACCTGGGGCAGGGAGCTGGGGCAACCTCTCACCTGGGGCAGGGAGCTGGGGCCACCTCTCACCTGGGGCAGGGGGCTGGGAGCTGGGGCAACCTCTCACCTGGGGCAGGGGGCTGGGAGCTGGGGCAACCTCTCACCTGGGGCAGGGGGCTGGGAGCTGGGGCAACCTCTCACCTGGGGCAGGGGGCTGGGAGCTGGGGCAACCTCTCACCTGGGGCAGGGGGCAGGGGGCTGGGAGCTGGGGCAACCTCTCACCTGGGGCAGGGGGCAGGGGGCTGGGGCAACCTCTCACCTGGGGCAGGGGGCTGGGAGCTGGGGCAACCTCTCACCTGGGGCAGGGGGCTGGGAGCTGGGGCAACCTCTCACCTGGGGCAGGGGGCAGGGGGCTGGGAGCTGGGGCAACCTCTCACCTGGGGCAGGGGGCTGGGAGCTGGGGCAACCTCTCACCTGGGGCAGGGGGCTGGGACAACCTCTCACCTGGGGCAGGGGGCTGGGAGCTGGGACAACCTCTCACCTGGGGCAGGGGGCTGGGAGCTGGGGCAACCTCTCACCTGGGGCAGGGGGCTGGGAGCTGGGGCAACCTCTCACCTGGGGCAGGAAGCTGGGGCAACCTCTCACCTGGGGCAGGGAGCCGGGAGCTGGGGCAACCTCTCACCTGGGGCAGGGAGCCGGGAGCTGGGGCAACCTCTCACCTGGGGCAGGGAGCCGGGAGCTGGGGCAACCTCTCACCTGGGGCAGGGAGCCGGGAGCTGGGGCAACCTCTCACCTGGGGCAGGGAGCCGGGAGCTGGGGCAACCTCTCACCTGAGGCAGGGAGCCGGGAGCTGGGGCAACCTCTCACCTGAGGCAGGGAGCTGGGAGCTGGGAGCTGGGGCAACCTCTCACCTGAGGCAGGGAGCTGGGAGCTGGGGCAACCTCTCACCTGAGGCAGGGAGCTGGGAGCTGGGGCAACCTCTCACCTGAGGCAGGGAGCTGGGGCAACCTCTCACCTGAGGCAGGGAGCTGGGAGCTGGGGCAACCTCTCACCTGAGGCAGGGAGCTGGGAGCTGGGGCAACCTCTCACCTGAGGCAGGGAGCTGGGAGCTGGGAGCTGGGGCAACCTCTCACCTGAGGCAGGGAGCTGGGAGCTGGGAGCTGGGGCAACCTCTCACCTGAGGCAGGGAGCTGGGGCAACCTCTCACCTGAGGCAGGGAGCTGGGGCAACCTCTCACCTGAGGCAGGGAGCTGGGGCAACCTCTCACCTGAGGCAGGGAGCTGGGGCAACCTCTCACCTGAGGCAGGGAGCTGGGAGCTGGGGCAACCTCTCACCTGAGGCTGGGAGCTGGGGCAACCTCTCACCTGAGGCAGGGAGCTGGGAGCTGGGGCAACCTCTCACCTGAGGCAGGGAGCTGGGAGCTGGGGCAACCTCTCACCTGAGGCTGGGAGCTGGGGCAACCTCTCACCTGAGGCAGGGAGCTGGGAGCTGGGGCAACCTCTCACCTGAGGCAGGGAGCTGGGAGCTGGGGCAACCTCTCACCTGAGGCAGGGAGCTGGGAGCTGGGGCAACCTCTCACCTGAGGCAGGGAGCTGGGGCAACCTCTCACCTGAGGCAGGGAGCTGGGAGCTGGGGCAACCTCTCACCTGAGGCAGGGAGCTGGGAGCTGGGGCAACCTCTCACCTGAGGCAGGGAGCTGGGAGCTGGGGCAACCTCTCACCTGAGGCAGGGAGCTGGGAGCTGGGGCAACCTCTCACCTGAGGCAGGGAGCAGGGAGCTGGGGCAACCTCTCACCTGAGGCAGGGAGCTGGGAGCTGGGGCAACCTCTCACCTGAGGCAGGGAGCTGGGAGCTGGGGCAACCTCTCACCTGAGGCAGGGAGCTGGGAGCTGGGGCAACCTCTCACCTGAGGCAGGGAGCTGGGAGCTGGGGCAACCTCTCACCTGAGGCAGGGAGCTGGGAGCTGGGGCAACCTCTCACCTGAGGCAGGGAGCTGGGAGCTGGGGCAACCTCTCACCTGAGGCAGGGAGCTGGGAGCTGGGGCAACCTCTCACCTGAGGCAGGGAGCTGGGGCAACCTCTCACCTGAGGCAGGGAGCTGGGAGCTGGGGCAACCTCTCACCTGAGGCAGGGAGCTGGGAGCTGGGAGCTGGGGCAACCTCTCACCTGAGGCAGGGAGCTGGGAGCTGGGAGCTGGGGCAACCTCTCACCTGAGGCAGGGAGCTGGGGCAACCTCTCACCTGAGGCAGGGAGCTGGGGCAACCTCTCACCTGAGGCAGGGAGCTGGGGCAACCTCTCACCTGAGGCAGGGAGCTGGGGCAACCTCTCACCTGAGGCAGGGAGCTGGGGCAACCTCTCACCTGAGGCAGGGAGCTGGGAGCTGGGGCAACCTCTCACCTGAGGCAGGGAGCTGGGAGCTGGGGCAACCTCTCACCTGAGGCAGGGAGCTGGGAGCTGGGGCAACCTCTCACCTGAGGCAGGGAGCTGGGAGCTGGGGCAACCTCTCACCTGAGGCAGGGAGCTGGGAGCTGGGGCAACCTCTCACCTGAGGCAGGGAGCTGGGAGCTGGGGCAACCTCTCACCTGAGGCAGGGAGCTGGGAGCTGGGGCAACCTCTCACCTGAGGCAGGGAGCTGGGAGCTGGGGCAACCTCTCACCTGAGGCAGGGAGCTGGGGCAACCTCTCACCTGAGGCAGGGAGCTGGGGCAACCTCTCACCTGAGGCAGGGAGCTGGGGCAACCTCTCACCTGAGGCAGGGAGCTGGGGCAACCTCTCACCTGAGGCAGGGAGCTGGGAGCTGGGGCAACCTCTCACCTGAGGCAGGGAGCTGGGAGCTGGGGCAACCTCTCACCTGAGGCAGGGAGCTGGGAGCTGGGGCAACCTCTCACCTGAGGCAGGGAGCTGGGAGCTGGGGCAACCTCTCACCTGAGGCAGGGAGCAGGGAGCTGGGGCAACCTCTCACCTGAGGCAGGGAGCTGGGAGCTGGGGCAACCTCTCACCTGAGGCAGGGAGCTGGGAGCTGGGGCAACCTCTCACCTGAGGCAGGGAGCTGGGAGCTGGGGCAACCTCTCACCTGAGGCAGGGAGCTGGGAGCTGGGGCAACCTCTCACCTGAGGCAGGGAGCTGGGAGCTGGGGCAACCTCTCACCTGAGGCAGGGAGCTGGGAGCTGGGGCAACCTCTCACCTGAGGCAGGGAGCTGGGAGCTGGGGCAACCTCTCACCTGAGGCAGGGAGCTGGGAGCTGGGGCAACCTCTCACCTGAGGCAGGGAGCTGGGAGCTGGGGCAACCTCTCACCTGGGGCAGGGAGCTGGGGCAACCTCTCACCTGGGGCAGGGAGCTGGGGCAACCTCTCACCTGGGGCAGGGAGCTGGGGCAACCTCTCACCTGGGGCAGGGAGCCAGGGCTACCTCTCACCTGGGGCAGGGAGCCAGGGCTACCTCTCACCTGGGGCAGGGAGCCAGGGCTACCTCTCACCTGGGGCAGGGAGCCAGGGCTACCTCTCACCTGGGGCAGGGAGCCAGGGCTACCTCTCACCTGGGGCAGGGAGCCAGGGCTACCTCTCACCTGGGGCAGGGAGCCAGGGCTACCTCTCACCTGGGGCAGGGAGCCAGGGCTACCTCTCACCTGGGGCAGGGAGCCAGGGCTACCTCTCACCTGGGGCAGGGAGCCAGGGCTACCTCTCACCTGGGGCAGGGAGCCAGGGCTACCTCTCACCTGGGGCAGGGAGCCAGGGCTACCTCTCACCTGGGGCAGGGAGCCAGGGCTACCTCTCACCTGGGGCAGGGAGCCAGGGCTACCTCTCACCTGGGGCAGGGAGCCAGGGCTACCTCTCACCTGGGGCAGGGAGCCAGGGCTACCTCTCACCTGGGGCAGGGAGCCAGGGCTACCTCTCACCTGGGGCAGGGAGCCAGGGCTACCTCTCACCTGGGGCAGGGAGCCAGGGCTACCTCTCACCTGGGGCAGGGAGCCAGGGCTACCTCTCACCTGGGGCAGGGAGCCAGGGCTACCTCTCACCTGGGGCAGGGAGCCAGGGCTACCTCTCACCTGGGGCAGGGAGCCAGGGCTACCTCTCACCTGGGGCAGGGAGCCAGGGCTACCTCTCACCTGGGGCAGGGAGCCAGGGCTACCTCTCACCTGGGGCAGGGAGCCAGGGCTACCTCTCACCTGGGGCAGGGAGCCAGGGCTACCTCTCACCTGGGGCAGGGAGCCAGGGCTACCTCTCACCTGGGGCAGGGAGCCAGGGCTACCTCTCACCTGGGGCAGGGAGCCAGGGCTACCTCTCACCTGGGGCAGGGAGCCAGGGCTACCTCTCACCTGGGGCAGGGAGCCAGGGCTACCTCTCACCTGGGGCAGGGAGCCAGGGCTACCTCTCACCTGGGGCAGGGAGCCAGGGCTACCTCTCACCTGGGGCAGGGAGCCAGGGCTACCTCTCACCTGGGGCAGGGAGCCAGGGCTACCTCTCACCTGGGGCAGGGAGCCAGGGCTACCTCTCACCTGGGGCAGGGAGCCAGGGCTACCTCTCACCTGGGGCAGGGAGCCAGGGCTACCTCTCACCTGGGGCAGGGAGCCAGGGCTACCTCTCACCTGGGGCAGGGAGCCAGGGCTACCTCTCACCTGGGGCAGGGAGCCAGGGCTACCTCTCACCTGGGTCAGGGAGCCAGGGCTACCCCTCACCTGGGGCAGGAATCTTGGTCCTGGGGCTGGGCCTTAGGGCTATCTCTCAGCAGGGGCAGAGAGCGGGCTCCTGGGGTTTCTGCTCACCTGGGCCAGAGAGTGGAGTCCCGGGGCTACCTCTCAGCTGGGGTAGGGAGCCGGGTCCTGGGGCTGGTGGTGGGGGAGAGAAGCGGGGCTGCGTGAATGAGGGATGCCAAGGAAATTGACTTATGACAACATTGTGAAGCTGTGTTCAAGAAGGCGCAGGGCAATCTAGTGAGAAGGGGGTGGGGGGCAATTTAAGAGCTGGAGGCAACATGATGCACTGCGGTCTGCAAGAAAGGACAGGAGCCTCTTCCGAGGGAGGGTACGCGTGGCCTGGTGTGAGAGGAGGCGGACTCCAAGCTGGTCTGAGCTTTGACTGCACAGCCCCCACCACCCGAGAAACACCCGCAAGTTCCAAACGACCCCCACCACCTGAGAAAAATCCGCAAGTACAAAACAACCCCCACCACCCAAGAAACACCCGCCAAGTACAAAACGACCCCCACCACCCGAGTTACACCCGCAAGTACAAAACGACCCCCACCACCCAAGAAACACCCGCAAGTACAAAACGACCCCCACCACCCGAGGAACACCCGCAAGTACAAAACGACCCCCACCACCCAAGAAACACCCGCAAGTACAAAACGACCTCCACCACCCAAGAAACACCCGCAAGTACAAAACGACCTCCACTACCCGAGAAACACCCGTAAGTACAAAACGACCCCCACCACACTACCTGAGAAAAATCCTCAGTAAAAATATTAAATCGATAAATAAGCTTTGCATCCGAAAGGCCCCAAAATGAAAACATAGCGCCTCAGGCCCGCACACACATTCTCGGTTAAGCACTCGACGCACGTCTGGTGTGACCCTTATGTAACGCGGCCAACATCTGGCAGGCAGCTCAGCCGGCTGTGCGGGGGAAGGGAGTAAATTAACAGCCACAGACGGGGGACAGGAGCACCCCTACTCTGCTTCACTGCAGGATGAAGTCAATATAGCCACAGTTAGGGGGCAGGCCGGCCACGCGCCCCCAGTGTTCCTCCTCCTCAGTCAGTGTGCATTTGCCAGTGTGCCCAACTCTGTCGAGCATCTGTCTTCTTACAAGCTTTCTAGGGCCGCGCTCGTGGTGGGTGGCGACGAGTTCTAATCACACCAGCCGCCCCCCACCCTCTATAGCCTAATCACCTTCGGAGCAGGGGCGTGCCTTTAAAGCCAGCTTGTAAAGTGGCAATCGGAGCCTTCACAGATGAAAGCTGCCCCCGCTGCTCGTTTCAGCTCTTCCGCCCCCCAGGCAAGGCGCTGCACATGGAGGCGGAGGGAGACACGGCTCCTGGGCGCAGCGCCCAAGGTTTGCAACAATAACAAAAGGTCTGCAACGCCGGAGAGCTGAACCCTCCTTCCGCCGCTGAGCGTCAGTGCCGCCTGGTTTCGGATCTTAGCACCAACTCTTGTGAAGCCTGGGACTTCGAGCTCAGAGTATCCGATAGTAGCGCCTCTTCCGGGCTCTAGAACTCCCTTCCAAAGGAGAGTGCGATTCTCCTGGAGCCCCCTCTGGTGAAGAGTGGGCGGAGCGTTCTGGGGGTCGCACCTTGAAGAGAATTCCAGTACAGACTCTGGCACTGAAGAGACCCTCGGTGGTATAGGGCTGTCCCAGGTGGTTACGGCACCCACCCAGGAGGCAGGACATACCCTAGATGAGGGGTCTTCACCCCTAGGGGGGGCCTCGGGTGAACCCGAGGGTGGGGGGCTCTGGCCAAAAGAAGCATTGTGCTCTTTAATATGACATCACTAAGATCTTTTGTCATTCATATCCGAGCTGAGAGTGTGTCAAAAGGGACGGGACTCCAAATATTCCTCAACCCCCCCCCCCACACACACTGTGGATACTTTTGATACAATTTAATAAAATAAATGTGAAATTTAAGAGGGCGGTCCGATGACTTTTTTCCGGGGGGTGGCAGACAGCATTACAAATGTTTGCAAACCTGTGCCCTAGATGGTATATTTACGAATGATCCTAGGGTCCGTGTCCGCACTCAGTTGGTCGGACCATGGAGCGGTGCTACTTCCATTTCTACTCCTGTATTAGCACTTGAAACATCGCTCTGCCTATGCCAAGGCTGGTTGAACAAACTGGAAGGGGTCTCTGCAGGAGCTTTGTCTAATGCCAAAGATAATGTGCCCTTGGAGAGACACGGCAATGTAGATAAGGGCGCAGAGGGCTTTGCCAACTGGGCAGCCCTCATCGAGGAGATTAAGGTAAGGAGGAATTGTCGCACCGCCCCATGGTTCAACGAGACACAGAGCTCTTGGACAGGCCTGTAGGAAGACTTATGACGAGAAACTAAAAGTTGCTCATAGGATTAGGAAGTACAAAAGAGCTCCTCAAGAGGAAAAGGCATTATTTTGTGCCAACACAATGTATCCAGCCACATCCTCTGGGGAGCTCTTTCAGGTGGTGCAACAACTCTCCGTCCCCCGTCGGCCGGGGGGTTTGAAGGATGGCAAGACTTCTGCCGTCAGCCGCCTGGTTACTTTCAGTCTGGACTTACCAACATTTATGATGGACTCGATCCATCCACAAGAGCAAATGACCGGTTGCGACCTCTTGGCAGTGAGCGTCAGATGGAACCATGTAACACTCAGCTAATTTGCTCACTATCTTTCTGCCGCTTACCCCCAAAAATGATAGAATAGCTTCTTGTTAACACTAAATCGGGGTCGTCTTCAGAGGCGTGCGGGCCTGCAATGCTGCACATGGCGGCTGGCACTGGGGTACACCCTCTTGCTTCAGTAACGAATGGGATGAGTTCCTCGGGCTGCGATCCACCGCTATGGAAGGAGACGGCTGCCAGGCCGCTTCTTTTAAAAAAAAAAAAAAAACTCAACCTTGATAGTAAAGATTGCAAAAACTATCGCCTGATCTCGCTCCTTCCGTTGCCTGCCAAGACTCTGGAGAGACACAAACATCCATTCGATGACGCTCGTGGAAGTTCAGGCCTGGTTGGACAGATCACAGGTCGGTTTCCGGCAATATCACGGATTTGAATCTGCATTAGTGCCGGCCACAGGCTGCATTAGGCGGCAAGTGGCTGAAGGGCACGGTATGGCCTTGAACGTACTGGATCTATCGGCGGCCTTTGATACCATCTCCCCTCTCTACTAATTCAATGCCTACAAGTGATGGGCATTGCAGATGGGCCTTGGCACTGCTGTCCTCATTCCTTAAAGGTTGCTCTCAGAGGGTCATGCTGAATCAATACCACCCTGATGTTTTCTCCCTGCCTCATGGTGTACCCCTGGACTCACCCTGGAGCCCTGCGGGATTTATTTTTGTAGGTTTCTCCACTCGTCACCGCTATCTGTTCCGATGGGATGCATGCAATATCATACGCTGACGACACCCGAATCATGGCGTCCATCCCTACGAATTCCGCAGCCACAGCAGTTAACTTCTCACATTGTAGGTCTGCGGTTGCAGAACGAGTGGGAAGAAATTTCCTTAAACTCAATGGTGAGACAACAGAGGTGCTGATTTTTAGAAAGCATACCTCGATCTGGAATAATGCTTGGTAGCCAGACTCCCTCGGCACTCCGCCTGTCCCAGCTGAGAAAGCTGAAAATCTTGGAATGATTCCTGATACTAAGCACTCTCGTAATGGACAGGCCAATCGCATAGTTCTTGTGGCTTGTAAGAAGGTTAAAAAAAAAAAAAAAAAAAAAAAAAAAAAAAAAAACTTTCCCTTAATTCCCATTTCATTGCGGAAATAAACCCTGCTGGGATAAGGGACACGTTCCGGTGGTGCACCCCAGGTGGAGATCTGCGATCAGCCCATTGACACAAGGTCCCTTTGCCCAGAGTCCGCAAGATGAGGTGGGGGAGCAGAGCTTTCTCAGTCGCTGCTGCCAGACTCTGGAACTCAAACTTTCACTTCAATTAAAGGGGCACTTGCCTTTTAGAAAGGAATTAAAGACCTGGCTTTATACTGCTTACTTTTTTTTGGACCTCCTATCGGTTTGAATTTTCGCTGGATTGTGCAGGCTGTTTTAACTATAGCGCCTTGAAGCCTACTGGCATTTGTTAAGCTTTACAAAACTCAAATCCAAAAGAAGTGCAAAAGTACCCTCCCTGTGATGTTCACGCTCCTTCACAAACGTCTCACCTACTGTCTAAATTATGGCAGGTAAGGGTCGACACAACCAGGGGAAACTATTATTAGCCCAGGATGAGACAGTTTTGGTTAGTGGGTGCACAATCGGACGTTGGGTTTTCCAGTCTCCTCTGCCCCCTGGTGAGAGCATAGGTGCCACCTGACATGAGGCCTACATGGGTCACCTGTACGAGAAGTCACAAAAAGTCAGACAGGCGCTTTGGAGGGTAAACGGGAGCGCAGCACAAGTCACCTTTACATACTCTGGGCACTACATGGAGTTGCTTGACTGACCCTATGGGCACAAGGGAAACCTACAGTAGGCTGAGGGCTAGAGGAATGTTGTTTGGGTCTTGCCCTGCGAGACATTTAGTTTACTTACAAGGGCCTTGGAGCCAGTTCATTGCTTACCATTGGTTGGCTTCATTGACACTCATTTCTTTGGTTCTCTTTAGTCAGTTTCACTTCCTCTGCATGTGTTTGTCCCTCCCTAGGAGCATGGCCCAAGTACTGCTTCATTGCCCAGTGGGATTCTACTGCAAGCACTTTTCATTTTAGTTTCAGCATTCCATAAGAGTGCAAGTATTTGCAGTTCTTTCCCCACCCTCCTGCTCCTCCTGTCCCCATGCTGCACTAGTGTCTTTATGCTTGTGCGTTTTCCCCCACCCTGTGTGCTTTAATCCCAATTGCTTTTTTCACCCAGTGATTCTCCCCCTCGCAGATCCATGTTGTGCCCTCCTGTGTCCTTTTGCTTCCCTTCCTCTCTCAATTTGCCTACTGCCCTCCGTGTTGTTCCACCACTTCTCATCGTGAAGGCCTTCCCAGCTGTAATTTCTGCCCCCCACCCCTCCATCACTTCTTTTCAAAGCACAGCTTGTGTTTAACCCAGGGTGCTGCATATGTGCCCCATCACCATGCTCTCTACCACATTCTGTTGCTTTCCCTGCCCCTCCTGCATTATGAGAACCCATTTTCTGAAAGTTTGTTTGGTATCACGCAGACCTCAATTTGCAGAAAATGGGCAGAAAAATTAAGAACACGGGGCCACAAAATTTGTTTAGGAGGGGCCCAAAAAAATCCTTAAGACCACACAGTCTGTGCTCATGATGGGGCCTGATTGAGACCTCCAGAGCCAAGGCCGAAGGCAGTGCAGAGTTCACAGTGACAGTCAGATGGTTATAAGGGCATTCAGACTACATGCACATCCAATCCTTGGCCTCTGTGCAGAGCACGCTTAGTTACATGGAAGCAGATCAGATTGTCGTTTTAAGTTAAAGTGTGTCATGGCAGAACACAGCAGTCACAAGGAGGTCTGAAGAGCAAGGGTGCCCTTGTCGAGTAAAGGAAAGTGGTGTAAGGGGGAGAACGGGGCGCTTGAGACGCACAGAGGACCACCACTCCAGACTTCAATAGTGTTTAATTCACTCTCACATTCTCAGAAATGCAACTTTCTAGATCGTCAAAACACTGTCGCTGCTCATTTACCGGGGACTGCTAACAAGCATTGTCAAAGGCAAAATGGCTGTTTTTCAGAGCAGGTGTTTGAAGGATGACACTGTACGCCCGATGTTTTAGACCGCGCCCTTCGTGACACAGGCAGCTCTCTTGAAGAGGATTCCTAGTCACTGCCTTCTACCCCAGGGCAGTTTCGCGTTTCTCAAAATTCCTCGTCAGCGCTGGTTCACTTTGGATTCACTGCCTGCGCGGAGGTCATCGAAAAAATAAACCTAGTGACATGTACGCACTGATGTACAAGTCTGTAAGAGAAGGTAAAATAGTCACAGTCATAGCGACTGGGGGTGTATGTCACCCATAGCGTAAGCCGCCTCAAACTGCTGATGGGACAGGTGGATTTTAAAGGTGGGCCAGGTGGATTTTAAAAGGTGAGACAGGTAGAAGTGACATGTGCACTTACAAGTGCACATACCACTCCTCCTCCCCCCTCCCATGGCGGGCCTGCCCCTTCCTGCACACGCTGGCTCCAAGTCAGCAGCTACAAAACATGAAACAATAGTAAGATAACGTTTTATTTTTCAGCTGCTGGCTCTGAACTAGTGGGGCGACACTCCTCGGCCACTGCAGTGGAACCGCCACTGGTGCCCCGTCGTGTACCCTCCTTCCACCACCACGCGTGCCCCGTCGTGTACCCTCCTTCCACCACCACGCGTGCCCCGTCGTGTACCCTCCTTCCACCACCACGCGTGCCCTGTCGTGTACGCAGCCCGCATGAGTGCCCTGTCGTGTACGCAGCCCGCACCACGCGTGCCCAGTCGTGTACCTTCCTTCCACCACCACGTGTGCCCAGTCGTGTACCTGGCCCACACCACGTGTGCCCAGTCGTGTACCTGGCCCACACCACGTGTGCCCTGTCATGTACCCGGCCCACACCACGTTGTATCCTGTTGTGTACCCAGCCCGTACCACATGTGCGCCGTAGTGTACCCAACCTGCACCACATGGGCCCTGTCCTGTATCCAGCCTGCACCACGTGTGCCCCGTCGTGTACCCATCCAGCAACACGAGTGCCGCGTCGTGTACCCGGCCCGCACCACGAGTGCCCCGTCGTGTACCCGGCCCGCACCACGAGTGCCCCGTCGTGTACCCGGCCCGCACCACGAGTGCCCCGTCGTGTACCCGGCCCGCACCACGAGTGCCCCGTCGTGTACCCGGCCCGCACCACGAGTGCCCCGTCGTGTACCCGGCCCGCACCACGAGTGCCCCGTCGTGTACCCGGCCCGCACCACGAGTGCCCCGTCGTGTACCCGGAGCGCACCACGAGTGCCCCGTCGTGTACCCGGAGCGCACCACGAGTGCCCCGTCGTGTACCCGGAGCGCACCACGAGTGCCCCGTCGTGTACCCGGAGCGCACCACGAGTGCCCCGTCGTGTACCCGGACCGCACCACGAGTGCCCCGTCGTGTACCCGGACCGCACCACGAGTGCCCCGTCGTGTACCCGGACCGCACCACGAGTGCCCCGTCGTGTACCCGGACCGCACCACGAGTGCCCCGTCGTGTACCCGGACCGCACCACGAGTGCCCCGTCGTGTACCCGGACCGCACCACGAGTGCCCCGTCGTGTACCAGGCCCCCGTCGTGTACCCGGCCCGCACCACTAGTGCCCCATCGTGTACCCGGCCCACACCACGAGTGCCCGTCGTGTACCCGGCCCGCACCACGAGTGCCCCGTCGTGTACCCGGCCCGCACCACGAGTGCCCCGTCGTGTACCCGGCCCGCACCACGAGTGCCCCGTCGTGTACCCGGCCCGCACCACGAGTGCCCCGTCGTGTACCCGTTCTCCTCACCACAAACTTTGACAGTAAAGAGATTGGAGGGGCAGCGGCTGATAAACTCCTGCCTCAGATTAATAGTAGAGAAAGTAGGCGCTGCTTCACGAAACCAGAGAGACTGGAACGTTCCCGCCTCCTGGAAGAGATGCAGTCTGCTACCTCTGTGCTTTCATTGTGCAATGTTTGATTTCTCCAGTAGCCAGTTTTCATTGCGCACTCAAACGAACGTCCTCTGGGGTCCGTAAATGATTGACGAGACATAACAGAAATTAATTCAGTAGCCAAGCTCTAATCTTTTATGCCAAACAGCTTTCTGGCAAATGTTGCTTTCAGCAAGTGCAAGAAAACACGCGCCCAGCCGCACATCTGGAAAAGAAAGCCATGCTGCTCAACACAGCAGGAAATGAATGAGAGCAGCTCCAACCAATGAAAACCCACATCGCTTGTGCCAAAGGACGTAGGAACATTCCACAAAATTCTACAATAAAAGGTTCTGTGCCAAGGTCACACGTTTCTTAGTTACAAGTGCTAGTTCAGTGCACTAGGAGCAAAAAAGACAAGGTGACAAAAGTAATTGTGACTGCGAGGCGTCGAAGGGCTACATTTCGACAACAGCGAACCTTACCCATAAAATTTCGATTTTCACTTTTGTTGTTGTTCGTGAAGGAAGTAAAATATTTCACCATTGGTTTTTGATATTTACTTATTTCTGTATTTTTGTGTCCCCAGCTTCCAACAGGGATTCGGCGGGGGTCCCCAGCTTCCAACAGGGATTCGGCGGGGGTCCCCAGCTTCCAACAGGGATTCGGCGGGGGTCCCCAGCTTCCAACAGGGATTCGGCGGGGGTCCCCAGCTTCCAACAGGGATTCGGCGGGGGTCCCCAGCTTCCAACAGGGATTCGGCGGGGGTCCCCAGCTTCCAACAGAGACTCGGCGGGGGTCCCCAGCTTCCAACAGAGACTCGGCGGGGGTCCCCAGCTTCCAACAGGGATTCGGCGGGGGTCCCCAGCTTCCAACAGGGATTCGGCGGGGGTCCCCAGCTTCCAACAGGGATTCGGCGGGGGTCGCCAGCTTCCAACAGTGATTCGGCGGGGGTCCCCAGCTTCCAACAGGGATTCGGCGGGGGTCCCCAGCTTCCAACAGGGATTCGGCGGGGGTCCCCAGCTTCCAACAGGGATTCGGCGGGGGTCCCCAGCTTCCAACAGGGATTCGGCGGGGGTCCCCAGCTTCCAACAGGGATTCGGCGGGGGTCCCCAGCTTCCAACAGGGATTCGGCGGGGGTCCCCAGCTTCCAACAGGGATTCGGCGGGGGTCCCCAGCTTCCAACAGGGATTCGGCGGGGGACCCCAGCTTCCAACAGGGATTCGGCGGGGGACCCCAGCTTCCAACAGTGATTCAGCGGGGGTCCCCAGCTTCCAACAGTGATTCAGCGGGGGTCCCCAGCTTCCAACAGTGATTCAGCGGGGGTCCCCAGCTTCCAGCAGTGATTCAGCGGGGGTCCCCAGCTTCCAGCAGTGATTCAGCGGGGGTCCCCAGCTTCCAGCAGTGATTCAGCGGGGGTCCAAAACTTCCAGCAGTGATTCAGCGGGGGTCCAAAACTTCCAGCAGTGATTCAGCGGGGGTCCAAAACTTCCAGCAGTGATTCAGCGGGGGTCCCCAGCTTCCAGCAGGGATTCAGCAGCGGTTCCCCGGCTTCCAGCAGTGACTCAGCGGGGGTCCCCGGCTTCCAGCAGTGATTCAGCGGGGGTTCCCAGCTTCCAGCAGTGATTCAGTGGGGGTCCCCAGCTTCCAGCAGTGATTCAGTGGGGGTCCCCAGCTTCCAGCAGTGATTCAGTGGGGGTCCCCAGCTTCCAGCAGTGATTCAGCGGGGGTCCCCAGCTTCCAGCAGTGATTCAGCGGGGGTCCCCAGCTTCCAACAGTGATTCAGCGGGGGTCCCCAGCTTCCAGCAGTGATTCAGCGGGGGTCCCCAGCTTCCAGCAGTGATTCAGAGGGGGTCCCCAGCTTCTAGCAGTGATTCAGCAGGGGTCCCCAGCTTCCAGCAGTGATTCATCGGGGTCCCCAGCTTCCAGCAGTGATTCAGCGGGGGTCCCCAGCTTCCAGCAGTGATTCAGCGGGGGTCCACAGATGTCAAAAGGATGGGACTGCTGCCCTAAAGAATTGAGAAGCCTCCTGTGTACAAAGCATAAGGGGGCCAAAGCCCTGGCTACCCCAAAACTGCCCTGCCACATGCTCCAAGCTGGAGGCCAGGACACTCCTCTGAACCCCTTATCACAGGTATGTATTGACGGATGTATGAGCGCGGCGGCTGACCATGGAAGGCGCGTGGCAGAAAGTAAGACCATACATCAATCAAACCCCCCTTTATGATGCGTACATATGGCGGAGGGTTCTGAGGTCCAACACCCCGTGTAACCCAAGTATCCGAAGAGAAAGAAGCGAGCTTCATTACTGCAGAAAACTCGTGAAAGCTGAACTTTTCAAAACAAGCATTTAACAAAAGCCAATGCCCTCGGGGGAGAGACCAAAGAATGCGACCCTAGGTTCACCCTACACTCCCAGCTCGACTCACTCTCCTTGCAGTCAGTGCTCACAATGGCCCACCTCATGAATAGCGCCTTACAAAAGACCTGAAGAACAAAGAGATTGAGGGAGAGAGAAAAAATCTGAGGGAAGGAGAAAAGAGGGAACAGGAGGGAGTGTACGAGAGGAGAACTGGAGGAGTGCGAGAGAGCTGAAGACTAATGCGAGGGGGCGCAGTAGGAAACAACTAGAGGGTGCAAGAGTGAAAGACTTCTGTACAGGTAGACATGGGCGCTGGGAGTAGGGGTGCGCGGCGTAGACATAGGCGTGGGCAGTAGTGGTTCGAGTTGTGGACATATGTGCCAGGAGTAGTGGTGCGTGTGCAGACACAGGCGCTGGGAGTAGTGGCGCGTGTGCAGACACAGGCGCTGGGAGTAGTGATGCGTGTGCAGACACAGGCGCTGGGAGTAGTGATGCGTGTGCAGACACAGGCGGTGGGAGTAGTGGTGCGTGTGCAGACAGGCGCTGGGAGTAGTGGTTCGAGTTGTGGACATATGTGCCGGGAGTAGTGGTGTGGGGTGTAAACACAGGTGCCGGGAGTAGTGGTGCGTGTTCAGACACAGGTGCCGGGAGTAGTGGTGCGGGGTGTGAACATAAGCGCTGGTAGTAGTGGTGTGGGGTGTAGACAGACACTGGGAGTAGTGGTGCGTGTGCAGACACAGGCGCAGGGAGCAGTGGGGCGGGGTGTAGACATAGGCGCCGGGAGTAGTGGTGTGTGTGCGTGTGCAGACATAGGCGCCGGGAGTAGTGGTGCGGGTTGTAGATATGGGCGTGGAGGTAGTGGTGCGTGGTGTAAACACAGGTGCCGGGAGTAGTGGTGTGTGTGCGTGTGCAGACATAGGCGCCGGGAGTAGTGGTGTGTGTGCGTGTGCAGACATAGGCGCCGGGAGTAGTGGTGCGGGTTGTAGATATGGGCGTGGAGGTAGTGGTGCGTGGTGTAAACACAGGTGCCGGGAGTAGTGGTGTGTGTGCGTGTTCAGACATAGGCGCCGGGAGTAGTGGTGTGTGTGCGTGTGCAGACATAGGCGCCGGGAGTAGTGGTGCGGGTTGTAGATATGGGCGTGGAGGTAGTGGTGCGTGGTGTAAGCACAGGCGCTGGGAGTAGTGATGCGTGTGCAGACACAGGCGCTGGGAGTAGTGATGCGTGTGCAGACACAGGCGGTGGGAGTAGTGGTGCGTGTGCAGACAGGCGCTGGGAGTAGTGGTTCGAGTTGTGGACATATGTGCCGGGAGTAGTGGTGTGGGGTGTAAACACAGGTGCCGGGAGTAGTGGTGCGTGTTCAGACACAGGTGCCGGGAGTAGTGGTGCGTGTGCAGACACAGGCGCTGGGAGTGGTGGTGCGTGTGCAGACACAGGCGCTGGGAGTGGTGGTGCGTGTGCAGACACAGGCGCTGGGAGTAGTGGTGCGTGTGCAGACACAGGCGCAGGGAGCAGTGGGGCGGGGTGTAGACATAGGCGCCGGGAGTAGTGGTGTGTGTGCGTGTGCAGACATAGGCGCCGGGAGTAGTGGTGTGTGTGCGTGTGCAGACATAGGCGCCGGGAGTAGTGGTGCGGGTTGTAGATATGGGCGTGGAGGTAGTGGTGCGTGGTGTAAACACAGGTGCCGGGAGTAGTGGTGTGTGTGCGTGTTCAGACATAGGCGCCGGGAGTAGTGGTGTGTGTGCGTGTGCAGACATAGGCGCCGGGAGTAGTGGTGCGGGTTGTAGATATGGGCGTGGAGGTAGTGGTGCGTGGTGTAAGCACAGGCGCTGGGAGTAGTGATGCGTGTGCAGACACAGGCGCTGGGAGTAGTGATGCGTGTGCAGACACAGGCGGTGGGAGTAGTGGTGCGGAGTGTAAGCACAGGCGCTGGGAGTAGTGGTGTGGGGTGTAGACAGGCGCTGGGAGTAGTGGTGTGGGGTGTAGACAGGCGCTGGGAGTAGTGGTGCGTGTGCAGACACAGGCGCTGGGAGTGGTGGTGCGTGTGCAGACACAGGCGCTGGGAGTGGTGGTGCGTGTGCAGACACAGGCGCTGGGAGTGGTGGTGCGTGTGCAGACACAGGCGCTGGGAGTGGTGGTGCGTGTGCAGACACAGGCGCTGGGAGTGGTGGTGCGTGTGCAGACACAGGCGCTGGGAGTGGTGGTGCGTGTGCAGACACAGGCGCTGGGAGTGGTGGTGCGTGTGCAGACACAGGCGCTGGGAGTAGTGGTGCGTGTGCAGACACAGGCGCTGGGAGTAGTGGTGCGTGTGCAGACACAGGCGCTGGGAGTAGTGGTGCGTGTGCAGACACAGGCGCTGGGAGTAGTGGTGCGTGTGCAGACACAGGCGCTGGGAGTAGTGGTGCGTGTGCAGACACAGGCGCAGGGAGTAGTGGTGCGTGTGCAGACACAGGCGCAGGGAGCAGTGGGGCGGGGTGTAGACAGGCGCTGGGAGTAGTGGTGCGTGTGCAGACACAGGCGCTGGGAGGGTGGTGCTGGGTGCAGACACAGGCGCTGGGAGTAGTGGTGCGTGTGCAGACACAGGCGCTGGGAGTAGTGGTGCGTGTGCAGACACAGGCGCTGGGAGTAGTGGTGCGTGTGCAGACACAGGCGCTGGGAGGGTGGTGCTGGGTGCAGACACAGGCGCTGGGAGTAGTGGTGTGGGGTGTAGACATAGGCGCTGGGAGTAGTGGTGCGTGTGCAGACACAGGCGCTGGGAGTAGTGGTGCGTGTGCAGACACAGGCGCTGGGAGTAGTGGTGTGGGGTGTAGACATAGGCGCTGGGAGTAGTGGTGTGGGGTGTAGACATAGGCGCTGGGAGTAGTGGTGCTGGGTGTAGACACAGGCGCTGGGAGTAGTGGTGCGTGTGCAGACACAGGCGCTGGGAGTAGTGGTGCGGGGTGTAGACACAGGCGCTGGGAGTAGTGGTGTGGGGTGTAGACACAGGCGCTGGGAGTAGTGGTGTGGGGTGTAGACACAGGCGCTGGGAGTAGTGGTGTGGGGTGTAGACATAGGCGCTCGGAGTAGTGGTGCTGGGTGTAGACATAGGCGCTCGGAGTAGTGGTGCTGAATGCAGACACAGGCGGTGGTAGTTGTGAGACCGGCCTCACGGCGTTGCCCTCTCCATCATCCCGCCAACCTGCAACCACCCTCAAGACCCGACATCCCCGACTCCGGCCGCCCCAGCCACCCCCGATCCACGGGCCGGCCAGAGACCTGACAGACTCAACACTCTACCACGCATGCCCAACCGAGGGAGCGGGAACCCTCGAGCCAGACCCAGAGGCGCCAGCCCAGTCACACCTCGGGTCGCCTTCCCCGGGAGGACTCAATCGGCCACCAGGCCCCTGGGGAGCAGGCGCCTCCCCTACCGAGCGTCTGGGGTCCCTCCCAGACCCACCTGAAAAGACCAAGAAGTGAGCGGCAGGAAATCCCGCCGAACCCCCTCCGTCATGCCAGTCCCCCCTCTGCGAGCACTCCGGACTTCAAAGAACCAGCGGAGTATAACAAGGGGTGCCGGAGGAACAAGGACAGAGAAGACCTGGAACCATCTGAGCCTGCTGACGCTGTCGCGGCTCCTGAACGCGGAAGTCACCTGGGCCTGCTGAGTGACTCGCGGCCTCTTGCTATTGAACCATCTGAGCCCTGCGGACGAGGTCGCGGCTCCCGAACACTGAACCACCTAGGCCTGCTGAGCGACTCGCGGCCCCCAGCATTGAACTATCTGAGCCTGCTGACGGAATCGCGGCTCCTGAACTCCGACCACCTGTGCCTGCTGAGAGACTCGCGGCGCTCCCCTTGAGGACGACTCGATCAGAGATCGCCCAGAGACACAACACCCTCCAGCTCGAGGATTGGGAGCTTCCGCAGGGTATTTCGCAGAGACACTATCTTGAAAGACTGTCCCGCTACCCCCATTCCCCCCGACTGAATTGTGGTACGTTGTGCCACTGCTGTACTATTTGCCTTTTGGGTCATAAAGATCCCTGAAATCATCGATAAAAGAACTTATCGTCCTACCAAGAATACGTGTGGTGTCCCTCTGTTCACAGTGCAGCTCAGGGTGTGCGCGCCTGGTTCGGCTTACTTGGGAGAGGTGGGTCAAAGGGGGGGGCAAGACGTGTTCGAACCCCCTTCCGGCGGACGCCTTTCCAACAGTAGTAGTGGTGCGTGTGCAGACACAGGCGCTGGGAGTAGTGGTCCGTGTGCAGACACAGGCGCTGGGAGTAGCGATGCGTGTGCAGACACAGGCGGTGGGAGTAGTGGTGCAGACATAGGCCCTGGAAGTAGTGATGCTGGATGTAGGCGTGGGGGTAGTGGTGTGGGGTGCCTACAGCATCCTCAAAATATCCATGCTGGAGTTCAGAGGGTGCATGACCAGTAAAGACGCCTTTACGTTTTGTTTGCATCTTGTCCTGTGCTGAGTGTGCAGAGGTCAAATGCCAGGCTGGGTCTTCAGACAGATTGCTGCTTATTCTTTTAACATGCAGATTGGCGTTTACTTTTCTTTCTCCAACTGTAAAATTAGAACATTTACTAAAGTGAACTCTCGGACAATCTTCTTGAGGGCAGGGAGTGTCAAAGGAAAGGCTGTTTTTTTTTTTTGGTAAACAAAAAAATTCAATACCTGTAAATGAACTGCACAAATATTTTAAGTATGTCAGAAATTAGGAAAGCACAAATTAAGCACTTTATTGTAATTCTGGAGTGTGATGGGAACAAAGATTGTAACAGCATCTAGACAAATCAAGACACTTGCTTGGTGTTGCGCAAATGAGAAATATTTGCATAAAAACGACGTCCGTGTGAATTCTGGGGCCGTTTCAGTGTCTGTAAATGGCAGTGACTGCTGGACCTTGCCTTAGTGATATCTGTAGCAGGAGCTCAAAGACGGGTCACTGCCTACATGCTACATCCTTACTACTCTCTGCTGAACGGGCGTAGCGCCTTTTCTACACCTATTCTCTATGCAGCGCTTTCCTTTCTCAATTCCTTCCAAGGCGCCAACCGGGAACTCGGTCATGCCGCCAATATGGCCGTTGTGCCGGTCCCCGGGACACTTCCTAGGCGGGGGCGGAGCCATTGGCTGCCTGTCTGTGGCCCGGAAGTAGTCTAAGCACTTCCGGGGCAAACGCAGGCGAAACGGGTCCCGGATCTTGCCGGGACCTGCTCTTTCCAGTATCTGGGGGGCAAAGGCTCAAGGAAAAGAGCCACGAAGCGGTGAGAAAGTCTTTTCTTCGCCGCTCCGCTCCAGAAGACAGCACCTCACCAGCCCCACAGGCCGGAGGACTTCAGGAAGCCCCGGTTTCTCTTCCCCCGCCCCCCCATCCCCTGCGGCTGGGAGGTTTTAGGAAGTATTGATGTTCAGGCATGTGTTTAACGGTTTGCTTTACAGGTTAAAGTTTGTAATGTTCTCTTCAGTCATTGAATGTCATATTGTAATATTTTACTTTACAGGGTGTTGTAATTTTGCTTGCCGTATTTTATGTAGGAGTATCCTTCGTCTGCGGTAAGGTCATGATTGCTAGGTCAATTTTACATCTCTTAGTAGGCATCCCATTGTTTAATGGGGACCCCGGGGGGGGGGGGGGGGAGGGGGGCGGGACCGAGGTCCCTCTTCACACTCCAGGGGCCGCTTACGGCCGGTAGGCTCAAGGGTGTGGGGGTAGGAAGTGCCGCTTACGGTAGGCCCCTTGGGCCAAACCCCACGCAGGTGCATGGGCGCAAACGTGGCATAACATCAGTCCCTCGGAGGTAGTATTGGAGGGCGTAGGGGGTGCCCACGGAAATGAATCTGATGGGCAAACGGGCGTCCTGCGTGAGGTCACTCCGTTAAGAAGGGGGACCTGGCAAGTAGTTGGGAACAGTCATGACCTTTCGCGTAGGCTCATCCAGGATACGCAGAAAACAAGTGTACATATTCCAGTTTTAGGTTAGGTACGGCTATGTATTAGACTCATGTTAAGGTCAGCCATAAAAGATGTGTAAATATGTGTATTTGAAATGTGATTGAATAGGTTTGGGTTTTCTGCATCTAAAAAAATGGTGTTAATAATTTTAATTATGCTTCAGTAATTGTAATAAAATACGGCCGGGGTTATCCGATCCCTAATCCAATTTGTATGTTTGGATGATTTATTATTGGTGCCTCGGGGGAAAGGGGGGGGGGGGAGCTTTGCAAACAACCATCCCGGGATCCCTGTCTGGAGGGGAGTGTTGGGGGGGTTGGTCTACAATTCAACCCATGGGAGGGGTCTCTGCAATACCAGGCCATATAGGTCTTCGGGGATGAGACAGTCACAGCAGCACCCCTACTCTGAAAACTGCTCCAGCCCCACCGCAAATAGATCAAGAATAAGAAACCTGGAGGGGGGGGGGGGGGGGGGACTTCTAGACCACGAGACAGCATGCCACATCACGAGAGAGAGAAGGCAAGGGTTGCAAAGCCAGAGAAATAGAGAACAAAAGAGAGGGGGAGAACACAACAAAGGCCCAAAGACAGATCAGGAGAAAGAAGAACTACAGAGTGCCAGGAAAAAGAACAGGGGGTGGAGGAGAGAGAGAGGCCCAGACAAACCGAGAGACAAAGAACCACAGATGCTAGCAGCTGTCTCTACCTGGGCAGACAGGTTCCTCCAGTGTGGGGGAGGGGAGCCAAAGAGCCCGGGGGAGCAGGGCTGGCAGGAAGGAATGAACATGCTACCACCAGCTCAGCTTCCTCGCCTGAGAAAGAAGGAAGTTTGCAAAGCTGATGCCTTTGTTTCGGAAGATCCATGTGAGAGGAGCCTGCACTGCTGCGGCCTTTGTTTTACCTGCTCCGTGCGAGAGAAGCCTGCACTCCCGCAGCCTTTGTTTCACAAGCTCCATGCAAGAGAAGCCTGCACTAATGCTGCCTTTGTTTCACATGCTCCATGTGAGTGAAGACTGCATGCTGCTTCCTTTGTTGCACAAGCTCCATGCGAGGGAAGCTTGCACTGCTGCTTCCTTTGTTGCACAAGCTCCATGCGAGAGAAGCTCGCACTGCTGCTGCTTTTGTTTCACAAGCTCCATGCGAGAGAAGCCTGCACTAATGCTGCCTTTGTTGCACAAGCTCCAATGAGAGAGAAGCTTGCACTGCTGCTGCCTTTGTTTCACACGCTCCATGCGAGAGAAGCCTGCACTAATGCTGCCTTTGTTGCACAAGCTCCAATGAGAGAGAAGCTTGCACTGCTGCTGCCTTTGTTTCACACGCTCCATGCGAGAGAAGCCTGCACTAATGCTGCCTTTGTTGCACAAGCTCCATGCGATAGAAGCATGCACTGCTGCTGCCTTTGTTTCACAGGTTCCATGCGAGAGAAGCCTGCACTAATGCTGCCTTTGTTTCACAAGCTCCATGTGAGAGAAGACTGTGTACTGCTTCCTTTGTTCCACAAGCTCCATGCGAGAGAAGCCTGCACTGCAATCGCATGGGCTGTACCTAGCTGCATGTGTGAGAGACAGTACCCAGCTGAGCTCGGTGCTGAACTGGACTTGTGGAAGATGTAAGCTTGAACGTCTGTGCTCCGTACTGTACCTGCTCTGTATGTGAGGGAAGCCTGCACAGCAGATACCTGCACTGGGGATTTGAGAGTTCAGGAAGCTCTCACCTTGGTGACCTCTGCTGGTGACCTCTGCTCATCGAGCTGTGTGGATATGAGGGAAGCTGGTATTGCAGCTGCCTGTGCTGTACCCATCCTGTGTGTGCACAGAGCTTGCATTTCCATCTCCAGCGCTAGATGTATTCGTTTGCATGAGAGGGTGCCCTGCTGCATCCTTCAAGGAAATCTTGACCGTACCCGAGAAGGAGGCTGCCCTCCTGCCTCACATGCAGATTGACATGCTGTAGCAGGCTGCGGTCACTCTGCCATTAGAGTACAGATGCGCAGTAAACAGGAAATTACAAATGTGCTTTGGACGTCAGCACTTGTGGCGCACGCCGACCTCAACCAGAGGTGTAAATACAGGTCTCCGTGCAGTACAGACTGTGCACGGTCAGCAGCTCTGCCCGACGACAGACAACACCTCAGACAAACATGAAGGCCCCACCTGTTCAAGAGTGGAGCGCAGAGCGGGTTTTTCACCGCAGACATCAGGACCCCGAGGGTGTGCTTCGACCGACTCCCACTGGAGACGTTATGGCAAAACACAAGCTGTGGACTACAGAACTAACCCAGTAAAATGCATCGGTGGCCCAGGACCATTAGCTTACTTGCCTATGCCTGCTGAGGTGGGTGACCTCTGACCCCCTAGGGTATGACAATCAGGATGGAACACCAAAATTATCCGTGGCAAAAATTGTCAAACACAGCAGGACTTGGTAGCAAGTGTGGCAAACCCATAATTTTGTTGAAAGGGCCATAGAATTGCATCACTTCAGTGGCCCGGACTATACGCCAAGGTGTTTCACGGTGTGAGGGTATGCAGGGAGAAGCGGTCACGGCACTCTGCCATCCACAGGACACTGCGAGTATTAAAATGTGGGAGACACGCACCGATTTCTCAAGTGGGCCCTGGTAGGGCAGAGAGTGCGATAAACCAGCAAGGTCAGACTGGCCTAAAGGGCAATGAGGCAGACCCTGGAGGGCTGGTCTGACCGGTCGGAGCGTGGACCATTGGTGGGCCCATTTCATGGTCTGCTGGGCCGGTTTTTATTACTATTTATTTCCATGATATTAAAATTAAAATTGCCTACAGCAAGCTCCAAGTCAGGCGGCCTTTCATACCTCGCAAAAACACTTTTACGGTGCGTCTTTAGAAGTTGAAAACGAGCCACTTTGCAAGCATGGGCCACTCTTCGCCTATCCCAATTCACGAATGGTGGCTTCCTTCGTTTTGGTGCTGCGCCCATTTCCTGTCCCAGTCCTACCCGGACTATTAGGCCAGGCACCTGGGAGCCATCTCACCACTGAGAAGACACTCATAGGACAGTTCTATAACAGAAAATGCCACCCTGGCCGGAAGGCACAATCTGTCTAGTTGCTAAAGACCTGCCAAAAATTTACCAGGGGCCTAAAGCAGCCCATTGCTGACCGTTGGTTGGCTCGATTGAGGTTTTTGTTTCTGGTTCAATGCGTGCTTTGTCCATCTTTTGTTCGTCCATTCTCTTGCCCATAACCGCTTTATTGCTGTCCTTTCACTGCTCATGTGTAGATAACTACTTTTTTCTTTTTGTCTAAGCAGTCCATGAGGTGCTTGTGTTTTCCAGCTGTCTCTCTCAGATGCTTGTAGAGCTTCATGCTCCATGTTGCTCTCTTATCTGTGTGCGTCTGTTCCAATGCATGATCCATGTTGCTCTCACCCTTGTACTTCTCCCTTTGCGATCATGTTTTCCCTACTTGTTTTGTCTCCCTTCCCTCTTTTCTTCACCCACCCCCAAGTGGTTCTCCCCAACCCCCCCCCCCACCCATTAACCAAACCTGCTTCTCCATCCACTCCCGGTCCAATTTCCCCCCCCCCCCCCCGAGGGTAGCCAACAAATTGTTGCCTTTCCTCTAAAAATAAATCCGAATTTAAATATTCATCTATTTTGTTATCAATTTACCTCGGATTTGTAGAGAAACTAAAATGGTGCCCGCGTCCTGAACGTGCCTGCCTCCACTAAATGAGGTGGCGGCGTCTGCAAAATGACACGCCCAAGTTGTGGCGCCTTTTTTTGTTTTTCCTTATGCTAATGCTGTACGGCATGAACAAAATGCAACGGCATACCCAATAGGCAAGACCGATTGGCTTTGCCAATGCTTGTTTTACAAACAGGCAATGTTGGGCCAAAAGAAGGGTGAGGGGCTGGGAGGGACAATGTAGGGTTCGAGGAGTCATGTGGGTTGTTGTCTGAAAGAGGGCATAGTACAGCAGGTTGTCTATTTTATAGCGCTTTGGTCAGTGGGGTCGCGTCGCAGCGCCCTCCCTCCTCTGGACGGAGGCTCCGACATCCACCTGCCCTCGTGCCCGGCTCCAAGGAGCGCCCTGCAGCCCCACGCTGTTCGTGCGCATGCGTGCGCGTAGCAGGTGCCGTCACGTGGCCGGAATGCATCACCCCAGGGCTCGCCCTCAGCCACCACTTCCTCTTTGACCATGAAAGCTCCTCAGTTACAGTGGTGGGACATGACTCACTGACAGTAGGGCTAGTCACTGGTGTGTGAGGTGGGGCTAGGGACCTCTCGCCCTCCCGGCAGCCACCGCAAGCTTTGATCATGCCCACGAACACGACCTCTTGTGCAAGGGCTCGTGCCACAAGTATGTGGCTGCGACTGCTGCTGCTAGAAGCGCAGTCTGCCACTGCCATGTCTGTTTACTCATTGACTCACTCGTCCTTGCCTGGATCTAGAAGTCCCACTCACTCTCAGCCAATCAGAGACGGTCTTGAAGAGGAGGCCCCTCAGCGGATGGGGGTCCAACCGAGGGCCCCTTACCAGAGGGAGCTCCCTGCAGCAAAGGGGACGGTGAGTGGCGAGTGAAACTGGGGGGTATTGTTTTATGTAATAGGTGCACAGACGGAGAAGACCTGTTCTCCTGTCTGCAGTCTGAGGGTGCCCTGGCTGCGAGTGTGGCGAGAACCATCAAAGATGCAGAGCTTCTCTGCGCCATATGGTGGCGCTACTCATGCAGGCTTCGTATGAGCTACTTACCTTCGACAACGCTCTTTCTGGCGGCTCCAGCCGTAGATTCCTCATTTTAGGACTATTCTCAGGCACTTGACTGGATCCAGTTTTTAGCATAGGTTCTAGTGTGGTGCGGCTGCGCACAGACTACACACCGTCCCGGAGTGACGGCCAGGGCTGCATATAGGCACCCCCAAGCGCCATGACATCACTATCCATACCCTTGGATTCAGATCTCAAATACAATGACTCATGCCCGGTGCAAACGTGCAATGTGGGACCTTTTAAAAGAGGCCATTCCACAGAAGGGGAGGTGGGTGTGGAGTCTGCAGCTGGACAGAGTACCCGCGTGAAGGAGGGTTACAGAGGTGAGTTACTTGCTCTTCTGATGGAGGCTTCTAACCGCAGGTCCCTCGTCTTTAGAACAGAAACCAGCAGAAGCTCCCCTGGTGCGGGCTCAGTGGAAGGACTCGGACCCAAAAGTTCTCCAGGACCAAACAACCGAAACGCCCTTCCTGTCGGACTGAACCAGAAAGGCTAGAATGCTTTGTAAAAGCGCAAAGATGCCCACGTCGCAGCCTGGCCGATATCAAGAACAGGAACTCCACGTGCCAACGCAGTGGGAGCAGCCCTGGCCCTGGTGGAACCAGCCCTTCTGGAGGCGGCTTCGTGCCCAACGCAGAGGACAATCTACCGGAATAAAGTGGACTCGGCACGGCTTCACCTCTCTTCGTCCTGGAGAACCACACGATGAACTGATCACCCGCTGAAGGCCTCTGGTATGTAAAAGCTCGGTGCCCTGCTGGGGTCCGAACTATAGTCTCTCCCCTCATTCGTGGGATGATGTGGTGCAAAGAGTCGGATGCGTGATGCACGGTCCAACATCAGAGGGAGTCACAACCTTTGGTTGAAATTCCGCTAGGGCTCTCACCACGATTTTGTCCAGAAAGAGTTTGAAGCCCACTCCCTCAACGAGCGGAAGTTATCGGAATGAGAAACACCGGGTGCACAGACGAAAAGTAAGGACAAAATTGAGGTCCCATTGTGGCATTACGAAGGACTTACGAGGAAACATGGATCAAAAATGTAAGAAATCACAGGCGATCTGAAGGACAGTTAGTTCGATAAATGCAAAAAGAGCCGGAGAGGGCTGACCGATCACGTTTAACCACACCAACTGCAACTCTATGTTGGGCCAAACTCAAAAGAAGCAACCATACACCAGACAGTGTGGCCTGCAACGGGTCCATACTACAGGTGCCACACCAAGCCACAAACTTGCACCAGCCTTTGTCGAAGGCCGCCGGGATGAAATTCACTACTCTGGGAGGGAGAACGAATGCCGTCCTCTGCGGCCACTCAGTCTCCACGCATGGAGAAGTAGATTGAGAAGGCCTGGGTGCAAAACCATGCCCTGCTGCTGCCACAGAACATCATCGCAAAGCCGCAGCCTGATGGGAGGACGGGTGCCGATGCACAGACGTTCTGGGTACCACACTCTCCTGGACCAAACCAGAGCCACGAGGATGACTTGGGCTCAGTCGTTCCTGAACTTCTTTAGCACTCTGGGTACGAGAGGTAGCGGCAAGAAGCATACAGGAGTCCTGTGCCCCACCCTAGGCAGAACGCATCTCAGCGAGAGAGCCTTCTGGGAAACTCCCGTGTTCAAAAGTGCTGACATTACTTGTTCTCAGAGGTGGTGAAGAAATTGAACAAGGCTTCCTTTTCATTGGTGGAAGATGCCCCTCGCCACCTCTGGGCGCATCAGCCATTCGTGGTCTGCTAGGTGGCGCCGGCTCAGTTTGTCCGCCCTGGCATTTACAGATCCTGCAAGATAGCGCAGGACAGGAAAATCCACTGATGTCGACCCAGTTCTGCCTGCTTTGCTGCAGTAGCACACTGCGGGGAGTCGTCTGTGAGGACCTGAACCAGGCTCCTTTGTGGACTGCAGGAAAATGGCCCACAACTCCAACAGGGTGATATGGAGACAGTTCTCTGCTGCCCATTGTGTCCTGCTCTGGAGCCCTGGTGTGCTAGCGCTGGTTCCAGTTCTGGAGTCCTTACCTGTAGCATTGGGCCCTGCTCTGGGGCCCTGGTGTGCTAGCGCTGGTTCCAGTTCTAGAGTCCTTACCTGGAGTATAGAGCCCTGCTCTGGAGTCCTTACCTGGAGCATAGGGCCCTGCTCTGGGGCCCTGGTGTGCTAGCACTGGCTCCAGTTCTGGAGTCCTTATCTGAAGGATAAGAGTCCCGCTCTGGAGTCCTTATCTGACGTACAGTGTCCTGCTCTGGGGCCCTTGTGTGTTAGCACTGGTTTGAGTTACGAAGTCCTTAACTGGAGGATAGAGCCATGCACTGGAGTCCTTATCTGAAGTACAATGCTCTGGTCTGGAGTCCTTATCTGAAGTACAGTGTCCTGATCTGGAACCCTGGTGTGGCAGCACTGGTTCCAGTTCTGGAGCCCTCTCTTGAAGTATATAGTGCCTTGCTCTGGAGTATCGAGCCCTGCTCCGGAGCCCTGGTGTGCTAGCGCTGGTTCCAGTTCTGGAGTACTGAACCCGGGTCTAGAGGCCGCGTGCAGACCACGGCTCTGATCTGGAGACTTCCCACAGAGTATCGAGTCCAGTTCTGGAGCCCTCTCCTGCAGTATATAGTGCCTTGCTCTGGAATATCGAGCCCTGGTGTACCGGCACTGGTTCCAGTCCTGGAGCCCTGGTGTACCAGCACTGGTTCCAGTCCTGGAGCCCTGGTGTACCAGCACTGGTTCCAGTTCTGGAGCCCTGGTGTACTAGCACTGGTTCCAGTTCTGGAGTACTGTGTCCTGTTCTAGATCTCCGGTATGGTGGCACTGGTTCCAGTTCTGGAGTACTGTGTCCTGTTCTAGATCTCTGGTACGGTGGCACTGGTTCCAGTTCTGGAGTACTGTACCCGGTCTAGAGGCCGCGCGCAGACCACGGTTCTGCTCTGGAGACTTCCCACAGAAAACGGAGTCCAGTTCTGGACCGCTCCGCATCTCTCGCTTCCTGGGTAGTTCTGGAGAGGTCTCCAAACCACGAGCGAGTCCAGGGAACTCACCGGAGGCGGCTCGTGTGAAGCCACGCGGTGGTGAGATGCCGTGTGTCACGGGGGGCGCAGACCACGCTCACACTCCCGAGGAGCACACGAGGCTGGACCCTTCCGTCACAGATCCCCGCACAAGGTTCACTGGTGAGTAGACATGGTGGGGCGGAGGGCATGGGCCTTGGACCTGACGTGACCTCTAGGCGCTGTATCCCGGGCAGACGTGATTGAGGCGCACGAATTACGGATTCAAAACATGGCTGCCAGGGTGCTGATTTATGAGGTGCAAAGCCGGAGACCCCGCGGGCCCCGAGGTGGTCGGAGTGCACTGCACCGGCTGCATTGGGTCTCAACCCGGCCTGGCACAAATCTCAAGGCCCTGCCTGCGCCTGGGGGGCAAACCACGATCGAGGAATCTCCCAGGATCCTCTGCAGGAATTCTCCTCCTGGGAGGGTCAGGTTTTACACCTCGGAGGCCGAATATGTCCAGTCTCTGCCCCTAGAGCCCATTGCTACACCCCCTGCCCTTCCATAAACTGGTTACTAATGCGACTTTAACGTGACTTACGTGTCACCTAGGCGCCTAGAAGCACTGTGAGTGATGCGCTATTAAAGATTCCTGAAGTAAAGAAACGGTATTACATCAGCTTAAGTTGTGGTCTACTCCGCCCTCTTAGTTTTAGGAATAAATTGTATTTTTAATGACCCCGGTTTAACGGAAGTGAAGTAGCCACTTCCAGATGCCCTCTAGACCTATTCTGATGACGTGTATATTTACAGATATACAGGAGTGCACAGAACAGGTCAAGTGCAAACAGCAATTAACCAAGCCTGCGACGAGTAACGTATGTGCTAGAACATGGATTCGATGTCGACGGGGGTGCCTTAACAGACCGTTACTGGATATTAAAACATCCTCATGAGAACGGGTTTGGGGTCAGTCTTTTCGCCTTTTCTAAAGCAGGGGCCGCTGGCAAAGTTGAAAGGATGAACCGATGTGCACACTGGGCTTAAAAGTGCCACCTCCGAGCCATGGACAAAGACAATAGTGAACCAACAGAGGGGCGCCCGACAATAGTGAACCAACAGAGGGGCGCCTGTGACATTACTGAACCAACAGAGGGGCGCCTGTGACATTACTGAACCAACAGAGGGGCGCCTGTGACATTACTGAACCAACAGAGGGGCGCCTGTGACATTACTGAACCAACAGAGGGGCGCCCGACAATAGTGAACCAACAGAGGGGCGCCCGACAATAGTACAGAGGGGCGCCCGACAATAGTACAGAGGGGTGCCCGACAATAGTACAGAGGGGCGCCCGACAATAGTACAGAGGGGCGCCCGACAATAGTACAGAGGGGCATGTGACAATAGTGAATCAACAGAGGGGCGCCTGACAATAGTGAACAGAGGGGCGCCTGTGACAATAGTGAACAGAGGGGCGCCTGTGACAATAGTGAATGAACAGAGGGGCGCCTGACAATAGTGAATCAACAGAGGGGCGCCTGACAATAGTGAATCAACAGAGGGGCGCCCGACAATAGTGAATCAACAGAGGGGCGCCCGACAATAGTGAACCAACAGAGGGGCGCCCGACAATAGTGAACCAACAGAGGGGCGCCCGACAATAGTGAACCAACAGAGGGGCGCCCGACAATAGTGAACCAACAGAGGGGCGCCCGACAATAGTGAACCAACAGAGGGGCGCCCGACAATAGTGAACCAACAGAGGGGCGCCCGACAATAGTGAACCAACAGAGGGGCGCCCGACAATAGTGAACCAACAGAGGGGCGCCCGACAATAGTGAACCAACAGAGGGGCGCCCGACAATAGTGAACCAACAGAGGGGCGCCCGACAGTGAACCAACAGAGGGGCGCCCGACAGTGAACCAACAGAGGGGCGCCCGACAGTGAACCAACAGAGGGGCGCCCGACAATAGTGAACCAACAGAGGGGCGCCCGACAATAGTGAACCAACAGAGGGGCGCCCGACAATAGTGAACCAACAGAGGGGCGCCCGACAATAGTGAACCAACAGAGGGGCGCCCGACAATAGTGAACCAACAGAGGGGCGCCCGACAATAGTGAACCAACAGAGGGGCGCCCGACAATAGTGAACCAACAGAGGGGCGCCCGACAATAGTGAACCAACAGAGGGGCGCCCGACAATAGTGAACCAACAGAGGGGCATGTGACAATAGTGAATCAACAGAGCGACACTCAATCCGGAATCAACTGAGCGACGCCTGACAATAGTAGATCAACAGAGGGGCGCCTGACAATAGTGGATCAACAGAGGGGCGCCTGACAATAGTGAATCATCAGAGGGACGCCTGACAATAGTGGATCAACAGAGGGGCGCCTGACAATAGTGGATCAACAGAGGGGCGCCTGACAATAGTGGATCAACAGAGGGGCGCCTGACAATAGTGGATCAACAGAGGGGCGCCTGACAATAGTGGATCAACAGAGGGGCGCCTGACAATAGTGGATCAACAGAGGGGCGCCTGACAATAGTGGATCAACAGAGGGGCGCCTGACAATAGTGGATCAACAGAGGGGCGCCTGACAATAGTGGATCAACAGAGGGGCGCCTGACAATAGTGGATCAACAGAGGGGCGCCTGACAATAGTGGATCAACAGAGGGGCGCCTGACAATAGTGGATCAACAGAGGGGCGCCTGACAATAGTGGATCAACAGAGGGGCGCCTGACAATAGTGGATCAACAGAGGGGCGCCTGACAATAGTGAATCAACAGAGGGGCGCCTGACAATAGTGAATCAACAGAGGGGCGCCTGACAATAGTGAATCAACAGAGGGGCGCCTGACAATAGTGAATCAACAGAGGGGCGCCTGACAATAGTGAATCAACAGAGGGGCGCCTGACAATAGTGAATCAACAGAGGGGCGCCTGACAATAGTGAATCAACAGAGGGGCGCCTGACAATAGTGATTCACAATCAGGAATCAACAGAGGGGCACCTGACAATAGTGAATCAACAGAGGGGACGCCTGACAACAGTGACTCAACAGTGGGGACGCCTGACAACAGTGAATCAACAGAGGGGCGCCTGACAATAGTGAATCACAATCAGGAATCAACAGAGGGACGCCTGACAATAGTGACTCAACAGAGGGACGCCTTACAGTAAATCATCAGAGGGGCGCCTGACAATAGTGAACCAACAGAGGGACGCCTGACAATAGTGAACCAACAGAGGGACGCCTGACAATAGTGACTCAACAGAGGGACGCCTTACAGTAAATCATCAGAGGGGCGCCTGACAATAGTGAACCAACAGAGGGACGCCTGACAATAGTGAACCAACAGAGGGACGCCTGACAATAGTGAACCAACAGAGGGACGCCTGACAATAGTGAACCAACAGAGGGGCGCCTGACAATAGTGGATCAACAGAGGGGCGCCTGACAATAGTGAATCATCAGAGGGACGCCTGACAATAGTGGATCAACAGAGGGGCGCCTGACAATAGTGGATCAACAGAGGGGCGCCTGACAATAGTGGATCAACAGAGGGGCGCCTGACAATAGTGGATCAACAGAGGGGCGCCTGACAATAGTGGATCAACAGAGGGGCGCCTGACAATAGTGGATCAACAGAGGGGCGCCTGACAATAGTGGATCAACAGAGGGGCGCCTGACAATAGTGGATCAACAGAGGGGCGCCTGACAATAGTGGATCAACAGAGGGGCGCCTGACAATAGTGGATCAACAGAGGGGCGCCTGACAATAGTGGATCAACAGAGGGGCGCCTGACAATAGTGGATCAACAGAGGGGCGCCTGACAATAGTGGATCAACAGAGGGGCGCCTGACAATAGTGGATCAACAGAGGGGCGCCTGACAATAGTGGATCAACAGAGGGGCGCCTGACAATAGTGAATCAACAGAGGGGCGCCTGACAATAGTGAATCAACAGAGGGGCGCCTGACAATAGTGAATCAACAGAGGGGCGCCTGACAATAGTGAATCAACAGAGGGGCGCCTGACAATAGTGAATCAACAGAGGGGCGCCTGACAATAGTGAATCAACAGAGGGGCGCCTGACAATAGTGAATCAACAGAGGGGCGCCTGACAATAGTGAATCAACAGAGGGGCGCCTGACAATAGTGATTCACAATCAGGAATCAACAGAGGGGCACCTGACAATAGTGAATCAACAGAGGGGACGCCTGACAACAGTGACTCAACAGTGGGGACGCCTGACAACAGTGAATCAACAGAGGGGCGCCTGACAATAGTGAATCACAATCAGGAATCAACAGAGGGACGCCTGACAATAGTGACTCAACAGAGGGACGCCTTACAGTAAATCATCAGAGGGGCGCCTGACAATAGTGAACCAACAGAGGGACGCCTGACAATAGTGAACCAACAGAGGGACGCCTGACAATAGTGACTCAACAGAGGGACGCCTTACAGTAAATCATCAGAGGGGCGCCTGACAATAGTGAACCAACAGAGGGACGCCTGACAATAGTGAACCAACAGAGGGACGCCTGACAATAGTGAACCAACAGAGGGACGCCTGACAATAGTGAACCAACAGAGGGACGCCTGACAATAGTGAACCAACAGAGGGACGCCTGACAACAGTGAATCAACAGAGGGACGCCTGACAACAGTGAATCAACAGAGGGACGCCTGACAACAGTGAATCAACAGAGGGACGCCTGACAACAGTGAATCAACAGAGGGACGCCTGACAACAGTGAATCAACAGAGGGACGCCTGACAACAGTGAACCAACAGAGGGACGCCTGACAACAGTGAACCAACAGAGGGACGCCTGACAACAGTGAACCAACAGAGGGACGCCTGACAACAGTGAACCAACAGAGGGACGCCTGACAACAGTGAACCAACAGAGGGACGCCTGACAACAGTGAACCAACAGAGGGACGCCTGACAACAGTGAACCAACAGAGGGACGCCTGACAACAGTGAACCAACAGAGGGACGCCTGACAACAGTGAACCAACAGAGGGACGCCTGACAACAGTGAATCAACAGAGGGGCGCCCGTGACATTAGTGAATCAACAGAGGGGCGCCCGTGACATTAGTGAATCAACAGAGGGGCGCCCGTGACATTAGTGAATCAACAGAGGGGCGCCCGTGACAACAGTGAATCAACAGAGGGGCGCCTGTGACAACAGTGAATCAACAGAGGGGACGCCTGACAACAGTGAATCAACAGTGGGGACGCCTGACAACAGTGAATCAACAGTGGGGACGCCTGACAACAGTGAATCAACAGTGGGGACGCCTGACAACAGTGAATCAACAGTGGGGACGCCTGACAACAGTGAATCAACAGTGGGGACGCCTGACAACAGTGAATCAACAGTGGGGACGCCTGACAACAGTGAATCAACAGAGGGACGCCTGACAATAGTGACTCAACAGAGGGACGCCTGTGACAATAGTGAATCAACAGAGGGACGCCTGTGACAATAGTGAATCAACAGAGGGACGCCTGTGACAATAGTGAATCAACAGAGGGACGCCTGTGACAATAGTGAATCAACAGAGGGGCGCCTGTGACAATAGTGAATCAACAGAGGGGCGCCTGTGACAATAGTGAACAGAGGGGCGCCTGTGACAATAGTGAACAGAGGGGCGCCTGTGACAATAGTGAACAGAGGGGCGCCTGTGACAATAGTGAACAGAGGGGCGCCTGTGACAATAGTGAATCAACAGAGGGGCGCCTGACAATAGTGAATCAACAGAGGGGTGCCTGACAATAGTGAATCAACAGAGGGGTGCCTGACAATAGTGAATCAACAGAGGGGTGCCTGACAATAGTGAATCAACAGAGGGGCGCCTGACAATAGTGATTCACAATCAGGAATCAACAGAGGGGCACCTGACAATAGTGAATCAACAGAGGGGACGCCTGACAATAGTGAATCAACAGAGGGACGCCTGACAACACAGAGGGACACCTGACAATAGTGAATCAACAGAGGGGCGCCTGACAATAGTGATTCACTATCAGGAATCAACAGAGGGACGCCTGACAACAGTGAATCAACAGAGGGACGCCTGACAATAGTGAATCACAATCAGGAATCAACAGAGGGACGCCTGACAACAGTGAATCACAATCAGGAATCAACAGAGGGACGCCTGACAACAGTGAATCACAATCAGGAATCCGAGGGACGCCTTACAGTAAATCATCAGAGGGGCGCCTGACAATAGTGAACCAACAGAGGGACGCCTGACAATAGTGAACCAACAGAGGGACGCCTGACAATAGTGAACCAACAGAGGGACGCCTGACAATAGTGAACCAACAGAGGGACGCCTGACAACAGTGAACCAACAGAGGGACGCCTGACAACAGTGAACCAACAGAGGGACGCCTGACAACAGTGAACCAACAGAGGGACGCCTGACAACAGTGAACCAACAGAGGGACGCCTGACAACAGTGAATCAACAGAGGGACGCCTGACAACAGTGAATCAACAGAGGGACGCCTGACAACAGTGAATCATCAGAGGGACGCCTGACAACAGTGAATCATCAGAGGGACGCCTGACAACAGTGAATCAACAGAGGGACGCCTGACAACAGTGAATCAACAGAGGGACGCCTGACAACAGTGAATCAACAGAGGGACGCCTGACAACACAGAGGGACGCCTGACAATAGTGAACCAACAGAGGGAGGCCTGACAATAATGAACCAACAGAGGGACGACTGACAATAGTGAACCAACAGAGGGACGCCTGACAATAGTGAATCAACAGAGGGAATCAACAGAGGGACGCCTGACACCACAGAGGGACACCTGACAATAGTGAATCATCAGAGGGGCGCCTGACAATAGTGAATCAACAGAGGGGTATGTGACAACAGGGAACCAACAGAGGCCTTGACACCTGGAGCTTCTCCTTTCAGAGTGTGTCCGTCTCCATGCGTTCTGCACCCACGAGACCTATAAATAAAGTTTTACACACTCGGCCGCATCACGTTTGCACACTTTACACAGTTAGTGCATATGGACATGAGAAGGCAGCGAGGTTTGAGGGGAGACAGTTAGGTTGGTCAGCAGAAGGTGTGGGGTGATATTTGCCATTTTCAGGGACCTTTCTGGCAGTGGCCCCTTCCACCTCGTGACTGCCAGTAATCCCCCTGATCCTGGCCCAGCTCTGAGTCAACAAGGCCATGAGCCCACAGCACAAAGTGCATTTCACATGTGTCTTCATCGGCCTCCTCTCGTCCAGAACTGGGGCTGCGGTGCCAAGTCTGGCCCTAAACCAAACAGAAGCAGAATGTGCCCTCATCTGCAGCAACGCTGGGCGCTGCCACCTGTGGGCATGACCCGGGGTGTTTGCACGCCAGCTGATGGGGTGTGCCAAGGCCCTGACCAAGCACTACCGCCCTTTAAAGACAACAGGGCGAACAACCGCATGCTGCGCGGCTCTCTCTGCTATGAAAACAACATGGTGACCAACCCCAGGCTGCGCGGCTCTCTCTGCTATGAAGACAACATGGTGACCAACCCCGGGCTGCTGGGATCGGCGCTCTCTGCTATGAAGACAACATGGTGACCAACCCCGGGCTGCTGGGATCGGCGCTCTCTGCTATGAAGACAGCATGGTGACCAACCCCGGGCTGCTGGGATCGGCGCTCTCTGCTATGAAGACAACATGGTGACCAACCCCGGGCTGCTGGGATCGGCGCTCTCTGCTATGAAGACAGCATGGTGACCAACCCCGGGCTGCTGGGATCGGCGCTCTCTGCTATGAAGACAACATGGTGACCAACCCCGGGCTGCTGGGATCGGCGCTCTCTGCTATGAAGACAGCATGGTGACCAACCCCGGGCTGCTGGGATCGGCGCTCTCTGCTATGAAGACAGCATGGTGACCAGCCCCGGGCTGCTGGGATCGGCGCTCTCTGCTATGAAGACAACATGGTGACCAACCCCGGGCTGCTGGGATCGGCGCTCTCTGCTATGAAGACAACATGGTGACCAACCCTGTACTGCTGGGTTTGGCTCGGCTCTCTCTGCTATGAAGACAACATGGTGACCAACCCTGCGCTGCTGGGCTCGGCTCTATCTGAAGACAACATGGTGACCAACCCTGCGCTGCTGGGCTCGGCTCTTTCTACTATGAAGACAACATGGTGACCAACCCCAAGCTGCTGGGCTCGGCTCTCTCTGCTATGAAGACAACATGGTGAACAACCCCGGGCTGCGGAGCTCGGCTCTCTCTGCTATGAGGACAAGATGGTGACCAACCCCGCCCGGGCTGCTCAGCTTTCTACTCAGAGAACAACATGGTGAACAACCCTGGGCTGCTGGCCTCAAGACTCTCTGCTATGAAGAAAACACGGTCAACAAACCCGGGCTGCTGAGATCGGCGCTCTCTGCTATAAAGACAGCGTGGTGACCAACCCCAGGCTGCTGGGCTCGGCTCTATCTGCTATGAAGACAGCGTGGTGACCAACCCCAGGCTGCTGGGCTCGGCTCTATCTGAAGACAGCGTGGTGACCAACCCCAGGCTGCTGGGCTCGGCTCTATCTGAAGACAGCGTGGTGACCAACCCCAGGCTGCTGGGCTCGGCTCTATCTGAAGACAGCGTGGTGACCAACCCCAGGCTGCTGGGCTCGGCTCTATCTGAAGACAGCGTGGTGACCAACCCCAGGCTGCTGGGCTCGGCTCTATCTGAAGACAACATGGTGACCAACACTGCGCTGCTGGGCTCGGCTCTCTCTGCTATGAAGACAACATGGTGACCAACCCCAGGCTGCTGGGCTCGGTTCTCTGCTATGAGGACAACATGGTGACCAACCCTGGGCTGCTGGGATCGGCGCTCTCTGCTATGAAGACAACATGGTGACCAACCCTGGGCTGCTGGGCTCGGCTCTCTGCTATGAAGACAACATGGTGACCAACCCCAGGCTGCTGGGCTCGGCTCTCTGCTATGAAGACAACATGGTGACCAACCCGTGGCTGCTGGGCTCGGCTCTCTGCTATGAAGACAACATGGTGACCAACCCTGGGCTGCTGGGCTCGGCTCTCTGCTATGAAGAGACACCTGTGGCAGCAGGACCTCTGAGCCCTCCTCCAGACCTTGGTCCTCTCACACCTAGATGATGGCACGGCCCGCCTTGCCTACATCCCCATAGCACCAGCCTGCGATGGCATCCTTCCACCACCAGCCTGTCTCAACAAGAGACCAGATCCACAGGGCCTCATCACCCCTAACCCTATGAACGGGCAGACCGCCCCCTTCAAGATGGCTCCCTCTTCTAGCCTTGCTGCACCCTTACAAACCCTAATGGCTCATACCAGAGCACCAAGAAAGAGACAGGCATACCTGGGGGCTCACACGACAGCAAGGTCACAGCATGTCACCCCAAACCCGCGAAAAGAAAGCACCCAGAAAGAAGGCCTTGAGGCACGCCCTGAAGCTATAGAACACCAGCCCCTTTCACACGTCCATGAACTGTTTTACAGACCACAATGCATGGCCTTCATTCAGGGCCACTCGAATTATGCGCAGGAGAATGCCAAATTATGTGGCAGGGTTGACAAAATTATGCGGTGGTTTTAAACTTGGTAACAGTCTGTGGGCATTGGTTGCACCTCATTAGTACCAGTTTAACACCCAAACACAGAAATAAGCAATAGAAAGGTGACCGATCAATCTTTGCAAAGGGCCTTCCACTACGCGCCTCTACGTTTTTAGTAACTGTTGAACCATTTAAGATAGAAACATTTTTTTGCTAAAATCTGCAGATTATGCAGCAGGTGAAGGATTATGTGGCAAATGCGGCATAACCAAAATTATGTGAAAAACGCCGTAGCAACACTACCGCATAATTCCAGTGGTCCTGCCTTTATGTGACTTGAGACCGCTGCAGTTAGCCAGAGCCTGGACTCCGAGTGAGAGGTGAACCAGGCATGGTCTCTGGTGAAGAATTAAAGATGCATGGGGGTGGGGGGGTCGGAAGGCCTCCCCTCTTCCGACCACGGTGTTGGGTCACTCGTAAACTACTTGGAAAAGCAGCGTTGGGGTCTCTTTTGTAGACACGTCTCCTTTTGGGACTCAGAAAGGGGGTCACATCCGACATGTGAAAGAGATTGCGGACCAAACTTTTATTTTGCCAATGCTTTTTTTCTCTTCATTTGTAAATCTTTTTCGTGTGCCTAAGCCATGGGTTCTGCTTATAGCAGCTCAGAATCAATGGAATCGTTTCTTTCTACTGATCAGAGGAATGCATTCAGACGACAATCATTAAAGACAAACGGCTTCTTTCTGTGTCCGAAGCACGGCGGCCGCTCACACGCACCCGTGCTCTGGCACTATCATAGGAGCGGTTCAATGACATTCTGGGGGGCGTTCAGCTGCCACGTCAGGCGGGGGCAGGTTTCCTTCGTCATGATCTTTATGACGTAGATTTGCGTCAACAAAAAGACAGAGAAGAAGATGTCACCCTCACTGCGGTTCGCCAAGACCAGACCTGCGGGCTTTGCCAATGGCAGACACCTGTCACCAGGAGAGGCCCCCATCCCCCAGGGCGCGGCAGCAGGGGGGACTGGGGGTGCACCTGGTCACAGGATGTAAACACAAGCCTCACGCCCTGAAGAAAGAGTCCGCTGGGGGAGACCCGAGGATGCGACTGGCATGCGTGGGAGACAGGTGGAGAGGTGTGTCAGTCAGGCAGTACACACAAACAACACACCTCTAGGAAGGGGAGGGGACAGGAAGTGACATCCCTGCCCCCTCCCCAAGCCCCGCTCACCTCTGCTAAGACTTCTTTCAATCTCTAGATATTTCACACTGCCCCTTCCCGCCCCATCATACCCACGAAGTAGCCCGGGAAGTTCAAATGATATTTGAGTCTTACATAGCGCTATCTGAACCCGAAGATATCAAAGCGCTTTACATGTTATGTGAATACATTCGTATGGGTCAAAAGAGTCATAAAAAAAGTATATAATCATGCAGCTTTCAGGTAATTGGGTTGAAGACAGATCAGAGACTGAATGGGTCAGACAACCGCCTCGACGGCGACTAGCTTGGAAGGGGTGAGAGGGTGGGGGCGTCGGGCAGGGCGGGTGAAAGGTGTGTAGGTGAAGGAGTATAAAAGGGGTGACAGTATGAGGGAGTGGGGGCCCCACGAGGAATGGCGCGCGGGCAGGAGTCCCCGTGTACCAGTGGGGCACCACCCACAGCTGCCACGGGTGGGTACTGGGGCAGTAGCGTAGCCAGTGCGCTGCGGACCCTGGTGCAAGAAAAGGCCTGGCTGCTGTTGGAATTATACAATACAGTACTATTGGGGGTCGAGTGGGCCACTCGGGGCCCGGGTGCCACTGCACCCGCTGCACCAAATGGAAGCGACGCCCCTGCACTGGGACTCAAAATCCAAACTCTCTTAACACCACGCAGGGACCCCCCACCTCACATACTTAACATTCACAGCGCTTAGAAGCTGCGCCATCTTTCAGCAGCACTTGTGTATTTCCCCTGATGTTTCAAAACCAATAACACGCAAAACTGAACTTCAAGTGGACGGAATGATATGTGTTCAACACGCCATCCTTTAAATTCTAGTGAGCCCCGTCTTCTGTACTGTCCGTGGTCCCGCGAAGGTCACAAGGCCCACCCCAACCCTCCGTGATAAGACACGACCTTTAACCCCCTCAACCACAGCCAATGTCTGCACAAAGTGCCCAGAAGCCTGGAGACTGTGCTAAGGCGATGTTTGAATTCTGTGTTCTGCTCTGTTTGTCTTAATCCAGCTCAAACAAAAGGCACAAAACACGTCCTTCGACTGAAGTCAACAAGAGAAGAAACGTGAGATGCCCTGGGGTGGGGAGGCAGAGGGCTGAGGATAGCGGGTCCCTCATGGGGCTTCAACAGTGGCATAGATGTGGTGGGCACTCGGGGGCAGGCACGTGAGGGGGTCTGGGACTGTGGGGTGTGCAGGTAAGGGAGCTGTGGGGCATGCATGCGAGGGGGGCTGGGGGCAGGCATGCGAGGGGGGCTGGATATGTGCAGGTGAGGGGCTGAGACTGGTGCGTGCATGTGAGGGGAAGATAGGTCTGTAGGGCATGCATGTGAGGGGGCCAGGGACTGAGACATACATGTGGGGGTGCTGGACTGTGGAGCATGCATGTGAAGGGACTGACATACATGGGGGGTTGCCAGACTTTGAGACATGAATGTGAGGGGGCTGGGACTGTAAGACTTTAGATTGGTGAATATGGGCACCAGGAGTCCTGGCTGTGGGCATGGGCAGGTCTCCAGGGTACTGTGACATGTTAAGGAGGGGCATCTGGGCTCTGGAGACCCCGGACGGGTGGCTGGGAGGTTTGTCGTATAGAGTTCAAGGATAGTAGGGTGTGCCTGACTGGTTAAACGTTGGCCCATACCCGGGTCGGTCTTGGGGGGCTACCTGAGCAGTGGGAAGGAGAAGGGCAGAAGCAGTGTGAAGCGAAGGTACATAGGGGGGTGGGGGGGTGGCAATGATGGTCCACTAAGGGTGCAGAGGGGGGCCGAGCTGGGTTGAGACTCTTGGCCAACCTTGGAAATGGAGCGACCCAGACGTGCGTTTGTTACATCTGTAACTCAGAGTTCACTGGGAAGTCTTACTCCTGCCTCCTGGATTTATCCACGGCCTTGGACACTCAACTATCTGGAACGCCTTCGTACTATTGAACTTCGCAAAGGCTGTGGAGGCCCAGTCCTCAACTGCTTCTCCTCATACCCATCCAACCATTCCCAAATTCTGAAAACGAGCAACTCACTCGAGACCAGTCAGCGTACCCCAAGGGGTTCCTCAAGGTTCGATCCCCTCCCCAACCCTCTTAAGCCTCTCCCTAGATCCTCTATGTGTGATCCTCAGAAACTCTGGGATTCTCTTCCACCGCTCTGACGACAAAACCCAAATATGCTTTTAAATCTCATCTCCGGAAGACATTGTAGTGCTTTTAAAAACTCTCAAAGATTGAAAACTGGATGGCTGACCAGCATTTTAAACTCAACCCAACCAAAAGAGAGTTTCTTTTGATCTCACCCCCGAAAGCAAAATACCCTGTACAAGAATGGATGGCTAACCTCCTGCTCTGGAGGGCTGACCCGCCACTGTCCAGAGTGCCAGATCACTTGGCATCACCCTTGACAATCATCTCAGACACATCGCAGCCAACAGCGCACAACTCCAACTCAGGCAGCTCTGGGGCATCGGACAACTGAACCCGGAAGAAGACCTCAAACAGGGGTGCAGTCTCTCGTCTTCTCCAGACTAGATTACGGAACTGCCCTTCTCTCAGCGGGCCTAGGTGAACTATGGGAATGTCTGAGAGAACCTCTGCATGCAGCAGCACGCCGAGTGTTAGAGCTCAAGAAATGTAATCACATCTCCCCTGCCCTGCGAACCCTCCAATGGCTCCCCACTGAAGCGCAGGCCCAAAATCGCTTGTGTTGCCCACAGGGCACTACACTCCTCCTCACCCTCCTATCTAAACGAGAAACTGAAAATCTCCGGAGCAAACAGGGGTTCCTGAAATGCCAAATCCCTGCTCCTGGAACCATCCACTTCCAGTCAAGAACGGTATTTGAACCAGTCTTTCTCTGATGTGCTGCTAGAATCTATAACTCGCTGCCTCCCGCCCAAAGCCCACGGAGTAACCTTCAAAAGAGACACTGACCCGCCCTCGCTATGCAGCCCCACCATCTTAATCGATGCTTTAACTGTGTACTTCCTCTGCCCAATTGCTTTAACTGTTCTTGTGAGTACTCCTGCGCACACCCACCAAAGTAACTGAGTTTAATTACTATTAACTGCAACCCGATGTTACCCTTTTGCTTGCTGTGTAAAGCGCTCTGATGCCTTATTTTTTTTATTTGAAAGGTTTTATATAGCGCTGGCTAGACCCGGAAGTATCAGAGCGCTTTACATGAGTATCAGACCATAGTTGCAGGTTACATCGTTACAAAGGTTACAGAGTTATTAGAGCATAGCTACATATTCAGTCGAGACAAACAATATGGCCATATGCGTAAGGGAAAAAGATGCCTTCGTACCATGTCCGCACTATATAAAATTGCAAAAATAAATAAACACCATTTTGGGGGGTGGGAGAGCAGGATTCAAGAATTTGTACATGAAGAGATTATACTGCACCTTATTTCTAATCTCACAACTACATTATACACATTTATGGGCAGAAGCCTTGCAGGGGTAAATGTTTTCCCTTGAATCACACAGTTTCAGCCAAGAGTTGGCGCTGGGATTAGAACCCACTTCTTAATATTCAAGTCTGCTAACTTAACCACAAGACCATATGGACAAACAGTAGTTTTGCAACAACAAACCAGTGGGTGAGCTAACAAGGGTATCACACACAGGAGGCAGAACTGTGGCACATGGACCAGGAGGTGAGGTAACAAGGGTATCACACACAGGAGGCAAAACTGTGACACATGGACCAGGAGGTGAGATAACAAGGGTATCACACACAGGAGGAAGACCTGTGGCACATGAAACCATGGGGCTGAGGTAACAAGGGTATCACACACAGGAGGCAGACCTGTGGCACATGAAACCATGGGGCTGAGGTAACAAGGGTATCACACACAGGAGGCAGACCTGTGGCACAAGGATGGATTAACAAGGGTATCTATCACACACAGGAGGCAGGGACCAGGGGGTTGAGGTGAGGCGTTGAGGGAAATCAGAAACTTACTTCAAGGGGAGCGTCGGCTGGAGGGGGAGGGGGGGTCTGAGGTTTAGAGAAAGGGTCACAGGGACAGATCTGGGTATTAGCATGGACAGGGGGTATCAAGAGGGCAGTGGAGACAGGGGGCTGTGGCACATGGCTCACAGCAGGCATGGGGGCGCAGGGGTACTTTTAGGGTGCTGGGGCACGAAGAGACAGTGGCAGAGGGCCACAAACAGGGCACAGGAGCACGAGGAGGAATCAGTAGGGCACAAGTAGGGGGCAGAAGCACGAGGAGAAGGGCTGAGGCAGAGGGGCACAAGCAGGCGGTAGAGGGGCACACGTCGAGGCGCTGCTGGCGTGCGCCGCGCCAAGCTCCGCCTGGGAGAGGGTCTCACCTGCACTTCTCTGCTCCGTGCCCCGCTCTCTGCCCAGGATCCCTCCACTCCAGGGCTCCACGGGTGGTGAAGTGCCTCCGCGCCCTGTTTGTTGAGCTTCCTCCTCCCGGGGCTCGGTGTCCGCCTCGGCTTCCCTCAGACTCGCCGCTGCTCTTGTGCCTGTTCCTGCGGGGCTCGCCTCTCTCCTCCCGCCTGTTGCTCCCGGGATCACCTCCCACTCTCCAGCCCACAATGCACCGAGCCAGACCAGGGCCCCCGGACCCTCCTCCTCTCCAGGGACAGCCTGATCCTGCCCTTAGGGAGGAGGATGAGGAGGGAGCTGTGCTGCCCTCTGCTGGCGGCGGCGGGGACTGCAGGACGCCGCCTCCTGTACCTGAACAGGTGTGAACGAGCAAACCTGAACAGAGAGCTGTGCTGCCCTCTGCTGGGCGCGGCGGGGACTGCAGGGCACCAACTCCTGTACTTGACCAGGTGTGAACGAGCAAACCTGAGAACAGAGCTGTGCTGCCCTCCACTGGCGGCGGCGGGGACTACTGCACCCGAACAGGTACGAACAAGCAAGCCCCGCCCCTTCCCTCAAGCACAGGTCTCATCCTGCCAGGGGCACACACACCCTGCTGCACAGACACACAGCCGGGGCACAGAGACAATACAAAACAAAGTATTTCATTGGCAGGACCAGGAAGACAAGCGCTGTGTACAAAAAAAAAATAAGCACATTTATTCAGATTTGTGGTGTTTGTTAAAAAAACAAACCATTGTCCATGGAATAAAACGCAAAAGTTCCTCTCTGCAAACATTGGCTAGCGGTCCAGGCCGATCAAAGGTGCACATTCACCATAAGACTGTTGCATCGTGACGCGCTTTGAAATCCTACGAGGCACAGATAAAAACATCGGAAAATCAATCAATATATGAGCACGCGACCATGCGCACATAACCTACATGTGCATTTCCCATCACTGTTTACAACCCCCTCTATAACGCCACTCCCTATCCAGGGGCGGCATGTTACCTCCATACTCCGCCCTGTATACATTCAGTGGCGGCATTTCAACTCTATAACTCCACTCCATATACACCCAAAGGGGGGGGGGGGGGGGGGGGGGAGTTTCACCTCTATAACTCCACTCCATATAAACCGAAAGGGGGGGGGGGGGTTCACCTCTATAACTCCACTCCATATACACCCAAAGGGGGGCGGGGGTATTTCACCTCTATAACTCCACTCCATATACACCCAAGGGGGGGGGGGGGGGGGTTCACCTCTATAACTCCACTCCATATACACCCAAAGGGGGGGGGGGTATTTCACCTCTATAACTCAACTCCATATAAACCGAAAGGGGGTGGGGGTGGGGGTTCACCTCTATAACTCCACTCCATATACACCCAAAGGGTGTGGGGGGGGTTCACCTCTATAACTCCGCTCCATATACACCCAAAGGGGGGCGGGGGGGTGTATTTCACCTCTATAACTCCACTCCATATAAACCGAAAGGGTGTGGGGGGGGGGGGTTCACCTATTTCTATTTCTATTTCTATGCGGAATTTGTTAAGCGCGCGGACACCCAGGGGTTTCATGGCGCTAGAGAAACAGAGAAGAGGATTCGGAGGATGTAGAGTTCTAGCAGTACGCTTGTTGAAATAGCCAGGTCTTTAATGCACGTCTGAACTCAATCAGCTTGGAGCAGCTCCTGATGGACAAGGGCAGAGAGTTCCAAGTCTTTGGGGCGAGGTGTGCGAAGCTGGATCCGCCGAGTCTTTTCTTTTTAAAGGTCGACGCCTTGAGAAGGAATAGGTGGGCGGACCGAAGCTCACGGGTCGGGATATGTTTGATAATAAGTTGGTTGATGAATCTAGGGCTTTTTCCGTGAAGAGCCTTGAAAATTATGCAGCCTGTCTTAAAGATGATCCGATGGGTGATGGGGAGCCAGTGGAGGGAGGCTAACAGAGGTTTGGCTGGCTGCCTGCGGTTGCTCCTGAAGATTAATCTGGCCGCTTGATTTTGCACAATCTGCAGGCGTTTAGAGATGGTGAGGGGGAGGCCGAGGTAGGTCGAGTTAGAGAAATCTAATCGCGAGAGGACTAGCGCGAGTACTGCCTGGATGAGGGCGGAGTGAGACAACAGATAAGCGATTTTTTCAATTTTTCTCAGTTGAAAGAAGCAGGAGGAGATCACTGTTCCGATCTGGGTTTTCAGAGAGAGATCGGCGCTGAGAGTGACCCCAAGGCTTTTCGCTGTCTGGGATGGTGAAGGGGGAGTGCCCATGGAAGGTGGCCAGAAGTGGGGTCCCCAGCTGAGTGCGCTGTCACAGGGGAGTACTAACTCAGTCTTTCCTGGCTTTAGCTTAAGGTGGTTCCGATCCATCCAGCTCTGGATATGCAGCATGGTCTTTTGGAATTCCTCGACGGAATCCGGGGAGTTGAGGGGGAATATCAGCTGCAAATAGTCAGCGTAGTTAAAAATGATTACTTTTCTGTTTTTCAAGGAGTGCAGGAGGGGTTTAAGATAAAGATTAAAAAGTAGGGGGGACAGTGAGGAGCCCTGTGGGACACCGCAAGTGGTTGGTAGAGTGGGGGCTGTGAAGTTCTCCAGCTTTACCGCCTGATATCTGTCCGTCAGAAAGGATTTAACCCAAGAGAGGGCCGTGCCACTGAGGCCAGCTTGTTCGACACGGTGTAATAGAATGGTGTGGTCCACCGTGTCGAACGCGGCCGATAGGTCGAGTAGTACGAGGGCCTGGTGGATTCCGTTGTCGGCATTGGTCCTTAGGGTGTTCTGCACGGCAAGGATCACCGCCTCGGTGGAATGTGCCTGGCGGAATCCAGCTTGGTTGGGTTCGAAATAGTCAGATATCTCGATGAAGTTGGATAAATGGCTGGTTACATAAGCTTCCAGTAGTTTTGCGCAGTAGGGGAGGAGGGAGATGGGGCGATAGTTAGCGAGGTTGGAGGGGTCGGCACCTGGTTTTTTTATGAGAGGGACCAGGGTGGCGTTTTTGAAGGAGTCGGGTACCGTACCTTGTGATAGGGAGGTGTTCAGGATGGGGAGTATACTCTGAGGGAGTATGGTGTAGACCTCTTTCAGGATGTGCGGAGGGCAGGAATCGTTGGGTGAGCCCGATTTTACTCGGTTCATAAGTTCCAATAGTTTGGGTGGGTCAATGGGGGGGAAGTCTTGTAGGGTGTTGGGATTTCTGCAGATGTCTGACTTGTCTGCAGGGTGATTGGTATGGATGCTGTTTTTTATGTTGTCAATCTTCTCCTTGAAGAAGTTGTTGAGTTGGTTACACAGCGTTTGAGATGCGGGTTGGGAGGGGGCAGTTCTGGTGTCATTGCAGAGGTCGTTGACGACTCTGAAGATTTCCCGTGATTTGTTTTTGGCGTTGGAAATTTTTTCTGAAAAGAAGGTAGATTTCGCCACTAAGATTGAGTCCTTGTATTTTTTGCGAGCTGTCTTATACAGTGCTCTGCCCGAGGCTAGGTAGCTATGTCTCCACTTCCGTTCGAGTTCTAGTTTCTGTTCTTTTAATTCAGCAGAGAACCATTTGTGGGCGTCCATGCGGCGGGCGCGAGAGAACTTGGTCAGGGGGGCATGTTCATTACATGCGGAGAGGAGCCACTCGGAATGCGTTTTGTCCATCAGATTGATATCTGGTAGCTGGGTGGGGATGGAGTTGGACAGAGAGGAGAGAAAATCTTGGAGGTTTAAAGCTCTCCATTTCCTGACTGAGCCTCCAGGGGGTGCATGGTTTTTTTGATAACCCTGAGTGGTGATAGAGAATTGCAGTAAGTGGTGGTCGGACCATATGCATGGTGAGGCCGTGGGACAGGAGGTGGAGATGTTGTGAGACCAAATATGGTCTAGGATATGTCCCTTTTCATGGGTGGGGGTCGCGACATGTTGGTGGAGGTTTAAGTTGGAGAGGAGTTCAAACAGTTCTGTGGCGTGAGGTCCAGCATCAGCGTTATTATACCAATAGTTGAAATCTCCTAAGACCATAACTTTGTCGTGGTCGACGACTAGGCCTGCTATTTGTTCAGACAAGGAGGCAGGGAAGGAAGGCATGGATGTGGGAGGACGGTATAGCAATACTAGCACCATAGTGCCTGTCTCGGTGTCAGATTTGATAACTAGGTTATCCGAGTCTGGTAGGTCTAGAGGGGGTAAGGGGGAAAAAGTGTGGTCTTTATGAATAATAGCGGCCACGCCTCCCCCAGTTTTACCTGGTTTTCTGTTTGCAGACAAGATGTAATAGTCTGATGGCAGGGCCGAGAGTATATCTGGCAGGGAGTCTGTGGTGAGCCATGTCTCAGTGACAAAGAGTATGTCGGGGCTCTCCGTTTTCAAAAGCAGGAATATGTCAAGTTGGTGTTTGACCAGGGATCTGGTGTTGAGGTAGAGGCAGCGAAGAGTCCTGAGATTGGGTATAGGGGGAATGAGATTTTTTGAATTTAGGGGGAGAGTGTGAGTCGGGTCTTGTGAGTGATGAGGAGCGAGGATGCTACTAGCCTTTAGGCGAGCGTGCGTGGACGGGTCGAGTGGTTGAGGAGCGGGATCTTGCAGAGAGTGTAACTCTGAGGAGGAGTATCTGATGATTTCACCATTCTGCCTGGTCCCTGGGCCCGTCCAGGCGCGGACGGGCGCAGACGGGCTTGCCTTAGGCGCGCCTTCGGCGCGTAAACGGCGCTCCCGCTGCGCTCGTCCGCTGCGCTTCCTGCCCTGGCACATAATAAAGGAGAAGGAAGGGGCGTGGCCTCAAGGGGGCGTGGCTAGCGAGCACGCCTGCGATGGCGGCCGCTGGAAATGAAGCAAACAATTACCGCGACAGCGCTCAATCGGCTGCGTGGCAAAAAGGTAGGATGCAAGTTTCAATCAGCTGTTTGGCAGGTTATTTAATCAACACAGTAAAAACAAAGTATTACAATTTTAAAATTAGCGCGTACCGCCAGAGCCCGGCTTCCGCCTCAGGTCTGGGATCTGATTCTGAGTGTCAGTTTCAGAGCGGCGCTTTATATATGGCAGGGGGCGTGGCCTCAAGGGGGCGTGGCTAGCGAGCACGCCTGCGATGGCGGCCGCTGGAAATGAAGCAAACAATTACCGCGACAGCGCTCAATCGGCTGCGTGGCAAAAAGGTAGGATGCAAGTTTCAATCAGCTGTTTGGCAGGTTATTTAAACAACACAGTAAAAAGTATTACAATTTTAAAATTAGCGCGTACCGCCAGAGCCCGGCTTCCGCCTCAGGTCTGGGATCTGATTCTCCTCTATAACTCAACTCCATATAAACCCAAAGGGGGGGGGGGTGTATTTCACCTCTATAACTCAACTCCATATAAATCCAATGGCGGTATTTCACCGCTATAACTCCCCTCCGTATAACGCCAGCCTCTGTATTTCACCTCTATACCTCCACTCCATATAAAGCTAGTGGGGTTTATCACCTTTATAACTCCACATAAAGCTACGGACGGTATTTTACCTCTATAAATCCGCCCTATATAAAGTGAAGGGCAGCATGTTATCTCTAAAACCCTCCTCCATATAATTCCAGTGACGGTATGTTACCTCTATAACTCCACTCCACATAATTCCAGTGGCAGTATTTTACCTCTATAACTCCATATAATTCCAGTTGCTGTATTTTACCTCTAAAACGCCACTCCATATAATTACAGTGATGGTATTTTACCTCTATAACTCCACTCCATATAATTCCAGTGGCGGTATTTTACCTCTAAAACTCCACTTCATATAATTCCAGTGGTGGTATTTTACCTTTATAACTTCTCTCCGTATAATTCCAGTGGCAATATTTTACCTTTATAACTCCATTCCATATAATTCCAGTGGTGGTATTTTACCTCTAAAACTCCACTCCATATAATTCCAGTGGAGGTATTTTACCTCTATAACTCCACTTCATATAATTCCAGTGGCGATATTTTACCTCTAAAACTCCACTCCATATAATTCCAGTGGTGGAATTTTACCTTTATAACTTCTTTTCGTATAATTCCAGTGGTGGTATTTTACTTCTAAAACCCCACTCTAAATAATTCCAGTGGCGGTATTTTACCTTTATAACTCCACTCCATATAATTCAGTGGCTGTATTTTACCTCTAAAACTTCACTCCCTAAAATTCCAGTGACGGTATTTTACCTCTATAACTCCACTCCACATAATTCCAGTGGCGGTATTTTACCTCTATAACCCCACTCGATATTATTCCAGTGGCGTTATTTTACTTTTAAAACTCCACTCCATATAATTCCAGTGGCGGTATTTTACCTCTATAACTCCACGCCATATAATTCCAGTGGCGGTATTTTACCTCTAAAACTCTACGACATATAATTCCAGTGGTGGTATTTCACTTCTATAACTACACTGCATATTATTCCAGTGGCTGTATTTTACCTCTAAAACTCCACTCCATATAATTCCAGTGGCGGTATTTCACTTGTAAAACTACACTGCATATTATTCAAGTGGCTGTATTTTACCTCTAAAACTCTACTACATATAATTCCAGTGGCGGTATTTCACTTCTATAACTACACTGCATATAATTCCAGTTGCTGTATTTTACCTCTAAAACTCCACTCCATATCATTCCAGTGGCGGTATTTTACCTCTAAAACTTCACTCCCTAAAATTCCAGTGATGTTATTTTACCTCTATAACTCCACTCCACATAATTCCAGTGGCAGTATTTTACCTCTATAACTCCATATCATTCCAGTGGCGGTATTTTACCTCTATAACTCCAATCCACGGGTACTCATAGTACGGGCCGCGAGCGGCCCGGCAAGCCTTTCTTGGCGGCTCGCGGACCTTGCAAACATCGTACCAGTGTTTTTGTGTTTTTTTAGGTCTCGCCTGAGCCAGCGCTTTAGCGCTGCTCTGGCGAGAGCTTTAGAAAGCGGGATTTGGAAGTGCAAACTAGTGCTTTTCAGGCCGCCAACTACAGTGCATGTGCGCCGGGCGCGCGCACCATTTGTCAGTCTGCTGATCACTTTCGCAGCCGCTTTGATGTTCTCAGTGAGCCGTGCGGCCACTGAGAACATCAAAGCGGCCGCGAAAGTGCTCACCATATGCCAGCCTTCCCTGTGTTGCTTTAGCACTCACCGCCCCCCCCTCCATGTTACCCGTGTGGCTCACTTTCTCTTTCATGGCCGCGCGGCGTTAATTTCACGGCCGCGCGGCCAATGCTTGTTTGTTATTTGAGTGTTAAAGTACCAGCGATTGCCCATATAATGCTGGACTTACTCCTACTACATTCGTAGAATTGATTCCACCCCTGTCTCACACATGTAAGTCTGAAGTTTGTAGTAAATTTACTACAAAATGTAAAAGTACATTTAGACGTGTAGATTTACTCTGGTATAAACTTACTTTAAGAATAGGCCCCAAAGATCCTGTAAGCTTCAAAACTAAAAGTGAAAACCAAATTACAGCAGCGCTAATGAACACAGACAGAACACAGTGATCCAAGTCCTATTTAGTGGGAGGACAACTGTCGATTAATGTTCGGTGATGCAGGTATGGTTATATTTGTTTTACTTAGGGTAGATTGATTGCACAGTGGTACGCGATAACCGATTGTGTAATCTAGGCAAAAAAGTGTTTTTTTACTGTAAATTAATTTCATGTCTAGTCCCAAGGTGGCACTGTTACATACAAGTTGGCAGCTAGAAAGCTCCTAGACACAAAATTAATCCGTCTATGAGAGAGAAATGTGTGTGTCTTTTGTACCTTAAAGCTGGTTGGAAGCATCCTTAACGAGTTTGTCTGAGCCTGTGGTTTTGTTTTGGTTGTAAACGTACTTAGAACACAAGCCCTCAAGTTTCTGAACGCTAGATGAAAACGCAAGATGTAGAACGTCCCAGAAGGAAAAATAATATAGATTTTGTTGTCTAAAGGCAAGTCATGTGGAATTATTCGATTTAGCGGCCTCAACGTTTTCCACATAATTTTGCCACATTGTCCATCATCTGCTGCATTATATACACATTTTAACAAAAAAACTCGTTTCTATCTCAAATGGATTAAAAGTTACTAAAAACGCAACACCATTTGTTGTGGCGCAGTTGAAGGCCCTTCGCAAAGGTTAACTGGTCACCTTTTGTTTGCTTATTGCTATAAATGGGTGTCAGACTGGCAGGGCCGGACTGAGAACACAAGGCAGCCCTGGAAATTCTATCGGACCGACCACCGATGGGGTTGGGGGGGCTAGGGGGTGGGGAGGGTGCTAGTGTGAAACACTGCTGCATAACTAAACCGGCCCCCAGCACTACTGCTTTTGTTACAGGGGGGCAATATTGCAACACTGCTCCAAAACCGGCCCCCAGATACAACAAGCATTGGCATAGCCAATAGGTCTCGCTTTTGGGACCTTATAAGTATTTAGTTATGCAGCACAATATCCTTGGTGCAACAACATTATCTGTTGCATGGTTAAACACTCATAAGGCCCCAAAGGCGAGACCTATTGGCTATGCCAATGCTTGTTTACAGTGTCAGCAAACAGACTCTGCTCTGTGGGGGCCGGGCGATTCAAGTGATAGCGCCCCTGCAGCTCCACTTGGATTAAGAAGAGGTGAAATACAACAAAGCCTCGTTATCATGCAAATGGTCTCTTAAATACCTGTGAAGTACTCTGGTGGGGCTGTGTGTGTGCCCAGGAAGGGAAGCTGCCTCAAGCTGCCACACAACGGGGGGGGGGGGGAGAGGGGGGAGCAGACAAAGATTGAGGGAGGACAGCAGGGTGTGAGAGTCGGGTGAGGTGACAGAGGGCAGAGAAAAGGACAGATAGAGGCAGAGACAGATAGAGACAGGGGCAGACAGAGCTAGATAGAGGCAGAGACAGGGACAGACTGACAGGGACAGATAGAGGCAGAGACGGATAGAGGTAGAGACAAACAGCGATAGAGACAGAGAGAGAGACAAAGATAGAGGCAGGGACATATAGAGGCAGAGACACAGAGGCAGAGACAGACAGAGGCAGAGACGGAAAGGGAGACAGAGGGAGGGAGACAGATAGAGACAGGGGCAGACAGAGCTAGATAGAGGTAGGGACAGACAGACAGAGACAGTGGCAGAGACAGACAGAGATAGAGACAGACAGAGATAGAGACAGGGACAGATAGAGACAGGGACAGACAGAGACAGAGGCAGAGACAGGGACGGGGCAGAGAGACAGAGACAGACAGAGACGAAAAGGGAGACAGAGGGAGGGAGACAGAGACAGGGACAAACAGAGACAGGGACAGACAGAGACAGGGACAGACAGAGACGGATAAAGGCAGAGACAGGGACAGACAGAGGCAGAGACAGACAGAGACAGAGAAGCAGAGAGACAGAGTTGGAGAGGGAGACAGAGAAACAGAGGGAGGGAGACAGAGGGAGACAGAGGGAGGGAGACAGAGGGAGTTAGTGGGAGACAGAGGAGGGAGACAGAGAGGGAGACGGAGGGAGACAGAGGGAGGAAGACAGAGGGAGGGAGACAGAGGGAGTTAGTGGGAGACAGAGGGAGGGAGGCAGAGGGAGGGAGACGGAGAGGAAGACGGAGAGAGAGGGGGATAGAGAGAGAGGGAGACGGAGAGAGAGGGAGACAGAGAGGGAGGGAGACGGAGAGGGAGGGAGGGAGACAGAGAGGGAGGGAGGGAGACAGAGGGGGAGGGAGACAGAGGGGGAGGGAGACAGAGGGGGAGGGAGACAGAGGGGGAGGGAGACAGAGAAGGAGGGAGACAGAGAGGGAGGGAGACAGAGAGGGAGGGAGACAGAGAGGGAGGGAGACAGAGGGAGGGAGAGAGACAGAGGGAGTTGGGGGGAGACAGACTGAGGGAGAGGGAGACAGACAGAGCGAGACAGACAGAGTGAGGGAGGCAGAGGGAGGGAGACAGAGGGAGGGAGACGGAGACGGAGATAGAGAAAGAGGGAGACTGAGAGAGAGGGAGGGAGACAGAGGGGGAGGGAGACAGAGGGGGAGGGAGACCGAGGGGGAGGGAGACCGAGTGGGAGGGAGACAGAGGGGGAGGGAGACAGAGGGGGAGGGAGACAGAGGGGGAGGGAGACAGAGAGGGAGGGAGACAGGGGGGGAGGGAGACAGAGGGGGAGGGAGACAGAGGGGGAGGGAGACAGAGAGGGAGACAGAGGGAGGGAGACAGAGGGAGGGAGGCAGACAGAGAGAGGGAAAGAGACAGAGAGAGGGAGGGAGACAGAGAGGGAGGGACAGAGAGAGAGAGAGAGAGAGGGGGACAGAGAGAGAGAGAGAGAGAGAGAGAGAGAGAGAGAGAGATATGTGTATGCCGGGTCCGGTGGCTTAGTGGACGAAGGCGTCCGCTGCAGGGGCCAGTGTTCCACCTCATGGTCACAGTTTTTTTTGTTACTCTAGCCCCGCCCCCTCCCCCAATGACCCCGCCCCCACGATGTGGCCCTCGGCCACAAACCACACTGTAAATTTGGCCCCCGAGAGAAAGTTTGTGAGTACCCATGCTCTACTCCATATAATTCCAGTGGCGGTATTTTACTTTTAAAACTCCACTCCATATAATTCCAGTGGCGGTATTTTAACTCTATAACTCCACTCCACATAATTCCAGTGGCAGTATTTTACCTCAATAACTCCATATCATTCCAGTGGCGGTATTTTACCTCTATAACTCCACTCGATATGATTCCAGTGGCGGTAGTTTACCTCTAAAACTCTACTACATATAATTCCAGTGGCGGTATTTCACTTCTATAACTACACTGCATATTATTCCAGTGGCTGTATTTTACCTCTCAAACTCCATTCTATATAATTCCAATGGCGGTATTTTACCTCTAAAACTCCACTCTATATCAGTCAATCAATCAATCAATCAGGGTTGGTTAAGCGCAACTACCCACCCATGAGGGTCTTAAGACACTTTGGGGGGGGTGGCTTAGTTGAGTGGTGGGGTCAACTGAAGAGCCAGGTCTTGAGGTTCTTCGTAACTGAGGCAATGTGGGTGATTGCTGGAGGTGGAGGGTGTAGGAGAGTAGGGTCTGCAATCCTATGATCACCCAGATTTTTTGCTTTTGCTTCATTGGTTTACGACTTTCCCCGGCTGTGGGCCTGCCAATCAGACCCACAGCCTAGCTGTTCTCTCTCGAAATTAACACACATGTACATTAGGTGCATCCACCAATTGGAACTGGGCCGCCTTGTCAGTCCCTGTCTCAGCATACCCCAGGTATCCAGGGCATCGGTGTACCCAGGGCCTACCAGGGGCTGCAGCATGTATTATGCCACCCCTGGAATGGCCGCCCAAATCTGACACAACTGGCTGCACGACAGCTGGGCCAACGTGGTGTAATCACCCGTTGCTGTAGGTGTAGTATTCCTATACCTAACCCTAAAATGGACACATGGATTCCTATCAGTCACTCCTATGGCAGGCCTTATCAATCCTGAAGGCAGAGTGCAGGGAATCATGTGGGACGGTGCTCTGGCGCGAGCTGAGCCCGTCGACGGCTTGCGGAACCAAGTCCTAATAGCCGTTCCATGGTGACGCGGGCCAACTACTTTTAAATGCATTATAATCCTCGCGGTTATTTGCTAACTTTGGCATCGCATCACCTACACATGTCGAGTAAGGTGTCATACGAATTGGAATATGAACCCCTCGCCAGTTCTGGCGACGGGGTTAGCATTCCCCCCTTTTAGAGGGGCACGACATGGAAGTAACCTTGAACCCCGGTTAAAGTTGACTCAAGCCTCAGCATCACAAAATGGATGCTGCCACCAGACACAAGTCTGACCTCCTGCTGCTGGGAGACCTTCCAGCGAGGGGAGCTTGGACAAAGGGTTTCCAGTCGAGGGCGGTGTTAGCACCATCCCAGACAGGGTTTGTGTATCCCAGGTAGGCAGGGCTGAAAGGAAGGTGATTGCAAGTGGCACCCCGGTGCTCACTGTGCATAGCCCGGCTCAAACCAGTTTCGGGGGCACACCAGCCCCTGAGCTGGGGCGAAGCCGGACAAAGGATAGGGGTGTAACCACCCCCCTCCTGGCTCCACCCATAGGTAGAACCTAGTCATGGGCCAGCCCCTTTTCTTAGAATAAAGGTAGGAGCGAGTCCCCTTCCCAAATTGGATAATTCTGAATCTTGAACTACTTTCCACGAAAGGAACTCTTGACTATTTCTGAAGACTCTCCCTTGTGGCTAAGGAGTAGCCACCCTGCACCAGCAGGCACCACCTAAGCGCTTGCGGTTTGCTGTAAGTCTCTCCTACGGATCAAGACTGCCCAGCTCGACGAGACCCGAGTTCCCTGCCATCTCTGACCTTTTACCTACCTCATCAGCCCAGCTGAGAGTCGTAGGTGTGACGAGACCTGCGGGACCAGCCATCTTCAGAACCTGCACGACGCTTATCTAGCACGCCCACCGAGGGACCCTCGAGTGAGTGCACCTAGGGTTTGAGAAGCCCTAACCTTGAGCAGCTCCAGCACCGAAGTCTGCCTCCCCAGCATCCACGAGATCTGCGTGGGAGCCCTTCCGCTCCTTGCTGTTCACCGCGTTGTTCGACCACTTGCCGACCGGCTTGTGGCCCTCTTCACGACGCACCACGATTGTTTTCATCACTAGTCTGGTTGCTCCAGATTGGCTCTTGCTCCCCTTCAACAGAGGAGTACCACGGACCCTCCTGGTCCACTCCAGACGCCATCTTGACTCCACCGCGTGGGCTTGCCACTGCCAAGATCCGCTGCCCCATTCCTGGGCCCAGCATCATCGACAGCAGACACCTTCGTGGGACAGCTCGCCCTCCATCCTGGTCGCCGCCGCGCCTCCTGGTCCGAGGAACAGCCGAGTCCGACGTCATCCACTCACCTGGTCGAGGTGACTTCAGCCGGTACCCTCCTGGTACCCACACGATCGCTGGCTAGCGGTTGAGAACTGAGTCCCCTCTGCTTTCAGGTTTCCTTCATCACCGATCCAGGCTTGGATCTCGCTGAACATCGACACTGGTCGCCTGCCAGCAACTCTTCTTTCAGGCTCCTGAGACTACCACGAGGACTTCCGACATCTTGCCGAACCTTCCACAGCCGCAGCCTCTGGGCTAGGTAACTCGAGCATTTCGGTGCTCCATCGCAGGTTCGCTTTACAAGTGTCCAGTTCCTTTTTCGTTTAGTCCCACTGATCGGATCACTCCGGAATCAGTAACTTTAGACTTTCTAACCTCTCCCCTCCCACTTGCAGTGTAATGGTTTCGTGCCCTCGGGCATTTGTGTAAATTGTGCAACCAGAAGTATTTTCCTAAGAGTTTTGTATTGTGCTTAGCTCCCTGACTCATAAAGAGCCAGGGTAGTCTTGTTATAAATAAATATCCTTTATTTTCATAACAACTTGTGTGGTGTCCTTTCACTTGGTGTTCAAGGGGTATATGTGATGGTAAACAGCTGGCTTAACACGCCCCCTAGAGTTTAGCCTAAGACTGCTCGTATCCACGCTACTAGGATAGCTGGTCTATAAGGTTGACTTACAACCAATCATCAATAAGGGTTGTTTGGAATGATACACAGTGATCACTAGAATAGTGAGCACTACATATCAGGCCAACTTCTCACAGAGGGTGTTCCAGGCTTTGGCTGCGAGGTAAGAGAAGGACTTTCCTCTTGTTCTGGTCTTATTGATATGTGGGACGGTGGCCAGTAAGAGCTGGGCTGATCGGAGGTGTCTTTTGGGTGCGTGGAAGGAGAGTCGACTATTCAAGTATGCGGATCTGGTGTTGTGAAGGGCCCTGTATGTGTGGGTGAGGAGTTTGAAGGTTACTCTTCTTTCTACTGGAAGTCAGTGAAGGTCGCAGAAGTGTTGGGTTATGAGACTGCGACGGAGGATGTCAAGGATCAGAGTGGCAGCGGTGTTTTGGACAGTCTGGAGTTTGCGAAGGAGTTTCTTGCTGATTCCGGCATAGAGAGCGTTGCCCAGTCTGCTGCTGATGAGTGCGTGCATGACAGTGTTTCTGGTTTCGGTTGGGATCCATCTGAAAGTTTTTCGAAGCATGCCGAGGGTGTTGAAGCAGGTCGAGGAGACTGTGTTGATCTGGCGGCTTATTGTGAACGATGAGTCTAGTATGATGCAGAGGTTTCGTGGGTGGACCTTCGAGGCGGGGGGCTTTCCAAGGGCAGAGGGCCACCAGGAGACATCCCATGGTGAGGGGGTGGAGCCAAGGATGAGGATTTCTGGCTTTTCTGAGTTGAGTTTCAGGAAGCTGTACTTCATCCAGGTGGAGACATCTTTCATCCCTTCTAGGAAGTTGTCTTTGGTGATGTTGGATTTAATGGTGAGGGTCAGCTGGGTGTCGTCGGCATAAGAGACGATGTTGCACCCATGGTTCCTGACAATGGTTGCAAGGGGGGCCATGTAGACGTTGAAGAGGGTGGGGCTGAGGGAGGAGCCCTGGGGCACTCCGCAGTTGGACTTTGACGGTTCCAAGACGTAGGGAGGGAGTCTGACCCGCTGAGTTCTGCCAGTGAGGAAGTAGCGTATCCAGTTGAAGGCCTTGCCGGGGATGCTGGCGTTGTGGAGTCTGGTGGGTAGTGTGAGGTGGGAGACGGTGTCGAAGGCAGATGAGAGGTCCAGGAGGATGAGGGCTGCCATTTTGCCCTAGTTAAGGAGGGAGCGGATAATATCGGTGGCTGCGAGTAGGGTGGTTTCGGTGCTGTGGTTGCTTCAGAATCCGATTGGGAGATGTCCGGGACGGTGTTAGCTTTGATGAAGTTTGCTAGCTGAGTGTTGACAGCCTTTTTGATGACCTTGGCTGCGAAGGGAAGCAGAGAGATGGGCCTGAAGTTCTTGAGGTCCGTCGGGTCCGCGGATGGTTTCTTCAGGAGGGGGTTGACTTTGGCGTGTTTCCAGTCGTTGGGGAAAGATGGCGCTCTCAAAGGAGCAGTTGATTGTCCAACATAGTTCGGGTGCGAAGGCAGAGGTGGCTCTGTGGAAGCTGTGGTGTGGGCAGGGGTCTGAAGGTCCTCCGGGGTGAGCGCTTCTCATGATCTTCAAGGCCTTTTCTGTTGTGAGCGGGATTCATTGGAGCAGGGTCTGTTAGGTGGCATCACATGATGCAGAAGCTGAAGCAGCGAGGTGGTCTTGGTTGTCAAAGTTGTTGTAGATCATATTAATCTCATGGTGGAAGAAGGTGATGAGTCTGTTGCGGAGGTTTTGGGAGGGTGGGACGTCGGTCTTTTCGCTGCAGGGTTTAGTGAATTCCTTGATGATGGCAAAGAGCCCCTTGGTGTTGTGTGCGTTGGTGAGGTTTCTGTCTTGGAAGGATTTCTTACTTGTGGATTTGGTGAGTTGGTGGTGTACGTGGTGGCTGCTTTGTGGGCGGTGCATGTTTCCGGGGTTTTGTTGTTCCTCCATGTCTTTTCGAGTGGTCTGCAGGAGTGTCTGGATTCTTGGAGTGCAGGGGTGAACCAGTTTGCTTTCTTAATGTGTCTTCCAGTGGCTTCTTGAGGGGGGAAAGTGTGTCGGTGCAGTTTGTGATCCAGCAGTGGAGGTTGCGTGCTGCAGTGTTTGCATCTGATGTAAATGTTGTGGGATGCTGACGAGGGCAGAAGTGAGCTGGGTTTCAGTGACTTTGTTGTAGCTTCTGCTGGTGAGGCGGTGGGCGTGCTTGTGTACCATGTTTTTTTTTAAGGAGATGTGGAATCAGTGGTGATCTGTCCAGAGGAGTTCCATGGTGTGGCTGTAAGAGACCCTGTTTCCTCCAGTGAAGACGGGGTCGAGTGTGTGCCCTGCTGTGTGCATGGGGGCGGTGACTAGTTGTTTCAGTCCTATGTTGGTGAGGTTGTCTAGGAGTGAGGGGGTGTTTGAGTCATCGTGGTTGTCCAGGTGGAAGTTTAGGTCTCCGAGTAGGATGTAGTCTGTGGATGCAAGGGTGTGGGGTGCGATGAGGTTGGTGATGGCATCGGTAAAGGGAGCAGGGGTGCCGGGCGGCATGACGAGGAGGGTTCCGCTGCGAGTTGTTTTGGGGTTGGTCTGGATCGGGAAGTGGAGGAGCTCCATGAGGGTCGTTGTGTCGTCCGGGAAGGTGGGTATGCGGAGGGTGCTTTTGTAAATGACGGCGATGCCTCCTCCTGGATGATGGGGCGGTCCTTGCGCAAGATCTTGTATCCGTCAGGAATGGTTGTGGCGATGTCGGGTGCGGAGTTGCCATTGGTCGAGGTTTCCATGAGGAAGGCGACGTCGAGCGAGTAGGTGTTGAGGAGGTTCCAGATTTCTATGGCATGCCTGTGTAGGGAACGTACGCTGAGGAGGATGCCGATGAGTGGTTTGTGAGCGGTGGAGTCTGGTAGGCTGAGAGATGCTGCTGGGGTACGTAGGTGGGTGAAGGTGTGGCGGCAGTGTAGACAGGAGAGAGGGCCGTGGGTGTTGGTCGGCATTGAGAGCTGGCAGTTGTTGTTGCGTCTTGGGTTGAGATCATAGAGGGTGCTGGAGTTGCAGCGGAGGCAGGTCAGAGTAGCAGGTTCCCTGGCACTGGTTGCGGTCTGGTCACGATCGGGTCACGGACTGGCGCAGACGGGCGCCGATGGGCTTGCCTTCGGCCAGTGGCATTATTTTACCTCTATATCTCCACTTGATATAAAGCCAGTGGGGGTATTTCACCTCTAAAACTCACCTCCGTATAAAGCCAGTGGCGGTATTTTACCTCTATAACTCCACTCGTATAATGCCAGTGGTGGTATGTCACCTCTATAACTCCACTCCATATAATTCCAGGGGTGGTATGTCACCTCTATAAGTCCACTCCATATAATTCCAGTGGCGGTATTTTACCTCTATAACTCCACTCCATATAAAACCAGTGGCGGTATTTTACCACTGTAACTCCACTCCATATAAAACCAGTGGCGGTATTTCACTGCTATAACCTCTCTCCATATAAAGCCAGTGGTGGTATGTCACCTCTATAACTCCACTCCATATAATTCCAGGGGTGGTATGTCACCTCTATAAGTCCACTCCATATAATTCCAGTGGCGGTATTTTACCTCTATAAATCAACTCCATATCATTCCAGTTGCAATATTTTACCTCTATAACTCCACTCCATATAACGCTGGTGGCGGTATTTACCCTACCACCCTGCCTTATGCTTGATTCCGGACTGTGCCTCGGCATTTCTTCTTCGATCTGAGCCCTGATTGTATCTCGGAATTTCTACCGTTCAACCATGCGCCCACCTTACCCCACCCGGAACTCGAATCTTGTGCGCTACGGACCCAACTCCTCGTCCATTAACTACCCAGACAAAATGACCAGTAATGCAAAAAAAGAACTTCAAGCATAGTATTCTAAAACAACACTCATTGTAGATAACTACCACACAGCGACCAACGTCAACACGAAAACTAACTTCATTTTCTACACAAATCGCCCGTCTAAATGGAAAACCACCTTCTCTCTTCACCTTCAAGTCAGTAATCATTCCCTATGGTGAAAAAATCTCCACTACCATCTACCTGACCTTCAAAGGGGAACTCACCATCTCCATCTACAGAACTGGAACCATTCTCATACAGGCCACCGACCCGCACCTCACCACTTTTGACCGCCACTTCCCCACACTTCTTTCCTCGTTAACTCAACTGAGCCGTCAAACCATATCTCCCAAACCCACCATCACGCTTACTAATAACGTGGAACTGATCCAATCTCCCTGCCCTGAAGAACCTCTCTTCAACTCATGGACATCCACCATCACTCACTATAATCACACTACCCCTATCATTACTCTCCGACGCCAAACACCCACAACTATTACATCTACAGAGCACACCGGGAACAACAAACTCAAAATTAACAAACACCACAAGACCGTTCTAGATCTTGACAGCTCGGACTCTAACCTCTGCCGTCCCGCGACCGAAATCCCCACAGGCACTCTCCGCTCGACCCCATATAATCTGAACCCTCCCTCACAAACTACCTCTTCCTCCAACACAGACCCTTTTCCCCCGACCCTTACTTACCCCATGTCCAACGTCATCTCCAATCCAGTGGTCACTCTCCCCCCTACTACCACTGCACACTCCCCCCTCTGATGTCCCACATCCACAGTCACAACCGGTCTCCACCGCTTACCTCACTGACAACCCCGTGACATCCCCATCTCCAACGTCGTCACCAATCCTTTAAACTTGTTCTCCCCTATTATCACTACACGCTCCCCCTCCGCCGTCGCACACCCACATACACAACCTGCCTCCACCGCTAATCTCATTGACATTCCCCGGAACTCTGACTTCTTACCTAGAACTTCTCTCCCTCCTCACTTGGACAGTAGACCCTCTACTCCTCCTTTGAACCCCTTGAATGGGAGCATTACTAATCCGGCTCCCCGCGTCCAACCTCTCCCCTCTCCTAACCCCACTGATTCCGTCCAATCCCCGACCCCTGTTCACTCTCCCTCCAAAGACCCAAGTCATTCTCGGCCCCTGCCTAAATCCTTAAACTTCTTCAGCTCAATAACACAGCAACTGAACAGAATGGAGCTGAAAATTAACTCCCTTGCTGCTGATTTCCTATACTTACAACAAGATCTTCTCAACAGGACCAAGCCGCCGTGCTCCCTCTCCCCGGGTAGATTTCCTCCCACCCCACCCAATACCGCTCCCTTGGTCCCACAGTGCACCCCTCGTCCCTGCAGTCCGTCAGTGAGTCAGGAACTTCGACCCAACCCGGATCGCCAACCCTTTTCAATACCGAAACCTGATGAGATCAACGAGTCTTACCTCACTTTGAGCCAGAAGTCAGCACCTCTCCCCATCCCTGTCATTATCGGCACTAACAGAATCCCTAAAAATGTCCACTCGCCTAGACCTCCTGCTCAATACTCCTCTATCCACCTTACTCCCCCCATCATCGAGGCTCCCCGTCCTCTCTCTTGCATGCTCCTCAACTGCAGATCAGCAGTACAACACGCCACAGACATTGCTGAAGCTCTACTCGCTAAAGAAATTGACACCGCTTTCCTCACTGAATCCTGGTTCAATGTCCACTCCACCCCCATTCTTGACATTCTCACCCCTCCAGGGTACAACATCATCAGACAAGACAGACCGATCAAAACGGGGGGAGGACTAGCCATCATCCACAAGGCAGGAATACAGATTACCAAACTTAAACCTGCAGAATACCTATCGTTTGAATACCTGAGTGTCGAACTCACTGCCAAGGGCTCCTCACCCATCAAATTCCACACCATCTACCATCCTCCTGGAGACCGCACCCTTTTCCCCGAAGAACTAACAGACGTAATATCACGGTTCTCCATGACAGACACTAAAGACGTGTTCCTGGGTGACCTCAATATCCACTGGAATGACCCAGAAGACTCCACTGCCCAGAACCGATCCAACCTACTTGAAATATATAACCTCAAACAACTCTGCAATAAACCAACTCACATCAAAGGTGCAACGCTGGATGCGATCATTACCAACAATGATCTGGTCTCTCTGAGAGCGATTTCTCCCATTGACTGGTCCGACCACCACCTCATTCTGTTCAAGATTGATGCACTTGTCTTCCACCAACCTATTCGTGATGACAAACCCAAACACTGGACCAGTAATATCAAAGCAATCCCTTTATCCGAACTTGAATCCAGGATTCATGCCCATCTCCAACTCCAACCCTCATCATCGACAGCCGATGACCTCACTACACACTTTAGCTAAAAAATGACAGAGGTTCTAGACCAAGTAGCTCCTCTCAAACTCAAACAATTGAGGCGAACCAAATCTAAACCCTGGTTTAACGTGGATCTGAATGAGGAAAGGCGCCAACTCAGACAAACGGAAAGGTCTTGGAGACTAAACCCCTCGACCTTACACCTAGCGCAACTTAGATCTGCTCGGCAAGCATACAAAAAACACATTTTCAATGAAAAGGTGTCTTTCTTCTGCAGCCAACTAGATCTGGCGAAAAACAGACCGAGAGAACTCTTCAACATTGTCAAAAGCCAAACAAACTGCACTCCCTCTCAAGAAATCAAAGCCACCAATGAGCGTTGTGAAGAAATTGCCACCTTCTTCACTAATAAAGTCTCAAAAATTGATCAATCTTTCCTCCAAACCTCTAACCCTCCTTCCCTCTTAACCTGCCCCACTCTAACCACCCCTGATCATTCAGAAAGAGTTCTTACCAAGGACAATCAGGTCTGCCTCCAGCTAAAAAACAATGCACATTGGTCCGACTTTGAGCTAATGTCGGAAAATGAGGTCTTTAGTATAATCTCTAACCTAAATCCTTCCTCCCACACTATGGACCCCATCCCATCCACAATCATAAAAGAACTTAACCACACCATTTCCCCTTTCTGGATAAAAATCATCAACGTCTCTCTCACCTCAGGCTGTGTCCCAGACCCCCTTCAACTTGGACAATTCACACCCATTCTCAAAAAACCAGGGGCCGACCCTACTGATCTCAACAACCTCAGACCTATCTCCAACCTCCCATTCCTTGCAAAAACATTGGAGAAATGCGTTCTCCACCAACTCAACAAACACATTGATGAGTTCAACCTCCTCAACACCTTTCAATCAGGATTCAGGAAAGACTGTAGCACGGAAACAGCTATGCTCAACGTCTCTGACGATATTCACAAGGCTTTAGATGAAGGTGATGGCTGCCTACTCATCCTTATTGACCAATCTGCGGCATTCGACACAGTAAATCATCCAGCGCTTCTGGCGACCATGTCGAAGCGCTCCGGCATCAATGGCAGAGTACTAAAATGTTTCACCTCCTTCCTTCAACACCGCTCGCAACAAATTAAAATCAACTCCTGTCTCTCGAAGCCAACAAAAGTCACACTTGGGGTCCCGCAAGGCTCGATACTCTCCCCGGCCCTCTTCAATCTCTTCATGGAGCTCCTCACAATCATCTTGAAAAAAGCTGGAGTGAATTACCACCTTTACGCTGATGACACCCAAATCTATTTCAAAATCAAGTCTCCCAGCGGCATCCAACACCTCAATGCCACTCTAACCGAGATCCAAACTTGGTTCAACGCTAACCACTTAAAGCTCAACCCAGATAAAACAGAACTAATCCTATTCTCTCCAAAAAGCAGCCATCGTCCAATCCAAGAGAGGCTCAAGAACCTGGTTGCCAGTGGTGGTATGTCACCTCTATAACTCCACTCCATATAATTCCAGTGGTGGTATTTTACCTCTATAACTCAACTCCATATCATTCCAGTTGCAGTATTTTACCGCTATAACTCCACTCCATATAAAATGAAAATGAAATACCAGTATTTGTAAAGCACACAGCTACCTCCGAAGTGGTGTCCCGGCGCTGGGGGCCCTCCAGAAGATTAAGCCAGCTATTGCCCAGAGTCACATGGTGCTGGGCTACCTGGCGCCGGGAATCCAACCGTGAACCCCATAGTCCGGACTCAGGCACCCTGGCCGCTGACACACCTCTTCCATATAACGCTGGTGGCGGTATTTCACTGCTATAACTCCTCTCCATATAAAGCCAGTTGCGGTATTTTACTGCTATAACCTCTCTCCATATAACGCCGGTGGCGGTATTTTACCGCTATAACTCCGCTCCATATAAACCCTGTGGGGGGTATTTCACCTCTATAACTCCGCTCCATATAAAGCCAGTGGCGGTATTTCACTGCTATAACTCCTCTCCATATTAAGCCACTGGCGGTATTTTACCGCTATAACGCCGCTCCATATAAACCCTGTGGGGGGTATTTCACCTCTATAACTCCTCTCCATATAAAGCCAGTGGCGGTATTTTACCTCTATAACCAGTGCTTTAAATGGGCCGGCACTCACTGGTACTGAGTACCGGCACTTCTTAGATTTATCACTCTGAGTACTGGCACTTCTCTTCTGCCGTGGAGAGTACCGGTACTCATGAAAAGGTAGGCTCATTAGCTGTGCTGGTGAGCAGGAGTGAAACGTGTCTCTGGCAGCTAAGGCGCCGCTTCTGCAGCCCCCGATCTGAGCACCAGCTGAGCTATTCAGCAGGGCTCATTTGAATAATGTCCGGTGCTCACCATCACGCTGTGCTTGACAGAGCAGGGTCCATTCAGGCTCTGTGCTGTCAATCACATTTACACTATCCTGTGCATTCCTGCAAGCGCAGGAATCATGTCAGTGCCCTGGCACTGCCAGGCTACGGCCAGTCCGGCCCTGGTGGCAATTAAAAAAGCCAAGGTAGGTGTAGAGAAAAGATGGCTTTTACCGTCCCTTAGTCTTTTGTGTGTCTGCTATGTTTGTGTGTATGCCTGTTTTTGTAAGAAAAAAGTGAGAGAAAGAGAGTGAGAATCCAGACACTCTCGGGAGGTATTTTAAAGAAAATGGGTGGCACTTTGTTTGTACATCTCTGCTCGGCGACAAAGATTCATAAATAACGTAAAAGGGAGGGTTGGTGGGTGAGTAAGTGAGTGGATGGATGAGTGAGCAAGGGTGGATGTATAGATGGATGGATGGATGTATAGATGGATGGATGAATGGATGAGCGAAAGCATGCACGGGTGACAGAGGGTGGATGATTGAATAAAAGGGCAGATGATGGGTGGATAAGTGAAAGATTGGATGGATGGATGAAAGGGTGGATGATGGCTGAGAGAAAGGAGGGACTGAGTGAAAGGGTGGATTGAATAAAGGAGTGAAAGGTTGATGGATGGATGAGCAAAAGGATTGATGGATGAGGGAAAGGGTGGATAAAGAGAGGGATGAGTGAAAGGATGAATGGATAGGTTTGGAGATGGATGGATGGATAGGTTTGAATATGAAGGGTGGAGAGACGGAATGGTGAAAAACTGAATGATTGATGAAAGACTGAATAGACGATAGAATGTAAAGGTTAAATGGTGAATATCAGCAGGTAAATGGTAGGATGAATGGATAGATCGATGGAAGAGATAAAAGATCGCTTCTGGGGAAGGTCATGGTGATTTGCTTTATTTGCTTGGTGCCAATAAGAGCTTTGGTTAGAACTGGGGGTATTTTCAGTTTCTTCCTACTCGCGTGCTCAAAAATATATAGTATTGTGCCAAACAGCAATTAACAGTATGGCATTAAGTAGGTGCAAGTATTGCAAAAAAAGGAAATGTTAACATATTATCGCATTTCTCTTTCATTTTGTGTAATGAGTTAACCTGCTTTGTTTATATAAACACATTTCTCATGTGTTGTGGTATGTGCTGCAACTGGTACAGAAGTCATTATGTATCATCATGTCTTGCCCTTAGGCCCGCCCCCAGCCCCGCCCCCAGCCTCACCCCCTCACTCCACCTCTAGCTCATTTTCATGAGTACCTGCACTTATTTTGTCCCGTTTAAAGCACTGGCTATAGCGTCTCTCCATATAAAGCCAATGGCGGTATTTTACCGCTATAACCTCTATTTACCGCTATAACGTCTCTCCATATAAAGCCAGTGGCGGTATTTTACCGCTATAACCTCTATTTACCGCTATAACGTCTCTCCATATAAAGCCAGTGGCGGTATTTTACCGCTATAACCTCTATTTACCGCTATAACGTCTCTCCATATAAAGCCAGTGGCGGTATTTTACCGCTATAACCTCTATTTACCGCTATAACGTCTCTCCATATAACGCCAGTGGCGGTATTTTACCGCTATAACCTCTATTTACCGCTATAATGTCTCTCCATATAAAGCCAGTGGCGGTATTTTACCGCTATAACCTCTATTTACCGCTATAACGTCTCTCCATAGAAAGCCAGTGGCGGTATTTTACTGATATAACCTCTATTTACCGCTATAACGTCTCTCCATATAAAGCCAGTGGCGGTATTTTACTGCTATAACCTCTCTCCATATAGCGCCAGTGGCGGTATTTTACCGCTATAAGCAGTCAGCCGTGGAGAAGGAAGCACCTTTCCTCGTGATTGACTCTAGGTAACGCCCCCGACGTGGACATGTTTCCGACAATTAGATCATGCAGGTGTTGAATTCACCTTAAAGTGCCAGTGAGGCTTAAGACAGGTGTGCCATGTGACATGTCTGCCCTTCCTCTGCTCTTAACTGTTAAGTGCCAGATAAACTCGGCTCGCGTGTTCCCTAAGTAGTCACTGACACTGCAACAAATATTAAAGTCTGCCCAGTAGTGGTCCTGTCAGCCTCCTGTGTGCTTTGAAGCCAAGCCCTTGTTTCATGCACTGTGAGTCCTGCGATGCGGTAAACAGCGCGGGGAATTACCGCCGCAGTGGAGGACGGAGGCGGTATTCCGCATTGTGGCATTACTGCAACATTAGGAGCTGGACAGCGGCATCACGTGAGGAGCTGGAGTTTGGACACATGAATACTACATGTTTTGGTAGATTTTGTATTTTATTTTGCATAAATCAACGTAGAGGCAACAACTCTGGGGTGGGTAGTTCATCAGAACTAGGAATCCCGACTGAGGCGCCACCCTCTCTCATCGGGGGATATAAAGGATTTATTGCTCTGCTTTACCCGACCACACTGGGCGAACCCTCCCTCCGCCCCCTCCCCCACACCCCCCCTGTGGTAACGGAGCCATCCGGCCCGTTCTGTTACGCATCGCACGCATCCACGCACCCGGAGGGCGGGCACGCCCAAAGGGATAAATAAACGGGCGCAAGACCGCTCGTGGTTTTTGGCCCACACTAGTACCCCTGTTTACTGTGTCCCTATGTTCCCTGCGCCTACAGTGTACCCAGGCCTAGCGACACTCCACATTGGCGACGAGGCGGAGCCCACCCGCGCATCGCCCCTCCCGTGTACCTGCTTTGCGAAGGTCCCGCTGTCGGCGATTCCTGGAAGTCCGCGGAGGCGGGACAGTCCGCGTTTCAACACGCGCGCCCTCGCGTTGCCAGGCAGGGCCGCTGGTGACGCTCTGGAGCCCTGGGGGAGGATCATCTGCCCGCCCACTGCCGGTAAGCTCGCCCCGGAGGGGCGAATCGACCCTCGCGAGCCCGTGCTGTGTCTGGTTGGGATGGGAGTGCCCCATCGTCGTCTGCTTTGCAAGGCCCCCCCCTGCCTCATAGAAGTGTGCGCGAGGGAAGGGAGCTGCAGGGGCGTCCTCAGCAGTGCCTGCTTGGGAGGCTCAGCCCACAGGGATAGAAAGTATCGAAGGGAGCAGCCAGTGGTCTCGCCTGCGCGCAGCGCCAGCCAGGCAGCTGCAGTCATCCTAGGCGAGGGAGGAAGGAGACAGTGGTCTCGCCCGGATAGCGGACCTGCAGCCACGGCCCGAGAGGAGTGTGTCTGACGGAGAGGTGCAGCAGGCATGACCACCCCCGGCACCAGTGGAGGAGGCACCCAGCAACCGCCACCGCAGCGGGCCGCGCAGCCAGCGCCCGCCGCGCCTGGACATGGCGCAGTAGCCCCGCTACCTCCATTTAGCGAGCTTTCGGACCCCTCCATGGCGGCAGTGCGATGGCGCTCATGGATCGGACGGTTGGAGCACTACTTTGTTGGGGTGCGAGAAACGGATGAAACAGTCAAGAGATCTCTCCTCATGTGCTACGGAGGCGAGGAGCTGTACGACCTCTTCGAGACCCTACCAGACAGAGGGAACGCCAACGACTATGCGGGTGCTATAAGGGCCCTAAATCGTCACTTTGACCCCCAGACTAACCCCGACTTCGAGTGGTTTAAGCTCCGCCAGGCGCGACAAAAAGAAACGGAAACCATCAACGGCTTCTATGCCCGCCTTCGCAAACTCTCGCTATCGTGCACGCTATCGGACCAGAGAGCAGAGATTCGGGCGGCAGCTCATCCAGGGATGCCGGTCGGTCCCACTGCGGCGCCTCATCCTACGGCAGCCGGGCATCTCCCTTGAGGAGATCTTGGTTCTGGGCCAGTCCCACGAACTATCCAATGCACGCGCGGACGCGATGGAAGCGGCCCTCAACCGGCCGGCTGCGGCCCTGAAAGTGCCTGCAGTCAAGGAGGAGAGAGTGGATGTACTACAGAGGCGACCGACCCATCAGCGTGGAGCCACGAGGGCTCCCCAGAGGAACGCCTGCGGTAACTGCGGCCTAGACCACCCACCAGACGGAAGGTGCATCGCGAGAGGACAGACGTGTTTGAAGTGTGGACGGGTGAACCATTTCGCGAAGGTCTGTAGAGGCGGAAGAGGGCGAAGCAATGCTGGGGGCACGCGAGGTGCCGCGGCGAGTGTGCGCCAACTGACGTTGGAGGAGTCCCCCGCCCAAGGCGACAACACCCAGCTGGAGTTAGAGGGCGAGGCGGATGATGACGAGGTGTTCTTCGTCTCGTTTGTTGGCAGAGAAGGCACGAGGCGCAGGCCGCCGCCCATGTGCGACATCACGGTGGCCGGGTCTCCGGTGAGCGCTCTCATCGACACTGGGGCGTCAGTGAACGTAATGGATAGCTGCCAGGACGAGAGACTGTCGCCGCGACCACCCCTGCGACCCTCCAAGGCCCAAATATTCACATATGACAGCGACAAGCAACTGTCCCTGCGAGGAGTGATCGAAGTTGAAGTCGTTAGCGACGGCAGGAAACTGGCCACGACGTTCCACGTGGCGGAAGGAAAGCGGGGCACCCTGCTGAGCTGTCACACCGCCGAAGACCTGGCGCTGGTGTTCTTCGCGAACCAGGTGCACGACCTGCACGCCAGGGAGATGTTAAAGAACTTCCCCATGCTGTTCCGCGGTCTTGGATGCCTGCGCGGGAAACAGTTCAAACTGCACGTGGACCCCACGGTCCGGCCCATGGCGCTCCGGCATCGGAGGATACCATTCCTCCTGAGACCACGAGTGGAGGAGGAGTTGAAGAAGTTGGAGGACCTGGGGGTGATCGAAAAGGTGTCGGGCCCCACCCCGTGGGTGTCCCCCCTCGTCGTGGCGCCCAAACCCAAGCAGCCAGGCGCCATCCGCTTGTGCGTCGACATGCGCCTCCCGAACAAGGCAGTGAAGCGCGAAAGACACCTCACACCCACCATGGACGACATTGTGGCTGACCTCAACGGAGCCCAGTGGTTCACAAAACTGGATCTCAATGCAGGATACCATCAGCTAGAGCTCCACCCGGACAGCCGCAACATCACCACTTTCTCCACCCACGTTGGCTTACGGAGGTACAAGAGGCTGAGTTTCGGGATCTCGTCAGCCGCGGAGGTGTTCCAGAATGCCATACGGGAAACTCTCTCTGGACTCCAAGGAGTCATTAACTTGAGCGACGATATACTGGTGTTCTCGAAGACATTGGAAGAGCATCACAGGCATCTTCGAGACACACTGCAGCGGCTGGCGGACAATGGCCTTACCCTGCACGAGGCCAAGTGCTCCTTCCACCAGGAGTCGGTCGAGTTCTTTGGCTACGTCTTCTCGAGGGAAGGTTTGAGAGTCGATCCGAAGAAGGCGGAAGCGATCCGAGCAGCCCCGAGGCCCACATCTGCCACCGAGGTCAGGAGTTTTCTAGGGATGGCAACCTATTGCGGGCGGTTTATCCCCAATCTCGCGTCCTTGTCGGAGCCACTCCGCCTCCTCACGAAAAGCGGCCAGCCCTGGACCTGGGCAGCGAAGGAAGATCTAGCATTCCAGGCGGTCAAGGACGCGCTCATCGACGACAAGGTCATGTCGTATTTCAGACCACATCGGCAAACGGAGGTGGTAGTGGATGCTAGCCCCGTCGGGCTGGGTGCAGTCCTGATGCAGGAGTCGGAAGCGCGGGAGTGGGTCCCCACCGCATATGCCAGCAGGGCCCTGACTGCCACCGAAATGCGGTATGCGCAAATAGAGCGAGAGGCGCTGGCCATCAAGTGGGCCTGCCAGCATTTTCACCTCTACCTGTATGGCCACGACTTCCGGGTGGTCACCGACCACAAGCCCCTTGTCCCGCTCTTCGCTGGCACCGCACGACTGGGCACCCCACGGATCGAGAGATGGGCAGTCCAGTTGCAAGCCTACCGGTTCGAGGTAGTCTTCCGCCCTGGGGCCAATAATCCTGCCGACTTTCTGTCAAGACACCCGGGCCCATCCCAATCGGGTCAAGATCCCTCGGATGTGAGCTGCATGAAAGAGTTCGTCCGGATGGTGTCGCAAGCGGCGTGCCCGGTGGCACTCACGTTGGAGGACATTGGCAAAGCCACGGAGTTGGACGAATGCCTCATCAAGGTGAAGCAAACGCTGGTAAACCGGAATTGGCGGAACTTCCTGGACGGGGTGCAAGCCCTCACCGAGGATGAAAGGGCTTTTCGGCAACAGGTGTGGAAAGCGCAGAGTGAGCTCAGCGAGGGGCCACATGGAGTGATCATGAGAGGTGCCTCGCTCGTAATCCCGAGGAGTCTCCAAGTAGAGGTGGTTCGCCTGGCTCACCAAGGGCATCAAGGCGTCTCCAAGACCAAGGCCAGGCTACGGAGCAAAGTGTGGTTTCCTCGGATGGATGCCATGGTAGAGGAAGTCGTCCGCAACTGTCACTCGTGTAACATCACGGGGGGCGAGCCGGCACCGCATCCGGTGATCACGGAAGACCCGTGCCTAGAACCCTGGTCCAAGCTGTGTGTGGATTTCGGATCCTTCCCAGATGGGCGACCCACCTTGGTGGTAATGGACTCGCACTCCATGTTCCCGGTGGTGGAGGTGGTGCCCTCCACAGCGTTCAGCCAGGTGAGAGCGGCGCTGGACCACACATTCGCCATGATGGGTCTGCCCGAGGAAGTCCGGTCTGACAATGGGCCGCCCTTTCAGGGAAGAGAGTTCCAAGAATACCTGGCAGCCCGAGGAGTCCGGCACCGGAAGATCACCCCGCAGTGGCCCCAGGCCAACGGAGAGGTAGAAAGGTTCATGCGCACGATGAACCGGGCGCTGAAGATAGGAGTGGACCTGAGGAAATATGAATTGATGGCCATATTACAGCTCTAGGAGCTGTAATATGTTGTTCTCCGGAAGGAGTACGACTATTTTTGCGTGACTTTAAAGGTCACTATGTGTCTAGAGACATGGATCATCGGTTACAGAATCTACCTGCACATTTATGGGCACAAGGCCCCACTGATGTAGGTTGTATGCACATTACACCATATCGAGTTACACTCAAAACAGGAGTAGTATTACCACGAATACGACAATACAAGTTACCGCCAGATGCTGTTGTGGCTTTACTGCAAATCATTGACGAGCTCATTGCACAAGGAGTGGTTGTAGAAACGGACTCCAATATATGTAATTCCCCGATAATTCCGATTCTTAAACGAACTGATCCAAAAGCACCACCAGTATATCGATTGGTTATTGATCTGCGAGAATTAAATAAATGCATTGTACCACAATACCCTGTGGTCCCAGATATCTCTTCATTGCTAACAGCCATAGATTCAGAAGCAACGTTCTTTACTGTAATTGATCTCAAGAACGCTTTCTTTAGCGTCCCAATTGATCCGGAAAGCCAATATTTGTTCGGATTCAGTTTAAATGGACGAAGTTTTAAATTCACACGCGCACCTCAAGGATTCACAGAAAGCCCCAGCATCTATAGCCAAGCACTGAAAAGAGAACTCAACAGTATCCACATGCCAGCTAACACTGCCTTGCTTCAATACGTCGATGATCTGCTGATCACCGCCCGAAGCGAACCTGAATGTGAAAAAGCATCACTGACGGTTTTACATTTCCTAGCCGACAAGGGGCACAAGGTGTCCCCTTCAAAGCTGCAATTCTGTGTCCAGCAAGTTGTGTACCTTGGGCACTTGCTGTCCAAGGGGGGAAGACAGCTTACACCCGACCGTATTCAGTTAATTGTTAACATGCCGACACCCAAGACACAAAAGGAGGTACGGGCATTCATAGGCCTCACTTCGTACTGTAGGCAGTGGATCCCTCAATATGCATTTCTAGCAAAACCACTCATTCAGTTGACAACACAGGAGGCAGCGACATCAACTGTCCTCCCTTGGACTCAGGAACATACGCAAGCTTTTGAAAGCTTAAAGAAAGCTTTATGTCAAGCACCTGTTTTAGCAACACCATGTTACAGCAAACGTTTTACACTTTTTGTTACAGAACGAGAAGGTACTGCTTTGTCAGTACTCACGCAGGAACAAGCAGGATCACATAAGCCATGTGCTTATTTTTCCAGTACATTAGATCCCGTAGCTCAGGCTCTTCCTGCGTGCCTGAAATCAGTCGCAGCAACAGCTTTAGCATTCCGACAAAGTGATGCCATAGTGTTAGGACATCAATTGACAGTACAAGTACCACATGCAGTAGAGGTTCTCTTGAACCGGACCCAAACACAACACTTGACCATAGCAAGACTGACGGGTTATGAATTAACATTGTTCCAGCCACACATAGAAATCAGACTTTGTAGTACATTAAATCCTGCCACACTTTTGCCAGTAAGTGGAACAGACCCATTGGCACATGATTGTATTGAAGTCATTACTATTACGACGAAACCCAGACAAGACTTGACCGATATTCCATTATCAGATCCAGACCTGACATTGTATGTAGATGGTTCATGCATGAGAACAAGTACAGGAGAGTTAGTGGCCGCTTATGCAGTCACAACAGACACTGAAGTTATTGAAACAAATTGTATAGACACCCTGTCAGCTCAAGCAGCAGAGCTCATCGCTCTGACACAAGCCTGTATTCAAGCCAAAAATAAGAAAGTCAATATATACACAGATTCACGTTATGCATTCGGAGTCGTCCATGACTTCGGCGTACTTTGGCGAGAGAGAGGTTATTTAACTTCTCACGGTGCCCACATCCAGCACGGTCCCCTTATTCAAGCTCTGTTAGATGCAATACATCTGCCGACTGCAATATCGATTATGAAGTGTTAAGCCCATACAAAAGTGACTGACATTATTTCTCAGGGTAACGACCTAGCTGACAGAACAGCTAAACAGACTGCTCAGAATCAGACTCATACAACTGACACGACAAAGACAATAGTTCCGACAACAACACGCTGCATGACAGTTAAGGATCCTGCCCTTGATGTAATTGACATACAGACACATGCTACACCAGAAGAAATAAAGAAATGGACTGAATTAGGAGGGATCCAAACGGATCAAGGATGGATGACAAAGGGAAAATCTATATGGTTTCTCCCCGACTCAATGGTTCAAGTCATCATTAACACAATACATAGTCCAGCGCACCTAGGAGAGAAAGCTATGCTAGACAGTATTCAACACATTTGGTTCAATAAACACTTGCGAGCAGCAGCTAAACAGAAAGTACGTACCTGTATGATTTGCTGTCAGTTCAATCCAGGAAAAGGCGTACCTGTAGAACAGGGTGGATTTCAAACCCCCGATCACCCTTTTGAAGTCCTCCAGATGGATTATATCCAGATGGAACGATGTCGAGGATTCAAATATGTCCTCGTAGTTGTATGTGCTCTTTCCCGTTGGACAGAAGCCTACCCGGTTTCAGATTACACTGCCCCGACTACTGCCAAACAGTTAGTTCGAGAATTCTTCCCACGGTACGGTTTACCACGTGTTGTATACTCAGATAACGGCCAGCCATTCTCATCCGAACTAATGAAACACGTTTCACTTCTGTTAGGTTACCAATGGAAATTCCACTGTGTCCGACATCCCGAGGCAGCAGGTCTCGTGGAACGTCATAATCAAACTCTGAAAACAGAAGGAACCCGCTGGAGCCTCGCTGGCAGTCGCCTAAACTCGTCTTATTGACCACAAGGACAGCTGTGAAGATTGAGGGACGTAAAGGGTGGTTGCACTCGAGCCATATCAAAAAATTTCATGGACTATCATCCGACTTGAATTATCCGCCCTGCATTCCCTCACAGACTGACTCGAAACTCCCCCTGGTTGAAAAAAACTGAAAAAGAAAACTATAAACTGAAACTAAGGTCTAGCAAGTCAGACAATTTGATTGTTTAAGTCCTCTTCAAGGTGAATCGGTTGAATTTGTCTCTGACATGTATCCTCTAGACCGAAATAGAGAGAGAAATAGACAGAAACAGCTAAAAAAATATGCGTACTGTAAATCACTTCGTAGTCACTGCATAGTGACATTGTTAATTATGTTTTTTCTAAGTCTTCTGATTATTATTTCCAGTATATTATTACACATGTATTACCCTATTTCCAAGCGTGCTTTCAATGTTACTGCCGAACATTCTTTTAGCGAACTACCCCCGCATGAGTTGTCCTATAGATTTGCGCTGCGCAACAACACATTCATTAGTATGTTACATCATTCCCATCAGACCAGCAATGCTACAAATTGTTGGATATGTGGCCGACTCCCTCCCTATCAGAAATACAAGGGAGTTCTGCCTCTCTTTCCGTATCCATTCACCCACAATGGCTCCTGTGGAGCATGGTTTAGTTTGATTAATTCCCTAGATTCAAATTCAGTAGTTTATCAAGACAACTGGGTTTGGGGAAACCTGAACCTAGTTTTACTTAAAGTCTGCTACCCTAACAAGGAGGGACTTCCCAAAAGAACAGGAACTGATCTAGAAAATGAAGTATATGGATTAGGTAACTTTACACTTAATCTCATGATCCTGAATGTTGAATCCGAAGCTACACCAATCTTGCCCGCTATGTCAGTATTTCCAGTTAGAGGCGAATTATGTGTAAGAAAGAATGGTTCAATTCACATGGGCCATAGTAAATGTACCACTGTAATAGAATTCAGTGATAAAGGCAAATCTACGTTTAGAGCTTCTCGTCACTCCTACTTCATCTGTGGTCACACCGCATACATATGCCTACCCCTAGATTGGGATGGTACCTGTTACATTGCATTCCTTCTGCCACCTGTTTTCCTAGCCCCGCCTGATTACCATAGGAATACCCATTTAGTACACAATAGACAGCAGAGAGATCTCCCGATTGTCGACTACACCGAAACAGCATGGGAGCAATACACAGATTTCAATAAAGGTTTCTTTCCCTACATAGGTACAGTCACTA